>NC_092818.1:72806712-73439212 GCF_023375885.2 Dermacentor andersoni
CACCGAATTAAAAGAAAAGCAAGCTCAATTAACTAATCAAGTGTCCGATTTAACCACTAGATTAACGACAGTTGACTCGCTAGTTGAATCACTTGAGCTTAACCCGTCGTCAGCTGACATAAATGCAGTTGTAGCTCACGCCGTTAAAACTGAAAATGCCTCTCTCCTGACACATCTCGATGATCTAGAGTATCGCTCCCACGGTGACAGCCGAATATTTTATGGTATTTCTGACACTCCGTCAGAAACATGGGCGCAGTCCGAAAAATCGGTATCTGAATTCTTATCCCGTGATCTCAAGTTTGAGGTCCCCGAGAATATGGTATGTAGAGCCCACCGACTTTGCTCCTATACAGCTAATAAGACTCGCCCGGTTATAATGAAATTTTCTTGCTCAAAATTAAAGGATAAAATTCTGGCACTAAAATCTAATCTGAAATCCACCGGGGTATCTATGGGCGAAGATTTTGCCGAGCAACGCGCCAGTCTAGGAAAAAGCTACATGATTTTGCCAAGGCATCAGGCAAGACATATTCAATACGGCTAAACAAGTTATATTTGAACAAGAAGCGCTACGTTTACTGTTCTACCACTGACTATGTATGTGAAGTCGACATGCCACGGGCAGCACGCTCTTCAGTTCGGTCGCATCAAGCTGTCGAAGGAAATATGGTTCGACATAGCCAGCACATGCGCAATGTAATAGCAGCATATCCGTTTTTTTTCACTAACGTGCGAATTCTACTAAATAAACGTGCTGCAGTGTCCTCACTGGTTGATTCATGCGCTGCTGACATCGTATGTCTCACCGTAACATGGCTCTCTGCTCGGATAAAAAATAGCGAAATTTTTAATTTTGAGAAACTGTATTCACGTTATCGCTGCGATTGCGGTGTGCAATCAGGTGGAGGTGTCTTGATTGCAGTTACTGAAACGCTCACTTCGAACTCAGTTTCCAAAGAAACACCACTTGGACTTGTTTGCGTGCGCGTTGTACTGTACAACAGAGATGTCGTTTTTTGCACATGCTATCGCCCTCCAACTGCATCGACGTCATTTTGCGATGACCTTCATGACGCATTGAACAAATTAGTTGTCAGATACCCTAACGCGCCCCTTTTTCTTCTTGGTGACTTCGACTTTCCCGATATCATTTGGCATAACGACACGACAACGTCCCAGTCTTGGCAGAGTACCCAGTTTATAAACACTTGTTTGGACTTCCACTTCACCCAACTTGTACTGAAACCAACGCGCGTGTCTGCCTCTTTTAACATACTAGACCTGATTCTCACTACGAACCCTGACACAGTTTCCCCAATTCTTCACTTAAAAGGCTTAAGTGATCACCTTGCACTCACTTTTCATATCAACAGACGCGCTCCTGTTAATAAAACTACGAGGGTCATCCGCGATTACAGCAAAGCCGACTTGGCTTCCATTACCGCTCAAATGGAAAATTTCGCAGCTTCTTACATCGCTAATTGCGCTCAGCACTGTGTTGAAGAAAACTGGTACATTTTCAAAAATAAATTGTTGTCACTAATCGAACGTTTCGTACCGCAAAGAACAGTCGCTTGCAAGCCACGGTCTCCTTGGTTCAACCCCTTTTTGAAGCGACTTCGCAAAAAAAAAAAAAAGCGGTTGTTTCGTCGCGCAAAAGCTTCACGCAGTGACGTTACTTGGTCCGCTTACTACCGCACTGAAAGTGACTACAACGCAGCCGCCGCTAGTGCGAAACCGAATTTTTATTCTGTTACACTTCCGTCTCTCTTGCAATCTAATCCTCGTACATTCTGGACCATAGTTAACGGTACTCCAAGCAAACTGATCTAATTAACATACCCCAATGATGAACCTGTTGCTCCTGAAGAATGCTGTAATGTATTTAATGATGTGTTTTCTTCCCATGTTACCGCAATGCCACATAGATTACCGCTTGTATCCAATTCTGGTTTTTCGCCTATGGATTCAATCTCTATTGAGTGGGTTGGTGTTAGCTGCCTAATTAACAATCAAAAAACGTCCTCATCTGCAGGCCCACACTGCCTGAATTCAAAAATTTTGAAGTGTACTAATGTATTTTCTGCTGTTATCTTGTCGCACATTTTCACTCAGTCATTACAGCAGTCTGTTCTTCTACGCGACTGGTGCGTGGGAATGGTGATTCCAGTTCACAAATCAGGTAACACACACTTACCCAGCAATCACAGGCCTATCTCACTAACAAGCATTTCATGTAAAATTCTCGAGCACATAATATATTCACATTTGGCTGAGTTTTTAGAATCAAACTCCTTTTTAAACCCCTGTCAACATGGTTTCCGTAAGCTCTTTTCCTGTGAAACACAGCTTTTATCATTTACTAACGATCTCTTTGCAATGTATGATCTAGGTACCGACATTGACTGCGTATTTCTTGATTTTGCCAAAGCCTTTGACTCTGTGACCCATGATTTACTTCTGCTTAAGCTGACTGAACCTAACTTGGCCGTAAACGTACTCGAGTGGATAAAAAAATTTCTCTCTTACAGCACGCAGTTTGTAAACGCTAATAACTAATTCTCGGTTTTCTAATGTACCAGCAGGTGTTCCTCAAGGCTCAGTCCTGGGTCCACTTCTCTTTCTAATCTATATTAACGATCTTCCGAACTGCGTTCTTTCCTCTTCCTTAAAGCTTTTCGCGGACGACTGTGTTCTTTACCGTAAAATTACTAATCCTTCAGATTCCCAAGAGCTGCAGGACGAGCTTAACCGCGTAACTGAGGGGTGTTCTAATTGTTGCATGCAACTAAATTCAAATAAATGCAAGGCCATCCGCATATCTCGTAACACTGCCACGCACACGTACTTTATTAATTGTACACCTGTGACGTCAGTTACCTCTTACAAGTGTCTCGGCCTCCAGATATCGCATAACCTTTCTTGGCACTCGCATATTGACTATGTTACTAAAAAGGCTGACCGGATGCTTAGTTACTTGCGCCGTAATTTTAGCTCTGCCCCTTCTTTCCTGAAGCTAACTCTTTACAAAACTTTAGTTCACTCCAAATTGGAGTACGCTTCAGCCATTTGGGATCCCACTTAGTCTTCATTAGTTTCTACTCTTGAAAGTATTCAATACCGCGGTGCACGCTTTGTCTTATGTAATTATTCTCGGTATGTATGTATCTCTTCAGTGAAATGAACTCTTAACTTATCTGATCTGTCGCCATGCCGCAAATGTTCCCGTCTCTACCTTTTCACAAAGTTTTCCACTTGAACCCCCTTTTAAAAGAAACCCTTGTTGCCTCTCCGTCTTATACTTCGGCCCACACTGATCACAGCCTTAAAATCGGGGTGCCATTGTGCCATACAAACCGGTAGAGTGACTCATTCATCCCTAGGACAAGCACAGACTGGAATCGCCTTCCCGCATCAATCGCACTCATCACCGACTCTACCAACTTCAAGACCTCGGTTCAGAATGCCTTTTGTTATTATATTTTGCTAATACTTTTTGTTTGTATTTTTACTGCATTACTTCTTGTTTTGACTCCACTCCTTTCTATAATGCCTTCACGCCTTGAAAGTACGTGAAACAAATAAATAAATAAATAAATAACATTCACCAGCCTACTACTCAAATTTTATTCGATTCTTAGCTTGCCGTTCTGGCTTTCTTGCACATGCAAGACCATCGCACATTTTACGCCTTTTTTTCGAACACAAGCTGGCGCCGCGTTTATCGGTCAGTGTTCATCGCTTGCTTATGACTTGCCGTCCAGTTTGTAAGCTCTTTTCAGAGACTATAGAATGACCAAATTTAGCTACAAATTCGTCTCGAAGAGCGCAAGCATGTACAACATCTGCGCGACCCGTCTGGGGAAATTATATAGTATAAACGCTGAAAAGGGCGCAACAAAATTATGTTTCTCATATAGCCAAAAAACAATCCGACGCTATCGTGTCTGTAGGCAGTGTGTAAGTCATACTTTGCAATTTTTCTACGTATTTTACCTTGAGAAATTCAACTAGTTCAGTAGCTTCCTTGCGTCACATGGAAGGTCTTGGTATGCGTGGTTCGAAAATCTTTTTGCCGAAACGACGTCCAAGGTCACATTTCCTGCAACACGGTCCCTTGACGTTATCCTGTTAAAACCATCATGGTGGTAAAACAAGCAACCGAGAGAGCTGACTTATGCGGCGCCTGCTCTACCCAAGGTTACTTTGGCTCTGCCGACGCCTCCGTCGGTATCGCGTCTTAACCGACACCGAGGTTCGGGCCTCCGACGCAAGCTACGGTGCTCGCTGTTCAGGACTCAATAAATATGAGCTACATATGAACATTGATTAGCTTTAGAAATTCACACCGATTTAACTGTGTCTGCATACGGGGTCGAAGAAAACGAAACTGAAACCAGTGCCAAACATACGCGGACTTACTTGCGTGCGACTCCATGTGACAAAGTTCCACCCCAGTAGACTTCGTTTCATAGCCAGAAACGCGGACCGCGAGTGTAGGTGTTTGTTTCTTGGTTGTTCATGATAGATGCCACCTGGGCGTTTTCACAAACGTCCGGTTCCATGATTATCACTGAACGGGCGCTTCGGGTCGCTATATATAGACCTGGGACGGCCAGTTATCCTACTGCACACAAAAAAAACTTTAACTAAGTGGCAATCAATGGCCTGGCGTGTGCTCCAGACCAACACCTTCCCTAACCCTGTGGCCTACAGCCGCTGTGTCCCAGGACTGTATACAGCCGAATGCAAAATTTGCAAAGGCAGATCTCCAGCTCATGTTTTGTCCAATCCCTCTCAAACGTAGTCACGTTCAACAAAAGGAACACTCTTCCCTAGACATCAGTAGCACGGAGCAGTGGGAGACCGCACTGCTCTGATCCAATCCGGAAGTGCAAATCCGACTCGTCCGGATGGCTGAAGACGCCGCCGGAGTCGAAGGGCTCCTGGCTGCCGCCTGAAGGGGAGAGAAGGCAAAAAAGGATCTCCCACCCCTTCCCCTTCCCTTGACCCCTTCCCGGGCACACATTTAAGTTATTTCTTTCTCTCCGAGCTCCTAAGCAAGGAGGTTGAAAATAGAACCGAGGATACCGAAGCACTTCTTACGAGTTGGCAATGTGAAAGCAATAATGTCCAATTGAACGCCGCTCAGTGGGTCCTTCGAGTTTTGCTCTGCGAGTAATGTTGCGTCAATGTTCATGTTCGTTCAGCGGGCCGTACAGTAGGAGAGTCGACGAAGATAGTGCATTTCGCTGCCTGCCTCTTCGTTCATTTCACTGCGTTCTTCCGCTCGCTTACTTCGGCTGCGGTGTACTAGCATGGACGGTCACCTTTTTGTACTGCGGAGATTGCAGCCGCCGATGTTGTAGACGCTTCAGACTCCATATAGCGGTACCTGTTGCCCGAGCAAGCAAGCAGCAGCAGCCGTCTGCGGGGCTAACGCCTCATGTCACCGACGTTTCGCTCCTGCCGAGCTTCAGGCCGACGACGATGTCGATGCTTCCGACTCCATATAGCGGTACGTGTTGTCCAAGCCAGCAAGCGCCAGCCAGCGTTACAATCGCGCGAGGCGCGCGGGGGACGTGGCGTGGCCGCCAATGGCCATTCAGGCGCCTATTTTTTTTTTTGTTTCGCTGCTACAGATGCTGCCGGATTCTTTGCTCAATGGACAATTTGACGCTTTCGAATAAAAAAAATTGCTAGGTTGGCAGCCTCCGCTGTTTTTTTACCAGCACAGGTGAAGCCAGAGTTTGCTCACACTTCTAATGGAAAAGAGAGCCGCGACACCTCAAATCCGCTCACAGCTCACTTGCGTTTGGTCAATTACTCTAAACGTTAGGCTAATTGGAAAATAAAAGCTCGTACTTTGTCGCAATGTTATCACGTTGTGCAGTAAAAGTTCACAAGATAGCTTATGCTTCCTGCTCAACCCAGTAACATAAAGAAAGACATCGAACAATATCTTTATGGCAGAACTAACCATCTTAGATAGCACGGAGTAGAATGAAAGCATTTCATTTGCTCTTCGCTATTCACCAACGGTGTTTTGTGCATATGGGAAGATAGCGGTGGTCGGGCTTCACTTTGGAGACGTCATATATACTCCAGCAATTCTTAAATACGAAAGCATTATAGGTTCCATTAAACGAAAATCCGTCGTAGTCGGCGGCGTGACCGAATGATGGAGCCAGCATCTAATTTCTTGTTCCGTATCAGGGTATGCACCGCATCCAAATTGAACTGCTCCGTGTGATCACTATTTTTGCTGTGTTTCCGGCTGCATACTTGACCCAAAGGGTAGGAAGGCAATTGAGGATTTGTGTTGTGAGCTTAAAAAAGAACTCGAGGAGATCATGGAAGCTTTGAACGAGATCAAAGAACTTAAGAAGCATGTTGGTAATTTTAAGTGCATAAAAATGAATTCGCAGAAGTGCTTCGTCAGAACAGAGAGCTGAAGGCTCATAATGCAAAGCTATCGCAAAGGTTTGAAGAACTGGAACAATATAAACGTTCAAACAGCATAGAAATCAATATCCCACAATGTCGACACATTAACTATGGTAAAGAAAATTGGCCAGCTTATTAGTGAAGTTATAGACACATATCACTAAGTGCCTACCACTAATCATGATCAATTCAACATGGTTGTGCGCTTTGTACGACGCAACAAAAGAAATGATTTCCTGTCCAAACCAAAGAAAACAAAAATTGAAACGCAAATGCTGGGCCTGGACGTTTTTCGTCCTGTTTATGTCAATGAGCATCTAACTAGGCAAACAAACAATTGTTGGGAGCAGCTATTAAGCAAAAGAAAGAGGTAAATCGGAAACTTGTATGGACAGCGGGTGCTAAAGACTTCGCCAGAAGACACGAAACATCACCTGTTTTACGCATCTGCACTATGGAGGACATTGAACAAATTGTAAGATGAAAGTGCTGTGTGATCCGTACGTTTGCTGGTACAATTCTAGTTTGTATAATGTTCTCATCGTACTTTATGCCAACAAAATATTTTGAATATAGTTGGCTCAATGAAAAATTTACAAACCTAAACCTTAGTAAGTAACTGTCCCTCATTCACCTTAACGCTAGAAGTGTCCGTAACAAAGAATATGCCTTACGTATATTATATGACAATGTAAAGGTTAAATTCGATTTAATAATGGTTACTGAAACATGATTAACTACAAATGACTACCCGCCACACTCCCACGGTTACGATTACTTTGGTTATATTCGGGCTGTTGGTCGTGGTGGTGGTGTGATTATGTGTTTACTAGAACAATCCTACCACGAAGTGTTACCGAAGTTTGTCTAAACTGTTTGTCTAAAGAAATTTACAGTTGCTGTGATCTAAAGGCCACCTTCTGGAAATACACAAAAATTATGTCATTTGTTGTTAAAAGTTAAATTTCCTGTGTGATTGTAATCTTACATTTGTAATAAGGAGAGGTATGAATATTATTATGCTAGCGAGCGATACATATGCAAGAGAACTTGGTAGCATATTCCAGTGTTCTGTAGGGCATGTACAAGCCTTATATTATCCATCACCTCGCATAAACAATTAAACTGCAACATTGTTGGGCCTGTGCATCACAAACGCACAGCCCACAATGCGATGTTCTGGTAGTTTGTTATCAGATATCAGTGATCACCTGCCCATCTATTTTTTTTATCCATTGCAAGCAAGAATTGTAAAAACGTACCTTCATTGAGCTTCTATCGGGATATTAACTTGCACACGCTGAATGCGTTTCGAGCACTACTAAATGATATAAACTAGGAAGACGTCTTTATGCAATTGGATGTCAATAAAGCCTATAAATTATTTTTCGTAAAAATAAAGGCATGCTACGAGCTCGCATTTCCACATAAAGTACGAAAAGAACATAATAAGAAAGCTAGAAAATGATGGAGAAGGAAAGTTCTTATTTGAAATACTCACCGGCAAAATAAAATGTATCGTCTTTTTGTGATATCATGAGATCCTTATACACTTACCGAGTTCAAAGAAATTAGAAACAAATTAAATAGTGAACTTAAGGAATCAAAGTCAGGATATTATAAATCACTGTTCTCACCTATTCGGAACGACCCCCAAAAAGTCTGGCATGAGCTTAACAATCTTACCGCCAAGACAGCTTTCAATGATGCAGTACAGCTGCCCACCACGCATAGTACAAATTCTACAGTCACTACAATAAACGCGCATTTCATTGCTAGGGGCGAATATGCGCCTTCCACCAGTACCCTAACAGACCATGCATTAATCTTCAGGAGACACAGTGTAGTGAACTCCATTTACTTATCGCGAACGACCTACACTGAGGTGCAAAGATTAATAAATAAGAGACCATAGGAATCATACATCTGTAGGATGTGATAACAATAAAGCTGAAACGATTAAGCATGTCTCGGATATTATTTGCAAATATTTGGCGCGCATTATTAATTGTGGTCTGGAGTCTGGCGTCTTTCCGGAGGACATTAAGATAGTCACAATATGTCCAGTGATGAAAAAGTGTGGAGATACAAATGTTAATAATTATAGGCCCATCTCTGTACTTAACTTGTTACCTAAACTGTTTGAAACCGTTATTTGAGATCGTTTAACAAGTTTTCGTGAGAAACATAAAATCTTGTCTGAATCGCAGTTCGGTTTCCGTAAAATGTTTTTCTACTGAGCAGGTGAAGCACATGATAGTAAACAACATAGATGATAGACAATAGGAAGAAAGCTTTTGATTCGGTTGATCATGACGTACTGCTGCCCAAACTCAGTTGTTCTGGTATCAGAGGAATTCCACTTGACCTAATAAAGAATTACCTGACAGGCTACAGTATGTAGCCTTCAATAACGATGTGTCGCAATATTTGAAAAGAATAAGAGGGGTACACCAAGGGTCAATACCTGGGCCGCTATTATTTAATTTATACATAAATAATCTAGCTGAATTACCAAACTGCAAGAGTTCATTTATGTATGCTGATAATGCTAACGTCTTTTTCGTGGCCAAAACACTTTCGCACACACAGCAGTTAGATAATGAGTATTTAAATGTGTTCTGCATTTGGCCATGTACAAAACTATAATTAAATGTTAGAAAAACTAAATAAGTTATTCTCAAGCAAAGAAATACACCTTTTAACGAAGACATAACAGTACTATTTAATGACACTAAAATAGAGGTGGTAGAGGCGCAGAAATTTTTTGGTGTCTGGTTTCAGAAAGACGTATGTTGGAATACGGATGCTGAAGAGTTAACGGCAGAACTAAGTAAAGCTGTTGGCTGCCTCTTTAAACTAAGTGAGTTGCTGCTATTCTGGTTAAATAAGGCTCTCTATTACACGCTATTTCATTCCAGATTATCAAAATGCTGCTTAGTATGGAGTGCCGCAAGCAACCAGAATTATCAAAAGTAACTATTACAGAAGCGGGTTCTATGAACTTTTGAAAACCATCACAGACGACCGCAGGGTTTACGTACTCATCAACTGTTCCTTAAGCATAAAATACTAAACGTAACCCACGTATACACTTATAAACTAATACGGCATATAAAAAAAATCTATTATACAGAATTGCGTCAATTAAACCTACACCACAGTAATGCCTGAGGAAAAACATCTTAAGAAGGAGGAGGAATGTACGTTTATTGTTAGAAACACCCAGAAAGTGTTCTTTCTTCGCCCTAGGTGGGCGGCTCTCTTAGTCCAGAAAGCTCTTAGTCCACCAGACTTCGCTGATCTTCCAGGCTCTGTGCCTTTAACATTGCCTCCCACGTTTCTTCGATCGCTTGTAGTGGTTCTGAGGCATCATCTTGATTGTTGTTCTCGCGGTGTGGGCACACCAAGACCATGTGTTGGAGGGTGTCTGGTACCTCACAATGTCAACATAGGTATGAAACTTTGGTGGGGTGTATCCGGTGCATGACAATTCCATGGACATACGTATTCGTTTGTAGTCTGCGGAGGGTGGTGGCTTCTTCCTTGCTTAATTTTGGATGTGGTAGAGGATATTCTCTTCTTTCCAGTCGGTAATGTTGCAATATTGCGGCGTAGTTGATGGGAACGTCCTCCACCCTCGTCGCTTTCCGGAGACCGTGCGGCAGAAAATCCCGGCTGGTATGCTCTCGGGCGACAGCATGTGCAGCTTCGTTTCCTGCCAGGTGTTCGTGGCCTGGGGTCTATGCGACGTAGGTTTCGGGTAGTTCTTGGCCTCTTGTTATTTCTTTAAGACTCTTCACTGCTGCGGCAGAAATTCGGCCTTATTATAGGTTTCTACATGCAGTTTGCGAGTCACTCAAGATGATTGCTGAGTCTTTGCATGTGGCGATGCCGAGGACGATGGCCACTTCCTGCGCCGTTTCTGGATTTCTGGCCGGTATGGTGGCAGCGATTAGCTACTTCCCTTGATTGTTGGTCACGGTAATTGCGTATGCTCTTCTACCTGGGTATTTTGCCGCATCTGTATATCTGTATATCTCGTGTTGGGGTCCTTTGAGTATTTCTTGCTCAGCGCTCTGACTCTAGCTTGTCTTCTGTCTTTGTGGTATGTTGCATGCATCCTGCTAGTAACAGCGCAAAATGTAGACAAGGGACGAGACAAGAAGACACCACAAGCGCTGACTTTCAACCCATGGCGAGCCAGGTAGCGAGAGGCCCAAAGAAAAACGACGGACCGTGGCCCTGCCATACGTGCACAACGTATCTCACCGCCTGAAAAAGATTGGGCGCAAAGCTGGTGTTAATGTAGTGCTTACTGCCCCGAAAAAACTAAAAAGCCTCTGCCGACGCGTCAATGCTGAAGAGCCGACAAACCAGGAAGGGTGCACGACTAATCACCAGAATCGTTTTGTGGAGTGCACGGAAGCCGTTGTGTATTCAATACCTCTGAAATGTGGAAAAAGGTATGTAGGGCAAACTTCTAGATGCACAAATGAGAGACTGAAGGAACACAAACTTAGCGTCGAGCAGGCTAACAGGAATCTAGGCATACATATCAGGGATTGCCCCTCAAAAGATTGCGCCGCAGAATTTAGACGCTGTAAAGTGCTGAAGAAACACAATGACCAGCTGGTCCGGGAGATAATTGAGGCGGCCGAGATTACCAGACTTCGTGACCAATGCGTTAGCACGCCGTCCTTGTTACTGACAAAAAAAGAACTTGAGCTTTTGCTCGTGCAACCGCTATCTTGAGTGTATAAAAGGAAAAAAAGCGCTTGTTTCACATGATGTGCGATCACGTGACTACGACACGTGAGGGCAATGTTTATAAGAAGCCGTGTTTCTTTCGGAATAAACGTTGTTGAAAGTCAGCGCTTGTGGTGTCTTCTTGTCTCGTCCCTTGTCTGCATTTTGCGCTGTTACTAGCAGGATGGAAAACCAACAAGCCCAAGCTGCTATTCTAGCGAAATTGCATGCATGTTGCGAGGTATTGGAGCAACTGAGATAGAGTCACGAAGAAGTGGCGGCAATCGGGCTGCCGCGTCCGAGTCTGCTATGAAGCTTTCGCTGTATCCGAGAACACCGCAAATTAAAACTAATCAGGGTAGACAGCATATAAACTCAAACTCCCATTTTGGTAAATGGCATAGGGCAGGAAATTAACTTTAGTGAACGCATCCAGAAAAAACTTATTAAAGGCTAGTGCGACAGTACGGTATTGTGCGAAATTGCAGTTCTTTTTCTGTGTATTCATGCAAATTTTACTTGTATTCGCTTTTGTGGGTTTTAAGTACTTTAAATGTATGTGTGATTGCACTATATGTGAAAAAAAGTATGTTTCAGATAATTGCCTGAGTTATGTTGTGCGAAAATTATCGTTCTCATATTTTTATGTATTAGAGCGCATTTACATCGTGCACGTGAACATTGCTTTATATTTGTAAATTTCCACTAACATAAGTACCCTCTTTATTTGCAATGCTAGTTTATAGTAAACTGTATAATTTGTGTCTATATATACAATGGAATTTTATCACATTTCATTTCTCGTATGTGCGCTTTCTCCGCTTGAAATGCTGACTGGAGCAAGAGCCCTTGTCGGGCTATATGCCTTGAGCTCTTCCTTCAGTTTCTTTTGTATTTTGAAAGAATACACAACTTCTTAAAAGTGACCGACGGCGCAAAAGGTAACAACACGTCAAAATATGCTCGGATTGAGATCAAGTTTCTCAGGGAGGTTCTTCTAAGTAGATTAATGTCTTTGAAAAGAAAATTTTGTACATTTCGGTCTCAGGGAAAATGGAACCCGTGCCTCCGTGACGCGTGCCGAGCACGCTTCCCCGAGGCCACGTCGGCTCCACGATTCCGCTTGACTAAAGGTGTGCCTTGTGCGTGCGTCATTGCACACGTCACGTAAAACCGTCTGGCTGACTAAATATATGGCCTAATGCGTGCATCATTGGGCACGTTACCACGCCGCCAATGGGGAGGAGGCAGCGCCAAGTCATGAGTGGACAAGGTGAGACCAAGATCGAGAACCTGTCTACGTTAGTCAACGGGCCGTGAAATATTAAGCGCTAAACACCCATACGCGCCGGCGTGAGCTCACGTCTGATTGTGGAAAAAGTGACAGTTATTTCTAGACGAAAGCTGCTCAATATCGAACGAGGTTGTACAGTAAGAGTCTTTCCCTGTCTCATCTGCCGATGCGTCTGGCGAGAGGATTCACGAAGAGATGCCCAGGTCTATCCAAGCCAGATATCAGCGTACGTGACAAGCTGGCTGGGCAAGGCGATGCCAAGCTGCACACTGCCCCTTGAACAAAAAGGGACGCCCTGCAGGTTTCTAGAATCACACTCTGTCCGAAATGGCTTGCACGCGCTCTTTACTTTTTCTTCCTGTAAGACTCACTTTCCCTCTAGATCACTCCCCCCTTTCGGGCCTTTGTTTACTTGGCAGCCGTGATGGGTGCGGTCAGCAGCAATTATCCCCTACCGTCAGACGCGAACGCTGATGCCGATGGTGGCGCGTGCGTGTTGTTAGCATTTTATGTAACTCTAGCTTGACGTTTACTGCCCACTTTGGAGCATACATACAGTGGGTCAGCAGCAACGCGCTAGTGTGCTCACAGGTGGTCCGTGCGCACAACACGTACACCAACAACGGAAGCAGCAGTGCTTTCCTTCGCTCCGCAACTGAGGCTATTCAGCGAAGCGTTGGCTG
Source organism: Dermacentor andersoni (assembly GCF_023375885.2). Classification (NCBI taxonomy): domain Eukaryota; kingdom Metazoa; phylum Arthropoda; class Arachnida; order Ixodida; family Ixodidae; genus Dermacentor; species Dermacentor andersoni. The sequence continues at coordinate 72,819,889 of NC_092818.1, forward strand.
CGTGTCCTGTGTTCTTCGTCGCTTTTTGCGCCCGAACCCACTCCGCAACTTTCGAGCCTTCTCCTCCGCGCGTGAGCTGGGCATGCGCCCTCAGCGGCACCGCACGATAATGGCGGCGGCACTGACAGCGTGAATGTGCCTCAAGCGTTCTTATAACTGCCATCAGAACAATACTTTATTCTGGGTCTCGTAAGTTGACTCTTGAAGAAGCCTTTGCAGTGCAAGTGAAATGGACACAAAGGATACCAGACTGCAAATTATGGGCACTCCACATCGGGTAAACAGGCACCGATGTTGTAAACAATAATTATGTGCGTAAATTTGAATGCAAGACTTGGTTTACTGATTCTTTTTCTTTGCCATGATCAACCATTGTGCAGGCGTATTTTATTTCCCTGTTTTTCTAGTCTTCTAGGGGACTAATGAATCATCTGTAAGACAGAGTGCGTTGAAGACTGCCTTGCGCTCTTTGCGAAAGCCTTATGTGCGCATGAAGAGAAAAATCTGGCGTCCGCCGTCATCATCCGATGGTACCAAAGCCCATGTGACCAAGTGATGTCGCCACGTTCCCTGATCTGGACCTGCTGCGGCTTGCACTGCGAAATCCTATGGTAAACAACCACGTCGTCGGCCGAAAGCCATAGCTCACACCAAAAAACCCCCTTGGCTCACTCCCGAAAATGGAATAAGGTGGATTTAAGTGAATTAGGGCCGATTAAAGTGCATTAAGGTGAAATAAGGTGGATTAAGGTAGGTAAAAGCCGTTACAAATTAGAGAAAGGTGGATCAAGGCGAATAAAGGTGAAGTTTCAATTTAATGTGATAACTTAGACAAGTCCTAATGCTTGCTCCTTCAAATCACGTAAGGATACCTAAGTGACTCTAACGCCCCTTTTTTCGCTACAATACCTTCCCGAAGTTTCGTTTTTTGACATAGACTTGGGAGTAGCACAGCTTTGTGCTACTTTTTGGCAGATGGTCATATTTTCTCTTGCAGGACGAACGCTGTTACCATTCAAAAGCTTATATTCCCGGATAAATAAAGGACGAATATCTTTCTTCATAGGGTCACTGTGTTCTACAGGGGTATGTTAGCTCCTCGCTGACACTCGAGGGAAATCTTAAGATATTCACCCACGGGGGATAAGCGGCCGCGAAATTCTGCTGCTAAGCGCTGGGTGAGATAGAGAGATACATTTTATTTAAAGAGCAGACGAAGAGGAGCGTCCGCAGATGGGTGGTGTCCTCAGTTCAGGACGTCGTGGTCCCTGGCCAGCCACGGCGCCCTGTGTACCACTCGAAGCTGTTCCTCAGGACACGAGTTGGCCAGTAGGTTCTCCCACCGCTCCGGGGTAGGGGATTTGGGGATGGGAGGAGTGTCATCTTGAGCACGCACTCCCACACCATATGGTAGAGAGTGCAAGGCGCTGAGCATTACTTACAGGTGTAGACATAGCATGTTGGGTCCTGAGTTTATATTAGACTGCGATGCAAGCTTTTCAATTGGAGTGCAATAACCACGACCCACACTTAATTTTGGTTATGCTCGTGTACAAAACGCATGCTATAACATTCATTAAGGCTTGCCTTCGGGGCTAGTTGAAATATCATGCTTGCACTCTCAAAAGCGGTCCATAGCATTTTGCTCCATCTGGTCGTTTTTGGTGTTGTGAAGAACTTGCGTTACGTGGATGACTATCTGGTGTGCATTCGCGCCGATATATATAATCAGATGCTGTGAAAGATACCGCATGTTCTATTTTAGAGACGGCGCACAGTGGCCTTGACGTCACGTCTGAGTTCACTGTCGACAACAGGCTGCATTTCTTACTTGGGAACCACTACAGGGTTAACCCATTCATTTTGGATGCACAAAACACGTAGTGGGAATATGACAACTGTCTCGCAATATGACAACTGTCTTGTCATATTATTCCAGCCACACTAAAGATATTAATTAGATGGGTATTGCAAAATCTTGTATTGTGCAAGCAATCAAAAAATCATGCCAGCAGAACACCCGCCAGAGCCTGGAGGTGCAAGTAGAGCGCTTGGGAAAAAGTGAATTTTCGATGACAGTTATAGTAACAGTGGCCGAACTTTGCCTAAAGGCGAATAATTCCCCTAGGATAGTGAAGAAAAAGAGCAAGCAACCAGCAGTTATTTTTTTGGTTACATACACACCGCTTTTTCGGTTATATTTTCGGTGTCCAAGAAGAGGATAGGATTGTGTAAAAAAAGTGAATGTAGATAACAGTGCATGATATTTACGAGTAGCGGAATGTGGTGTCAAACATGCAAAGAAATTTGTTGACTGCAATGTAGGAGTGGTATATAGGATACCTCTGCCCTGTTGAAGCATTGTACATTCGACAGACGGGCAGGTGCCTCTACAATATTGACACGTGTACTTATATTTAACGGGCGACCACGTTTCGCCGCCTAACAAATGTTATCGCACAGCGCGGGACGCGTCTGCATGCATCCGAAGTTTCTGGATAGTTATCGATGCTTCTATCCGCTGTCTGTTGTCGCCGAACCTTGTGTTATCTGATTTCATCGCGTGACTCGAATGTTGTAGAACTTTGTGGAAGGCATGCGGGTCCCAACGATTAGTCTGGAACATTCGATGACTGCTGTATAAAAGCCGACGCACTTGACCCGCTGATCAGATTTTCGACGATCGCCGACTGTGTTCGCCGCTCTCGTTGTGCTTTAGTGTAGCCTGTTTTGTGGGCACAGGTTCGCCCAATAAAAGCTAGTTTTGTCTTTCACAGTACTGCTACTGTGTTCTTTAACGTCACTACCACGTGACAATATGCTCCAGGAGCACAACTTATGCAGTAGAGTGGCACTAGAGGGGAATCTTGCTCCCCACTGCTCTAAATGCCACTGTAGCCCGAATTACAGGGACAGAACTGTTTTAGCAGGCAGCAAAGACAGACTTAGAAGGACAATTGTAGAAGCGTATAGCATGCTTTCGGGTAAATACGGTACAACCGTACGTTCACCGTCGATCGCGTCACAGGCGGGCAGTTGTCTTTCTTGGGCAACCAGAGAAAAATCTGAAGCGCGCGCACAACTAAGAATATGGCCTAACCAGTAGCTTAGGAAAGGTACTTACAGATAAGCCGCACGTGCGAAGCTAAGTTTGGGTATTACTTTGTGGGCATGGCCTTGTTGCCTACAATGTACACGCATTAAAACGAAAAGGGGGTGCCCCTTTTCCTTTTACTGAACAGTTGATAGATACGTTTCGTCTGTGCTGTTTTCGTCCCTACATTTCAACTTTGCCTCGCTTCTTTATAGTACAAGCATGCAATAAAACTATTTCAACGCGATCACTTATTCGCGCTCCAGCGTCGGCGCTGCTTTGAGGCGTTACATGGCGTATATAGTGGGATGCCTGAAGTAACTACGAAAGTTGCACAAACTCGGCCCATCAAGAGAGCTCTTCATTAGGTGTCACGTCCGATAGTAATACGTCGTTGTGCTGCGCGGTGTCATTGGTTAGGCGCCACAAGGTTTTGTGAGAACAAAGCATGACTGCAAATATTTGCCTTTCTGTAATAAATGTATGCAGATGTTGCAGAGTGGAAAGTATATCAGCCACCCTAGCTTCTCTCTGTATTTCCTGATGTAAGAAGTACAAAAGTGATAAACCGTTTGTATTGGACAGCTTTGCACGCAATTCAGCGAAAACGTACCACCTTCCAGAGCAGTTGGAGCTTCTTGGTGTATCACCACATCAGTGCACATATACCCGTCTTATTCGGTTTCATTCATTAACACAGCTCTGAGGTTCAGCTAAAACAATCACTGCGACTTACACCTTGATTTAGGAAGACGCCGCGCAGCAGCCGATGAACACTTGCTGACTTTACGTCTTCGGCCCGTATCTAATAGCAAAATTCAAAGAAAGATACGAACGGATCTCATTCCAATGAAAGCTCTTTTTTTTGCAGCTCGATTATCGTCGCAACGTGATACTGCTGCGCTAAGCCAGCATAGCGAGCCACGCGAGCTGATACATAGAGGCTGACTGAGGTATCCGCTGTGTCCGCGCTATGACGTAACCGCTGGATCCTTCCGCTTGTGTCACTGCCGCAAGCGGCGTCCACGTACGCTACTTCATGCGCTGCTGCGTTTTAGAGTTTTTTTAATAGAGCCTTAGTCCTGTGAGCTCTCCTCTCTTTGTTGTAGATAGGATGCATATTTTTAGGTAGGGGGGCAATTTGGAAGCGTTTACGCACGTGCAACGGAGTGTCCTTCTTGCCAGTCGGGGCAAGAAGGACAATGCGCGGGGACTACTTCGTCCTCCCCCCCCCCCCCCCTTCCTGCGTGTAGGGTAAGAGGTGGGCACCCCAGCTCAGTAGAATATTAAAGTTTTCAATCAATCAATAAATCTTCCGCTTCTGCACTTTTCTATACCTCTCTTCATTCGGCCGTGGGTAGCTGGTATTACGTGGACAATTAAGCTTGGGTTGTTAATTCTGCAGCGACCTGCAGAATTCCGTGGGCGTAACTTTGATTTGCTGTATGTATACGGAAACCCTCGCCATCGCGGAACATTTGAACTAGCCACGTTCTTAGCAGTAATTACGCATCCAATTTCGAAGAGCACACAGCACTGATTTCATGGCGGCGGCATCATCAGCATCGGGAGCCAGGTGTCATTACGTTATATGGCGATGGTAATTTCGAGGGCCGCTCCATCGGTTGTATAATAGCAGATTGCGCAATGGAAAAAAAATATATATATATATTTTTTGGGATTATGTCCAGCAGACGTTCTTTGCCGTGAAGTTTGCTTCACTGATCGCACGCGAATGCCCGCACAAAGTTTCTTTCCTAATACAGCATGTTCGCTACAGTAAAGCTGAATCATAACTAACGTATCCTGCTCTTTGTGCTATTTGCGCTATCTGTGACATTTAACACAAGGACGATAAAGAAAGAGCACTACTATGGAACGTGCAAGAACATTCGAAAATTATTGTTTTGTTTATTGATACCTCAAGGGTCCCAATATCACCTTACATGAGGAGTGGGCACGTAAAAGGCGCGAATGATGATGACATTTACAAAGATGAGTCAGAATACTCGATGGTAGATCTGAAGTGCGCTGTATAGGGGACCAGTGCACTTCGTCTCTGAAGGCCATTCCAGTCTCGGGCAGTTCGGACTAAGAATGGCTGCAGGAACGTAGTGGTGCGGGCTTGTGGCGAAATTACCCAGTTCGCATGACCTGTTCGACGAACATGATGAGCCAGATGGATCAGCTGACCGTCACGCGGTATGGAAAAAAATCCTGTGATAGAGGCATAGACGAGAGATGCGATGACGAGAAGGAGAAGGCGATAGGTCCAGTTTAGATTTTAGGGATGAAACGCTAGTGTGGTATGAGTTGTCTGAAAGAATAAATCTAGCAGCACGGTTCTGAACAGGTTCGAGGACTTCAGTGAGATTAGTTTGGTAAGGGTCAAAGATACTACATGCATATTCAAGTTTGGTCGCACTAGTCTTTTATAGGCAACTGATTTAACGGGTGGCAGCACCTTGAAGAGATTACGGTGAAGATAACCAAGAATTTTGTTAGCTGAATTGATTATGTTGGTTACGTGATTTGTCCAAGACAAATCTTTGGAGATGTGAATTCAAAAGTACTTGTAGGAGTGAGTGGTAGATATAGTTCAGTTATAAATGTTGTAGGCAGGGAGGATGTAAATAGGTCGACGATGGAATCACCCGCCGTGGTTGCTTAGTGGGTATGGTGTTGGGCTGTTAAGCACGAGGTCGCGGGATCAAATCCCGGACACGGCACCCGCATCTCTATGGGGGTAAAATGCGGAAACACCCATGCACTTATATTTACCTGCGTATTAAAGAAGCCTAGGTGGTTCAAATTTCCAGAGTCCGCCACTACAACGTGCCTCATAATCAGATCATGGTTTTGGCGAGTAAAAACCCCATAATTTAATTTTTAATTTTTTTTTCGACGATGGAACGAAATGTGTACAGTCTTACTAATGTTCAGGGACATTATATGTGTAGCACACCAGTTTTGAACATGAAAGCGATCTTCCTGAAGGGAAGAGACATCAGCGAGGTTATTGAAACGGCAGTACAGGACACAATCATTAGCAAAAAGACGTATTACAGAGGTTACAGTGAATGGTAAGTCATTATTGCAGATTAAAAGTACCAGCGGCCCAAGAACAGTGCCATCAGGTACACCAGCCCGAACGGCGAAAACAGAATATGCAAGGTTGTTAGCATATACAAAGTTTTTTCGGTTAGTTAAAAAGCACGTAATCCAGTTAAAAACAAGTGGTTGGATGTTTAGGCGCAATAATTTTAGCAAGAGACGAGAATATCGAACCTTATCGAAAGCCTTTTACAAAATCTAAAATCAGGGTCTCAGTTGCAATGTTACAGTCGATGTTTAAATCAATATCATGAGTAAATAAAGCTAACTGATTTAGCTTTATTTTGTTAGCTAGTGTTATGTTATTATGTTAGCTAGTGAAGGGGAAGACGACGAAGTGTCTTCTTGGCAGAACACTTGGCTTGGCCAAGGCTTCTATCAGCGGCCCAGTGCTTCCCCTTCTTCCAACGATGGGCTTTATCACGTCCGCCAGGTTCAGAAGATACATCCTTTTAACATCTCAATCGAACCTCAAATCATCCTTGGAACTACGCCACTCACAATTCCCTTGGAGCAGGAAGTTTTGCAAAACAAGACAAACTGAAGTTACATTAACGAGACTACGTTGTCGAGTCCCATCTCTAAATTTTTACATGCACCGATCTGGTCTGGCAATATCCCCATTGTGCCATTTTTGCAATGCATTAGAGACGATTGAGCACTACCTACTGGAATGCCGGCGTTCCTCCTCCATGAGAAAAATGACATTAGAAATTACAGTGCGACAGCTTGGCCTGCCATTGAACACTCCGGTACTACTGTCTTTCGGAGCGTCTGTGCTTGGGCACTCACACAGGAATGTGTGCTTCGCCTTAGAAAAATTTATTATTGAATCAAACCGATTTTATTGATGACCGTATTATTCTATTCATTCCTCCTCTATTGCCTCATTGACATATTATAGATAATTATTTTTTTTTCCTCTACGTAGCATGACAATCTACTGAACCGTTTCGACTTTCCCTCGCCTAAATTCATGTAACAAAATTTTAGATCTTTACCTCCATTTTCTGAACACATAAGCAAAGTCTGCCCGACTCTTGGCCAATCCCCGCGAGTGGGTAAGCGCCAATCTCATCAAGGACATCATCATCATCATCAACTTGTTTCTGTGCTCTGTGAATGTTTGGTGAAATCTTCGCCTTTCGAGGTGCCTCGCCTCCCCGCCTGTGGCCATGGACGCGGAGCATGCCAGAGGCCCGCCTGGCAAGAAGTCATCACGGCCGTCAACCGCATGGAAACGAGTTGGCTCCCCCAGTGACACCGAAGACACCGAGCTGTACTCTATGTCGGAAGACGACCCATCCGACAACGGCTTCAAGCCCGTCCGGAGTAAGAGGGCGAAGAGAAAGATCGTCAGCACAGCGCCGTCAACTCCTACGAGTACAACAACTATGAAGTCAAGGCCTGCGCGCCTGCCACACGTCATCATCTTTATGCCGGAAGAACCGCCACACAACCTACAATTGCTGAACAGGCAAGCCCTATCCATTTTTCTGGAATGTGCGTTGCCGGATCAAATTAAAGACATCACAATAAATCGACGCAAAGATATACTCGCCATAGACGTGTACAACGCGAGTGTACTTGGAAAACCCCAAGAAATCATGAAACTAGGCGGAATCAAAATGCGGCCCTTTATCCCGATCGACGACACCTCTATAGCCGGTGTAATTTACGACATTGACATTGCCATTCCCAATGATGACTTACCTAGCCTCATCAAGCCGGCAAACGAGGGCACGATCATTAGGCAAGTGCGTCGCCTCGGGAATACGCGCTGCGTAAAAGTAGTTTTCAAGGGGAATTGTATACCATCCGACGTCAAATTCGGACATTTCCGACATCCGGTTCAACCATTCATCCAGAAGGCGCTTCAATGCCATCAGTGTTTCAGGCTAGGACACGTCAAGGGCGTGTGTCCCAACTCGTTATGGTGTCCCCGTTGCACGGAACCTCATGAAGAAAAGACCTGCGTTGTAACGGTTCTGAAGTGCGCCAACTGTGGCGGCCCTCACGCGGCCTCGTCGAAAGACTGTCCCCGCATCAAGAGGGCACGCGCGGTTCTCAAGATAATAGCCAGAGACAATTCGGCCTACAGGGAGGCAGCCGAATTAGTCCGGCGTCGGCGTCGGCACCATAGTACGTCCTCAATGAAGGCGCATGTGCGAAGTGATAGTACCCACTCCACTGCAGTACCACTTAGTCACGCCGCGAATGGGCCCACCACTTCCACGAAGGAAGCAGATAAGACACTTTAGAGGAATGGCCTACGCTATCGAGCCGCTCCCTTGCTAAGGAACCTCAGAAGGTCGCGGCCGCACCAGAGCCTTCTCCGGCCATGGATGATTCACCTAAAACAGATCGTCAAGTCATCTCGGTGCTGTGTTCCCTCATGGAGGCCATCTGAGCGATTTTAGTGGACATGGGCACGCCGTCTGCTCGAAGCGCACTTAAAGGGCTCGACGCCTTCAGCCCAGTACTTGAATCCCTCAACTAGAATGATGGCTACCCATACCCCATCCTACCGAAAAGAAGTCATGGCAGCGTCCGTCATCCAGTGGAATGCCAGAGGGCTAAAATAACGAATTTCAGATTTTCGTCAGTTTGTGTATACCAATGTGTTTCCACTCATCGTCATTTGTGAGCCCGACTTGTCGAAACCAATCTGACTGTCAGGGTACGAAATTATCATGTCATCAACAAATGGTGCACGCAGCAAAATAATCGTTTTCGTTTGTCGTGAACTAGCCTATGTTTTGCAACCAATTGCGCCCCACGACGACAATCAATATATATGCATAACAGTTAAAAAGAAGAAACTCTTGTTTTATCTCATAGGCGTCTATATATCGCCGTCAAGCAATTTTGATACTAAAAGGTTAGCGGAGATCTTGAGTGTTTGTCCTGCCCCATGGGTCATCATAGATTTCAATGCACACCACCTAGCATGGGGAAGTACAATGGAAAATTAAAGAGGACGAAGATTAGCAACAATCGCCTACAACTATGGCCTTACTCTCCTGAACGACGGTAGCCCCATGTTTCTTCGAGGCGTGACATACGGCAGCTGCCTCGACCTTGCTTTCGTCTCCAACTCTCTCGCCAGATCTGTGAAGTGGTTTTCACATATTGAGACACATGGGAGTGATAACATTCCCAGCTATCTGAACATCAAAGGCTTGTCGTCTAGATCTTGCCCACGGAATACCATTCGGACGATTCAATGGGCCAACTTTAAATCTGATATGGAAGATGCCTGCCGCGCGGGCCTACCTTCTGAGTTAAAGCAAACAAAAATGCGATGCAAAACGTCACTCGCATGATGATCTCTTCTACGCGAAACAACTTCTACATAGAATTAGAGCGACTTCGAGCACTTTGTCTTTGGGAAAAACGTCGATATCGGCGTATAAAATCAATTCATGACCTTAGGGCAGCCAGGAGGATGCAACAGAAGATTCAGCGTCGTATGGACAGATTAGCGTCGGAACGTCGGGCAACTTTTTACCAGACACTCGACCCCCGCAAGCCACTGCCTCACATTTGGAAAACGGTGCAAGGTTTGCGTTGCCTTCCGGAACAGCGTCTTCCATTCAAGGCGCTTGCACCTTTCCAAGGGCGGCAAGACTTCGATGTCGCAGAAGACTTTTGTGCGCGGATCACAGACCAAGCGACTCGTCCAGGTCCTCCAGCACGAGATAACGTCCCCCATTCCCGTGATTACCGCATGGACATTCTTTTTAAAATGGAAGAGCTCGAGGCGGCACTAGCTCTCTGCAGACACCCATCATCTCTGGGTCCAGATGGTATATCATACCGAGCCTTGTGCTAACTCGGAAAATCCGCACGGATAGAATTGTTGAGTCTTTACAACTCCTCATGGCAGGAGGGAAATGTTCCTGACGAATGAAAAGTAAGCCGCCTGGTGCCACCCTTGAAGCAGGGCAAACCCCACTCGAGCTTACCTTTACCGCCCAATAGCGCTGGCCACCTATGTAGGAAAGATAATGGAACGGATGATCCTTGGCCACCTGGAGTCGTACCTGGAACACTACAAGATTTATCCGAATTTCATAGCTGGTTTCCGACGTGACCGCTCTTCCATCGACAGTGTAGTTGATCTCGTTTCATATGTCCAGCACGAAAGGTCCCGTAAGCGTATATCTGCAGCTTTATTCTTAGATGTAAAAGGGGCATACGATAACGTATTACATGATGCCATTCTCGGCGCTCTTGCGACGGTTGGCCTAGATGGTCGAGTCTTTTTGTGGATTGCAAGTTACCTATCTGCAAGATCATTCTATATGTTAACTGACGATGGCGCAACTACGCGGTGCTATACCAGCAGGGGCATTCCTCAAGGCGGTGCTCTCAGCCCGACGCTATTCAACCTCGCTCTTGTTGGACTTGCTGAATGCTTGCCAACTACCATCAAAATTTCAATATACGCAAACGACATCTGTGTCTGGACTTCGGCAGACACCGTCCTCAGATGCGTGCGTGGCTTCAAAGAGCGGCAACTTTGGCAGCGAGCTACTTGGTAAACAAGGTCTCAGCATATCACCAGAAAAATGCGCACTAGTGGCATTTACTCGCAAACCAATGATGTCTTATGTCATCTCAATCAATGGGCGGACCATTTCCTATGTAAGAACCCACACATTTCTTGGCGTAATTATTGACCGAGACCTCTGTTGGAGCCCGCAATTGGCCTACATGAAACGGCACCTGGCAGCAACTTCCCAGTTGTTTAAATAGTTGACAGGAAAGACGTGGGGGATGTCAGTAACGCAATGCTGAAACTCTACAGAGCTCTCTTTCTCGTTTTTCTTTAAGATATAGTCTACCTGTACTGAACAACTCCTGCAAGACAAATATTCGTGTTCTGCACGCAGCACAAGCTCAAGCACTCTTAGTTTGCCTTGGTTTGCTCAGATGCACGTCCACAGAGGCAACTATTGAGATTGCTTGGGACCATCCAATGCAAACTTACATTACGGTGGAAGCCCTGAGAACGCACATAAGACATTTTGCACGTGCCCCCTGTCACCACCTTGCAACACTACCTTCGGACAGGCACCAAGCATCATTATCTAAAACTATCATCAAATACAACGACAAACTTTCCTCGATACCCCCTTGGTGTCTTATCAGCCCCACAGTACATCTCAGTGTATCAGGAATCGGGAAAAACTCTGAGCTGTCGTCGCCTGTGCTGAAACAACTGTATCTGCTTCTTCGGCACGAGAGGAACGCGGACAGTGTACATATTTATACTGATGGTTCCACAAACATCCAGTGTTCATTGTGTGCTGTGGTTGTCACAGCAAGAGCTATTACCATCAGCTTTAGGACTGACCACCGAACGACATCGACATCTGCGGAACTAGCTGCTTTTTCGCGCTGCACTTTGTTTCGCGAATCAAGAAGCACCTCGACCTCGGTCAATATTCAGTGACTCAAAGGCAGCCCTACAACCTGTGCTATCAGCTCTACTTCGCGGGCCATTCGAACAGCTCGTATTCAATATTAGATGCCTACTCCATATATCACATGAGAAAGGACACGACGTGACCTTTCAGTGGCTGCCAAATCACTGCGGCGTCATAGGAAACGAAGACGCCGATAATGCCGCTCGGGCAGCTCTTGAAGAGACACAGGCAGAGGCCATACCAGTTTCATGGTCTGACGCAGCCAGCAGACTTTGAGGGCTTGCACAGGAGATCACGCTCTCTCTATGGTGTACACCAAGCAGCCAGACCAACCAGAGCAATCGTCAATACGACCTGCCCTCTTTGATGCATCTCTGTATGCCAACTGGACTCCGCCGAAGAGAGGCCACTCTACTTTATCGCTTATGGCTAGGGGTGGCCTTCACGAAATCTTATTCATTTCGCATTAGAATGGCTGACAACGCTCTCTGCAATGCTTGTCTTTGCGAGAAGGCGCTAGCACACATTCTGTGCGACTGTTCAGAGACAGTCCCTGGCGTCCGTTCTAGCGCACCTTTACAATAGGCCATTGTCAGTTGCAACTATTTTCACATATCGCTGACAGAAGACATCGCAGCTGAAGGCGACGATGGGACTACTTTGGTTTTTGAAAGAGACGGGCTTGGACAAGCGGCTGTGACAGTGATGTCACGTACCGCGCAAGAGTGACGGACTGTAACTGACGATGTGTGTGCTGTGTTATGTGCTCTCACTGTCTCCTCCCCATCTTTCGTCCCCCATCCCGCTCCCATGTGTTGGGTAGCAAACCGGTTAAGCCAAGCTAGTTAACCTCCCTGCCTTTCCTTCTCCACTTCTTCCTTCCTTCCTATAGGTAGTGATTTTTCTGGGAGCCATATTGTTTAGGGTGAAAGAACTTCACTGAAGTTAGGAAGTTAGCATCATGAGAGTAGATGACATGTTCCCTGATTTTGGAGCATGTGCTGGTACGTGAATTGGGGCGGTAGTTACCTGGGGAAGACCGATCCCCTTTCTTTAAGACTGGAATGACCGGCCCTCGTTTCCAGTCTCTTGGAACAGTGCCTGTGTCAAGTGATTGCTGAACAATTATACAGAGTATCAAACTACAGACATATTTTTGCATTTTTTAACACTTCGGCATCGATGCTGTCTGTCCCACAGAATGATGAGCACTTCAGGCCATCTATAACCATAATTATGCCTTGTGGCCTAAAATCAATACCTTCCATTGGTGAAAAATCGAAAAATGGTAAATCTGGAAGTTCATTGGCAGATCCTTTCGTAAACATTGAACAAAATGCGAGGTTCAAGGCATCAATAACATCTGAGTCAGAAATGGATGAGCCAGCTCTATTTCCATTGGGAAATAGAGCTGTTATTGTGAGGTTTTATCGTTTTCGAAGAACGCCGCCGGTTAAATTGCAAAACTTTCGGGACGGTAGTAGAAAAATTCTGTTTTTTGTGTGCTTTCAATAGATTATATTGTATAGTAACTTCGTTATATTTTCTCCTGCCCGAAAGAGAACCTGAAGACTTGGCTCCGCGAAATAAACGTTGTTTCTTATTATTCAAGCCCTTTAAGGTCGTGCTGAAACAAGGGGAACGCGCTTTTCATTTATCGGGATAGTCGGAATGTAAACACTCAATTAACGCAGCATTTCTGTTTTGAAAAGCGCTCAGTTACTCTCGGTCGACTGCCGCCGATACGTAAGGGCAAGTTCCTCGTGAAAGACAGAAAGTTCACGATAAATACTGGAAATAATCGGCTTTATCATATAGCGTTAGTGCTTTCTTAGGTATTTTACTTTTGAGTATATTGCAAGGAAACATGGAATGGATGACGGTGTGATCGCTAAGACCGCTGATGTACGTAAGATGAGGCATCTTATCGGGGTGTGACGTCAAGACGAGATCTAGGATATTTGACGAGCGTTGAGTTATTCGCGTAGGTTTAGTAACCAGGTGCGAGAGGCCGAAGAGCAAGCAAGTGTTTAGAAATTCGCTAGCGATGGTTCTTTTTTTTTATGTGTGACACATGACACAAGATTACTCCAGTCTATAGTTGGAAAGTTGAAGTCTCCGACTAATGAAACAGGGGTGTTAGGATAAGTCGTTGTTAGTTCTAACAAAGCTTCGTGACCAAGCGATAGAGTAAGGGGCTGTCAGTGCCGGATGGACGATAACAACAGCCGATGAGCGTGCGTGTTGAAGTGGCATGGCAGCACTTCCAAATTTCCAGGAAATCATTTAAGTTGGCCATGGGTTGCAATAGCCACACCGCCGCCACGGGTTCCACCGCACCTGTGTTTGCGAAAGATGTCAAACTCTGGTAGATCAGGACGAACTTCGAGATCAAGTATTGTGCAATTTAACCATGTTTCGGTTAGTAATACAATGTTACTGAACGACGAGGAAATGAAGCTACACAACGAATCACGTTTAGGTATCAGGCTGCGGACGTTAGTACAGAGCAATGATAGATTGTGCTTAATAGGCCGCTATTGTGCTTAATACGCCATGGGTTCGCTCCTGGTTTGAGCGTCGGAAAATTGAGCAAATAGTTCAAAGAAACACAGGAAAAGAAAACAGACGTTCAATGCACGGACAAGTAAGGAAAGAAAGTCGGTTTTGAACGTCATGGCAATTTGTTATTTACTTGTTACTGCTTCATCACGCTGACGTTGACTAATGCATGTCAGTGCTGAGAATAACGGAAGATTAGTAATGGTGCAGCCGCCCACCAACACGCAGCAAGCAATGGCAAAGTTGCTCCTTCCCAACTTCAAATGAAAACATCAGCCTTGGGTGCTGCAATTACGCTACCAGAGGTACGTGACATGACTTGTGCAGAGAAATTGTAGCCTGAAGGGTCACCACGTAAAGGAACGATCCAAACGTAAAAGATCACCGAAGACTGAGGTGCCAGAGTGTATGCGATTCCCAGGAGAGGAAATGTGACAAGTGAAGAACCTACCCAATAATTTATTTCGTGGCACCCGAGACGAAAGAAATAAAAGGCGTAGTACGGAAATAAACACTCTCACGTGCGAGGCTAAACAGCGTCAACTCACTCTGAGACCGCCAATTACAGCGCACACCGGGACAAGGCCAGAAATGACGAAGACAAGTGCTGTGACAAGGGCTATGAAGACAGCGCTTGTCGTCAACGTTTCCAGCCCTTTTCCTAGTGTGCGCTGTAATTAACAGTAACATGGAACACCAACAAGCCTGTTCTCAAACCTTGTTGCCGTTCACTAACTCGTTGCCTCGGTCGACTGCGTGTGAAGTAACTCCGTGGGAAACTAAGATAAGATTCTCATGATGGAGTCACTTAACTTTCCGCCTATTGGCGTAATCGATTCTTTTTCCTGTGCATGTATGGGCCGCCAGTTTACGTGAGCGGCGAGATACACGTGGGACCGTGAAATGACTCTAAGGATAGCGAGGGACTTCGGAAGAAGGGAGAGTTGAAGGCGAGGTAGGGGAGCTGGAAGACAGAAGCGATTAATTAATGCCGCCACTTCTGTGTAATTACGGTGTATTCACGTCAAGATCGGAATTCTAAACGTGTGCACCTCATTCCTTCGCAATTTTTTTCCCAGCAACGTCAGGGATCAGAAAGATATTGGACGGTAGAAGAGCTGGCATAGCGTATCCACAAGGCGGAAAGAGCAGTCAGGTCCTCGGTTTGTTCGTAATACTACAGCAGCCCGTTAAAATGCTGGACCAGCGTTCGTGGCGATGTGAATCACTTAAGCTACTTACACCTAAGCAAAGTGACTAGAAGGACTCAGGTGGGGCACTGCAGAACGTAGCAGCTACTCGAGTGTCGTCGACTTATAAAACTAAGACGTGTCGCCATAATTTGGGTCCCTTTCTTGCTCAGAGCTAGCTGGCTTGATGACCTGGCTTTCGATAAGGCATTTTCCTCCTGCAGCGGGGATAAGGGGGAAAGAAGCCCGGGAGTTTCGCTTCGGGTTTCACCACCTGACTTGTGGAACCTGGGGATTAGTCGTCAGCCTGGCTGATATAACAGGGAAATTGCGTAAGTCGGAAAAAAACATTTAGGGTGGGGAGCAGAAAGTCCCATGGGATAGAGGGGCGTCGGGAAGCGCGGTTATATATCCTGCCTCGACTTTCCAAACTTTTTCAGCGTGGGGGTGACGGTGCCGTGGTCGATTCACCGAGTTTTCCTCCAGAAGATTGCCGGACACATGCCTTATTGTACAAATGAGACCAAAGATTATCTTTCTTTTTTTTTTTTCTTTACGCACCTTAGTGAAGTTACGAAAGGTAATGGAACAAGGGATAGCTTCCTCTGCGCCTTCGCGTTTGCTGGTGAAAGGTCCGAGCTCTAGGTATACAAGCTGGAAAAGTGTCACTCAAAATTCTTAGCACAGCCATTTCGGGAGAGTTACAGGCTTGTCACGGTTTCCATGAGCTGCAGACTCCCAAAACCTAGGATACAGAAAAGGCGGCTTTTGGTCTTGTAGTCGAAAGCGACTGGCTTCAACAAAATTTTCATGGCACATTTGAAACACCGGGCGAAACGATTAAAGAACAAGCGAAGAAATGCTACAGACTAAAAACAAACGTTCGTGAGTTTGAGCTGGCCTGATATGAACTTAGGGAGATTTGTGGTACTGGTACTTTTTTTTAAAGGCTGATGTTCTGTTCGCCGCAGGTAGAGCCTGTTGTGAGCATCACCTGGAACTTATTCCATAATGAACGACACCATGTCGTCATTTCATTTTTTGTGTTGACTTTGCCATTTCTACGAATCTGACATACCATGCTATGTCTTATGTATGGAGTGAACTCTTTCTTCTTTACGAGTGCATCGAACATTTTGTACTGCAGAAAAATGTCGAAACGTTCTCGTCTTGCAGCTAGATCGGTTTACACTAAATGCCCCCAAGACGTCATTTGAAAGACTTTTACCTCCGCCTCCTGTTACACTGTACTGTTACAAAGCGAAAAAATGAATGACTCAATCATTCAATCAATCAATCAATCAATCAATCAATCAATCAATCAATCAATCAATCAATCAATCAATCAATCAAATCATGGCCATCCGGGTTTGCCGACAAAAGGGGATGGTTAAAATATGTCGCTCGCTGTGCAGTGTCCTGCAAGTTCCAAATACAGGTTGCATCAACTGTAAGGGTCATGTTGAATGGGGGTATCTGATACGAAAACAGTTGCGTGCGTTATCATACGATCATATAGGATCAGTTGCGTGCGTTACTATAGGATCAGCGAAAGCGCCGAAGTGTGGGAAGCGGTACAGCGGAAAAAGGTCTCCCCGCATTTCCGTGCTTTGCGCTGAATTCACGCCACAAACTTAGACATACTCGCCCAAGTCACTATCCCGATATTATGAGAGTACCGGGTGAAGTGCAGAAGCACAGTGTAAAATATTGCAAAGGATAAAGTTAGTATACCTAATTAAGACTCGGTCTATACACGGGAGATATTTCAGAGGCAAAAAGAACGCTTTTCAGAGAAGTTGAACGACGGAAACAAGTGGCGAAAATAGCCGGCTCTTTCACATATGTCCCGGCAACACTTTACGGCAAATCGGAAGATGCGGTTCTTTGCGAAAAGTAGTAACCAGTACATATATGTCTAAAAATTCACTGGTGAATGCAACAATGGCTTTTCCCTAGATTTTGCGCAGCGCGCAAACCCAGACGTTAAGCAGTACAGTTGCCCGTCTGGTTCCCGCGATTCAACTCGATGTCGCGCCTTCTGAGCGCTATGCTGGGCCTCACAGAACTTCTCAAAGTGCGAACATCATTCCCTGCAGCTTGCACACATTTCACTGCAACATGTAGATACAATAGAGCTGCGCGAGATTCACCAACTCTTTCGAATACAGCTTAGTGTCGTCAACATTTGTGAAAGGTGTGGCGCCACTTGAGCCTTCCTCTGCCCCGAATATGATGACGCTAGTGATCGGAGGCGAACCAGCATTGCCAGTGAATCAGCAATGCTGAGACTACAAGACAATAAAAGACAAGTTAGAAAACTAGCGGAATGATCGCATGCAGAAACGGCTCGGCTGCACTTAATCGACCTGTCTCGTACTCTGAAGGAACGTAAGTAAGGTAATGGTGGGCAGTACGCGGCGTCAAAAGCACGTGGAAGGGGAGAAACTTAGCTGGAGCCCCCCCCCCCCCCCCCGAAAGAAAAAACAACCTAACAAAGCGAGCGTCTATGTTTAGTAATTTACGTGTATGCAGGCAACCCCGTAAGGAAGGCATAAGCGGTGGTGCTTGTAACACTTTCCTGTCCGATCGGCTAAATGTATGCAGGACTTCGTGCCACGGCGTGTAATTCTATGTGTGTGTCTTGCGCTGCAGTGCTTGCGTGGCGAGGACCGCATAAACAAACGCTTTCTGCCGAGCTCCCTTTCCCTCTCCGCTAAAGGGCCATTTCGATGCTAAGCAAGCAAATGGACGACAGTGTATAAGGGTTCCCCGTCGGGCTCATAAATCGCTCCACGGGGGTGTAGGCAAGGCGAGGCCATCAGCGCGGAATATAGGCGCGGTATCATGACTCAATGCCAAAATGCGGCCCTGCTCCTTGCACAGGCGGTGGCGCTTGATCTCTTTGTCGGATAACGTAAATTGTTACGCGCGGAATCAATTTTGTTCATATTCTTCCGTTCATTCTTGTTTGGCATAATTATTCATCGTGACGCAAGATTCCTTAGAACCATCGAAAGCCGCTGCTTGTTAAATTCCATGACACGTCATGACGACGCGTTCTCGTCCTTGATTTTAAGAATCTATCGATGGGCAGCTGTGTTCGAAATCAGCGCGTCCAGTGGAATTGTTCTAATTGCACTGTCGTTTACGCATGAGCTGACATGCTACTGTAATGCGGCGTGGTCGAAACATTGTAACTATTGTTGTTCCAGAACAGCGTTCTGCGGAGGTGTACGTTCAGCACGTTGAGGCTGCCGGAACAGGCACCCTAAGTGAGCGCTTGCATTTGCTAAAGTGCAAATACCCGGCACTGTATACACTGGCAAAGCATTGCGCTGCGGGCGCTGGATAATGTCCATGAAATTTTACTTCGACCCTGTATAGGATACGCCTCTATACGCAGGCTTGACAGCTGTATACGGACGAGCCTTCTTGCCGACTGGCATGCGTTACTTCTGATTTGGTAATCTCCAAATACCAACTGTAAACCCCCACTTTTTCTCATTTTATTTTGTGGTTAGGAATTGCAAGCTGTAAAGCAGCTTTCTTTAGACACTCTACCCTGATTTGCTTGGTGGTTGCCTGGCGCATCTCGAGCACAGCGCACACGGCGCAGACATCACACACGACGCATACACCGCGCAAAACACTAAGTCATACACAAGACTCAAACATCAACGCCTCAGTCATACCAAGCAATGCGTTCACATGTTTACGGCCAATCTCGGGGCATAACTTCTAACAATGGTGACATGATCCCACCAGAGATGCCAATACGTATATAGGCGAATCTCTGAAGATGCAAAGATACGGAAAGCTGAAACAGAAAGTCAGCTCAATTCAGCAGACAACGTCAGGCAGCAGCGCCAGGCAGACGAGTAAAGACGATATTATAATTGACATTAAGAGAAAAAAAATGGCGCTTGGCAGGCGATGTAATGCGCAGATTAGATAACCGTTGGACCATTAGGGTGACAGAATGGGTACCAAGAGAAGGGAAGCGCAGTAAAGGACGGAAGAAGACTAGGTGGTGCGATGAAATTAGGAAATTTGCGGGTGCTAGTTGAAATCGGTTGGCGCAGTACAGGGGTAACTGGAGATCGCAGGGAGAGGCCTTCGTCCTGCGGTGGACGTAAACTAGGTTGATGATGATGATGATGAACTTAATGTCATCTTATCTCCTCCCAAGGAAGGGCCGAAACTTTGTGAGTGGTCTATACTGAATTTCATACATAGCAGCAACGCTACAAAGGCTTTATCGGGGCTCACATTAGCGACGAAACAAAATTACGGCGTCACATCGGAAATTAAATATGTATGTCAGTGTCATATCTTTGAATACAAAATTAAGTCTTAAATGTTTATGTCGCAAAATATGATGTACTCGTTGCACGAAAAGCGTCAAAGATTGAACCTGTTTAGTACCGAGCGAGCGCAGCGGCAGTGCATTGTTTGCGCTCGCGACCAGAACGGAGTAGTACGTCGCCAACTGGAAGCAGAAATGTGAGGAAGTGTCGTGTGTGTGAGGATTTGGTTCGGGGAGCAGGCTAAATTGTGACAGTTTCCGAGGACAGCAGGAATGTAATTGCAACTATCACGACAAGCAAAAATTGTTGGCTCTCCCGTAACCGAGAGTAGATGTAAGCATGAAATGGCTACCGGCAAAGCAGATTGGTTGAAGATGATGCTAGCTACAATCTTAAAATGGATGTAGTGCACGTTGGTAACAGCACACCCTATCACATCACACCTCACCAGGCCATACTGTGCACTGGCCCATATGGACGCAATAGTTTCCTGCCACAGACAGAACCTCATTGCAAGTGTCGTCTTCGTCAAACTTCCGTTCGCGGTGCACCGCACGCTGCCGGCTATCGCGCTGCCGGACACCCCGGGCAACTCGCTGAACGCTGGCACTGAAAAGAGCACACAGAGCCAAAAGATGACAAGTGTATGGTGCCCTATAGAAAATGACAAATAAAAATTTGGCCTACTAGAAGTTATGGAACTCGAGTGATGTGAACAAAGATTTGAAAGAACCCGGACGCAATAATTTTTGTAATTTGTTTGGGAAGTAACTAGCGTATGTAATGCGGTCTTGACTGGTTGCCCAGACGACCTCGTTTTGATCTCGCAACTTGCCCGGGTGTTCTCGTTTGAGTGCCCGGATAACGGTTTTGGTGGGATAAGAGGTCGTCGACAGCAGGAGCTAAAAGCAGTTGATGCTTAATATAGGTGGTACTACTATACTATAACAACGCCGGGTGGGAATCGTTATGTGAAATGGTCTACCAAGTTAACGAAACTACCATGAGAGCACCAAGATGTAGTCGTCTGTTTCATGACCTACGTGACACGCAGGTCACGAAATTCATGTCACGACCTTTCGTTTATGTTCCTCATACACTCTTGTCATACATCCCAATTGTGGCACAGACCAAGTTAACTACAATGAGAGCAGAATGTAGGCGGCTGTTTTATGACCTACATGACACACATGTGATGATATTCGTGTCATGACCTATCATTTATGTTCCTGATACACTCTCGTCGTACTATGCCAATTTTGGTACATACTAAGTTAACGACATGACCATGACAGCACCAAAACGCAGGCGGCCAGATAAATACTGTCTAATTGGTAAATGTTAGCCAAGAAATG
Organism: Dermacentor andersoni; assembly: GCF_023375885.2. Taxonomy (NCBI): domain Eukaryota; kingdom Metazoa; phylum Arthropoda; class Arachnida; order Ixodida; family Ixodidae; genus Dermacentor; species Dermacentor andersoni. The sequence continues at coordinate 72,840,949 of NC_092818.1, forward strand.
TTTCGCATTTAAAAGTGCAAATACAAGAACGTAGGGGACGGGAGCGAGCGCGAAGTATGTTGAAGCGTCCCTGTAAAGCGTTCCGATCGAGTAACCCAAAATGCGCCCAATTTGGCTGGCGTCTCACGTAGCTGGCCTGACACGTGACTCGCACAAGTTTTCGAGGGGATACCGCAGGCGCCGGGGCTCTTTGCACACTTGTGCATCTACGGAGCGACGGGAGTGGGCAACGTGTCGTTTCGAAGTGCCCGAGAGCATTGACGCTCGACCGGGTCCATCCGACAGTTGTCGGCGTCTCTAACGTGGACGGCCGACGAAGCCAACGCCTTGCTCCGCGTCTCCGTTCCGTCGGCCTCCGTGGACTCTACGCCTTGCCTTCCACTGCACGTGCGACGCCGGCCACCGCGTGCTTGCAGGCTCGAGCGCGTGCGCCACCACGCGCAACGTTCACTACCACGTGTATACGGTCGTGACACGCGGTCCAATTTTTGGCGCCGACTCGGCGGTTAGACTAGCTATCGCATCACAATGTTGTTTGCCGCAAACTTGCGTCCACGGGCTGTAGCTGTTCTATGTGAATTAGTTATCTTGCAGAGAACGTCGCTTAACGCAAAGTTATTGCTTAACGTCAGCGGCGTTGCAGGTATGTAGGAAACGGGGCACAGCATCTTCTTAAGGAGTGAGCAGATATGCGAAGTTTCGAATACAGATAGACTATTTCACACTAACTATTCGTGTTTGTATTCGAAAAGTCACTATTCGGTTGTTTTTTATTCTCTTAAGATAACGAAGTATTTCGCAACAACCGACTGTTCAATTACGGTTACTGTTCTCCGTTTGCCATACATAATATAGCAAATTATCAGAAGTGAAATGCAGCGAAAATTTTTTGAATCAATGCAGAAATGAAATGAGGAATGCCAGCCTCGTTTTAGCGCTTGCGGAAGAAGTCTCTGTGACAATATGTGATTTTTAGAAGTATGGTTACTTTGGATAGTTGGTTAGATAGAGCAATGGGGGTCATAGCACTGGAAGACACGGACAAGAGCGAGACAAGAACGAGCGCTTTCATGTGAGTGTTTGTTTCAAGAAAGACACCGTATTTCTGAGCCCGCACACCGAAAAGGCCCAATCACCGCAAATGAAAACCAGCCGCTTCCAGGAACGCAAATCCACTTGTAGTCAGAGCATCAGAGCAATTAAGGGGGAACTGATGCAGTTATCAGCGGCCCTCTCTATCAAAGCACCTTCAAGAACTACTCGCGTAAGTTTATGTACATTATTATACGAAACAGAGCACTTCTTAAACAAGGGTTCACTCCTACAATCGCCGCAATGCAGAGACACATGACCATCCTGGTATCGGTTCAATTTTTTATTGTGTTCTCTTAACATATAATTCAGGCTCCTCCCAGACTGTACAATGTATTCTATATTTGTATTTGTGCATTATTTGGTTGTATTCTGTGATTTAGTGCTTTGGCAGTCTAGCCATCTAGCAGTCTTATTTTTTTTTTTTTTATCTATTTTCAGTGCTGTCTTCCTGGGAACTGGCTCTTTTAAATGTCTTTACGCCACAGAAGCCCTTTAAACTCCTTTCGTTTTCTTTTTCCACAACTTCTTTGAGAGCATGGTTTGTAACCAGGCTTTAAATGTGGTCGAGAAGTTATTTGGGCATTTTTTTATGATAATGTAGTGGTAATGTGGCTATAACCGATTCTTCGTACCAGATATAAATGGATTTTTTTTTTCATAAGTCAGTGCAGGTGCGGTGTATTCCTGCTATAATCAAATATACGCGTCTGCGTTTCGCTATTCTACATTCGATTCAATATTCGATAAGTACTTTCCGTATTCAATTCGTATTCGATAAATGGGCTCTTCGGCCACTTCTAGATTTAGTTTTCTTTCTCTATTATTATTATTATTACTATTATTATTATTATTCCTTGGCTTTGACGGGCCTGCCTTCTGATGTACGATTATTGTAAGATGGCAACAATAATAATAATAATAATAATTAATTTTATTATTATTATTATTATTATTATTATTATTATTATTATTATTATTATTATTATTATTATTATTATTATTATTATTATTATTAGCGTGCGTCCGTGGCACTTGAACTGCGGCTGCAGAGGTGGTGAGATGCAAAAAGACCCTCATTTTTCAGGGGCTTGACGTATGCACCCTGAATCACGACGCGGTTAGGTAAACTATTGGACGTAAAAGCCAAAATGGGCACTGAAACTTTTTTCGTACATAAGCACATTCAATCGCGCGAGTGTTCAGTGATTACGTGACTCACTCCACGCCTAGGTCTTCTGCGGAGGCCCGTGCACAGGTTTCCGAATAGGGTAAATCTGTAGGGTAAACTCGACATACGTTTAGAACTGAGTACCAAGGTCTCGCTTATCTGCTTATGAGTTACGGTCACCAGTGTTGTCGTCGTTATTGGTGCAGCAAAAGTTGATGGTCATTTTAGCATGCGCTAAAGAAGACGTAAGCGAAAGCCTGCTCGCTGAAGATGCGTTCGTTTAATTACTTTGACGTTCTCTTTCTAATGCGTTGTTAAGGCGAAAGCCTTTCTAGGCTCATAGTGAAGTTTTTGTCAGCAGACCTGACCGCCGGAGTGTCCGCCGCAGCGTCATCACGCCATACGAAGCGAGATAAAAGAGAGATTAAATAATAAAAATTATGGATAGTGACAGTTGTTGAATAATAACGTAATAACAGAGATTGGTAGACGTTAACAATGACTAGTAATCCCCGCCACAGCGACCGCATTTCGATGGGGCGAAATGCGAAAACACCCGTTTGCTTAGATTTAGGTGCACGTTAAAGAACCACAGGTGGTCGAAATTTCCGGAGTCCTCCACTACGGCGTGCTTCATAATCAGAAAGTAGTTTTGGCGCGTAAAACCCCATATTTAATTAACAATGACTAGTGATGACTAATATTGACTACTAATGACTCCGAAATGACCAATACGTCTAACGACAGCTTGTAATGACCATAATTGATCGGAGATGACTAGAAATGTATAGTAGTGAGTAGTAATGACTAAAATGTCTGTATACTAATGACTTGTAATAACTACTAATGACTGCGGAATGACGAATCTGTCTAACAAAAGCTTGTAATGACCACAATCGATTGCACATGACTAAACTTGCTTACTAGTGAGAAGTAATGACCAATAATGACTGCTAATGATTACGAAATTACAATATGTCTGATCACGAATTGTAACAACTACAACTGATTATAAATGACTAAAAACGCTTAGTAATAACCAGTAATGATTAATAATGACCGAACTTACTTGTAATGACTAGTGATGACTATGATATAACTAACATGTCTAACGACGGGTTCTAATCACCACAATTGATTACATGTGACTAAAGATACTTAGTACTGAGCAGTAATGACTAATAGTGACTGAAATGACATGTAATAACTAGTAATGGCTACTAATGACCAATGTGTCTAACGACGAATTGTAACGACTACAACTGATTACAGATGACTAAAAATGCTTACTAATGGCGCGAATGATAAGAGGAGGAAGAGTAGGCTTTCGTCGTTCACCTCTTAAGAGACCGTGTAATTTTACTTCATATTACTTGTTTTTTATTTACTTGTGTTTCTCTTTACCTGTTCTCTTTTTCGGTCGCCTAGACATCGCCACTGGTTCTGCGTGGTTAATGGCACGTTAGAACGGTCGTGGCAAGTCTAGGAAGACAATAAAGGCACATACGCCGGTTCACTGAATGAGCTGTTTTTTTTTTGTTTTTTACCACTTTAGCAGGGAAGAAGTTTGGGCGTGTTGGTGGCATACATACAAACTGGGATACATAGCGCGAGAACGACACAAGTACGAAGGACGTCCCGTGTTCCTGCTTCGTCCTTGTGTCCTTCTTGCGCTATGTATCCCAGTTTGTATGTTTTTTTACCAGTTTAATTGAAGAGGATAGCTACGTGGCCTTGTATGTATGGTGCCTTCTACTTTCTTGTAGCGCAGGCAGAATGAGAGGGACACGGAAAGGGAAATTAGACAAACACACAGCGCAAACTTTGAACAACAGATTTATTTTCAGCTCTCGCAGGCATACTTATACTCCTCAAAACTACATAAGACACGCGTACGTTACTGGGAAAATATGAACAAAAGAGGGAAAACCACACGCGGACATTTTTGTGGCCACACTAAATATTTAGAGGGGTGTCCGTTTAACGCGCATGGAGATAACAGAGCTCTTGTAGTGATAATGAAATTGATGGCTTACTGGCGCATGCGCTTGAATTCTGGAGCCACAACGCCAGACGGTCGTCGGACTCTGTGCGATTATGGGCGTTAGTGTAGACATGTTCGTTCATAAAGTGGTCTACGAAATACAGCGGCGTTCCCTTTTAGCTTTGTTCCGCCGTCAGTGAGGGATGCTTTTCAATAAAACATCGACTATTACATGTGACCTTTTGTGTGCAGTAATATGCTCGTTACGTGTCGGCCAGTGGCATATCTTTATTTTTTCTTCGTGTTCTTTTCTTCACCGGGCCACTTAATAAACTCATCCAACACAATTATCAACGTGAAAATCTCTATCGTCTCCGCAGTGCAGAATTTTGCTTTCGCAAGAACGGTACAGCTCAGATCTGGGCGCACTGCCAAGTGGCATAGCGCCGAAAACGGACCCCTGAAGTAGAAATTTCACTGTGTGTATAAATAATAGTCACCACCAACTCCATGAGGTAACCGCCAACCATTGAATGTCCTACGCACAGGGGCGGCGTACACCAATGTCGTTGAGCACAGGCCTGAGCGGCATCGCACGAGCCATGAACGCAGATGACGTGGCCACCGCTCTGTAAGCGAAGGCGCCTTTCTCATGTCGACGGCGCGTATTCAGCGACGCGTGAACATGCATGGTTGCGCCCGGCTGCTTGCGCCGTGCAAACGTATACATAATTCTTCTAAAGCGGATAGTTGAGCAAGTTGGTATGCATTCACACTGAATACTTCGGTGGGTAGCGCACAATGATCGAATACAAAGAAGTAAGAGGCATTTAAAAAAAAAATTAAATTATGGTGTTTTACGTACCAAAACCACTTTCTGATTATGAGGCATGCCGTAGTGGGGGACTCCGGTAATTTTGACCACCTGGGGTTCTTTAATGTGCACCTAAATCTAAGTACACGGGTGTTTTCGCATTTCGCGCCCATCGAAATGGGGCCGCCGTGGCCGGGATTCGATCCCGCGACCTTGTGCTCAGCAGCCCAACACCATAGCCACTGAGCAACCACGGGGGGTAGGAGGCATTCAGTGTCCTTAGTATTTAGTATGTCAACAAGACTTCTGACTGGAAGCATGCACCGCTGTGGCTCGAAGCTGAAGCCTTTTAGCAGCCTAGTTGGCACAAGCTGCTCTCATCTGAGGATGAGTCGTTATTGGCACGCGCCTTGTGTGCCGTGTGCTGGTCAGTCGTGATAGATCAGGACAGAAGCAAGTCGTGAATCTTACTAACATAATATTTGTTGAAATCATGCCGTCATTGGTGCAGCCTCGGTAAACCTTTTGTGCCATTGCACAGCTTGAGAGAGACAGTGACAGCAGGCACGGAGTGGCACAGCAAAGCAAGTTTACTATAGAATGGACTTGGGCACAAAGGAGAAAGATTCGCTGATCACGCAGCATCTTTTTAAGGCGGCGGCAAATGAATGCCTGCAGGCAGCCGGGATCACCGATGAGTAATCGAGCCAGTCACGAGCCCGTTGTCTGGCGCCAGCGTTAGAGCGTCGCGGCTCCCTAGGCCAACTGGCTTACGTGCTCCGTTTTTACAAGCAGCTAAGGAGCATCATATGCAGGCACCCTGGAGTCCTTCCCCAGTTTGGGTCCTTCTCACGCTCGCATGCATACATTAGAGAACTGCGAATAGGCCGGTAGTACTGCGCCGAGAGGAAACATGAAACATAGGGCAAACAAAACGATGAAACGCTCACTACCCATGACATCTTCGCTGACGTTAAAGACGCTTTGTTCGAGTAGACGGCTGCAATGACAGATGTCACGATTTTAGGGACAGCGTCGGCGTCTAATGTCCAGGCGGAGCAGCTTCCTAATGTCCGCTGCTTAAAACACCATAAATCACTGCTCGCTGCTTCTCAGTTCCTTGAGTTCTGTAATGGTGCTGTGATTACCCAGCGGCCGTCCTCACTGCAAAGTTGTTCTCTTTTGAAATGAGTTGAGATCATCGTTCACGGAACAGTTAAATAGGTGGAGACCGCTTTTCTTGAATCGATCGCCCAGAGACCGATTCAGCGGCGCCAACGAAGTCCTCCTCGTACCAGTACGTTGGTCGCTTGGCGGTGGTGCATGGGTGTGGCGCGCTGCTTTTGGAGGGTGGGGGGACACTGATTAGGTGAGAGAGGCCAAGACACGCAGGAGAAACGTCCCGATGACTTTGAGCAACGGCGGTAATGCCCTCCGCAAGGAGGAGTGGGCATCACACGCGAGAAGCTTGGCGCGGCGACAAAACATATATGCCGCAAATGATGCGATGACAACAGCATGACGCAAGAAATGCTACTATAATCCAACTTCACAGGCGTAAGTGAGAGAGCTTTAAACCAAAACAATAATTAATCGACATTTTCTATGCATGTGTTCACGCGCATTGTGTTCCGACAACCCCAAAGGAAATGCGGCTCCGCGAGTTCCATTTCTGTAACAGCCTTGTGGGTGGCGTAGTCACGTACAGGCCTGTTCTATTCGAAATATTGAAGGCCTTAAACATTTTTTCTGGTTCGCTTGGCTTTAGATTCCTCGGTGGCCACTGTCTGCTCGGGGACCGGCTCACATTTACTGTTCTTGCGATCAACAGTCAAACATAATTTAACGAAAGCACAACAAAGATCCACTTTTTTTGTTTATTGAAAAGAAACGTATGAGCCCGCTATACCCGTATGAACCTCGTCAGAGATTCGATGACGAAGTCACTCGACCAAGTAAAGGTCTTTTATTGGAGGTCATAAAAATTTTCACCACATGAAGTACCTCTTGTGTTTCAATTTTCTGCTGTGATCACAATATTCTAGAATAGAAACTAGCGTCGTATGTAATTGGCTAGTTGCCTGCTCCCAAGTTCGCACACTCTGTGATCCATGGGAAAGGTTACGGTAGCATGGCCCCTGCCGCAGGATGGCCGTGGAGCACCAAACGCGTAATGCGGATGATGTCGGTTCCGATGTCCCCAGCATCAAGTTGCCTTTTTGTCCACTTACATTTCTTTTTCCTTTATTAATCTACCATTTCAAATAAGAAGTTCAGTTATTAATGCTTCACATTTGTTGGTTCCGTTTTCTCATGGCTTCTCACGGTTGTAAATAAAGCAACTCGAGCCTCTTGGTTGCCCTTACTCTTCTCGATCATTGGTAGAACTATTATAGGTAATGCTGTGAATGTCAATGCCGTTCGTGAAATTGCGCGTGGCAGACAAGCGGCTTCAGTGCGTTGGGGTACCTGTCGCTCCTATTTCGCCACCGAGCGGACACCAGTGATGAAGTGTACTGGTGTAAAATGTTCCCGTTGCACACGTTGTAATCTATAAACACAGAAAGAAGAGGCTGCGGCTGAATGCCAGCGACTCGCAGCTAACAGCAGCCGGGTGCTACGCAAAGCGAACATCTGCCGTTTGGTGAAATCAAATAACTACAGCCTCGTAAAAGACAGGCTATGCGGGTACAGCAGAGCAAGAATACGGCAGCGGTAGCGGAGGACAATAAATTGAAGGCAAATTTCCCTCAACACATGCATACACACGAAAAGAAAAGGGGGGGCAAGTTCAGATCAGCTACGGGCTTCGGATGTCGCACATTATTGAAGCAGTGGCGATGAAATACTTTCTCGGCATGGGCAGCATGCGGTGAGTTCGTACTTTTGCTTCTTTGTCTCAGTTGCCATTCCGCCTAGCTCATATTTATTTCTATTCTTCCCTTTCTTTCTTTATTTCTCCCGTCCTTTCTTTCTTTCCTTCTTTATTTCTCCATTTCTTTCTTTCTTTCTGTCTGTCTGTTTTCTCTTGGGACCTTGAATCAACCATTGTGCCGTATTATCAGCGCAACGCGAGTGTTTCAAGAAGGAGAAATGAAAACAGAATAGACAGCGCGTGCTTTTTGCAACCGCTGGCCGTCAGAAATGAAGCCGTGTGCGGCTTTTTTGCACACGCGAGCTCTGCTAGTTACTTGCCTTGTTACGTATTTTCATGGCACACAAGAAAGCGGTGGGTATGGGCAGGATGAAAATTATAAGAGCCTGCGTACGCAAGCTTTCAACACTCAAGTCTGACAAAGCGCACTGAAAATTGGACGTAGTGCACGCAAATCGGTTTGCTTACCCCTGCGTTTACGCTGACTGACCACGCTTTCTGAAGATTTAGTATGGCTGATAATCACATGAAGCTGTGCTAAAACAAATAATCAAGAAATGGGAGCAAGCTCTAGACCATTTCAAGTGGTCGATTCGATGAGAGTGCGGCTGCGCTGGACCGTAGTTGGGACTACGTATCTGTTGTCTGACTTCTGAACCTGTCTTCAAATTACGGGGTGGCTGTTTCATACGCCCCTCTCTGAGCCTCATGCTTATTGCTCTTAGTTGACAGCAAAAGCCGATTAGCTGATAACGAAACATGTGTAAATACGAGAACATCTCCGAGTGTGCAGTAATCAGTTTGCCACATCGGACTATAGAAATGCGCAATTGCAGTGAGAGATAACAAGCGGAGAGATGGCAAGAGCCTTAAGAGAAGCCCAACGTGTGAAAAACGGACGAGCAAATAAAAGAAGTTGATATCTCGCAGATGGTAGAGTACTAAATTAGGAAGAATCACACTGCTTTCTGTATCACTAAGACTCATTGGGATGGTATTGCAAAATATTTTCTTTCGAATGCTGCTCATCACAGTAACGACTGCGAACAGAGAGAAGTGCTGTCCCTGAATTTCATGCTGTACCTACTGACAAAATATGATCCGTTTGTTTATCCTAAAAATAATATCTGCAAGGTTGCGACAATTATGGACATTCTATGCTTCCGGTCCTGTGACGCTGGTATAGTCTGTAAGAGTACAGAACCATAAATTGTCGTGCCTGGTAAACTGAGATACGAAGAAAAAGTTGTAAATTCCTGGACGATCTTCTTGCTTGGCATACTGCCAATGCTGCTTCGTTGGCCTGAACGTCTTCTACACACTGCTAAATTGTGAAAAACCCATAATTTCAGTGCTCAAATTAGTTACATCGTCAATAAGATGCCATTTACCCTAATAATTTAGCAAGAAATAATTTTGCCCAAATCTCTGTTTCTATACAGCGTCTTGCCAACCGCGCAGTGTAAGCCATGTAGGCTACAAAATTTAGCCTTATGTCTGTAAAATCCGCTACCTCAATAAAAAAAAACAGAACTTTCTATATTGGCTGGAAAATGCACCTAAGCACTCGGACCTAAGCAAACTAAGCACCTAAGCCGATAAAGAGGACGACAGCACGTCTCTACATGACGGTACGGGCAGGAAACTTCTTTCTTCGCTGAGAAGTTACTGATGAAGAACACTTAGAAAAACGCTATTTTTCTCTTGCCTCGTAACTACAAAAGAAATTATTTATGTAACCTAATAAGACAAGAAATTTCTCTTTCTTAACCATTTTTTTATTGGTAATTGCATCTGCTGCTCATGCGTAATAAGTAAATCAGGGTAACAATACGTCTTCCGAAAACAAACAAATAAGTTAGTACTGCAACATATTTTCATGATGTATATTATTTTGAGTATAAGAGCAGCATTCTGAGAAACGTGTGACTTAATAGCAAAAATCAAATTCAGTAAATCGGCTAATACATTGAAATGCCCAGGTAAAAAAACATATGGATCATGGAGCGCATCAATGTTAAAGGATTGCAAAAAATTCATGCTTCGGCCCCCACATAGAAACTTCTTCACAAGGCAAAGTGACCTGATAAACACTCGGTTACATGCAGTTGAAAACAAGAGCTGGTGTGCTAGAGTAGACTGGGTTAAGATTGTTTTTAGTATATAGCATTCAAAATTTGCTCCGCGGTTTGCATATCCGATGGATCGTTTGAAGACATCGTATCTACATTCATTCCACTGCAATGGGACACGCATTGTCCCAGCCTTTCTCGCAACTTGTGACGTTCGCATCACCTCGCCTTCAGGTCAGCTTTAGAGAGATCGTGAATCCGACCAGGAGCGAAGAAGAAAACGGGCGCGCGGCAACAATATGGGTTAAATGAAAGGCACACCCTTTCGTCTTCGTTTGAATACCTGAGATGCGCGGCATTGCTCGGCGCTGCGACTCAACCATGCTGTTACTTGTGGCCAGAGAGAGGAAAAACGCGTCTTTCCACAAGAGAGAAAAAAGTCGCAGTTTCGCCCGAAGGACGGCGATTGCGATAGCAAATTAGTGGACAGTCATACGATGTAAGGTTAGTAGCCTTATCGGCCGTGCAAAGTTGTAAACATAGGCATATAAACTAAATTAAGAAGTATGGTGTCACGCAGAGCAAAAGCAAATGTGCACACATCTTGCTCGATGACCGCGGAAAGTCGCTGTCAACGCTGGAGTGAGTAAGTGTGGCAGCAGCAGCGAGCGAATTGACCTTCGTGCTGTCGCTCCCGTGCACGCGAACTAAGCCGCGAATAGACTACGTGCGGCGGACTCTGTAGGCGTCGCTGATGTATCTGGCCCGACGGGCCAGATACATCGGCCCGTCAAGCGCCCGGAAGAGAACGCCCCCCCCCCCCCCCCCCCCCCCGCCCCCTCGCTCGGAGCCCTGCGCGTGACGGAAGACGGCGTGCTCCCTCCCCGCTTTCCTTCCTTTCGTTCGCGAGATTGAGCCTCGCTCGCTGGCTCACACTCGGACGCTTTCACTCACACGTACAGCCTACGGCGCACGGCGACGATATTACCGCACTTGGACGGTGACGCCACGGTGACGCCGATGGCAGAAATGCGCTTGAAGCGTCCATATAGTTGCTACCGCAGTGAAATGGGTGGAGACCACGCGGAAACCCCGCTGGGAAGGGAACGCGCCTCACCGAGTCATCTGAAAAGACCAAAGTACGCGTCTCAAAAGACGTGGGGAGGAAAAAAAAGTAAAGCAGCGGGTGACTCCGTCTTTGTTGTCGAATACCTCTCCTCTCTTTGTGGCGCTCCTGGCGCAAGTCAGTGCTCGTCCCTGCTAATAAGATGCGATCAGAGAGAGAGAGAGAGAGAGAGAGAGATGTTCTCTGCAAGTGAAAAAGATGGGCGCTGTATTCTGCTTTCCGGGTGAAATTATGGTTCAGCGAGCATTATAACGCAAAGCAACAAGGTCCATTCCAGCCGGCATTTGCACTTGCATGCAGCTATCCACTTTTTTCTCACTCACCCGATTGTCATGTCTTCTGCGCCCTCTGCATTGCAATGGTGAGAGAGAAAAGAGTTATGCTAGAACAGTTTGGAAAGTCAAGGACAACAGCGAAAAACTTCTGCTTTATTTCTGGCATTGTTCGTCGTTCCTTAAGAGTTGGATAACTTATGTGTTTGTTTTCCTGTTCTCTTTCTTTCTTCTCCTCAAAAGTTAGCCGAATTGGATGGGGAGTCAAAAGTGTAAGCTCTTAAGAGTGCGTTCCTCGTGTTGTCAGAAATAATGGGCTTAAAAACTTTCCAAGCTCCGAAACGTTCCAACAAGGTTTCTCAAATGCGCCTTCGCCAATGCCACAAGAACGCTGTCGTCCCCTTCCTGACTAGAAGATGGGCGCAGGACTTAATGCTTAGGTGCAATTCCGAAAGTGCTGAGCGCGCTTTGCGTTTGAGGACGTCTTCGCGTAAGATTTGATTTACGCTGCAGATTGTGCGATATGCAGGACCCACCAGCGGACAACGAAAGTTTGAAAATGGGCAAGCTCGCAGGGTTTTCTAGAACATTTGCAGGCTGACGACCAAGCACAAAGACGCGAAACCACGCCATCTTATCATTGATTACCGCCCTTGTGCCGTCCCACGGGACTATTCCAGGACGAGTCCCTTCATCATACCATTTTATCACGTCATAAAATTAAACGTTCTGTGCGAGGAGTTTCTGTACTCGCTGACAGTGTCTTAGGACGCCAGCCGTACCACGCCCTTACATTATTAAAGGGAAGGCTAACGCTTGCAGAGTTTGTTGATTCTGGATGCTGCTACTGCTTTCTTGGCAAATAAACTCATATACTGGCTAGCACTCATATAACAAGTCGTCTGCTACACGTATGTAGATCCATCTGTACCTTATGTAGATCCTTATGGTGTGCCGGCGACCGGGTCTCTCTTCTACGGCATTAACCAATGAAACCAAAATAGTACCTTAATATTGCCAGTACAACAGCCTTTAGGCGAATAATTCCTTTATTACAGCGAAGCTTTCTGTATACTTTCCTATGGTGTGCCGCGTTCAGCTGCTCAGTCACCTTCTTGTCGAGTAAGGTGGACCAGTCCTGTGGATAGTGCAATAGCTTACCGGACTGATCCTGGAGATTGTGTGATGCAATGTGGGCCGATCCCAGAGGCAGGGCAGTCAGCGGTCTCATGGGTCACATGAGTCGCGTGGATCGCGTTGGTCATGTGGTGGGATTTCCCGCGTCTTGCTGATTTATCGAGAAGGATCGCAGTCGCTATGCTGCATGACGCGTTAGAAGATAGGCATATTTTTTAGCATTTAATGAACGGCTTCCCGAGAGTTTCGATTCACATTCCACAATGTGGATTGGGATGCATGTTTTTTTCAATTCGTCTTATTCGTAGGAATTGTACTGTTTCTTTAATAAATAAGACACCTTTTCAATTATTTTCATTTACTCATGCCTGTTATTGAACTCGAGTAGGAACGCGCTTTCACCTCATTTTTTTATTTTAATACATAACAGCAGGAATACAAGTTTGGATGAAACTAGTAGGATGAGATCGAATGGATAGCGCGCAACCTGTTGCGGCCTGGTTCGAATCCACACTAACCGTTAGCCTTTCGAGTATATCTTCTGATCGGCACCAGACCTGAAAAGTGACCTTGAGGCAGAGCAATTTCAGGCAGTTGTTGCAAGACACAGGAAGGGTAAAAGCAGGCTAATTCAGGCAAAACAAATAAGCAGCCTTAAAACAGAGAGATGAAGATGACAGAGGTAATGAATGAAACCCTAACTAGGCTGGCTTCAGAAGCAGCAACTGATGTGGGTGGTAAGGCACCAAGCAAACCAGTAGGTGAGCTCTCCCAAGTAACAAAGGACCTAATAACTAAACGACAAAGAATAAAAGTGTCCAATTTAAGAGGTCAGATAGAATACGCGGAGCTGTCGAAACTGCTGAATAAGGAGAAAGTAATGGATATTCGAAATGGTAACGTGAGAAAGACTGAGGAAGCACTAAAGGCGGACGCACCGTGAAACCAGTGAGAAGGAAACTTGGCATAAGACCAACCAAGATGTATGCACTGATAGATAAGCAGGGTAATATCATCTGAAATCTCGAAGAAATAGTAAAAGGAGCGGAAGAATTATATACTGGCCTGTAAAGTACCCAGAGTAGTCACAATACCTCCATTCGAATTACTAATGAACAGGTTACAGAGGCTCCTTCTATAACTAGCGATGAAGTTAGAAGGACCTTGCAAGACATGAAACGGAGAAAAGTGGCAGAAGATGGAATAAACGTTGATTTGACCAAAGAGTCAGGAGACATAATGCTTGAAAAACTGGTCGCCTTTCATACGAACTGTCTATCGAATTCAAGGGTCCCAGAGAGCTTGCAGACTGCCAACATTAAACTAATCCACAAAAACGGAGACGTTAAAGAACTGAAAAATTATAAGCCCATTAGCTTACCTCCAGCATTATATAAAATATTCACCAAGATAATCTTAATTAAAATAAGCGCTACACTGGACTTCAATTAACCAAGGGAACAGGCTGGTTTCAGGAAGAGATGCTCTACAATGGATCACATCTTGTCATCACTTATGTAATCGAGAACTCTGCAGAGTACTACTAGCCTCTCTATATGGTTTTCATAGATTACAAAAAGGCATTTCACTCAGTAGAGATACCAGCAGTCATAGCGGCATTACGTAATCAAGGAGCACAGGACGCTTACGTAAATATCTTCGAAACTACACAGACTTCCTAGCTGCCTTAACTCTCCACTAAGTCGGAAGATACCTATTAAGAAAGTGGTCAGATAAGGAGACACAATCTCTCCGATGCTGCGTGCTTGGATGAAGTATTCAAGCTATTAAACTGGGAAAGCGTAGCAGCGAAGATCAACGGCAAATATTTCAGCAACCTTCGAAATGCAGATGAGATTTTCCTGTTCAGCAACACTGGAGGCGAGTTACAACAACTGATTGAGGACCTTAACAAAGAGACAGTAAAAGTGCGGTTAAAGATTAATATGCGGAAAACAAAGAGAATGGTTAATAGCCGGGCAAGGGACCAGGAGTTCAGGATCGCCAGTCAGCCTCTAGTGTATGTGAAGGAGTACGTTTACATATGTCAATTACTCACCCGGGACCCTCATTATGAGAAATAAATTCACAGAAGAATAAAAAAATGGGTTCGAGCGCATACGGCAGACATTGTCAGATCCTAACTGGAAGCTTACGATTATCACTGAAAAGAGAGGTGTAAAAGGTAGTCCTTCATGAAAGGGAACACGCGAGCGCGTGGCCTGTGCTCTGCGGAGGCTGCTTAGAGTTCCAGCAACAGGCAGCAAGGGGAAGCACGTCCGCTTGTAGTGCCATCTATTGGCGATTAGAATAAGCACACACGGCTGATAGGCAAGCGGCTGTGGACTGCCTCCCAAGCCAAGTGGGTGCGCAACAGGCGGGGCCGGCAAAGCAGCGTCTGCTGCTAGCAAACCGCACTTGGTACGCTAGCACATTGGAAGCGTGGAAGAATATACGTATGCCCGCTAGTTCATAGGCACTCCCAGCGTATTTTAACGCGTAAGCATTCTTTGGGGAATACCGCAGCAGGATCTGTGGACTGCGCGAAAAATATATTGCCTTGTATCTGCACAAAAAAATCGCAATGTGCGAAGTTGCGACATTTAATCATTATAATAATGTAAATGTAGATGATTGGTAGCTTAAAAAGCCATGAGGAACAATTGAAAAAGATTGGTTAGAGAGAATAACCATAGAGATAGATAGGGTCCACAGAAACTGCATGGGGAAGCCTATAGTAGGGGTGGGCCAAATTGAAGTTTGGGTGTAGGCCAACTTAAAGTTGGGAGTGGGCCAATTTAAATTTCGGGGAGGGCCAGCTCAAAATTTGGGGTTGGGCTAACTTGAAATTTTGGAGGTGGGCCAACTTGAAATATTGAGAAAATTGAAGGTGGGCCGAGCTTGAAATTTGAGCGTGGACCAACTTAAATTTGGGGGTAGGCTTATGCACAATTGGACAACTCCAGTAAAGTTTCTGCGTACTTTTTTGCAGTAGGGAGCCCTGGAACAGGCGCTTGCCTATCCTGAAAAGATTTTGCGCCAAAAAACAACACTCACAAGAAAGACGATGACACCATCTGCCATGCCTGGTTATTCCAGCCGCCAACAGATGACACCACAAGCAGACGTGCTTCCCCTTGCTGCCTGTTGCTGGCGCTCTAAGCAGCCTCCACAGAGCACGGGCCACGCGCTCTTGTGTTGCCTTCCGTAAAGGACCACCCTGTACAATCAGTCCATTCTAGCGGTACTAAAATATGGGGCAGAAATTTGGAGACTGAGAAAGCTCGAAAACAAGTTAAGGACCGCGCAAAGAGTAAATGAACGAAGAATGTTAGGCGTAACGTTAGGAGAGAAGAAGAGGACGGTGTGAATCAGAGAGCTAATGGGGATAGCCAATGTTCTAATTGCCATTAAAAAAAAAAAAAAAAGATTGAGCTGGGCAGGTCATGTAATGCGTAGGTTAGAGAGCCGGTGGACCATTAGGGTTACAGAATGGGTGCCAAGATAAGGGAAGCGCTGTCGAGTAGGGGTGACGAAATTAATAAATTGGCAGGTGCTAGTTGGAATCGGTTGGCGCAGGACAGGGGTGATTGGAGATCGCAGGGAGATGAATTCGCCCTGCAGGTGACATAAAATATGATAATGATGATGATGATGATGATGATGCATGACAAGGCTCACTTGTAGCTACGCCCCCCTCCCCCCCCAGCACTTTTCCTTTCCCTCTTCCTCCTTCTACTCATGTGTCTTGTTGAGACCAACGCTACTTCTAAAGGTGAACGTTGAGTTATCGCAAGTCACGAACTGAAATAGCAGGCGGTAAGGACGAGCACAGAAGGGAGACGAAAAACGATAGCTTTGAAGCCATCTAGCAACCGTCAATGCATATTCTTTAAAATCATGCATGAATCGTTATTAATTCGTACAACTTTCCATCATTTTAAGTGTATGTATATATATATATATATATATATATATATATATATATATATATATATATATATATATATACACAATATATATATATGTATATATAGCGTCGCATCCACCGTCATTCAATGTTGGCAATTACGTTGCTCTCCACGACTCGGACGTACCGTTCTCCTACAGGTCCTTTAATTACATTCTGATTGCACAGATGCCTGCATGGCAATTAAAGAAAATAAATGGAGGAGATTGCGCGCATCGCTTTGCACAGCTTAATCTATACGTTCCGAGCAGCGACATGTTAATCAAATGTTCCCATTTAATTTAGACGCACAAGGTTTTGATTCATGGGCGTCTTGATAAATCTCGTTTACATGGAGTCGCTTTAGAAAATCAACTCTTTCAAGGTACCAGATGTAAACAACAAATGTCACATTCTCTTTTAATTACAGATAAACTTTGACAGGCTACCGATAATGATTCATGTTGGCCGTACATCTTCCGGACGGAAGTTGCAGTGTTAAGGGACCTGTGATAAATGGTGGGGAACCAACATTTTATATTGCAAAAAAAAAAGGCTACAGTGAGACTTGATGTTCTGTGAAGTGCCGGGAATATAACGATCAAATAACTACAACGAAACGGCTCAGTACTGGAAATGTATGTTCACATTTACACAACATCAAATTGAACTCGGCAGATGCGTTATATGAGGGCTTGAGTAGCATGACCATTTATGTCTCGTAAATCTTGGAGAGCTGACTGCCAGCTTGGTTTTCTGGAAAAAAAATGCTCGAAATATGTCGAAGCTGCATCTGCTACTGATTCGCTATGGGAAGCACGCAACGTTCAGTTCAAGACAATGCTCTCGTGAAAACTCCTGACGCGTTATTTTGTTGCCCGTGGATGACGCAGTAAACTTTTCTTTTTCACAGCTCGTAGGCCTCATGATTAGGTAGCTTTACGAGATAAATCAGATATAAGCAGATTGCTAGATTACGATATGATAAAATGTAAGCAGCTCATACAGGTTAAGTGAACATTTGTCACCACCCCAATTAAAACGGGATGCCAATAAAACTCACCATAAGAACTTTTAACACTTCATCTAACTTTCATCAAGCGAAAGTTTATGTTGGCGGTACCCTTGGCGGTGGCCTTGGCTAAACAGCGCCGTGACGAATAATGACCAACGCCCCAAGGAGTAAAATTACGTCACCAAATGCTCGGATCGACGTCACGTTTCTCAGGGAGGTTCCTGTAAACAAAGTAAATTAGTGGCATTGAAAAGAAAATTTTGTACGTTTCCGTCAGGGTGCGAAACAAGCATGCTTCCCTGAATGCACGGCTGCTCCGTGGTTCTGGCTTACCAAGGGTGCGCCTAGTGCGCGACCGATTGCACACATCACGTGGTGCCACTGCTCGCGTGTTCGTCGTCACCTCCTTCCACAGCTGGCTCTGACGATGCTCATCACGCCAGCGTTCACATACGGCCCCTCCCTCTGCGAAGGCGCTGATGGCGCTAGTCCGCTACCCGTAGGTGCGGTGACTTCGGCGAGTTCTGTCGTGCGCCCCGATGGACAGCTGCCACAATTCTTCGTAAACTTAACTTAATCGTGACAAATAGTGTGTCAATTGCGCAATCAGGCTTGCACCTTGACGTTTTGCAAAGGTGTAACACTTGCTTAATTTTTAGTCCATGTTCTAGCTTTCCGGTTATCAGCGCCGGCTTGCTCCTATTACGCCGCGCATCTGGCGATTCACTTGTTCCGCATTTCTTGAGATAAATTCTCCTTGCTTAATGCAGCACACCACCGGACGCCCGACTTATATCGGCCGCAGCTTTAATAAAACACAAAGGTAAGGTTTCTTTTGTTGTTACACAAAGAAAGAATTACTGGAGAAGCCATGTTGTTTGCTTGCTGGTTGTCATGTAACGGGTAGCACCCCCCTCCGCGCACAAAACACACTGCAAGCAAAGTCACATAATGAGCATTTTCATTCAGCACCACCATTCTTTTCTTTATCGGTAGGATTTGTACTTTTGAGCATTTTTACTGAACAATAGGCGTGAAACAACTGATAATGACTTTCATTTTGACGTTTACCGATGGCGTGGCAACAAAGTGAACCTCGCAGTTTGACATCTAGAACATGTGTGGTGTTTGGGAATAGGTATGACTTATGAATAAGTGGCAACCGTGATCAATGTGGTACGAGAACCCGAAACTGTGGTGAAGTGTCTGAAACTTCGAGACAAGGCACAGCACCAACCCAAAGAGCAATAAATAAATACGTTCTGTCGTTTTGTTCACGATGCTCGAACCAGTTTGCCCTCCTTCTCCAGAACAGTGCAAAAAGCCGCTCATTTTTCGTCTCTACCGCTTTTCGTGCCCTCAGTAACTTTTGTTGCAGCTGATTCGCGAACGCAATGCGACAAATAAACACGAAGAACGCTACCACCACGAAAATTTCCTATCTGGGCGCGCATGTCCTCCTAATGCCCCACATTATACGCCAAGTAAAAACACGCACAGCCACCCCACGGAGCTCGGCGAGCACGTTTTATCCTCCCAATCGCACTCTTCGCCATTGCACATTTATATAAGGACGCTTCCTCCGGCGCTCAGGCTCGGCGACGATCCCAGCAAGGCAGAGGTGGCCGAGCATAAACCCTCGGCTGACAACGAGGCCGCTTCTTAATCGATCCTGTCAACACCGTTATAACTCACACAGCCTTAGTGCGCAGCGATACATCGGCGCGTTCTTGTCTCTTGGTTTCGTTTCTTTCTTGGGCTTGGCCTCCGACAAAAGAGGAGCTCTACACTGATCGTCACGTCCTGCTCGAGGCCCGAGGATAAAGCCGCGCCGACCCGCGTTTCTTATCGGCCGCGACTTGGAACTCGATGGTTGGGCGCCGAGCGGGTAGGGATTGGCGAAGCACATGAGCACTCGCGCTTTCTTTCTTTCTCTCTCTCTCTTCCATTTCTTTCTGTTTGCTACTTTCTATTTGCCTATCTAATTCGCTGGAGCGCTCTGTTGTAGGCAAGCTCCTTCCTCCTTTAGGTGACACGATATTTTCCCGACCTCAAAAACACTTCCAGTCACTTCGCTCTGCTTTACTTTATTGTCACCGGCGCTTGACACTTCATGAGTCCATCAATTCCAAAAGTTGGCCGAGGCAGAAAATAAATAAATAAATAAATAAATAAATAAATAAATAAATAAATAAATAAATCGTTTTGAACGTTATCGTTGCCTCCTGATAGGCTGCCCCAAAAAGCGGTACACATGGAGCACGCAGATACTACTGCACCCGCATGTCGGCTTTGGGGAGTCATCAGCGTAGCCACCTATGTCAATGTATTATTGATATAGTAAATCGAACAGCTCGGCGAGATTGTATCAATGGAGGCGCCTGTATTTGGCAGGCTGTATCCAGGAAAAACTGCAGCCATTTGTGTATTGAGCAAAGAAATGCGCTGGTAATCTCATCACGCTGCCGAAAAGGAAAAAGAAAGCAAGATATCGAGGTAGGGGGCGATAGTTTAGGATGAAAGAGAGCCTGTACGTTTATGCAAAAAGACGTATAGATGGTTTGAGCGGACAGAAAATCCACGTACGTGTAGAGCAACATGGAAAACTCCCGATACAGCTTTCGGTCGCTCAATGAATGCTATATAAAAATGTTTTTCGGAGCGTGAAAGTAGCGCGTGATACACGCAAAATTACGACTTCGACTAGTGTTTAATTACGACTAGTGCTTCGAGCCACTAGCCGCTCGAAGCACTTTTCGCATATTCGCGAGCTTCTTTAACGCTCGTAGAAACACTTTTATGTAGCACGTATTGAGCAACAGAAAGCTGTATTGGGAGATTTTTTTCTGTTGCTCTACAATTTTCTCCTTGACACTTTTCATTTAATTATAATATTTGATAATTAAGTTCAATAATTAATCAAAACTGATTATTTAATTAGGCGGAATGCTAAAGAACAATCTTAGTATCTCCAAGGGACGGCAAAAATTACCTTAATTCTGTCCAGCTACGCATACGCATTTGTAAATTTTTTACGTCTGGCTAAAGTTACGTGGGCACCCCGTATGTATACGTATATACCTGATTTGTTGCCTCCCAAACCTTATACCCTCCCACATGTACATATCTGGCCTCACGTACACCTTTCATTGGAGATTTCTTCATCTTTTCATTGGTCAGTGGACTCGCTATGTGATCTTCTTGAGTGGCTTGTGCTTCGCCCTGAGCACACATTTTTGGCGCCGTGGTCTCACGTCGTTGTGACAGAGAAAGCCGGAAAAATCCTTGCGGGTTTGGTAAGATCACCCGGATTTTGTGAGCACTCAGACTCACAGCCGGACCAACGTTCGGACATGCCTGCGGTTGCTCTAAACTTCTCTCCTCTTTCTAACTTTTACAGCGCAGCTCTGCGCGAGCGTCGGCCTTGTCCCTTGTAACCGAGCAAACCAACACAACGAAAGATGAAAGCGAACGCGCAGCGCAGCGGGAAATGAAACACGTCCAGAATGAACACAGATTGCGGAGGAAAGGGGTGTAGCGGAACCATGAGGCGGAAACCGTACGAGGAGGTTATGGCGAAAACGTGGGAAGGAAACTTCAGTGCGGCGCAAGGCGGGTTTTGCGGTAACGATGGCTACGAGATGCCTCCAGAGTAACGCGCGTCGTCTGTACGGAAACAAAGCGCTGCGTGAGTGAAGGTCTGTCTGCGGCGGATGCTGTGAATTGCGCCCACTCGTGTACCGCGCGCTGCCTGGTGTGATCTCTCTATTAGTGTGGCAGCCACGCCAAACTTCCCTCCGTCTAAAACGGGCCGCGCGAGACATAGGCCGCGCAAGCCGATACGTGTCGCGAAGTAGAGACACGTATAGAGCTGCGCTTGCGTTTACATCTTACTTGCTTACTTACATCTTGCTTGCGTTTACATCCTACCATAAGCATTGACAACACATGGACAGCGGAGATTATGCGTGATCGTGGTCTGTCAATGAAGGAACAGCTATGGACACAGATGACATATTTTGGACTATTATTTGGGGCTTGAAACCAACTACTCTGCAGTTCAGTAAAGCCCATTCACTCTTGGCTTTGTCGCACTCTAAAATTTCATCTCGCCGTACTGCTTGGATCTATAAATCGCCATTACACTCGTCGAGACTTTTTGTTGCCAAAATTAAACGCAATTACATTCATTATGCCCCTCCCTGCGTTTCTGTACTGATTTATAGGGCCCACAAATTTTTGCGTAGCGCACTAATGTTATTCCTAGTGCACCAGCACCTGAGCAGAGCACGTTTGTATAGATGGGCAGGTATGCCCACCGCTTTTCATTCACTTAACCATATATGCTGCATTATAAACTTCAACGCGATGACACCAAATAATGTTAAAATATTGCAAACGCACGCATATATTTGTGCTTATGATCATCGTCACAACGCCCATAAGTGCGGCCAAGCCTGACTGGAACAAAGGGTGAGAAAACATACATTTAAATATACGATCGGTTACTGCTACTTTTGCTAGAAGGCTTGCTCACACTTTGTACGTCTCTTCTTAATGCGCACAGTTTGCATGTACAAAAAAACATAATGTTAGATGAAACTCTGAGTGCAAGCGCTGATTCAAAGAGCGTGTAGTGTTCCTCGCAGAAAATGCGGATGTTCACATAACAAAAATACGGAATCCTGTCTGTTTCGTGCATAACAGCCCCTCCTCTGCATTAATACGGGTTCAAAGTAATGTTCGTAACACTTATAATAAGGAGAGTTTTCGCATCTTAACGGAAGTTTTGGCGTAATCTTTTATTGACATATTTTCCGTATTTTGACGTGCAATTCCTCCGTATAATGGCGAGACTTTTTTTACGGGTACCTTTTTACCGTCTTGTCCGTTAAGGCGAGTGAACTATTCACTAAAAGGGTGCAGTGTGTTGAGTGGTACAGGAGGCCACTAGTGCGCACAAAATTTATATCGCCTAGTTTCGAAGGCACTTACACAGGAAATGCCCAATGTTCAGCCGGGTGCCAGCAATGCAGTCAACTTTGCACCGCACTCCATAGGATACTGTGCTAAGGGCAGTGTATTTTGCAGCCGGCTGGCGGAAACAATGTGAGAGGGGTTGTGCAACCTACATTCAGCGCTACCAGACCTGGTTAGTTGTCAACGCGCCCTTAGCGACGCTGCACGTTTTTAATGTGCACTAAGCCAAAACGCCAAGGGTGCCTGGTATGCGTCTGGCACGCGACAGCGTCCTGCACTAACGTTAGGAGGCGACACAGAGGCCGGAAGTCGGTCATTACGCACCGTCGTTTTCCAGTATGACTGCAGGTCTTGGTGACGGAGGACCCCGAATGGGCCAAAACGGTGAGCCGTTGCCCTCCTGCTGCATTCTTTCTCTTCTACTTTCCTCTCCCTTTTTCGCCTCGCCTAAATCGCTGAGAAATTCCCAGCCGCTGATTTCGCAAGATATAACGGTTAGAGAGTCGTCTTCAGTGAAGCAGCTGCAAGCAAAAAGCCATCCAGTCAAAAGCGCCGCTTTGTTGACAGGAAGTCAAGATTCCTGGAGTATGCAACACAGGAAGTGTAGTGTTCATTGCTCACAATGCACATCTCGGCCTAAATTACATCCCAGCTTCGAGATACAGCACAAAAGACTGCCATAGAGTGTATTTACTTAAAAATAGTGGTCTTACAGTGCACCCTTCCAGCTCTCGTTCCGATACGATGTTGACAGCGCTATGAGAGACTGAAAAAAAAAATGCCATCCTAAATTTTGAACTGAGCGATAGAGTCATCAGCGTAGCGGCTAGTAAACCAGTACATGAATAATCTGAGCTGTTGGTATGGTTTTGCCTTTGATCTACACCTTATTCATCGTGTTTCATCGCTGTCAACATCGGCCAAAGGATGTACGCGTTGGTCAATGATAATTTCCTCTGGAAAGGGAGTAGTCCATTTTTAAAGAGGATACCTCATCAGGACTCAAAGGTGCGCACTGCTTACTTCTCCAAGCGAAAGCCTGCCGAATAAGCTTTAGAGGTGTCGTCGTAACACGAAGCGTCACTTCAGTATTTATTTCATCAAAAGTAGAAGAAATATTTAAGTTCTATCAAACTGAATATTCATTAGGAATTTAATAATGATCACACAAAGTCGGTGTCTTATTGCGGAACATAGTATTACGGTCAACAATGAGGAGCAACCGTATGAAACCGTGGCCTTTGGAAACACAACCATCAGAAGCGCACGATGCCGATGACATTTCCCAGCATGGGGCCTGGCTAACGGAAGTTCCGCCTTCCAGCATGCTTCGCTGCAGCAGCAGCAACGGCGTCAATGCGAGATGAGCTGGTGGCGGCAGCATATGAGGTGGGTCTCCTGCTACCGGCCGAAAACAAAGTGGCCTCGTTGTTGTCCAGTTCCCCGCCCTCTCGCGAGTACCTCGTACCGCAAGCATAGTTGCTGCGGCTTGCCGGCCACGCCTAAAAAGAGAGGCACGTCACCGCGGAGCCTCTTCTTGGAATAGAGAGGTCGCCGCCGGCGGTTCCCTTGCTCGCTTTTGCCCCAAGGCAACCGAAAATATGGGCACTAGCACACGAGCTCGGCCATGGCGGGTAGTGTGCCCCAGCCACTTTGGTAGAGCTACAATCATCAAACACTTGTCTAAAGGGCGCAACTGTGGTAATACTTGTCATTGTCGGCAAACGGGTGCCATATGACGGCACACACCTCTATTAGTCTTTCCCCTTCTCTGCACTGCCTTGTATACTAACTTCCTAATAAATTATTTGTCTTGTGTTCCAGCGCTGCTAAAATAATCAAGAAAACATCCCAGAGTAGACCTTTCCCTACCGGGACGCTTCTTCGTTGCTGAAGTGTTTACAGCCTGAAGGGTATTCGCACGTGGCTATCCACGCCACACAAGGAGAGCGTTAGCAAATCTTACTTTGACCGTTCTAGGCACCAAGCGCCACGACATGCTGCTACAGTGCTGTCCAACACACGTTCATGCCATAGTTTTATGTTCTTACGGTATTTTCCTTCGTTGCGGGAGAGTACCCACTAAAAGCACGCCGCTTCTTATTGCATACCGGAACAAACATCAAGAAAGTGGCAGAAAGGTCTGTCATTCCGTTGTGTGGCTTTCACTTGCCATTGTTGTAGCACAAATACTTTTTTTGCACTATTCTCAATAATAAATGAACAATTCATTAAAATCAACAGGGAAGGTTCTCACTCAAGGAAACAATAACGCAAAGGAACAGGATAATAGATCAGGAAC
This sequence comes from Dermacentor andersoni, assembly GCF_023375885.2. NCBI lineage: Eukaryota > Metazoa > Arthropoda > Arachnida > Ixodida > Ixodidae > Dermacentor > Dermacentor andersoni. Next base: position 72,865,738 of record NC_092818.1, read on the forward strand.
TACACTGTCTTTATTGGGCAAATTCAAGAGAAACCTATGTAAGCGGTCCTGAGCATACATAAGGTACATCTCTAATGAGACCTAGCACATGAGATAGAGTTGCGGACATGTGGCACGTACAGTTAATTGACTTGCCGGCGCTACACAGAGGAGGAGTTCATATCATCAAACGGTGCATTGATACCTTTTATAGCCCCACGCCAGGGTCTCGAAATTAGACGTCGTGTTTAACATGTTACCAGTCCTGTTTCTGTCCCCACATTTTAGGCGTGAGCAATCGTAAAAAGGCGTGGCAGCGTGCTCTTGTCACGGGAAAGTGGGTGTCTCCACGAATGACTTTGGACTGTGGTGTCATTATTGAATGTGTCTCGCTGTATCGCTGATCAACAGTTTCAAGACTTGGTTTTTAAGTAATTTCTCCTTTCACTTATATTTCCTTCTACTCCCTGACATTTCTGGCTTCCGCTTCAAAATTGAACATCATGGAAATATTTATGTAGCTTACAAGATAACGAGTACACTGTGTAACGGACAGGAATATTTTTTTGTCTGTTGAAAATTGGATTTCTTAAAGAGAATAAAGATCAAGTGTCTTGGATGTTTTATTTCGTTTTCATTTGCCAGAAAAAATGAGAGGGTGACGAAATTAAAGGGGAAAACATGACCGCTTCTTTTGGGTTGAGGTTATGACTGCGTTAGGGACTACCTCCGCACCGCTATCATTTGCTACCTTACGCGCCTTTTGACAGCTGTCTCCAGCCAGGCTTCTTGATGTTCTTGATTATTAAATGATGTGAGCCGGAGAAAATGGGCCACAGTAAAGGCGGATATTGCACATACATCAAAATAACCTCGCAGACTAAGCAACGCGAGGAAAAATTACAAAAACAAGAAAGGCAAGCACATTCTGTTATGTTTTTCATTACGAACTCCGGTGGAAATGACAATAACGGCACTTTAATTTCTATCGTTTCCACACTCACTATTCCTCTTTCGTAGGTCTTTTGCACTCCCGCAGAACAAAGTAGAAAACAGTAAAACAAACGGAAGTATGTGCCCATCCATGTCTTTCCGCTAATACATTTACAAATACAAGTTGTCCCAGGAGCTTCTTCCGGCAATGCATGAAAAACGGAGCCGAAAATCCCATTACGCGTGGCTTACAGAAGCCCGCTGAGCGGCTTGCCTGCTCGTGCTTGCAGATCGCGTGTAGTCGTCGTCATTAAAGATTTCGAAGGATTTGAGGAAAGCTGGGGTTTGAAATCGGAGATAAGGGCAAGCATACACACGCACGCACGCAGGCACACACACACACACACGCTCATATATATATATATATATATATATATATATATATATATATATATATATATATATATATATATATATATATATATATATATACATCTTTCTTCCTTCCCATACAAGAAGACAGTTAGACGAATGAAGAAAGAAGTCGGGGTGATGACTGTGGTTTCCTGTCGGGAGCCGAGGATTTACTTCTTTGAGACGATGCGAAGGGAACATAGAAAAGACACGATCGGGCGCAGAAATCTGGAAAGGATTGAGCTACACGTAAAAGGACCCGGCAGCAAGGGACGTCACCTGCCGCGTGGGCAACGCAGCGAGGGAAAAGAGGTGAAGTTGAAGGGCCAAGGCGCTGCATAGTAGACACGTCGGATGAAGCGCGCCTAATAACTGCGACGGGGTGGTGAAATCAAAACTACAGTAAACGACCAGAAACTGAAAAGACAGCTCAGCCTCTGCAGATGATCAAGGCCTTTTCCCACCTGCTGCTCATCAACTCTCGTTTTGCCCTCAATTTCACTCCCCAGCTGTTTTGCATTCGCTTAATATACTGTCTTACTGTCTGTTTATCTTGCCCTTGTCCTTATAGGCTTGAATGCTTTTTGTTTGTAAACCATGTACCCACCCCCTCTGTAATGCCCATCGGGCCCTGAGGGTATGATAATAAATAATAAATGAATAAATAAATTAAAGAAGCTTAAAGTAAAATCCAACAGCGTCGCTAGCAAGAATTTATTGCACACTATGCAAACTCAACTAGAAATGTTTAGAATTAAAGAAACAATTTTAAATAGTTGTAGTAAACGACTTCGACGATAGCGGCTTAGGACACGAAGTGATGAAGGTGTTCTTCATTTTCTTATTCAGTAGATTCTTATCTCAAGCATCAGTAGCAATGTTATTTCGTACCCAATGAGGGAACAGCGCCTCAGTCTTATTGCCCGACATGTCTTTAGTGCGTCTTAAATTTCTCTGCAGCGCAAGTTCACGGATATAGGGTAAAAGCGTTCCACGCGGTACGTTAGTGCGACTGAAACGCCATCATTCAGCTTGCTTACAAATATTTTGTGTTGGAGACAATTCATGTATTCAGTTTAATGACGCTTCACATGACGCTGCGCGCCAAGAATGTGCATTCATGTTCTATGTTGTTTTGCGGTCGAAGCACACGGCGGAATGGCACAACATTACACAAGATTGTCAGATTCATCAAAACAACGTTTTACTGATAAAAGCACACATTAATAAAGACCTTTACACAGTTTTCGAATGTCTTCCATTCAAGGTAACTGGGCTTGTATTTTGTAAGGGCTTATGCCTCAATTCCGTTTATTTACTACCATGTGTCGCGTTTGGCGGCTGATGTTAGTGGCAACAGCGCCGCAGCGTCGTGTGAACCATGAAACGAACTGAGACAGAAAAATTATACATAGACAGAGTCTTATAAATATTGTCCCTGTACTTTCTTCTTTCTTTCTTAGTAAACCTTCATTACATTTCAGAAAAGCCTGATTTCGCTCCAAAGCGAAGCTGCCTCGTCCTGCAGCCTGTTGCGTTAAGCTACACCAAGCACTTAGCGCCACAAAACAGGCAGAAAACAAACCATTTCTGCGGTGTTTCACACTAATCACGCCACTTTCTCCGAGTACTGAGCGTAACGACCGCCCAAGTTTACTCTGGCGTATCCTTGAAGTTACGACTCGCCAGCCGCAACTTCCTAGTTACAATGAACTGTAGCAAATTCGCCCACAAACTTGCCAGACCACTGTCGTGAGGGTCAGAAGACGGAGAGATTACAAGACATGTTCCCACCTCGTTAGACTCCCAAGACCCGTTCGATTTGCCTGTGGTCCTCCTTTGCGTCCCGCTTCTCGAACATACGACGAGGAAACAGTCCGCTGGCGCATTGCCCAAGAACGCGGTCTCTCGTTATTCAGCCCCTGAACTTGCTACTCTACAAAGTGATTCTTCTGTGGTCGGCGGCATACAGCGAGACGACTAGAACGGCACACACTGAGCTCAACTCATTCTCACAATGCCCACATAGGAAGGCTCGTGCGTAGGCCCTGCACAAAGACTTCCGCCTGTAGTTTCCCTAATTGGAAGTCTCTGCGCGTCTTTTGAGCAACCCGCACCCATACCGGCGCTTTGCTTCATCTGAAAGCAATGTGAAGCTATGACGCTTCGGGGTGCTAGCAGGGCAAACGCCGACAAGGTTTACAATTCAGTAGCTGAGGTGCCTCCTTTGCCTTCGGCCGAGTTGGCTCGCAACTTCTTCCTAGAGAAGGAGAGGATGGTGGCTTGTGTGCTGGGTGGTGGTCCACTGCTTTGCTGGGAACGGATAACCACAGATGGACTTAAACTTCTCCGGTATCGCGCTGGGGGAATTTTGGGCGATAGTTAACTGTTTCGTTATAAACCACAGAGGCAACGTGCTAGTCGAGCACAGTGGGACCGATCAATCGCCGCCGCAAGGACAGCCCCCATTTCGGCTTCTCCCAGTTTTCTCATTGAGGATCGAAAGCGCTTATCGCACTGTGGGGATCATAACACGGAGTTTTACTATACCTCGATATATTTTGCTTTGTATATCTCATTTCTGTCGTTTGTGATGGCGGTGTTGGTGGGTGTAGTAAGCTGCTTAAAACACGACTTAACGGGCACGAGCATACAAGTTTTCACTACAGAGTACGAAACATCAGCCCATATTCAAGTTGTGCTAAGAGTACTGGTAAACATTGTGGCTTCTTTTTTATTTCGCACTTGGACGTAATCATTCAATAAATACATAAATAAAACGCTGCTCAAATAAATGAACGATGGGAGCAGATGCATTGGTGGCTAGTCGCCAGTATTTATAAACGCCAGCACGGTACGTTGTCGTCGATTATGATAATGAAGATGGTTTATTGGCATCCCCTTCAAAACGGGGCGGTGTCAAATAATCACCTAGCCGGCTTCGGTTAACCAGGTCCAGCTACATGTAGCATGCAACTACTATATGGAACAGCGGCATGTCGGGACACCTGGGGGAACATAACGGAACTGTAATGCAAAGTTCGTACTTACCGACGCTACGCTGCACGCATGTCACGTCGCGTGTCAAATGGCACGTTATGAGGCTAATGATGACTATTATTATTTAGTGGCATTCAATTCGAAAGGGGACAGTGAAAAACAGCAACCTAGCGTGCTTGAATAGGTCAGGTATGCCGTATGGGTTTTTCATTACAACAATATTTATACATCTCCATAATCTTACTTTTATTACTCAACACTTGTCTAACTGCTTGTACGGCTACCTGTGCATCTGCTAAATGGCGTTATACCTGACGTAATAATATTAAACTGCAATGCAAAATGCGCGCGGAACCACGCCACGCGGCGCGCATGTCACATCGTGTGTCTCCACGCGCGCTAGGACGTGTTTATAGGAAATTTTTTTTCGCTGCATCTTAGCAAGCACTGGCGAGGCTCAGCGAAAATTTCTTTGCGAGAGGTAGTGAAAATATATTCAAAATAAAGCAAGCCTCAAGAAAGCGAAATAGACGCATTGTTTCCTATTCCCCATTATCGTGCGCCTTATTTGAAATGTCTTTGCCTAGACTTATACTTAAACATGTCCGTGGAATGATCATTCCTCCAGGAATGAAAATATTTTTCTGTCAAGTTACATTAGGCAACCCTTCCTGTCAAAACCTGGTTAGAAAAAAGTTGCTGTTTCGTGCCGTGGTGGACAAACTGCCGCTTGCATCCGCATGCTGAAACAATTGATGACTGTATTGCAGATTGTAGGGATGCCGTGTTCTTCTGGGACATTCTCCAAACAAAAAAGAAAGAAAACTTGAAAAGTATTTAGATGTCACGCCACACACAATTCGTTTCCTACATTTTAAAGATCCCTGTGTGCCCCCCATACGACATGTTCGTGGATTTGGCCTGCATAGCCGTTGGCGCAGTCGAATGGGTGACAGGCACGCTGAACCACCGCGAAGCACTCGGTCGTTTTTTTTTTTTTTCAGGAATATGTTGCCTACTTTCGTAGTGTGTATGCTACCCAAGAAACAGCGCCAGACTGGATGCCTTTATTGGACGCCTGAATTTTGAACGCGACTTTTAGTCGCCTTAAATTTCTGTAGCGCTTCGTTTCCTTATCTTGTCGGATAGCCTGCTCCCATGTAATAAAGAAAAAAAAAGCTGGCGTGGCTCGCTGGTAGAGTAGCTGACTCCCGCGCAGTGGGCCCGGATTTGATTCCGGCGGGAACTGGGTACCTTTTTTTTTTCTTTTCTCATTCCTGGCGATAGCCGCTATGGATACCGGACACAGGTGGCGAAGGCGGCGGTGGCGGGCACAATCGCCAACCGAAACGGTTACCGGAATGAGCCCGTAACAGCTTACACTGTATTAAATAAACAAATAAATAAATAAATAAATAAATAAATAAATAAATAAATAAATAAATACATAATTAAATAAATAAATAAATAAATATAACCGCTGAGGCAGAGGAAATGTTTTCGCTAGACCACTTTCTGCGACAATACAGGCAGGTGGCAGTATCAGCTCTCGGAGGAGGAGGATGAGGAGGAGTATATCTTAAGAGAAAGGAGGAGAAGTCGGCCTGGAGAGCGCGTCCCTGCCTGCTACTCTTGACTGGGGTAAGGGGAAGTGGGAGATATAGGGCAAGGTAGGTGGCATGGGGTTACGATATGGTAGAAGGAGCTACTATATAAATGTTGTCCAATAAAGAAGAGGAAGACAAAGTAGTGCCCAGAGCTCTCTGGCGCTCTGGGCCTCTCGCTGTTATGCAATTTTTTACGTTTTTGCCATCTTCGTAAAAATCATTTCCTCAACGATGAGCAAGAAGATGTTCCCACGACCACCTGAACAAGGCCAGTCGTCTACTTGATCACTCATTTTTGGACGACGTGCCTTTGGAAGCTCGGACCAGCTCGATTCCTTTGAGAGCTCAACGCCAGAAGCCATCCACCCTGACAGCGAGTACACCGTAGCCATGGGCCGCCGTATGAAGAAGATGCGCCGTATGTCGACTGAGACGACTTCATCGAATCAGAGTGAGCAGGAATCTTTCATGGTTTCTTACGTGCCTCTCCCGCCGTCACACTGCATGAACTCCCTCAGCAGGCAGTTTCTAAACAAATATTTTGAAAGTGTGGCCCCTGGCCAAATCAACGAGATCAGGATCAACACTCGCAAGAACATCCTGACAATAGATGTGAAAAATTCCGCAATACTGGAGGAAGTTAACGACCATTCCACAGTTAAGCGCCATCCCCGTCCGCTCCTTTATTACTTACGGGAAGAAGACAAAGACTGGAGTGATTTCCGACATGGAGCTTGAAATCAAGCATACGGACCTCAAGATTTTTTTGAGGTCATCGGTGCGCATTCTGGAGATTCACTGCTTGGGGCACTCCCGAGGTGTCAAGTTAATATTTGCGCCTTCGACATTACCTGCGTCTGTCAAAGTGGGCAACGTGATACACCACGTACGACCATTCGTTCCGAGGCCTGTTCAGTGCCAGAAATGTCTCATCAAGGTAGGACATGTGGGCTCTGTTTGTAGAAGTAAAGCCACCTGCTCACGTTGCGGCGGAGAGCATAATACCCCCGACTGTGATGCGTCGTCATTTAAATGTCCCAACTGTACTGGCTTTCATGAAGCGCATTCGAAGGAAAGTCCGAGGATGAAACAAGAAGTTCTAATTCTTCGAAAAATGGCAAGAGACCGATCTTCACGTAAAGAGGCTGCTCAGCCTGTTCGCCAAAGTGACCAACGCTCGCGAAAGAAGTGTCCCAAAGCCCTTTCAGAAGTACATAGCGCGGGGCGCAAGCACCACGATCACCTCTGCCTGTGCGTGCATCGAGGATGGTAACGGCACCTACTGCTAATTCATGGTCGATGACAGCACGCGGCAAACATTCACCTCCACTGGCTGATACAGACACGGAACGGCCTTTGCTGCCCTATAGGCCCATGGCCATGCCAGCGGGCCTAGTGGTCCTCTACGCCGTGAAGCCAAGAATTATAGGGTCAATGAAACTCATGACACTACGGACAAGCAAGGAGATGGACACAATGAGAAGTAGAGCGTACAGAAAATGCTGAAGCACCCGGTAGAGTCGATGCACGTGATTCTCGTTGGTCTCGAGAATCCGGCCGCTAAAAGTGCCCTGCAGGTGCTCCCCGTGCTGGAGCCGCTTATCGCAGCTCTTTACATGCTATAAAACTTTTGTTTCGCGCTTGCACTGATCACGCAGGGGAGGCCCACGCACCTGCTTCGCCCTAGTGCCTTTATCTTTAAGTTCACTTGAATTGGTGACTACAGACTTGATACGGAACCTGATAGTGGCTTCATGGATGAGATTTTTGAATATTTCTCATCAGAATGTTGAACTTGTTTTCACCGTTGCGCATTCCTCTTTCTATGTCATCATGATCCCTCATCACTCCTTTATGTCCCCGTTCCTCCTCCGCCTGTGCAGAGTAGCAGGCTAGAGCGCGTTAGCTCAGGCCGACCTCTCTGCCTTCTTTGAATTAAATTATCTCTCTCTTGTGCAATACGCGGATGCGCGCTTTAGACACTGTACACGCAGGAGTAATCTTGTACACACAAAACTTTATCACGTAAACACTGTCTTCCCGTCTTTTCTTCCGAAAAGGGGTGGGAGTCCAAGAAGTCGACACTGGACAGAAGTGTCCTTCGCTCGGCAGCACATTAAGGGCACAAGCAAAGTGTATGAGCTATTGTCTCGGGAGTTTGATATATGCTACAGTTAGGTTCCCGTTCTCGTCGAATCTTGTGAAGGTATCGGTGACTGTACGCCACGCCACACCGAGCCGTAATCGATAGATGAGTGTTTCCTGGCCTCTCCGTAATGGAAGTGGAAAACGGAATAGCAAACCATCGTCAAATCTATGGAGGCACTCCTATCAATGTTCGGGGTTGTACAATTGTGTGCCATAGATGTTTTAGTGGAGTTATGGAGAAAGACCTTGATGCCATACCGGGAAAAATTAAGTTTTAAAATCTTCAAGCCGTTCAGTTTTATTTATTCCACAATGGCTAGGAATCCACTAGCACACGATCGTGCGGTAGTGGATTTGCTCATGCTTGTTGATTTGATCATGCGGTAGTGGCTCTGTTTGCTGAGGCGTCGACGCCTCAGCAAACAGAGCCATGATGTCATAAACCAAAAGACTACATATGATTCTGCGATTCTTAATTTTGCTCATGAGTTCCAGCACGTGTTTTCAGTCACAGAACACAGTCCATTTGTCTAGGGTTTGTTTTGTTCAAGTATGCAGTGGACTGCTTCTCGAACGCCGGTCAACTCAGCTGCTGTTGACGATATCCTGTGTTCTATCTTGAACGTTCCCTGATCCCTATTCCAGGTACCGTGTAAGCTGCCGCGGAAGAGGTCTGTGTAACGGAACCATCTGCAAAAACATGTTCGGTATACCCGTACATGTAAGCAATATAGGATAACACGATATGATTGAGCCCCGCAAGTGGCCTTTTCGACTTCTTCGTTATTCCGGAGATAAGGGTTTCACCGTTGGCTTTGTCATCGTCCAGAGTGGAACTTCAGAGTGGAACTTCAGAGTGGCCTTATGTCATGCGGTGCGAAGTCGTACAGCAGTAGAGCTTATCATCAACTCTCAGATTTCTGAAAGTGACTCCCGGCCGCCCCACACCGACATTTCAGTCTCAGTTTTACATTACTTGGAGTGCAAAAGAGGCCTAAGCATACGGCCTCCAATGCAGTAAATCACGAACATAACAGTTGCACTCACGTGATCAGTATAACCGCATCCCGTCACTGCGCAGTGATATCAAAACATGAAAGTGCCGCAGCCAAAGTTTAGGGCACCATGGCTTTCGAGCCAGCAGAAGCACATAACTGAACGCCAGCTCAACGGCGTACTTTAGCCGCTAGCAAATATTTGCAGGTCCTAACAGCTCGAAGTAGTTGCTATAAAGACAAAATAACCGAGAAGGCACAAAGAACAAGCGTGCCTTAACACCCGAGCAAAAGCAGAGCGACCAAACCTGTCACGCCGCACTACTAAAGAGCTCGATCAAACTGCTGAGTGGCTCGCAATATTGCGGACTAGCACATCTCGAAAGCTCGAAAACTCCAGCGCACCCCAAGCAACCAGATATTGCCTGCGGTCTCATTACTCTAACACCGCCATCACCGGTTGGCCGTTTGACTTTGTTGACCATGGTACGCAGATTTCATATAGGGGAAGAAAGCGGCCCCTTAGCTCACAGGATGACGCTGGCGTTGCTTTTGCAAGAACAGCAGAACATTAGGCCGGTACATTCCCAAAACACGGAACGGTTATATACTGAAGAGCATCGGAAACAAACAAGCATAAAACCAAGCAAACAAACAAACAAGTCAGGTAACAAGAGTGATCTTTTCTGTGTGCATCGAGGGTCGTTGGAATGGAAGGGTTCAGTCTGAACTCGAACCTTCGACCGTTCGTGGCCTGATGTGCTGTCAACTCACCTGAGATATTGCTGGTTTTAACGCAGTCGCTCACTAATCTCCCGTGATCAATTTACTTTGCAGAGCTTTCGCAGATAGCGCAACGTGGCCACATTTCTGTATCTAGTCCATTCCCTCTGCTCGGCACAGTGAAATCACTAATAATCCTATGTGCAGTGATAGCCAATGGTGCGGTTTCTTAAGACCAAGAGTTCTAAAATGCCATCTCCAAATACAGTCTTCGCGTAGAGCAGATGAGAATTGCCGGATAAGAAAACTGCTATCACTTTTTCCATCTCTATTGCTCTACTTAGAATAGGAAATTAACGTTGGCGAACACTGACATGCGCATAGTTACGCCTCTTATTAGTTCAGCCGCATATTCTCTAGACATTTTGCTTCGAATAATATTTGCGGTAATTCATTTTACTCGTGCGTAGCAAGCTCAAAAAGAAGCTTACCTTGTCGTCCGTGTTGCTGACGATCAATCACGTGTATCTTTTTTTTTTTTTTTTTTTTTGCGAAGCGCGATGGCTGGAACTTTTTCGCCATTGTACTTGCAAATTGAATCAGACTGTTGCATCCTGAGAGCGCTTATTGCCCCATTCATTCGATGAACCTTTGTTTGCTTGAACGCAATCGAAGTAGCAAAGGGCGAAAAATTAGTTTAAAAAAGCCCAAATCTGGCTTTCAAGACTTCCATATTTGTCAGGACGAGCTATTTGTGGTCGTTGTTGTTGTTTGCTTGTTAAATGGCATGAATATGCGGCAAGAAATGGCTGCTACCGAAGGACTACCGGCTATTCCACAAGCACAATAATCAAAACCGTGCTATTAGTGAAACAAAAAAGAGGCCTGCATGTATAATAAATTCACTGACGACTACGATATAATGCGAAATTTGATCATAGCTTTAAACGTGTTTTCATTTCGCGATAATTTGGTTGGCGTGGACGAGGTGGGGCGCAACTGCCTTACTAATTCTGGAAATCATGAGAGACGGCGCATGGGTGACGCGTGGGCGCGATTCACAGCAGTAATCAGAGGCAGACCTCCAAGCTGACGCGCGCTATTCTGGCGCCATCTCTTAGCCATTGTCGCCGCACTAGGCTTTTCTACTCACGATTTCCCCGTGCCCCTCCTCTGCTTTCCGCTGCACCCTCTTCCAACATTTTCCTTTTGGCGTCTTTCATCCCAGGCTACGCTCTTTCACCTTTCGCTGTGCTCGTTCGGTCGGTTACGCCTACGCCAACGCGGGAACGGACGCCTAAGAGCTACGCTCTAAATGAATGTAAGAAGAAAACGCCACCGAAGTCAAGCATATTGTGATACAGCACATGCACAGTGAAATAGACATTGGCATGTTGCAGGCTGGAGACTTCAAGATTTACTCATTTAAAACTGATTTAGCATAGTTATTCATTCCTGTTCTATTCGATCCTTGCAGTGACCGACTTAAGTGCTATCGCGATAGCAAATAAATGGACACTCCAAGCGAATTATCCCCGTTGGCTAGGGGGTGAGGCTTAGCATATGTTTATGTAATAGTATTCCCTATGCTTATCCATGCCATATATGCGCGTTATATCGCGACACTATTCAATCACCAAAGTGGCTCATATCAGGTCTTATGTTTGTGACTAAATTATTGCTCGGAATGTTGAGAATGGCAGCCCGGAAAGAAATGTGATGATGAGCATAATTTACAGCGCATACCTTTTATCTTAAATCTTCTCAGACTATTAAATATTCAAAATTAAAAGTGTGAAACAATATCAGTGCGTCGACCTGAAAGTGATATAATTTTACTGGCCCGCTTCCTTACAGGCAGCGTAGTGGCGCCTGTGCGATGCGATAACAGGATCTGCACGGCGTGTGAAAGCTTTCTGATCCCATTCATTGCTTGACCCTTCCGGCGAAACTGTCAATTTTTATTGCGATATCAATTAATAAGGACACTCCAGGCTTACTTCTGCCGTCTACGTTGCCGTGTAGTTCCGCATAATGTGCAAGGGCTATAACAACGTCGCCGCGCGTTGTACACTTTATGTGCGAGTGAAAGCATGCGAAAGTGAGCTGGCCATCGCGGCTCATTTCGCGCACGCAACGGTGGAAAGCGGGGAGGAAGCGAGACATTCCCCGTCGCGCTGAAGGCTCCTGGGAAAGGGTAGGAATTCGGGGGAGGGCTTTACTCAGTGCGGCCCGGGCGGTGATTTTACAATTGCTAGGCAGCATGGCGGGGCGTGGCATTTCAGAGATCGCCAGACGTTCATGCGCCGGCGCGAGTAAGAGCGGGTGCGAGAGAAAAACTCTGGGGGATTTTGCTCCTTGAATATCTGTCTTTGCCTAGGTACTACGGATGAGAAGTTTGCTCGTGTTGTATGCGTTTGTCTCTAGGCGTGCCGACATTGCAGAGTGAGATTGCGCGCTGGCCATGCCCATGCCCGAGTTTGTTTACGCTGTGGCGCTGCCTGCCGGCATGGTCAACCAGGTGAAATAGTGGGCACTCACGCCCCAGTTGGTGATCGCTGTGTCTAAATGTATTACAGACGTACGCGAATTCAGGAAGCTAAAGGTACGTCGGACAGACTTTCTCGCCCCTGCAAAACTCCGGCTCAGTCTGTCGTGCCGGAATTTCTTCCTCCGCCAGGCTCAGGATACGTCGGACGTACATGCTTTGCTTCCGGTTCGCTAGCTTCACGGCTCCCGTGTACCGATTTTTGCACATGCTTTTGCAGAAGGACGTTTATTCCCACAAAGGGGACCATTAAAACATGGTTTGAAAGTCACGGAGAGCAGCATAAGAAAAGTATGGCACGAGCGATGATACTGCTCCAGGAAAACAGGCCTGGTCTCTACTATGGCCCCTATTGCTCCCCCGGAAAAATCCCTGATGTTATTAAGAATGTAGAGCGCCGAAAGGCGCGAGAAATTTATAATCCGGCATGACAGACTCAGCGCGAGCGCTGCAGGCGAGATAAAGTATGTCCGACGTATGGTAGGATTCTTAGATTCGCGTGCCTCTGACATACATTTAGACACGGCGGGCACCAAATAAATGGGGCGTCAGGGCTCACTCCTTCCTCTGTTTCACCGCCCGGCAGCTAGCGTCGGGGCTTAAACAAACTCGACCTCACTCCGCAATGCCGGCACGCCTAGGGACAAACGCATATAAAACGAGCGAAGAAACTTCTCCGTAGTACCTTGCAAAGTCAGACGTTCAAGGGGCAAAAGCCCCCAGAATTTCACTCTCTCAACCGTTCTTACTCGCTCCTGCGCACAAACGTCGGGCGATTCTTGAAATGCCTGTCTCGTTCCACGCCCCGCTGGGCTGCCTAGCAATTGTAAAGTCGTGCCCAGGCGGCCACGCGCGCCCGCCCTGCAGTCTTCTATATCTTGAAAGACATCGGCGACGGGCACAAAGTCCGCCGTGCGCTGTGTTTTCGCAGCTTAGCTCGCGTTGATGCGAGAGGCAGCACGAAGGTCAATTCGTCTTGCTCCTGATGCCGCGATTACTCACTCCAGCCTTTTGGCATCCGTGGTCATCTAGTGAGAGCTGTTCATGTTTGCTTGTGCGCGGGAAACCGTACTTGTTAATTTAGTTAGTATGGCTGTGTTTTACAAGTTTAGATGGCCGATAAAACAACTATCCGTACTTCGTATAGCTGTCCACTAATTTGCTATCGCAATCGATGCTTCGCCTTTCGGTCAAAACTTTGACTTTTTTTGTATGCCTTTAAGGGATTCTCAAAAACTAACACCTTTAACCTTAGTCTTAAAGATATAGAGTTTTATTGCAGACAACAGCAAGCTCGAACTGCACGTTCAATGAGGCAAATCGAAGCTGAAAAATGCGTAATAATGCTGAGCACCTGGGACATCCGCACTGAATTACTTGACACGAGAGTTTGACATCGACAGCTATTAAATCGCTCCTTTGGGTCGGCCGCCAAAGCTACTATCGTTTACTTGCCACAAAAAGCCGCCAAAAAATATTATTTGTCCCCATTGATGTTTCGATACAGCCTTTCGGACGAGGATGTTAGTAGCGGCAGAAACACTTTTGGAGCAACTAGACATCTTAACACCTTAATGACGTCAAGATGTTTAGTCGGCTGAAGTGAATTTCCTAAAACCTTTCTGCTCATCGCTATCTGATCTCTGGTTCCTACATGCAGTCTCCAGCCGCGGACGAGACGGAGGAGGCGGTGAGCGCGCGCCTCACAAGCACTGGCCGGTGACGATCCCGTGCGGCGCAGATGGCGACCCTCCTCCACGAATCACGTGATTCTACGACGAGAGGCCTGTGCGCAGCTGAGACGCGTACATTGTGCTCCTTGGGGGAGAACTTTTCTTAATGTAAGTGCTGCGGATCCGCCGGGAACAATAGACCGGACTCTGCTGGTGCACAGCCACCAACGCTTTCAGCATGGCCCACTCCCGAAACGCTAGCGTCAATCTTAGCGGTAAGCATACCTACAAGTCTAATTTTTTATTAACAAACTATCGGTCTCACCGGCCTGTTGAAGAGTTTTGTATCATTACCTGCTCATCGCGCACTATAAATATTCGTTCTTTACATTTGCAAACGACTGTGCAGCGTATTAGGATTCCCGAGTTTCATTTGGCTCTTGCCTTTCTTTGTTACCGCAACTCGCCAAACTTACGACGTACACGACTGCATCGACTAATCCCCTCCCTGCAACTCCGACCTCCACTCAGACTTCCTCGACGTGAAGCTGCGCTTCTCTGTCGCCTTTGGTTAGGAGTTGCCTTCACAAAGGCACACTCTACATTAATTGGAGTGACTGACAGTGCAGCATGCGAGGTCTGTGGCACCGAAGAAAACATCGACCACCTGTTGTGCCACTGTCCACGATACACCCCAGAGCGAGAACTTGCCAAAGCTTTCCAAAAACTAGACAATCGGCCACTTTCTTTGCAGGTGCTGCTGGAACACCGCCCCCATCACCCGTCGGCCCATAAAGCGGTGCAGGCGCTTTTGTACTTCTTAAGGACGATGAGCTTGTGCGACCATCTGTGACATTAATGGAATTTCTGTAAGACCACACACGTCAGCGAACTCACCGTAATTTCCTTCTTTCCTTCCCTGCTCTCTCTCCCTGTTATCTTTGTTTTCCCCCTTTCCCATTCCCCCGGTGTAGGGTAGCCAACCGGACGTTATTCTGGTTAACCTCCCTGCCTTCTACTTATCTCTTTCCCTCCTCCTTGTTACCGCAACCCTTACCATTAGGCACAACAAGTGAAAAGGTCTTCCCTGACTGCTATGGGTGGACTACTATTTGAAATTTGGAATACAAATGGATTGCTACCCACTTACTATTAGCATTCATATTCAGAATGTAACTATTTCGATCTAGCCAAATTTTTCGCAACCACCGAATGTTCAAGTCTGTTGACCTTAAAGTGCGTTAGAATGTGTTAGACCTTTACAACAGAGAGAAAGCTTTTATTAACACGCACATGCAGATACCGTTGTGAAAGCCTCGTTTAAACCAACTATCACACCGGATAGGTTTGTGGTCGATGGTGGTCGGACTTCCACCGCCAGTGCAAATGCGTCGACACAAATAATAACTATAATTATGGGGTTTTACATGCCAAAACCACGATCTGATGAAGCATACCGTAGTGAGGGACTCCGAAAATGTGGACCACCTGGGGTTCTTTAACGTGCACCTAAATCTAAGTACACGGTTGTTTTCGCATTTCACCCCCATCGAAATGTGGCCGCCATGACCGGAATTAGATCCCACGACCTCTTGCTTAGCAGCCGAACACCCTAGCCATGTAGCAACCACGGTTGGGGTTCGATTGAAAGGGCGCTTTTTCTGACCCAACTGAGTTGAGGGGCGCGTTCGCCTCACAACGCAGACTATACCAAATATTTGAGACGCACGTGCTGTAGCGCGAGAGCTTTGGTGTGTCTGAAAGTTTAGGTTTAGATTAGAAGGTTTAGTAGCTTTAGATGACAGTCACTTCACGCAAGCTCTTGCACCGCTGGAGGCACCCCACATTGGATTGGATTGGAGAAACTTTAATAGAAGTCCTGCAGGACGCACGTCAGAGCGCAGTGGGCGTCTCCCACGCAGGGACCGACAGGGAGTACCTGGCGGCCGCTGCGCGAGCCTGCTGGACGGCCCATTGCTGATCTTCTAGGAGCGGACTTCGTATCGTCCTCTCCCACTTGTCGGAGGTAGAGTCGGGCGGAGCGTTTCTGCACTCCCAGAGCACGTGTGCGAGTGTCGCCGTGACCCCGCACGAGGGGCACGCATTGTCTGGGTAGACGTCCGGGTAGATGATGTGTAAGGTGGCGGGGTTCGGATAGGTATCTGTCTGTAATAAGCGTAGCGTAAGCGCCTGTGGCCTGTTTAGTTTGGGGTGCGGGGGCGGAAAGAGACGTCGTCCCAAGTAAAAGTGTTTGGTTATTTCATTGTAGGTTACTGGGGCGTCCCTGTTCGCCTCCAACTCATCAAGACGTGGTTGCCCGGTGGTGACGGCGCGGTCGGTAAGCGCGCGCGCAGCGTCGTGGGCTGTCTCGTTGAGGTTGGGCGGGGCGCCCGGGATCCGACCCAGGTGGGCGGGAAACCAGACGACGGTGTGGTGTTTGAGGGTGCTTGGATCAGCGCCGCGGAGAATGCGTAACGCCTTGACGGAGACGACTCCTCTCTCGAACGCTTTGATGGCCGGTCTCGAGTCGCTGAACATATCGGCTCATATGTATAGATGTTTTCAACTACAACGCTCTTGGTGTTGACATAATGCTCTCTCGACAGTAGTAATTGCACGTGAACCCCTGCGCGAAAGCATTGCAGGTGCTGCCGCGCGTGCCTCTGTGCTCGCGCGTCGGAGTACAGAGGTGGTTGTAGCTCTCCCCGATGAAAATATTTATACAGCGATCGATACTACCGCTTCAGATGAGCTAGTAAACGGCTATCATTTTGTAGCGTAAAGCTACACTACGCGGGTTGGAACCGAGCTTTGCGTGCTTCTGCGCCTGCCATACTGCGCATGCGTGTGAACGGCGTGACGTCACGAGAGGCGCAGCTGCGTCGCCCTCGACGCCGCCGCGGCCCCAGCCAGCGCGCGCTCCTCGCCGCCGTCGACTGCGGCGCATTCCCGAGGTGTGACGTCACAGTCTCCGCAAACGCGCCGGCGCCGTGTGCGCCCGCTGCTTGATTTACTATTGCGGCGCCGCACGGCACTGCGCATGCGTGAGGAGGGCGCAACGTGCGTATAAATGCGCGGGCGAGACGGTTGATGCAACGCGCTCGACATGGAGGTTAAGGAGAGTCGAGCCGCTGCCAGTCGGCGCAAAAGACTGGAAAACCTAAATTCTTCAGACCCCGAGGCTGTCGCTTGGCATTTGGTCGTCGAGCGTCGAAAGAACGAGTGTGCCAAGGCAAGACATGCGGTCGAGACACCGGAGCAACGCGAAAAACGTCTAGCGAACAGACGTCGCCAAGAAGCTCAACGCCATGCTATGGCTTCCCAACAACAGCGGCAGGATCAAGATAGTGCCACAGACGATCTAAAGACTCGTCGGTGCACTGAACATGTTATGAAACTCGGTGAAAGTGCGAGTGCGTCTACACTCTTCCTCTCGGACTTTGTGAACAATCCGTTTGGACACATTGGTGAACTAGGTCATCGGCAGATAAGCTAAGGTTAGCATGCAAGGCAAGAGATTAACCAAGCACAACCGTGCCTTTACGCTACGTATATCCTGGCATAGCTGAGCTAAGCCACTGCCACTTTTTTACGATGTTACACAACGAAAGAAGAAAATTCCCCGCTGTCCCTAGTTACCACCTGAGACGCGAAGGCGAAAACCTTCTAAGGCCTACTGTAATTCACTCTCATCCACCTGAACTCGCCTTCATCCTCTTTATTCCACCGTATTCTATGCTAATCAACCTTAATCCTCCTTCATTCACCCTAATCCACCTTAATCCACCCTAACGCGCGCTAATTCACCTTAACCTTCCTTTATCACCTTAATCGACCTTAATCTACCCTAATACACCTTAATCCTCATTAACACACCTTAGTCCACATTATTCCACTTTAATCCTCCTTCATTCACCTTAATTTATCTCAATATACCTTAATATAATCTACTTTAATCCTCGTTCGTCGACCTTTATCCACCCTAATAAGCCCTAATTATCCATAATTCATCTTAGTCCACGCTAATCCAGTTTAATTCTTCTACAACCTCCTTAATCCACCTTAATTATCCTCAATCTACCCTAACCCAACTTAATCCTCCTTGATGCACCTTAACCCCATCACAATCTTCCTCAATCCAACCTAATCCACCTTAACCGAATCCCTAAACAAACATTAACTGCTAGTTGCTCATCATCACTTATGTACGGCTGGACATGCTTTAGTTCCCTTCTGGCCTTGCTATGAAGGCGTGCTATTTTCTGTACCTCACAACGCGACCTTGAAACGGAGATCTAAGGCTTTTGCCTTAAAACTACCTATGTAGGCTGAACCTCTGTTAAAAGTTTAATTTAGCTAAGCAACTAGCTTTCTAGAGGCGTTCGGCTGTCCGCTCATATTGAGAATTATCGCTGATGAATGCTTCACAACTTCCACGTTTCGTGTTTTTGATGTGGTGTAATAAATATACTAGCATAAAAGGTTTAAAATCGTGGTGCCAAGCTTGCCGTTACAGCTTTCATAATGCGCTTCTTTGAAGTAATGAAAAACTGCTGTTTATATAATGCGCATGCAGCCTGAGAAAAATCGGCTGTCGTGTGTTACCCCAACAGGCGTCGCTGCAACCGCAGTTGGCTCCAACAGCAGGAAACTTCGAGCACATAGTGCTTTTCAAAAATATGCACGTAGTATAATTGATCATTTTTCTTTATGCACCTCTCATGGCATCGCTAGAAAATGTAAAGTCACATCATCATTGTACATAATCGTTGTGTGCACTGAATATATTGTGACTTGGCGTTCGTATCGTCTCTTGTTGAAATAAACTTTTTCTAAACTTCGAAGAATAATCTTGGCTGGATTATCGAAAAAGGTCATGGACCAGCGGCTTCCTGAACACTGCCCACAAGTGAATACAAGAGTACAGCAATGATAATGCCAACATCATAGCAACTCTGCCTGAGACCTCTCGTCTTGTGTATACTCGCGGACAACTTTCTGCGGCAATCAAGGAAAAGCTACGGGGGCGGAGCTTCTGCACATGTGTTTCCGCGCCAAGTAGTCCGCAAGCGTTTGACAGTGCTTTTGGTAGCTCGGAACAGACGCTGAACCGGCGCAGCTTCACGTGTGACGGTTTCTCACTTGCCCAGACGCGGAAGGGAAGAGCCGCGAAATAAGCGAACTTTTACATTCAGTGGTGTGTTTTATGTTAACTGTTGCTACTAATGTGTTTATGTTTTCTCTCCCCCAGCCTAATCTAACGTGGATCAAAACACGGGACTCTTTTCAGAAGCGCTCTCCCTTGTGCATGCTTTGCGGCCGCAGCTTTCCCTTGATTGCCACAGAAAGTTATCCGTGCGTATAGATAGACAAAGCTAGACTGGACTATGCGCGCGTTCTACTCTTAGGCTTTGCAAATGAAGTGTTTAAGACTAGCGACCGCCGCTCTTCGGCGGCGCTGTCCATCAACTTCAGCCACGCGCTACCATCGCACTGAGGCGCAATAAACGGAATGCGCGTCAGTTATCGCTGATTGTGCTGGCTGATGTCTGTCTCCTTTTTTTTTTTAAATGCGAAGCATTTCTTCGCGAACATTTTACACTTTGACATTATCTATCTAGCTACCTACATTTTGGTGATCTCATGGTCGTTTGGTTAACTTGCTATGTGCGAAAACTAGCACAGTAGGACAAGAGTGTATGACGAGCATAAATGATCCGACATGACATCATATCGTGGCATTTGTGTCATGAAGGTCACGAAACAGCCGCCTACGCTTTGGCACTATCACGGTCGTTTAGGCAACTTGGTTGGTACGAAAATGGGCATAGTATGACAAATGTATATGACGAACATAAGTGATAAGTCATGGCATGAATATCATGACATGTGTGTAATGTAGGTCATGAAACAGCCTCCCACGTCTTGGTATTCTCATGGTCGTTTCGTTAACTTGGGAGGCTCCCCGCACACTGCTTCCCATAACATCGATTCCTACAGGGTGTAAGATCTGCCGGCTTTTGTAAGTCTCAAAAAAGACGCCTCACATTGCTCCTGCAAACGATATAAGCTTTACGGGCAAGAAATATTGGCAAAATGAGCGTAATTCACAAGCTATTTCCGATCCTACACTCTAAGCTCTTCCTACACTCCACCAAGTTTAGCACAGCACCGCGCTTCCATTTTAGAAGACTACTCTCCTCACGAATTACCGTAGAGCTTCAACGAAGACAACTTCTGCCCAGGCGCGGCGCTGCCATCCACTTCCACAAGCTAAGGTTGAGGGCTCGGTGGAGGAGCGTTCTAGAATAGGCGGGTATGTCTCGCAGACCTTGAATCCAGCTTCGCGACAATGCTGTACTGCTGTGCGCTGCTTAACAGGTCCCCAACTAACGCTGCTAAACTGGCGCTGCTCAAATAAATGAACGATGGGAGCAGACGGATTGGTGGCTACTCGCCAGTATTTCTAAACGCAAACAGTCGCTGCGACAAACCAGTTTCTCTCAGAAGAGGAAGCGGAACACATCTCTCCTGAAAATCCTGTGTCTCTGCGAGAACCCTTGCTACTGCATGGTCACACAGGAAGACGTTATACGTTACCACCCTTCATATAGAAAGTCTGGTGCTTTTCGACGAACTCTTGGCAGATCTAACAAATTGTTTCGCGTCCCCATCGACGAAACGAATCTGCTCAGCACTAAAGCTCATAACTTTCTGCCACACGCACTCATATTGTATTTAAGTATCCCAGGAACACTCAGACGCCCGGTAACAAAACCTAGCATGCGCAGCTGCAGCAAACACGATAAGGCGTTTTACTGTGGCTTAGAGAATTCACTCTCAGTCAAGGTATATGGAAGAAAGGCATGCAACAGAGGTGTGTCATTCACCTATCGTACTCGTTACGGCTTCCATGCGTCGTTGCCGAGTTTTTCCATGAAAACGGGACGAAGGCGGTATGCATGTCAGCACTCCAGGAAGTAGGGGATGAGAGACAATTTCCCCTTTCCCTCTAGAGGGATTCCTTAATTTTAAATCGAGAAGCAACATCAGATGACTAGCTCCTTCTGACATAGTGATCTACCAGCGTGATCCCGTACAGTCATGAAAGTCTCTTTTTTTTCTCGAAGAGTTCGGACTGTATAGAAACCTGCGCCGCACTGTCGTGGCACAGTTGTCTTCCGTTCGATTCTATGCCACTATTATCATTCACCGTTCACGGCCATCTAATTCCATTGATAACGCCAGCGGGTCGTCGCTCTGTCCACTGAAAAAGCTCGAAAAGGAGTAGCACAGATAAATGTATCGCTACCAAATCCCGGCCATGAAAGGAGAGTTGTTTGCCTGGAGTTTTGCTGAAGGCCAATCTAGTGTCTGGCACCTACGCAAAAAACTGCATAAATCTAGTGCTGCTGTCGTGCCTACAATGGGCCCTTTCAGTTACACTGCTGTGGACAAGCGTTCCTTTGCTCTCAGATATGTGGAATAGTATTGTCTTCACTTGAATTCTGAGACTCTACAGTTACTCTGCGTCTGAGTCAAATATTCAACATTCAATGTCCAATAGTACAAATTTCAGCTTGAGCAGGAGTAACCTGAATTCTTATAATAAAGTTCTTTCTGGCATCTTTATGAAAAAGCAATCTAAAGAAGCGACTCATTAGCCCTATACCGAAGTAGTACCTTTCGTACACGGCTATTTGCTGTCAAGGAATCGCTGCCATCTTTTGTATACTTATTTTTTTTTTTCTTGTTAGGTTGGGACCTTCAAACATTATTTTCTATCCTACAAGGCGCTTATGTGCCTGTTGTATATAAAGCAAGTCGGAGTATACTTGAACAAGTTCATAATATGCCTCTTCAGCAACGCCTCCACTCAACACTCTACTATTTCTGTCCACTCGCTTGTAGCGTGTTTCGCGGTGTATATCCACCATTAACGTGGGTACGGGCGACTTGCCAGCCCGCGTTATCGACCGCAAAGCACGTCAGCCACAGCTAGCGGCAATCGCGTCATCAAACCAGAAAAAGAAAGAAGTGATAGAAATAAAAAAAGAAACAATAAGAGGTCTTGCTGGCATTCGCGGAGCGCTGGACATTTGCGAGTGTTGGTGAATGCCGGCGTACTGTTCCTTCAGGTGCCACAACTGATGGCTTGGCCAGCCTGGACTGGCCCCCAGTTCTATAAGTGAAGTCCATGGAGTCCAACGACAGAATGTGCGTGCGTGCGTGTGTGCGTGTGCGTGCGTGTGTGCGTGCGCGTGCGTGTGTGCGTGTGCGTGCGCGTGCGCGTGCGCGTGTGCGTGCGCGTGTGCGTGCGCGTGTGCGTGCGCGTGTGCGTGTGCGTGTTCGTGTGCGTGTTCGTGTGCGTGTGCGTGCGCGTGCGCGTGTGCGTGCGCGTGTGCGTGTGCGTGCGCGTGTGCGTGCGCGTGTGCGTGCGCGTGTGCGTGTGCGTGCGCGTGCGTGCGCGTGCGCGTGTGTGTGTGCGTGCGCGTGTGTGTGTGCGTGCGCGTGTGCGTGCGCGTGTGTGCGTGCGTGCGCACGCGTGTGTGTGTGTGTGCGTGTGCGTGTGCGTGTGCGTGTGCGTGCGTGTGTGTGTGTGTGTGTGTGTGTGTGTGTGTGTGTGTGTGTGTGTGTGTGTGTGTGTGTGTGTGTGTGTGTGTGTGTGTGTGTTAAGGAGGGGATGGGATGAGGAGGGAAGGACGTAGCACGGGGAATTTCTTACTTTGTGGTTTCACCCTCTACTGACACAGATGAGTGACGTCAGTTGTAGAGTAGTACTGGCCGTTGCACAAGTCTTGTACAACGGCGAGTCGAAGGCAGACACTTGTGCACTATAGCCAAAAGAAAAAGAATCCGCGTCCTGTCAATGAGACGGTGGCATTGGCAACCGCCGCCGAATAGCTAATTGCGGATAATTGGCGCACACACAATCGTGGGCGTAATGGACCCGCACGACTGGTGGAGTGAAAGAGCTCGGTGTGCTTGTTTATTTATTTACCTTGATGTCGTGTTTCTTCTGGATGCTTTAAACGCAGGGTATTCCCTCGAGTGGCTTGCTGCCGGATAAGCAGCGCAGCTATAAGCCTTGTGCCAGTTGTTGTGCTCTCCCTTCTCGCAGTGCACCACGGGTTGGACACACAAACACAGGAACAGAATCACGTCCACGAAGAAGCAGACTATTCCTCGCATTGTACGTGGAATGTAGCGCGAGGGGTGAACCTCACTGCTCTCTCGAGCACGAAGGCAGCCTTCTAAGTGGTTCACCGTGTTCGGCCTAAAGCTGTACGTGCGTACAGTGAAAGTGGCCGCAAGCTAACAAATAATGACATGAAGTACAGCAGGGGGAACTTATTTGTAGTATTATTTGAATTAAAGAAATTACAACGGAAATGAAATTTGATGAAACTAGCCAAATGTGGGACACGAACCAACGTCGTGGCATTACGCATGCGATTAATAACATTTTGTTTATTAACTGTGTCATAAAGCTCCGCCTCCCACTTTGATCGTTTTATGGGGCTCACCGCTACGTCTTCCCAAGTTTTTGTGCGAGTAGATGGGTCTCCGTTATCTCTTACGTCTTCGTTTTTGATTTATTGCTATATATTAAACCTGCAGTGGCATACAAAACATTTTGCTTGTCCCAACCAAGATAGGACGGGGCGTCCTCTTTACTCGTACCGGGGTATGCCGGGGGCCCGGAATCATGCGCGAAAGTTAGACAGTAGGTACTTGTGCGTTTGCATCGGTGCAAATCAGCGCCCATTTGCATTCCCGGTGCCACTCCCTGGAGGGTCTGTGGGTTCCAGGAGCCTCGCCGCAGTGGGCGCATCTTAACGTTACGTGCGCTCAAGACAATCACTCCTTGCTCCTGTTTGCTCTGGTCCTCGACGAAGCTTTTCTTTTCTTTTTTACTCGCAGGCACTATACGCCGCCTGTTCCTGCTGATTACAGCCTTCAGCCGAAACCTGGGTCAATATTTGAAGCAGCGGCAAGTGATGCATGCACTGGTGGTCGATTCATGCAGATTAATGCGTACACAGAGCAGGGAAAGAGGGAGACAGGAGGAAGGAGGGCACTATAGATATTAATGCTGCATCCCGCCGTCTTACCTTCTAAAGCTGCTGCCATTAAAGCAATCGGAGTGTTTCCTTGCGAACCTCGCTGGCTTTCGTTACCGTGGCTGCGGCCAGACCGAATAGGCGAACCAATAAAAGCGAAGTACGCGCGTGCTGCTGAGTTCCTTGCAACACGGCCAGGTGTCGTTCGCCTCTGTGCATCCGCGGTAGCGGCGGCGCTGGTGGTGTGGGGGAAAGAAAAAAAAAGAACCAGAAAGCTCGCCTTCTTTCATTCGTGGCAGCACGGTAATGAGGAATGAAACGCCTCTTACTGATGGAATGGATTCGAGTTGCGCTACGTACGTATGCGCATGCTGCCTCTGAAACCATGACGAGTTCAAGGCGTCCGCCATGCTCGTTAGTGGTCAGCAACTCCGTTTAACAAAAGGCTCGGTATAATGTGCGTGCGTGCGTGCGTGCGCGCGCGCGTGTGTGTGTGTTTTGTGTCAGTGTGTGTGTGCGTGTGTGTGTGCGTGTGCGTGTGTGTGTGCGTGTGTGTGTGCGTGTGCGTGTGCGTGTGCGTGTGCGTGCGCGTGTGCGTGCGCGTGCGCGTGCGCGTGCGCGTGTGTGTGTGTGTGTGCGTGTGCGTGTGCGTGTGCGTGTGCGTGCGTGCGTGCGTGCGTGCGCGCGTTTCGACTCTATGCGCTCACGCAAATCTTCACTGTATATAGATCCCAAGTCGTTGGATCTGCTGCATTTTTTACTATGTGAACTGGAATTATTACCTCAGGTGGGTTCTCGCAGTTCGGTTGCTATTAGCAGGCCAGTGTGAATGGGTAATTGTAGGCGTAGGTCACTGGCAGAATACTGTGCTTCCCTGGGAAATTTAACGTGCTGCTGAAGAAACACAGTCCTGGAGTGAACGCGACCAGGAAGACACAGATTTCTTTGAGTTTGTTTCCAGCTGCAACCGTGCTCCGTCTCTGAATACTGTACTTGAAGTAAAAAAAAGAAGTGTTTTTTTATTGGTTATGGTTCGGTACATGCGTTTTCAATCCATTCACGCTAGGGTCCTTATTTACGAACTCTCTGTCGCCGCGACCTGCTTCGTAAGATGAGGTTCAAAATTTCTTAGTGTAGCCTCACAGCATTACGATCTCGTCGTAAGCGATATGTGTATGCCCCACGCAAGCATTAATGCTCAATATCATTTTACATTGAGGAACTACACAGGTTCGTCAATAATACTATTCAATAATGCTCGTGCCTCAGGCCACTCTACCGGTATCACGTTTAAGCAAGTCCTTGCCAGCATGCACTCGAAAAAGAACTGAAGGAGGAGGGATTCAGCATCCGCATTAGACTAAGCCACAGTTGCATGAAACGGGAAATGAGAGCTTGCTCGAAGTCGCGCGGTATACCAATGACTCGGGTGCGCGATAAATAAGCTAGCTTTTCAAGTCGAAAGACGGTCTGCCCTTTCCTATTACAGGACGGTCAGCACGTTTCTCATTATCAAGATCATAGCAGTGTAGTTTGTTTTCATGGTGCACATAACTTGCATAGCGTTACATGGGCGAAGTGACGCGTTGATCAGCCTTCGGTAAGAACATTTATAGCACCTTGACATTTTTTAAGAGTTCGTAGAAAAGAACAGAAGATGGAATGTACGGGACGGAACGGATAGCGACTACAACTTTCGTTCGTCGCGACGAACTGATATGGCAGGAAGGATGAGCACTAAGGACAAAAAGATATCTAACTAAGATGAAAATTCGATACTTGATTAGCCAGCAGAAGTTACAAAGATCTTCATCCACTAGAGCGACCGACAGTATGTATTAACGTATTACCAAATGTTTGTTTAATATGAAAGATCTCCATCTTTTCCCACTTCATCTCCTGGCTTTAATAAAGATTGTGCCACTTCTCCCCATCTTTCATCCCCCCCATCCCCCTCCCATGTGTAGGGTAGCAAACCGGTTAGGCAAAACTGTTTAACCTCCCTGCCTTCCTTCTCCACTTTTTCCTTCCTTCCTTCCGTGCCACTTGTGGATGGTAGTGGCGTTCACAAACGCTTGCTTCTGTCGTATGGGAATGGCCGAGAGCCCGATGTACGACTACTGTAGGAGTGATGAAACTATAGAGCACCTCTTGTGTCCCTACCCTCGCTACGACGTACAACGCCTCTTTCTTCGGACAACTTTAAACCGGCTGGACTCGAGACCGTTCTCCGAGTCAAAGATACTGGAACCGTGGCCAGACCCGTCAGTGACACGAAAAGCGATTCATGCACTAGTACACTTCTCGAAGTACGCCAGCTTAAGAGACCGCTTATAGTGTGCCTGTGCATCATCCCTACATGCACTGAGTGCTCCCACTCTCTCCATTTTTTTCTCTTTATATTGTTTCCCTCACCCCCAGTGTAGGGTAGCAAACCGGGTGCTCGTCTGGTTGACCTCTCTGCCTTTCCTGTCCTTGCTCTCTCTCTCTTGTCCTTTCAATATCCGCAACGGAATCACACAGGTTGCAGCGCTGCACCAGGTGGTTCTTGTGTCAGTTGTCGGATGTTGATTTATACTCATTGATTGATTGATCGATTAAAGCATACAGTTATTGTTTTGACGGTATTGGCTATGTTATTCCATTTGTCAGACATGAATAGTCGAAGTTGCGCTTTAGCTGTAGCTCTGGTAATGTTAGTGCCACTCTTTTTTTCTTCGGATACAAAGATTTCGTGATTGTTAATATAAAATTTTTACTAGCTCTTCCCTGTAGAATAGTTGGGCCCTTTCTGTCATGTGGGTTTATTGTTAGTGGCCTTTAAAGTGTAACTTTTCTGTAACTTCAATGAGTGTAACATACGAGGGCTTCTGGGATACGTGCCGCCATCTTCAGGTACGGAGTGGAACAACGGAGGCAGAGTGCAAAGCTACAAGGGACGTGGTTTGGTCTAGACGCGAGTGCTACCGTCCACATTTCTGTTTCTGCGCGGTGTCATCATGCCGATGTGTGCCATGTTCGGCTGCGCAAGCAGAACAAAGTCTTCTGCGCAAAAAACAAACACCGAGCCTGATTTGCTGGAAGTTTGAGCGCGCGAAACTCCTTTCCGAGAATCGCCGAAGCCTTTGGCTCGCACGTATCATGCAGAAAGACTTGAAAAATCTGGACAATGTTCGCGTATGTGGCCGGCACTTCGTCACAGGTAACAAAAAGTAAACTTCATGGGTTGACATAAGCCCACGTATGGTCGTTGTCCGAGATGTTTACCACGGCAGCTGCAGCTGGCAATGAACTGTGGTACGAGCCTCGACGTCGCCTATGTGTTTGTTGTGACAGTGTTGTTCTATGCAAAATGAGTCAACGTGTGGAACATTGTGCGCCCGGTAACACCTTAAAATTTTTCAGGAAGACCTTCAGGTGTCATAGACGACGCGAACCCCGACTGGGCACCGACGCAGCGCCTGGGTTACGGGCCCGGCGAAAGACCAGCGGCTCGCATGTCCGCGGCAGAAGAAAGCAGCCGCTAAAGCTATCGTCGATGCAGCGGCATGCCAGTCATCGGAGGATGAATGCACCGCAGAGGTGACGCCTGCAGGTGACCCGCCGCACGAAGGCTGCAGCGTGCGCACGGAGTCGAGAGCAGGTCTGTTTGACACACAAAATAGAACTTCCCCATAAGCGAGACATTACAAGTTCCGTAACCTGCAGAGCTAATAATGATTTTACGTCTCATGTTGCAGAGATAGGAGTGCAGGCTGATATGACTGCACAAGACATCCAAGCTACTGAGGACGACAACAAGCGACTTGCTGCAGGGCTGCGTGGAACAAGGGCAGAAAAAAAACTAGAGCTGTCAGAGTCATCATTTCGTGGTGACGACGCTAAGGTTATGTTTTATACGGAATTGAGTAGCTTTTCCGTGCTGTTTGTTGTTCTTGAGCTTTCTCAATCTCATGTAAAGCACACTGCACAATATGGCCTTGCAAAGTTTGAGGAATTTATTGTGTTCCTCATGAAGCTTAAGTGGAATTTCACTGTGCAAGGCCTTGCACACCGTTTCTCTGTTTCAGACTCGACAGTGAGCAGAATTTTTGACAAATAGCTGCAGGCAGCTTTTTGGCATTTGAAATCGCATATTAGATGGCCTTCGAGACAGGAGATTCAGAAGACGATGCCGCAGCCATTCTTTTAATTTTTGGGGTCAAAGGTGGCAGTCATAATAGACTGTTTTGAAATCAGAATTTAAAAGCCATCATCTCTTGAGGCAAGGAGTGACAAGTGGTCCAACGGCGAGGGCAGCAATACCTCAAAGTATCTCATTGGAATTTACCCACAAGGAGTCATATCCTTAATTTCAGAAGGTTGGAGTGGTAGGACAGGTGACAAACACATTACTGAAAACTGCGGCACTTTGGATAATTTAACACAAGGTGACGTTGTCCTTGCAGATAGGGGTTTTGATATACCCGATAGTTTAGGACTCTAGTGCGCTAAACTGCACATTCCTGACTTCACTAAAGGCAAAAGGCAGCATACTGCTTTAGAAATGAAAACGACTAGACGGCTTGCCAATGTACAAATCCATGTAAAATGGGTGATTGGTCTGGTATGGAATAAGTGCACCATCGTGAAGGCTGTACAGCCAATTGACTTCGTGGCGTGCAGGCCGGGACACAGGTTCTTTCCACTCGATAAAATTGTGTTGGTTTCCTGTGCCCTCACAAACATCTACCCATCCATAGTACCTGCAAACAAACAAGCATGGGCATGAATTTTCGAAGCTGCGGACAGTAAGTTTCCTTTCCTCTATAGCCTTTGTCTGCAATAACCTTGTGGTTACTGCTCTTTGAGTGCCTATGTTTAATCATGTAGCTATTGACCATGCTTTGCTGATGAAGCCCTGTTGTGTGCTTGCAAGCTTATCTGAAAAACATTCTCATGAAGTGTGGCTACATGAGTACTTAAGCTGCAGACAAGTGTTATTGTTTTTCTATGAGCTCAATATCAAATGCCAACTTATTCACAGTGAACCAGCTGAGGTTTTTTCCTTATTGAAATTAAGTGTGCCCTCACATAAAGCACCAAACCGGCTTAATTTTTCAGGTACTCTCTTCTTTTAAACAATCACAGAATGCACGTTTCCAGCACCACTTGGTTCGCACTGCTTTGCGAACTAAGCTGTTTTCACTTCTGGTGCATTGCCGTTGCAGCTCATAGTAAGCACAGCGGTATGTTCATATAATTGCATGTGTTGTCCATTATGGACTGACAATGGTCATCTTCATAGTGCTCTCAATGAGACAAACATCTATTGTTTTTTTACTATTGCATGCCTTCTGTGAAGTTTTATTAGTTTTTCTCTTTGTGTAAATGTGTACTCATTTTATTTGTTTAATAAATGTCGGCTGAAAATTAATAATAAATATGGGCTGAAAATGGCCATCTTCAAAGTGCTCTAAATGAGACAAATGTCTACTGTTTTGTGACTACTGCATACCTTGCTTTTGAAGTCTCATGACTGCTTCTCTGCGTACATGTGAACGTATTTTAAAATAGTAAAATTTTGTTCCTTTGTTTTGCAGTTTCTATTGTGTTATAAGAACTGCATTAGAGAACAGAGGAAAGGGAGCTACATGCCTGAAGGAGCTGCGAACACTACAAAATAACTAGAAGTCAAAGCCTGGAACAAGCTGACCTAGTAATTATGAATCTAGTCTGATAAATGTTTTCTGCATGCATATATAACAATACCTGCAATGTGGTGTTTTTATTGGACATTTCTAATGAACTAAGGTGAATAAACTAGCTGAATTTAACATTGCACTTGCCCAGGAGGAGATGTAAAAAAAGGCAAGTGATACCATGCTTGTCTTGACGTTTTTTGGCTGCAATAGTATGTTACATGAGGCCGTACTTGAAGTATATAAAATGTTTATTAAAATACATTAGGGCTTAGGCATTAGCCTCCTGATGTACAGCTCTACAGCTGGCAACATAATTACAGAAACAAGGCAAACAGCTCACTGCGAGCCATTATTCTTGCCTGCGGAGCAGTCTTGGCGGAACCATTTTTTCCCTTTGGGGCTCGCTTAATATCCAAGCAACTGTAATGAAACTACCCATAGTAGCACGGTGGACCATCACATGCAAGCATCTTCCCTGCCTTTGGACCTTGACAGTAGCAGAAGAGAAAGAGAGAGATATACAAAGAGGAGGAAAGACAGGGAGGTTAGCCAGTGTAAGTACCGGCTGGCTAAAAGGGGTAAAGGGAACAAAAAGAGAAAGAAGAAGAGGAGGAGAAAAAAAAAGAGAAATCGGAAAATTCACGCCGTAACGCGATAGTACGCGATACAACACTCAAAGGCGATAGCAAAATTCGCATGTCCTTAAAGACTTCAGCAGAGCCCTTAAGGCCTTGAGTGCCGAAGCCCGTCTGGACCAGTATCCTAGAGCTTTTTCCTCTGTAAAGGGGCGATTGTCCAGTTTTTCGAGCGCGGTCACGAGCACTGTTCTTGGCACTTTGTAGCCTGGGACAGTCACAAAAGAGGTGCTCAGTCGTTTCCTCGCAGCCGCAGGTGTCACAAGTAGGGCTGTCGGACATTCCAATGCGGAATGAATAGCATTCAGTAGGAGAAAATGTTGGCTTAACCTGTTAGCTTTCTTGTTGTCCTTTTTGAGAAGCGTTGTGCGGCAAGTTCTGGCAAGATTGCACGAGTAAAGTAAAAAAAAGATATAATTCTGCTGGCACAAGATTCTGGAAACAAGATACGGAACGCCACACACTGCCATCGGCGTTTGTACTTGAAAAAAATAAGAGTGCTGTGGCTTCAAATTCTGGCTGCTATAAATTTCTTCCAAGCAGAAGTTGCGGTCCTTCACAGCTCCTGGTATCACACAGTCACAGATTGAATAGGGACATTTGACTTCCACAATGCCCATTCCACAGCATGTACAAGAGACAGAACTGTCTGGACTAGCTGCCATGACTCCACATTTAAATAAACACCAGTTTTTGGGTGGGTGAAGGTGTGTGGTTCTTTCTCATTTCCTCAGTGCAGCTTGCGATTGCAGCAGCCTCGTGCTGTAATCCCCACGCTCTTGGTGAAGCCGAAAAGTGTAGTGCTCTGGATAGCATATTTTGTGCAGCAGATATTTCTCATGACCGAAGCAGTGATTCTGCCTGCACAATAGGCGTACCATTTTGCACACTTTGATTGCTCCCGCGTGCATTCCTCAATGCTCTTTACCGTCTCTTCGCTGATCGAAAGCTCGGCAACAGTCTTCTCAGCACGGCGGATCAGTGTAGGCAGGTTTTCCGACAGTGCTTCTAAGCATGACAAATCACGAATGAGAATAGGTTCTCTACTGTATGGCGGCTCGAACATGGCGCTGTACTTTGGTTGCAACATAAAGAACGCTGGTGTAGCACCAGCATCTCCAAGTTTACTGTGAAATACCTTCAGCTCTTCCTCTGTTGGGGGTGGCACAGATGGTAATGCTTGTGGCAGGCCTTCACGTATGTACTCACCGCCTGGCTTCAGGTGAATACTGTCCATGCGCTGCTTCTTTTTCTTTGACGATGAAAAGTCAATATCTCTGATCCTCTTAATGCCCGCCCCCGAGCTGTGCACCGGAAGCCACATGTTCTTTTCGTCTGTGCAGACTTGGGAGTCTCTGAGACGCACTGCTGTCTCAACAATGAACACTGTAGTACCAATGTGAGAGCAGGCTTCGCTCGCGCCTGCTATTCAAGTGCAGTGCACTGTCGCGATGGCTCCGTCAGGCTCGTCCCGAACCCTCACCTTCAGTGGTGCCTCCCTTAGCCGCTGTGACTGGGTGACCTGAGAAAAACTGGCCAGTAATTAGGTGCTGACAGCAATCTACATCTTTTTTTTAAGATGCCACTGATCTGAGGATCGCTAGTCCGATTCCGGTCCCGGCGTCCGCATTTCCATTAGAACAAAATGCAGAAACATTCTATCGTCCGCAAAAGTTCACCCGTATCCTCGGCGAAAAAATACTGCACACCACTGCCTCGCGACCCAGTTGCCTGGTAATGTTTCCAACTGATGAAGCATGCGCGTTCATACACTCTCGGACATTTCAGGCCACTGGCATGCGTGTCTCGACGGCATGACTAAGTTGTCCAGCTGCAGCATGAGCACGTCGAACACCTAAATAGCAATTTCTTTGATAAGTTAAGGCTACTGTGCACTCAAGCATTTAATCTGATGCTGTAAGCGCATGCCGATAGCTCTATTCAAATTGCAGTCATTCTGCACTCGCACGTGCCCTACATACACGAACTTGCATCTGTCGTTCGAAACGTAGCGACCGCGCAGTCTAGTGCGTGCTGAGGGCGGCACATTAGCCACAAATATTAGAGTAGAAATCCAGGCATCTTAAATTATTGCAAACATGGACACAGAAACGCGCGCTTCCACGCATGCATGCTGCGATGCTAAGCAAGTTCTCCTCGCTCAGAAGGACGACACGCTTCGATGGCACTCACATGGCAGTCACACTTTTCACCCGTCCACTGGTAATATAATTACGGGCTTCAAAAGGCTAGTATGCCTTCATCTGCAGAAGAGACACGTAGCTAGTTGGCTACACTAGGTAATTGATGATATCAATGTGCGTCGTGCTTGGCAGCAAGGGGGCATCGGGAGCAGAGTCCGTCTGAACGCGTAGTGTGTAGTGGTTCACGCCACCGCACAAATCCACCTTGAATTCATACCGACCCCGCGTAGGTCCCACATTCACGTCGAAATACAAGCGGCAAAATTCATGCCGATCGGCGTTTGCCATCGTGTTGCATGGAACAGAGCAGCGAACGAACGCGCATGGCAGCGAGCCCAGCCAGTCTAGCCCAGCTTCAGTACCTGGCAATTGCGGATATCCCGTGGAAATGGCTGGTGTGACGTTACATGAAAACTATGTATACACTGCGCAGTTACATAATTAGGTTTGCTACAAGCATTCCAACTATATCGCCGTGAAATGTTGGTCATGCGCCTTGCGTAGGCACCGTGAGCACAAACTTTTTTTTTCTCTCACTGTAAGGAACACAATAGCGTACCTTGATTGTAAATGCGGACGTTCAATGTCTCTTTTCTAAACGCAGAAAGCACTATAACAGCGCTCGAATTCACTCATATGATCACCCATACAAGAACAACATCGCAGGCAGAAACTCGATTTTTGAGGTAGAAGACAGAATGTAGTTAAGAAAGAAGTTAGAAAAAACCTGCTGTATAACTCCACAAAGCGGTGCTTCTGTCTCCATTCGATAACTTGGCGCTTGTATGCTCGGTGTGGGCACCAGCGTTGAGACAATTGACACGATGAAGCTAAGCAAACAATATGCGTGCTCCCGGGAGCAGCCGCGAAATGTGCCACGACGGAGACATAAAAATGGGACTGAGCCAGTCACGTCGCACTGACAGGCATAGCGTATGAGTTCCCAAGTCGCTCTCTCCCGGGGTTGTACCCACTGTCGTCTGGCCATACCTGCCTCCCCAATTTCCTCCCCTCAGTGAGGGAGAGGCGAAAAATATCAGGTCGGGGGAGGCGGGACGTGATCTGCATTGTACGCCTCCCTTAAATCTCCCTTCTTTACGGGCCCCTCCCACACGCTTTTTCGTCCTGCCTACTTTTCCGCTCCATCTTGACACCCGCTGTGACGGTCCCACTACATGCCCACTTCCCTCTTACGTTTCATCACTGCCTGGCCATGAGCAGTATAGAGAAGAGCCGGCCCTTTCTCACGAATATATGTTTACACCACCACCGACCTTGCCTTCAGGACTTTTTCGGGAACCACAGCGCACGCAACAGGAAATTCCATTCCCAACCTTCTCACCCTCTTTTTCCTTCCCTCTTGCTCATCGCTTCAACAGGAGCAGTACGCTCGCCTGTCACTAGGTTTTCTCCTCGTCGTTTTAGGCGCTGAGCGGCAAATAAGAGTGGAAACGCGGATGCGGTTGGAGGATCGATAACCTCGACCGTCTGTAAAAGCCGCCACCCTGTATTGTCAGATGCGTGAGCACCTACAGCGACAACAGACCCGTCTGCATACGTGCCATTAGGCTCGCTAATAGGGTTCCCTCGCATTGTGTGGAACCGCGACGGAAGGACTTCCCTTTGCTTTCTTTACTTTCTGTCTGCGAATTTTCGTGCGCGGAACACTCCCTTATTAAGATTCGAGAGTGAAATAATAAAGTAAATAAGACGGGTATCTATCTGACAAGTGCAATCATGTAGAAAAAAAGAAGGAGAGGAAGACGAACGTTCTGTTTAAGGCTAATTAAGTTTGACTAACTAATTGTTAGGTCATCCGTCTCCGAGTTAGGATCAAATCGCTTGGTACTGCAGTAGCCCTATAATGTTACTAGAAAACATTACGAATATTTTATTACGGCGTCAGAAGACCACACCGTGCTTAAATGATTCAGGTTTGGTCATCCATAGCTCCTCGTAAGATTTCATCAGACGTAACCAACTATACATGTATATATACCTAGCAAGCACCAAACGTGTTCTGCCGCAGGGTAAACGCTCAACTGAAAAAAAATTCCTTCTTCCCATTTGAGCATAGAGTGATACGTATATTGATGTGCTTCGTGGTTATTATTTACATTTAATGATAGCTCATGGTTTTCCATCTTCTCGCCGCGCTAGGGTGCTGTTGCGGAATCTTCTCCGAATACTGAGCTTGGCCTGTCCTTAAGAAGAGAGCAGCCTTCGTAAGCGGAGATAAGATTATTTCCTTTCTGCCACAGAATCCATCTAGGCGCTTGTCTTCGACTGAACAGTTCTTACATCCTCGACAGGAGGCACCCCTACTTTTAGCAGCCGGCATCACGTGAGTAATATTGACACATCATAAAGACGAAAGCGCCGTTACCGTTGCGCCAATATTTATGTTTCACCGGTGGTTCTGCGGTTCTTCGTTTTCCATAAATTTGTTTCGGTATACCCTGTAAGTGCTCGCACATAGTTTGTCGTTGTTATTAAGCGTCTGCCTTTTTTTCCAGCCTCAGAAAGGTGGCGCTGGAAAGCACACTGAATATGCCTCCGATCCGTGCTCTGGTGGGCTTCTCTGTTGTTATTCGCACTACAGGGTGCTGTGATATACGCGCGTCCACGTCTCCTTGCATGGCGTTACTATTACCGCATGCACGCACGTAGCGAGTGGTGGGGAAAAGAATGCAGACCTCACGCAGTGCGGAAGTCTAGTTAAACGAAACCTTCTTTGGTGTTTATGAGAAACGCTGCTGTTGTTTAGCGATAGTTTGCGAGTGTAGAACCCATGGTGAAGTCGGACGCGTTTTCACTGGGAAACAACTCGCTCGAGGTAAACATGTAGCGCTCGACCGCCCGGACAAGTCCAGGATAAATCAGAGCATCTGCGACGAGCATTAAAACCACATCAGTCTGCATGAAGTATTTCTGAAATAAATGTTAGCAGTACTAGGCGATACCGTCCGGTTTCATTGCGCTCTCATTACTGCATATTGACACCATTCCTCACTGCTCGCAGCCGCCTCTCCACCATGCAACCACCAACTACAGCATCTAAATTTGTACCAAAAAAGTATCAGTAACTTCTGTAGTAACCCTGTTCATCCACAGCAGTGTAAAACAAAAAAAAAGAGAACCTAATAGTAGACAAAACGCTTCTAAAGAAACAGGCAGGACCGTTTGTTATTTCGACGTGTGGGTGGGCTGTGGGAACGTTTGCCAAACAGAGCGAGTGTTTTGGTTCTCCATTACTCTGCCGATCTGCTCCAAGGTAACGTTCACTGCTGCTAACAAGAACAGACTCCAGAAGAACGGAGTCGTGCTTTCTGTGTCCCTTTCTAATTTGTGTCAGTTGCGTTGACGCTTATTGCGCCACAAAATAATAACAGAATCCACCCAGCCTTGCTTCAGTCCTAGCTAGAGGCATTGCCGTCAAACGGAGAGCTTTGCCCTACTCGCGCTTCTCTGACGCAAAAAGCCCAATTCGTTTTCATCCGCGCTCCAAAAATATTGACGCTCGCTTGCATACCGTTTTCGCATATGCAAAGCGTGCCCTTCTCTCTGTTCCGGCATAAGTAGCACATGAGGGGCACGTGTTTCTAGCGCCTTGCCGTGGGAAATTCGCGACCGTGAAAGCTACTGTAGAGCCGGAAGCGTCGAATAATTGATTAGTGCCCCTCACATTCCGAAAGTGAGTTTGTGCGGAGGCCTCACAGCGTCTGCCCTTCTTAAGCAACAGTGTAAAATGCAGTACTGCTCACTGATCGGCTGTTCACGTCCGCGAAATCCTCGTTCCTCGGTGACTCTTATTTTCCATCTACAGAAAAAAAAAAATATAAGGATCTGATACTCTACTCATACGCATCCGTTCTCGACAATAGCATTGAGGTGCTTTCACATTCAACAACTGCCTCACGGGCAGCTTTGTCGGCACTTTCACTGCCAGTACTACTGCAGTGCCCGGGTAGGCACTGAAATACAATGTCGTGACATCTGTCCACCGCTCGATGGTAGCTTAATTGCATCTATGCTGCCAATTGTTCATGTGGGCTGTGGCGCGGAGCTTATTAGAGTGATTGCAGGGCTGCCTTTGAGTCACAGAATATCGCCCACTGATTTGGGGAAACACGGCCTCTTGCGTGGGCCGATCCCGGAGATTGTCCGCAGCCGGGCTAAAAAAAGATAACTTCGTTTTCGGGTTTCTGTTATTTTTTCCTCCTTTTAATATTGGATCTGAGAATATTTAACATAAAAGGCATGCACCGCCGGTATTTTATTTCATGACATTTGTTTGCGGGTGCTGTCATTCTCAAAATTTAGTTATTTATAGGTGTTCCTATATTAGTTGCTACTTACTTATTATTTAGTTTTGTTAGTTTATTTTTTTCTTATAACTGAATTTCGTCAAGGTATTATTGTGCTTAGTGAGGCTAGTTCGCTAAGCTGGTAATTGGCTAGTTCAATCGCTTAGTTATGTTCATTAATTACATCATTAAGTTAGCATAATTATTACATAATACGTTTATTAGCTAAGCTGGCTTTCTTAGCATCAGTTAATTAGTAGTTAGGTAATTGCTTTATTAGTACAGCGAGTGTTGTTACACTAGTTTCGTTAACAGTCAGCTTAGTTAGGTAATTAGCAGTTTTACTCAACTCAGTCATTAGTTGTGACATTCAATTATTCATTTAGTAACATTAGTTTATGTATCTTATGTTACTTAAGTTAATTAGTCGACGGGTTAGTTTATTTTAGTTAGTAATATTTTCCTAGTTAATTACTGTGGCTAGTTCTTTAAGATATGCGATAGGTCGAGGACAAACTCCGTGCGCATGCAACAAGATAAAAAAGAACATAGTGCAAGGCAACATTCAGAGTTGGTTATTTATTGCTTTATGTAATAAGCTAGGTTATTAAATGATATAATAACTAACAATAACTAGGTTAGTAAAGCTAGTTAGCAGAAAATTTGTTTAGTTAGCTATTTAGCTTAGTCATTACTTGTGGAATTAATTCATTCAGTTGTCGTTAGTTGGTTTAGTTGGCTAAGTTAGTTCTTATTTAGTTAAATTGGTTAAGTCCACCGTTAGTCACTTTAATTAATAAGGTACCTTAGTTAACTGAATTCGTCATCATATATATAAAGATAGTTTAGATAATAAGCTTACCTATTTACTTAGTACATTTAGGTTACTTACGCGCCGTAGCAACTGGACCGAAACGCAGGCACACAGTTGTTAGGCATGCGAAGAATGCTGTCATTACACGGAGAGAGATGTACCGTGCAAAAACTGAAATGCGAGCAGCTTAAGGCAGCAATGCAAGCCTTTTACGCGTAATTACACAAAAATGCGACATGCAATCTCTCTGTAGCCGGCTTCCATCAATGGAGTAGTGCTAAGTGTGCCTTTCAAATATAAGTTAGGCCGCAGTTACAAATTTTAATCTTGAAACTTGAACTGGAAGAATGCGTTGCAGTTGTTTTGAAATAGCTTGCGTTTAAATTTGTGAACGTTGTACGGAAACGGGGCGGCGATTTGCACACTGTGCCGACAATGTGCAAGGGTTGACGCGGTCAACTCTTGTCTTTCTAAAGTATTGCTCTTCCAGGAATTTTTTGAACGCAATAAGGTATACAGTCATACGCGACCCAGAAACAACACACTTTCCTCTACATAAGCATTCAGTACGCCTTGCTCTCAATTTGTCTAACTTCAGGTTTGAATTTGATACAAACAAAACTCGCAGGTTGGATCTCACGCAAACCATTGGCAGAGGTGCAATGATGCCGGTCGGCGCATTGATATCGCAGTGGAATAGCGAATGCAGACCCCGCAGAGACGTTTCAACACGGCCAGCCAGTCAGCATCCTCTCCACATTTGCGTTACATGCCAAATGCATGCTAACTAGTCCACTACGCGCTAACGTCTCGCATCTGTCTCGAAGCCGCGTGCGTTGTCTCTTCCGAGCAACGTCTTAGTCCAAGCAGCCCGTATCACAGTATCCCGCATTTTCTCAGATTCGTACTGCGCACACCTCCCGTGGAATGGGCGAAAAGCTGGAGCATTTGGATAGTGACCGCACCATTAAATCAGCACCGTCACACGTCGTAGAACAAGAAGGCAATTTATTCGTTGCTACGAAATTCCAGCGTTGAATGCGCGTGAGTTGGAGGATTAATTATACACAGCCAAGCTGTTTGCATCGCACACCAACTATGACGACAAGCACGTGTTACTGCAAGATGGACGGCTCTCTTGTCACGGCCGGCTCCGCGTTGTTCATTGGCAGCGGAGAGAGCCAGCAGTGAAGGGGCTGCAATCAGCGGACTGACCAGTGTCGTCCTTCTCCTCTCAACCCTTTCGCGGCACCACATGAAGAATGACTCGCCGTGAGAGCTCTCGGTGTCAACGTAGAAAAAGGCGACCGGCTCCTCCTTTGTCCGATGTAGCTGTCCAAGCGATAGCACGGTGCCTCATTACATATGCACAAGCTGTCCGGTAACGCCCGTAAATCTCGCACGAAAGATATCGCCCGCGAATGGCATGAATTTAATCCCCCGGGACTTGGGTCGATTTATGGCCGTTCCCGTTGGTGAACGTATGCTTTGTCCCACCGAATCTATGCAGTGTTGTGAAGGCCATAGAGTCGCACCTGCTCAGGTCGCCATCGGTGCACCGTGGAAGGCAATACGCCGCCATCCTGCAACGCCAGCACTGCGTACCTGTAATTTGCGATGGCTGGAAGCGCAGCAACTTAATGAAACATTTCTGCGTGTTCGCGCACGTCTCACAACAAACGTTGCTTTCCATTTTCGACAGCAGACCGCAAAACGGATGGTCGGCAAGCATTGTTGGAAGACGGATCCTGGTCATGCAACGTTTTAACTCGTGGGAACATGCTTTATTTTTGTCAACGATGCACTCTTTCCTGCGACACAGCACGGCTACGCTGCCAAACATCAAAGCCACTTCCCTTGCTTGATGGACACGCAGTAGGTCACGCGAACGTGGGTGGCGCGTGCATATTTATTATAGAGCTCTCAGTGCAGGTATTCCTAGTCTTTACTGGGCAGCGCTATGTGTTCTTTGCGCGCTGCTCCAACTCCATCACCTCGTACCCCTCCGCACACTGGCAATAAACCGCCACAGAGACAGACGAGCTGTCAGGCGCTGTTTACGAGGCCGTGAGCGATGTCCTTCTCGGGTGCCTGCTATTCCATCACGCTGTCCACCCCGATTCTCAAGCTAGTTCAACCTCCGCGCATCTACCACTTCCTTTTCCAACAGCCACACGGCCCCTATTTCATTCCCTCATACTTCGTTGCAACAACGCAATACATTGAGAAACGGTGGGACTTGCTCTGCGATGCACCTGATTAGAGCCCTATTGCTGCCGTGTTGCGAATATGGGTGCCTTTCTGACTTGCACGGAAATAAAGCGCCTCGCAGCCAGGTTTTATATTTTCTTTTTTTTCTAATAAGATGTGGAATATGGGAGGTTTGGCCAGAAAAAGGGCCTGCTTTCTCAATACGTTACCTAAAGAACGTAAAGAAATGTAAAAATGGAATTAAATGACAAAACACTGAAGAGTCCGTACCACAATCAAAAAACACCCCAGAGCAAGTACATAGATCACAGCGAAAAGAGAAAGAAATACCGGATACAGTATTTAGATTAGAGTCATTTATTTTTAATTATCTATGCATTCATGCTTCATATACATGATTCCGAAGTTCCCCATGCCTGTTAAAAATTCCAGGACGCAGGAATTACAATCTAAACGGGTGATCGCATGTCGTATCGAGTGCTCGTCCGAACGCCAGAAACGGCGAATCTTCGTCACGGTTAGCAAATTCGAAGAACCTTAATTTAGAAACATTATAAAAAAAATCGCAGTTCCGCCCGAAAGCCGAAGCACCGATTGCGACAGCAAATTAGTGGATAGCTGTAAGAAGTAAGGATACTAGTTTTATCGGCCGTATAGACGTTTAAACATTCGCTTGCTAACTAAATTAACATTGATGGAATGTGTGAGCGTGACTCAACGAGCACGTAGAAAGAACTACGTCCTTGTTCAGTGGCGCATACACATTTTATCATGTATTCAAATGAACTAGCCCGTCAACGCGTTTTAACAAAATTAACCAGCACTACGTGACGCTCGCACAGGTAAATATGAACACACATCGCTCTATGACAGCGCAAAATGTCTGTGAAAACGCTGGAGTTGGGAATCGCGGCAGCAACCACAAGACGATTGACCTCCGTGCATCTGTCGCTTCAACGCGTACGAAACGTGGAAAGCACATCGAATACGAAGCTACCACGCTACGCCACTCTGCAAACATCGCAGATCGCTTTGAACATGAAGCCCGTGGCACGTCGCAGACCGCTTTCAAGACAAACGAGCGCCGGCAACGCGTTCCTACGGCGTCCGCCCAAGGCGTCTACTACAGATTCGCGATTCGCGTGGCCGACGCCATAGTAGACGCCCCGGTTGCCTCCACCAGCCTGCACTCTCTACGGAGCGGCGGGCGAGGAGGACATCGAGGCACCGTACACTCTTACACTCTAAAAACAGTCACACCCTTTGGGGTGTATATTTGCCACACAACAATAATCGTCATCTGCCTAGCTAGCGTTTCCTTTCTTAAAAACGCTGCGCTCGTTACCTTCGCGTCGAGAATGCCCTGTCATGCTGATAACTCGCATGCCGTTTGTGACTTGCAAGTACGGGGCTTGCAGCGTTAAAGAAAGGAAATGCGGCCCAGACAGGTGACAACAATTGTTGCGTGGCAAATATACACCCCAAAAGGTACGACTATTTTTAGAGTGTAAACAAATGTACACCTTTTGGGGTGTATATTTGCCACACAATAATCGTCATCTGTCTTGCTTGCGTTTCCTTTCTTCAAAACGCTGCGCTCGCTACTTTCCTGTCGAGAATGCTCTGTCATGCTGATAACGCGAATGCCGTTCGTGAGTTGGAAGTACGGGGCTCGCAGCGTTAAAGAAAGGAAATGCGGACAAGACAGATGACGATTATTGCTGTGTGGCAAGACACGACCCAGGGGGTGTAATTTTGCTTAAGAGTGTGCCAGCCGCCGGAGTAGAACGCCCCTCTTCTCTCCCTTCACACCCCTGTCTCGCTCACCACAGGAGAGGGCACGCATCCGGGTCGCCTTCCTCACCCG
Source organism: Dermacentor andersoni (assembly GCF_023375885.2). NCBI lineage: Eukaryota > Metazoa > Arthropoda > Arachnida > Ixodida > Ixodidae > Dermacentor > Dermacentor andersoni. The sequence continues at coordinate 72,907,544 of NC_092818.1, forward strand.
CGCACGCGAGATGAAACCGCGTTCGCCGGCTCACCGTGACACGCTTTCACTCATACGGAACCTCACGGCGACGGCGACGGCAGAAATGCGGCAGGAGTGTCCATATAAGATACAGTCACTGGACAGCTATTGCTCACGCGTCGGATCAGTCTAGGGAAGGAACTACTTCGTTGAAATGTAGTAAAGTCTCTAACCTAGTTTCATTGATGGCTTTAATTTTGCGATATAAATTATGCCCTCAAAATATATGTATAAATTTGACGGACGCTTAAGCTTCTCCTTTAAGAGTGGAATGCGATAACACTCAAAGATCTCTGTTTGCTTCTTACGCTTCCCAGTAACTGCTGTTTGTGTAACCGTAATGTTTAGCGGGAAACGCTGGTGGCGAACGCTATGCACGAAGGCGAATTTTCTGGTGGAAACGCGGTCTCTTGCGTGGGCTGATCCCGGATGTAGTGCACAGCCGCACCACGAAAATTGCACAATCTTCAGGTTTCTGTTATTGTTCCGCACTTCTACTATTTCAGTCTGAGAATATTTATAGTACCTAAGTTCCTTCCGTTCCAAGGAGATTACGAACTGAAGTGATGTGTAGCTCAAACGGGACACGCTAAGCGACAGACAAATCGGCCTTCTCTGTCGTCTTGGGTGCCCCTTTTGAGCTCGCTACACGTATACATCGCGTAGTGCCTCAGTTTAAATCACCCAAAGAATACTCGGGCAGGTTTATTTTCCCAGTCGCTTATGGTTGCAAGTACACTCAGCGTTAGACTTTCCCCGCATAACATACACAAGATGCCGAGTCGCTTTTATATTGCCGCACCTGCGCTCTAATGCTTAACCTTGTCTCAATATCCCGTCATGTCAACTGACCTGCCGTGGTGAAGTGGTTTTTAGGTACTCTTGATAAAAACGTTGCTCGAAGAAGCGAGCTGCCTGCTCCAACTCCCTGTAGAATCTCAGGGTGCGGGCTTGTGTAAAACGGTAGAGCCTCTAATGGAACACTATAGATTTGCTATTCCCACCACCACTATCTCGGTCTCGAGCTAGAAGCCAGCTGGAGTCTGACGTTTTCAAGCGTCTACCAAAATATCCTGTAAAAACAGCGACTAAGGAGTTTTTGTTAGGTTACATGTCGTAGTTTTACCTTTATAAACATGGCGGCTACGTAAAAAGGGTGTTTTCGTGCCGTGGTCAACGGACTGTTCGGTCTGCCCTTATCCACAATCGTTGCAGCGCGTATTTTTATTTTGTGCAAAGGCAGTACACTTTTGGCACAACATACGAATTGTATTTGACGTACAGATGTACACAAATTGGGATAATGTAAGATTTCTGACACAGGAAGATGACAAAAGTAACAGCAGTGATGAAACCCTGATATTACTAGGTTTGTACGCAATTTGGAGATCACGAACGGACTATGTCCTAGCTCTAGAAAATGCGCAACCTGCGTGGAGGCACATTTGTGATGCTTTTGCGTATACAAGTTCGCTGCTGGGCGGGGAAGATGGCTTTAGCAAGAGATGGCAGGTGTGGCAGAAGCGCCTGCAGCAAAGACGGGTATCTTATATAGATGTGCAATTCTCTGTGTGTGTGTGTTAGAAAAGCTGTAAAAGAAGAACTTTCAGTGCGTAGTACCTGCTATGCTCAAAAAATAAGGAAGACGGAGAATAAAAATATATGAAAAAAATGCCGTGTTGGAGCGGTTAGAGTAACTGACTAGTGAGTGCGAGGACTTGAGTTCGAATTTTAGTATCGAGCACCTTTTTTTTTTCCATTCAGCTGAGTAATTTTTTTATCAAGGTATAAATGGCTAATTTCATTAAATCCACCTTTGCATCGCAAAGGTGGGTTCAATGCGGAGCATCGAAAGGAATGACCGTTACTCCCTTGAGGAGCAACGGAAAAGGCCAACTGTTAGTCCTCGAAGGAGTAAGCGCATGGGGAGTAACAGTTCATCCCATGTGAGTTAGTCCCCAAAAAGACTAATGGTTGTGGCAAATCAGTTAGTCCCAAAAGGACTAAACTCCATTCCCCTTTTAGTCTTTTTCTTAGAGTGCACTTGGCTTACGGTGCAGTCCGGACAACTCGGACAAAGCCCTGGCCGCTTCCTATATTGAAGTGGAGTTGCAGTCTTACGCTACGCATGTTTTCGGCACCGCACCGTCGAGCTACCAGTAGAGTTTCAACGCGGTATGTGGTGGCATGAGTGCTTGCAGCAGCGCATGTCCGAGCGCTTTCTTTTTTTTTCGGGGACTTTCCGGCGCACGGCCACGCGCGCGACCCTTCCAAAACGTTACACGACTAATCCGCTAGTGCAGGGTGCATGCGCCGTCGCGCCATGAAAAAAGGCGGATTCCGCCGAAGAGTGTAGAAACCAAAGAGTGCGTCAACGTTTCCTCATAGACCAAATGATCGTAGTCGCTGTGTTGAGCATGTACGCATGCCCAAACCGGGCATATTGACAAGAAAACATGCAGCCTGGGATTGCATCTTTGCAAGAAGGATTGCAATCGGAGATGACGTAATAGCACGCTTTGCGAACGCAGAGTGTGCTTTCTCGCTGCCAGCGAGAAGCGATGCGTCGCCGCCGAGCTGATCCGTAGGACCGCACCGAAGCTGGGCTGAGAAGAGGCGACGCTGAGTCGAGGATCCCTAGTTTCAGTCCAGGGAACGCGACAGTCGGCGCCTGAACGCTCGACGTCGCCGAGAAAGCGAGCCGGGCCTTGCGACTGCTCGAAAACTTCCAGCGTCAAGCCCGCCGAGACACGGGGGCTGCGAACGGCCGATTCCAGCGCGAATTTCTGGGCATAAGAGTTTGAGCACAGCTGTCGCGTCTGTGACCTACACGGAAGCTTGGGGCGCGGCTCAGCGGGACTACCCCGATTGACGAAGGAGAGCCGATCCTGCCTATCGCGCCGAGCCTCCCACCTACAAACGCGGTCGCCGAGCCGAGAATCCCGAGTTTCGGGTCAGAGATAACGAACGCTGCCGACTGAATGCTCGGCGCCGCCGGGAATCGGTTCCGGGTCAGCGCGTCACCGAGAATTGTCAACGCCAAGCCCTCAAATCCACGGAAGGTACGAACGGCCGCTTTCAGCGCGAATTCCTCGGCATTGAGAATTCCTCGGCATTGACCAGCTCTGGTTCGACGTGAATCTCTCCACGGTGAGCTCGGTGCGGAACTTTGGACAGAAGAACCCTCCCCTCGAAACCTTCCTCAATGCCACCGGCCCCGACGACGGTCGGACGTCGAGGACGAGGGCCGGATCGACGATGATGACGACTGGTACTGAAGCACTATACATAATAAATCATGGTACATGTACTGTGGCTTGTATGCGTGCTACTTGGCTGGAGTTGGAGGTGGAGGTAGCTGGAGGTGGAGCTCGAGGCCAATTGGCCTCGAACTCCACCGTGTCTCTTCTTAACCTCCATGTCGAGCGCGCCGCATCAATCGTCTTTCCCGCACATTTATACGCATGGTGCGCCCTCCTCGCGAATGCGCAGTGCCGCGCGGCGCCGCAATCGTAAAGGCGTGTTGTCCGACGTTGTCGGCGCGGGAGCGAGCGTAGTTAAACGCCGTGGGCGTCCGAGTGCGTTGGCCTGGTTGGCCGTGTCTGGTTACGTTGGAGGCGCCAGTGCGTCGAACAATGGGTCGAACTACAGGCGCTGTTCTCGCCAACGTGACGTAACGTGCGCGCGCGTTGATGCTACGTCAGACAATATTTAGGTCTTAAATGCCGCAGCGGACGCACACGTCGCCGGCGCGTCTGCAGAGACTGCGATGTCACACCTATGGAATGCGCCACAGTCGGCGGCAGCGAGGGCGACGCAGCTGCGCCTCTCGTGACGTCACGCGGCTCTCGCGCATGCACAGTATGGCAGGCGCAGAAGCACGCGAAGCTCGGCTCCAACCCGCGTAGTGTATGTAGCTTTACGCTACAAAAATAGGCTGCGGCTTAGCTCAGCTAACCCTGTATACGCAAAGCGAAAGCTTGCTTGTGGCTGCGAGTGGCGTTCACGAACGCAACTCCTACCGTATGGGAATGGGCGAGATCCCGTTGTGCGACTCCCGTGGGTGCGAGGAGACCATTGAGCACCTATTGTGTACCTTCCCTCGCTACGATGTCCAACGCCTCTCTCTGAGGGCAACTTTACGCCGACTGGACTCGAGACCGTTCACCGAGTCAAAGATACTCGGACCGTGGCCACACTCGTCACTGGCTCGAAAAGCGATTCGTGCACTAGTGCAGTACTTGAAGTGCACCGGCTTAAGAGACCGTTTATAGTGTCCTTGTGTATGGTGTCCCTTCCACACGTACTCAGTGCTTACTCTCTCCCTTTCTTCGTCTTTCTATTCCCCTTTCCCCCATCCCCAGTGTAGGGTAGCAAACCGGATGCTGTTCTGGTTGACCTCCCTGCCGTTCCCATCCTTGTTTTCTCTCTCTCTCTTGGTTATGTCTTGGTTTCACTTGGGCCCTATAACGTAAAACTATTCCAATATGTTTTATTCCAATCTCCTGACGTCCACGTTGCGTAACCACCGAGGCAAGCATAGGGCGGTGACCCGAAGGGTTTTCTAAACAGGCCAATCAAACGCTCTCCTCGTTTATAGGAAATCACTCTTGTTTACTTTAAAACGAATAGCATTGCCTGCACTGAGCGGCTTTCCTTATCTAATTGGCTGAAAAGAAGCGAGGAGCACGCTCAAGTGGAGAGGGATTCGATGGGGCCGAGGCAGTGCACTGAATATCGATAACCTGATGAAGAGGGTAATGATGGTGTCTGAGATTGGTCCGCTTTCCCTTGCTTAGCTTGCGGTGGCTGGTCGAAAATTGCGACGGCATCCAACGGAAGGATAAGAACGGCGCTAAAACGGATCCTCAGCAAAGAAGAGTTGGCAGAGCGAGGCCGTAAACGTGCAGAAAGTGCTCGAAAACGATACACAGCCACGCAAAAGGTTTTATTGTACGGAAATAAACCTATGCTCTCCGGCAGCTGCGAGTACCCAGTGCCTGATGTAAGTATTGGGATAAGGCACTAAATAGATGGTAGCTGGCCCACGCCGTCGTCCGACTTGTCCACGCTAAGCACGTTGTTGAAGGGAAGGACTTGTTCTCATCGAGAACGAGGAATATGGGATTTAGCTACAATATCTAAATGAAGGGTGGAGAATGTTACATTTCATCAGTCTAGCATGACTGAAAGAGAATTAACACACCACGCAGCCGTCAACGGCTGCCTAAAAACACTCTGTCCTCCCTAGATCCCTAGGTGAGGGAAGACTGCCGTTCAATCTTCGTCCAATGAGAGAGACATCGTAGTCGACCCGCCTGTAAAGGGAGGGATCACACATTCACTTCCGCACTTGTGTTTCATTGAACCCACCGAGGTAAGAGGGCTCTTGTAGACAGGGGTCTTGAGCCGAGCAAGCGCCTTTTGATATCAGTGCTGAGCCCGCACTCAGTATCCGCTCGTCTGTCCATTGACTGTGATGACTTCTGGGGCCCGTGAGATCACACCGCAAAACATCTCCTTCCAGGAGTTCCGCAGCTCCAAGCAAACCGTGAAGGTGACAATGGAACTACTAACAATACTCGGTCCGCCAGACGTGGCTAGACATGCCGGCGCCGACGGGCTGGTGAAGAGGCACATTGTTGTCCTTACAAAGCGAGTCATCGCGGCGGGCTTGGAAGGGTTCGGAGATCGCTTCTACGAAGATCGCCAGCCCCCGCAGGCCGATCGTAACAGCTCCTCCGTGGCCCGGAAAATCTGGAATGGCCAGTGCTGATAACCGCTGGGCAGGAAGAGAATGGCTGGTGGCAAGGGGGGGGATGCCTTGGCATGCACTGACCAGTTGTAAAATGATTACACCGCCCCAAAACATCCAACAAAAACAAGCTACTGCAAAGTGAACCCCACAACACGGCTCTGCACCGAGATTACGATTCTTGGATCTCACTTTAGACTTGCTAGGCTTCGAAGAAAACATAAGTGCAGAAACAACAAACGCTGCATTTCGCTATGCCAATTTTTCGTGCGCGGCTGTGAAAAATCTCTAATTGTAGCTATTTTCAGCTCGGCCGGCCGTCTCATGCCCTGGTCGACAACATGGCCCAGATAAGTAACCTGCAGCAGCCAAACCTGCACTTTCTTGCCTTCATCGCTAAGCCGGCTTCCCTCAACCGTGAGAACACCTGTTTGAGGTGCGATACGTGACGCTTGCAGCTGTCCGAAAATATTGCTACATCATCAAGATAGGGCAAAGCGAACTCCTGCAAGGCTTTTAGGACAATATCCATCAACTTAGAGAAGCTAAACGGCGCGTTCTTCATCCCGAAGCTGAGGGTGATAGGGCGAGAAGTGCCTACATGTGAGATAAATGCGTCATAGCGGCTGACACTTTCTCAAAGGGGAACTTGCCAGTATTCTCGCACGAGATCTATAGTTGAAATGTATTTAGCAGCGCTACCACTTTCGATTCGCTCCTCAATGTTTGGTATCCGATAAAGCTGATCCATAGTGATGGCGGTTAAGTTCCCGTAGCCAACACATAGACGAGGGTCCTAATTAGGGGTTGCTACAAGTATTAGCGGCGACGTGTAGTCACTCTCAGCGGGATCAATAACTCCTCACTCTAGCATGCGCTGTATCTCTGCCTCCATAACTTCTCTCGGTCGTGGAGACACCCTGTAAGGCTTTGATCTTACGGGTTTGGTTGATGTCAGCTCTATTTCATGCATTATTGGTTCGGGTCTACCTGGCCGATCGCTGAATCTATCGAGATATTCCCCTAACAGCCATCTTAGCCCATCCAGCTGCTCGGGTCCAAGAGCGTGCGAGCTTACCCAATGTTTGACCACTTCTTCCAGGCTGATTTGAGAGTTGCAGGTTGCCGTATACTCATTAAACTCGGTACTAGTGTCTTCCTGCTCCTCGATGGTACAGTTAACGACTCCGCTCCGCTCTACGTACGGCTTCATAAAATCGCAGTGATATATCCTCAGCTCTTTCCTGCGACCGGGAATTTTCAGAGCATAGTTAGTATATGAAAGTTCGTGCAACACTTTAACAGGTCCGTCCCAGTGAACTTCAAGCTTGCTCGTTCTTGAAGGTTTGAGGATCATTACCTGACCTCCAGCGTTAAACGTACGAAGCCTCGCATTCCTGTCGTAATAGAACTTGGCATTCTTTAGAGCTACTCCAATGTTCTTTTCGACTAGTTCTTGGGATCCACTTAGCCGTTCCAGCAGATTTAGCACGTATTATATCACTGTTGGACTCTCCCCTCTTTCCTCTCACATCTCTCTTAACATTCTCAGTCGAGAACGGAGTGTCCTCCCATACACTAGTTCTGCTGGCGAGAACCCTGTAGCCTCATGAGGAACCGTTCGCAGAGCAAACAAAGTGGCCGGAAGACAATTCTCCCAGTCCTCCTTGTGCTCGTAACAGAATGCCCGGAAAACTCGCTTAAGTACTGAATGCCACCTCTCTACACTATTTTACTGAGGGTGATAGACGGAACTGTGTATTAACTTTACCCCGCACTTTTGCAAGATTGCGGAAGTCAGTGCGCTGGTGAATACTGACCCTTGATCCGCCTGAATTTCGGCTGGAAAACCAACTCGTGCAAACACTGTCAAAAGCGCGTCTACTACTTCGGTGGAGCTGAGCTCTTTCAGAGGGATTGCTTGTGGAAACTTTGTAGCCGGACACAGCATGGTAAACAAATAACTGTAACCCGATTTTGTTTTTGTTAGAGGCCCTACGTGTCTATCACAAATCGCCTGAAAGGCTCTGTTAATAAGGGCACTACCTTCAGTGGAGCTTTCCATGTCTCTCCTGGTTTACCCGAGCGCTGGCAGGCGTCGCATGATCTTACAAAGTTTTCTACGTCTTTGAAACAGCCAGGCCAGTAGTATTCCATTAGCAATCTTTCCTTTGATTTGTTTATGCGTAGGTGGCCAGACCCCCCATTTTCATAACAGAGACTCAAAGGGTCTTCCCTGTACTTAGTAAATACGACTAACTGATCTAGAATCTTGCCCTTTTGGTCTCTGTAGTGCCGATACAACAATCCTCCTCTCTCTTGTATCATCACGTAGCGCCTCGTAATGCCTTCTTTAACTGTGTGATGCAGTTTAGCTAAGCTGTCATCATTCTTTTGCTCCGCTGCCAGTGACTATCTGTCCACGCGTAAGAGCTGATCAAAGTTCTTTGAGGCCGGCGATAGTAATGACCCTGTCTCGCTTGCGAGTGCGTCAGCTGGCTCTACCTGCAGGCGGGAACTTCGACACCCTAGTGATACGCTCTCATTGAGCTGGTCAGCTGGCAGTGTTTCCTCAACCGTTTTTTCGTCCCTCGAGCCTAGCTAGGATTCGGTTACTGAAGTTACCTGTTTTGCTACTTCAGCTGGAGCAGCTTTTGCATTTTCTGCCGAAAGCGACGCAATTTTCCGAGCTTGGCCTCGCCTCAACGCCTATACTAAGCCCTCTCCCAGTTTAAGCCCTTTGTCACGCAGTAACTGATCCGACCGATTCGAAAAATGTAAGGGAACTGCAGCGACAAAAATTTTGAAACTGCAGCCTCGGTCACGAGCTCCACGAACGGTCCACTGATTTTGACTTTGGCCATGGGCAGACACACGCTGTGTTCTTCTACAACCTGTTTGATCCATGCTACTTCTTCCGGGAAGTCATCTACCGTCACGTAAGACGGATGGACAATGCCCATAGTGGCAGCACTGTCTCGCAGCACTCGGCATGGTTTACCATTAACTTGCTGGTCGTGAAGATATGAGCTTAAATGTTCCATATTCTCGTCTTTTTCATCCACGTAGGAGAAAACTACACTAGGCTTCCCGCAGTTTACAACGATATGTCCGAGTTTGTAGCACTTATACCAGCGGATCAGTCTAAAAGATTCGAATTTTCTTTTCGGCTCTTTTTGCACAGTCTCCCCGTTTGATTTCTCCATGCTCTTTTCTGAGGTCTTTTCCTCCACGTCTACAGGCTCCGGTCTTCTAGTCTGCGAACCCTTTTTGAACGGAAATGGTTCCCGCGGTCCATTTCGCCCGTCCCAATTTCCATCCTCGGCATTCAGCGTTGTACGAGTTGCGTGCTCTTCGGCTAATTCAGCTGCCCTTTCCACAGTGTTTACGTTTCCTCTGTCTTGCACCCACACCTTCACAGATTGTGGGATGCCTTTGTAAAACTGCTACATGCATTCAATTATCACGTCTCTGCTCTCGTACGCTTCCGCGCTTTTCAACCACTCGACTAGGTTGGCCTTTAAGCGATATGCAAACTCCGGATACCCCTCGCTATCCTTCTTTCCCATGCTTCTAAACATTTGTCGAAAAGCTTAGGCTAAAAGGCGGTACTTCTCCAAAAGACTAGCCTTAACCTTCGCATAATCATAGGCACCTTGCGCAGTGAATCTGGCGATTACTTCTGCAGCCTCACACGGCAACATAGAGAGCAACCGCTGTGTCCACGTACTCCGACCGAAGTTCATCTTCTCGGAAGTCCTTTCAAAATTTCCTAGGCACAATCCTATGCCGTTTCGACCTCAAATAGCTTTAGCAGTTTGTCCATGCGGTATGGTTCTGCCTCACTTGATCGTCCCAGAGCCCTCTCACTTCCTTGATACAGCTGAAAACGTTTGCTTTCAAGCTCAAGTTGCATTTTTCTTAACTCGCGATCTTTCTCACGTTCCTCTCTGTCCCGTTTCTCTCTTTTCCTAAAAAGTTCTAGCGCAATTTCAATGTCCTCCTCACTGGCCCGTTCGGAAATCAGCTGCAATATTTCCAATTTTAGCATTTCTTTGTGTACCTCTAGGCCCAGTTCCTCACCAGCAATCAACAATTCGTCTCTCAGCAGTGTTGTAAACTCCATGATTGCTGCTTTACTGCCTTCGTCCTACTCGCTAAACATATACCTAGGTAAACATAACCTAGCTAACAATCAACAATCCAGCTTCCCTACAGTTCTAAACAGAACAACCACAATATGAAGCCTAGAGAGTCAAAGGAAGAACCAAGCACTCACCGCAGACACAGCACCATGTCGCAAAGTCCGTCTCACCGCTGCCAGCCAGATGTAAGGGTTGGGGTCGGGCATGAAATTGATGGTAGCTGGCCCATGCCGTCGTCCAACTCATCCAGGCTGAGGACTTTGTTGTACGGAGGGACTTGTTCTCATCGAGAACGAGGAATATGGGATTTAATTACAATATCTACATGAAGAGTAAAGAACGCTACATTTCATCAGTCTAGCATGACTGAAAGACAATGCACACCATGCTGCCTTCAACGGCTGCTTAAAAACACTCTGTCCTCCCTAGATCCCTAGGTGAGCGAAAACTGCCGTTCAACCTTCGTCCAATGAGAGAGCCATCGTAGTCGACCCGCCTTTGAGGAGGAGGGTTCACACACTCACTTCCGCACTAGGGCTGCACTGAACACACCGAGGTGAAAGAGTTCTTGTAGACAGGGGTCTTGACCCGAGCAGGCGCCTTTTGATTCTAGAGCTGACCCTGCAGTCAGTAGCAGCCGCGTCTGTCCATTGACTGTGACGACTTCTGGGGCCCGGGAGATAACACCGCAAGACATCCCCTTCCAGGAGTTCCCCCGCTCCAAGCAATCCGTGAAGGCGAATACGAATCGACTAACAATACTCGGTCCACCAAACATGGTTAGATATGCCGGCGCCGTCGGGCTGTTGAAGAGGCCCATTGTGGTCCTTACAAAGCGAGTCGTCGTAGCGGTCTGGGAAGGGTTCGGAGATCGCTTCTCCGAAGATCACCAGCCCCCGCAGGCCGATGGTAACACACCGATCGGCGGCAGCCTACTTTTATTCCTTTCGGAACGGGGTTGCCTGCGGCTATTAAAAAAAATCAGTTTTGTTCGGCATATTAATGCATCTGTAAGGCATACACGTCACTTTGACACAGTGAGTTTTCTTGGCTTTGTGACGTCGTGTGACAGGCAGGTAAAGTGGGTCCAGTTCGAAAAGTTTTCACCAATAGCCGACGGCTAATGGCGAAAAGGCGTCGAATCAGAAATAACAATTTTTTCTTTTGTTCGGTTCAATCATGCATAATAAGTGCGTATACGTCATATCAGATGGGGAGCTATCGCGGTTTCCAGTACGTAGCGTGACAGACAGGCGAAGTAGGGGTGGTCCCAAAAGTTTTCGGCCAATCGCGGAGCGCTCATTGCAGAATTGGAATAGTAAAGTTTGGAATATCTTTACGTTATTGCGCCCATTTTTTAAATTTTATTTAGCTGTGATTATTATACCTATGTGTACAATCGTCGTTAAGCCAGGTATGACGGCTTTGGCCTAGACATGAGTGATTAGGCTTGGGTAGACACGCATCGTTGGAGAGTGCGACGCCTGTTGTGCCACAGGGAAAACGCAAGTGCTAGACATGCGAAGAGAAACCGCGAACATGCGCACTGTCGAAGCACAAATGGACAGGGCCCGAACGCAGTCGCTACATTGACCTCGGCGGTGCGACTCCTGTTGCATTCCGGGCCCTCTTCAGTGGAGCAACTCGCCGGGCGATATCCGCGGGGTGGTCAGACGCCGCCTGACGACGACGGCTCAAAGCCTCCCCGTCCCGCGCAACGCTCAGAGAACACGGCCCGGCCTCCCTCTCACTCATGGTCAAGCTCGCACTGACTAAGCGAGCGGGGCGCTCCCCTTATTAGCCAGGCACCCGGCGAGTCACGTGGTCAGGCGGCGACCCAGCTGCGGAAAGCGCACGCTCCAAGCCGGTGGCGGCGGCGGAGCTCGGCGTGGCGAGTCATGTGGTGCGCTGCCAAGGCTACGGCACAGCTGCGGTCAAATGAAGGTCAAATTGTTGGTGACGGTGAAACTGGGCTCGACGCGGTTAGTAAAGCTGTCGCTTTAAAAAACGTGCCTCATTCTTCAGAGGCCTGTAGAGCAGCAGCGAGGGCTTCAGGAGAGCGGTAGCCATGATAACGCTGACGTTTGCGGTACCAGACCCAGTGCTCCCTTAATAGAAACAGCACGTGACTTCCGCCACGCTTTCTGCAACACGTCCATATTGGTCGGGTCTTCTCCTAAGCTTTGCTTCCTCCATGATGATGATAGAAGCTACGGGACGCGTTCATCGCCTATATTTGATGCATGGCTCTCAGCATACTTTGGTGGCGGCGGTGGTGGTGAAAACATTTTACCACATAATGTAGAGCCGAGGAAAATCCCGCTTACCTGGCGCGAGGCAGCCCTTAGGGGGCCGCCCTGCGTACTTTGGCGCTGCGGCGCGTTTATACAACGTTGAGTACGTCACGTCCTGTGATTCAACAGGTTTTAACGCTCCATATGAACGACGCGTTCGTCACTAAAATTCGCAGCGCGTCTTTTGTGTGGCGCAATATTGCCTTTCTAGATCTTGAAAAACGCAAAGAAGGCGTCATGAAACGCGTCACGGAACGCACCATGAGTGAGTCTAGCAGTGAGATGCATTCTACAGCGTATAAAAGAGTCGTTCAGTGGCGGTTTTCTGCCAATCTTCTGCCCCATATGAGTGGTTCTTTACGAATTCCTCTGAGGTTACTAGCGGTACAATTATTCAAGCTATCGCTTACGAAGGTATCAACCCAAGGTTGCTACTGCCAACAATCTCTTCAGTAACTGCTGCTATGCACGCTCCGAAGCAGCGTTCGGTACGTTGTCATATTCGAGAGCGGAGACCCGTAACTGCGCAGTGTCATTTTGGTGTGACAGTAGAAAAAGAGACTTTCTTGCACGTTTTGTTTCCTGTGAGCGGACATAAAAAAGTATACTCCAAGAAAGAAATCCTCTATCACTGCCTACAATTCTTCACCTACGCCTAAAGTGCAGAATAAATAATTTGACAAAATACTGCAAGAGGGCCTTGTGAAACTGTCATGGCTTGAAAATGTGTGGCTTTCATGAAGCCCGCCGAATTTCGGCTCCGAAAGCGATAGCATCACCTCCTCCTTCACATTTTGTTTTGTTTACATCGAGTATGATGTATTACTTTGTGCCATACCTTATATTGTACTTTATGTTCATACCACAGTTTTAAGCGTGCCTAAGGGTGAATAAATTTCCTTGTCAACTGCTGTACATTCTGTGCGCTCATGCTTCTGTGAAAGCCACGCATTGTAATAAATCACTTCATTACCCGGGCGTCTATTGATGGTCATCACGTTATTCTAGTCGGCAAGTGCGTGTTAGAAACGCGCTCAGATTATTTATAGATGATTCTTGAATTGAAACTTTGTGATCATTCCCACCTCACTGGCGTCCGGTTCTGCTAACTTATATTTAGTGAGCATGTCCACACGGACCCGAGAACGTCGCTATCCCACCGCTCGCGGAAATGGTGCTACACGATATATACGTAGCCTTTATATAGCGGGTTCTTTTTCGGAACATTAACAGAGGTTTTCAAAATCGCCAGTGGCATATTGGACGAATCTGCTCATCCATCTAGATTACACGAAGACGCAGACATTACTCCCACTGGAAATAAAAATACATAATTAACTAAGCTACGAAAGCTTCCTAGTCAACTTTTTATCCAATTACCTTGTACTGTATCTAGTGTAGGAATTGAAGCCAGCAATTTTGCGAGATATGCATAACATCGCAAAAGTTAGCGAAACCTAGCAATACTTAGCAAAAGCCGGAACTAGCTCAGCTGTCACCCAGCCTTGCACCAGTAGTGCGAACTGCCCACATTTTCTTTCTGCTCCTCGCGGAGCAAGTCTATTCCATTGGGATATTGTGAGTGACTGCCGTATCTTTCAATGGCGGATAGGGAGCAGCTCCGCCGCTAGATCCACTCTCCAGAGCATCGCTCGCGACTCCGCAAAAATTGACGGAGTCGACCGGAAGTCGCTTGATGTCAGCCCGCCCGCAGCCAACATACCGCTATGGCGCGCGCTCCCGTGAACGCGAATCGCTGCCTCTCGCAAGAAACGAGTGGTGCTTCGCCTCGTCCACTTGCGCTTTTACTGCTTGCGGTGAGCGGCGACTCATCTCTGGCTCGAGTTCCGAATCGACCAGCGGCGACTCAAGCGACAAAGAAGTTTCGGAAGCTAGTGTATTGAATCAAGCTTTCGACACCACGCTTCGGTCGCCTGGCCAAGAGACCGAAGGTTGCGCTGCCGTTAGCAGCGATGTTTCCCTCGATCATAATGAAGTGAAAGGATACCAATTTGAAGTTCTATAAAAACTGTTTCTGGGTGGAAGAGAACCATCGGAAATAAATATTTATTTCCCGTTTTACATTTCTATGAGTGACTTAAGAAATATACCTTTTATCTCCGGTGTCCTCCCTGAACTACTCACACCACCTCATCTATGTTTGACAAAATTAAGAGGCAGGCATTGGGTGATATGAACGCAATATTCAAAGTGCCTGGTTTCATTACGGCATTTGCAATAAATTACGTATGTAGGTGCACCGGAGCTTTACGCGTACATTTTAAGAGCAGCGCAAAATTTTTCTAACTGTGCTAGCGTTACTGCAAATGCAAGCAAAACCAAGTTCAGACCAAGCCATGGAAACTTTATGTGCCAAGTTAAACGCATGCGCATCAATTGCTGCTTTTAGGAAAATTACTCTGTCAGTGCTCGAAAGGTTCACGCTGCCGTTTTCATTTACGTTTCCTTACGTCCCGAGAGAATTCTGTGTTAGGGAAAAAAAACGTTTCGTAACATTTCAGGGAATCTTAACTGCAATGTCCGCAAAATTTTCATCTTCTTGGCTTGATTACCAACGTTAACAATTCACCGACCATTACAATACTCCCTAATGCGAAATTTGAGCGCAGCTCTATACGTGTTCTTATTTCGCGATAGATTGAGGAAAACAATTTGAGAGACATGTAGCACGGTCGGCAATTGTCGAAAATCTGATCTGCGGCTCAAGTGCGTCGTCTTGACTTGACTTGTCTAAGGTTTTAGTGTAATCACTGGTGCGGTTTGGCTCCCTAAAAGTACTATAGAATTCGCGTAACGCAGACAATCAGATTACAAAAGATACATAAACCACGACAATCGAAACAAGCGCGAACGTGACCTAACCAAGCAAACCAAACAAGCGCGAGCGAGAGCTGACGCGAGCAGACGATAGTACGAAACGAGGGGTCTGCCTGAGACCAGATACGTGTGCGCACGAGCGGTCGGGCAGGTCCGCATGAAACGTTTCCAGCGCGCACGTCATTGAAGGGGCCGCTCTCATTGGTCTCCGCAGTTCGCGGCTCGCGTCTTTCATCTGCTGCTCCGCATTCGCTATGTCATCTTTCGCTGTTGTGCTCGTTCGCTCAGTTACGCCACCGCCGCCGCTCGCTGCAGGAACGGGCTATTAAGAGGTGCGCTCTAAGATAATTACTGCATCCTCGCTTTTTCGTTTATTTTAAGCGCAATAAGACAATCGCCTCATGTCCTCAGTGTTGCTTTATGTCTACTTCTTGCCTAGCTTTTTTCACTGGCCATAAAATAATAATCTGCAACGTCTAAGACTAAATGCGGTGCGCTGAACAGAGGTAACTTTTACAGAGACACACTAAATGCCCAGCTTCAGCCTGTGTTGCACGCTGGTGCGCCCGAAACTAGCAGTGCGCATTTTTTGGGTTTTTCGCACGAGGTAACCCTTTCATCAGCGCCGCCGAGACGCTGACAAGTGCCCGACAACGACTGTGACTTGCGAACAAAGAGACTCGCTTAGAATTGACATCATCCGCCGCCCTTCGTGGAAGCGGTAATGAGCGTTAAGACTAATCTCCTGACTCTGACAATATGACCGTCACGGAGAGCTAGGAACCCAGTCGACGCTTCTACGGATTCGGCGCTTCAGCGGTTTTCGGTCAAGCGGCGTGGACCGTTCGGGCATCCCGCGATATCGCACAGACGTGACATTCTTTGCTACTTGCGGTGTGTGCGGGTTTCGCGAGCCAGCAAAGCCAGCGCAGCACTACGCGGCAATAAAGCTACTGAAACGCGGAAGAGCCGAGCCGCACAGAGGGGAGAAAACGAAATCTTTCGACTGCTCGCGTCGTTGTCAAAGGTCACCTCAATGAGTTCTTTTTCTAAAAATAGAATACAACTGGAGAAATAGCATTTTAGTGCGTCGTCTTGTAATGCAATGCAACGATCTTTCTATTACGAGTGGTTAAGTACCACTCAAAGAATTATAATGAGGAGAGCTTTCGTCATCGGGCCAGTACTTGAATGTCCCGGAGAATCCCTAATCGTGTGTTGCATTTACCTCCGATTACTAAAGCTTTGTTCGCGATAATATTGGTGATTAGACGTTCTCAAGCACTAAATTGTGAATTTATGTTTTAACATTTGCCTTTAGTGTCCATTTAAATAAGTAAAACTTCATTGCAGGTACGTACGAGGCGAGTAGACGCAGAGAGCGCACAATGAACGAGACTAGTTGGAATGCTCTGTTCATACAGGTTCCCTGTTCTATCTTCGTCTGCTAGCGCTGTGCGTACTTCCAATGCCATGCCAACTACCTTAAATATCGTGGGCAGCTTTCAATTGCCGGTTGCGCTGGTTTGTTCAATGCATTTATAATCCTTGTGGAGACCCCTCCATTGTCGGTAAAAAAAAATATTTCTCCTTAAAAAAAACGTGCTCATGCTATGGATACTGTACAGTAACGACAGTCATGTAGGCGACAACAAAACTGCAGCGATGCTTCTAGCCTTACTAAAACTTAATAGCTTTGTTATAAGCAGCCCAAAGCTGTCGCTTTACTTTTGAGCACGGACGCTGGTTTGCGCTTCCAGCTTAGTTTCTCTGCATTAACGGAGCCGAGCATACAGTACGTGGCAGGTTCACCAGGCGTGTTGTTAATGCAGCCAATTTAGAATACTGTAAGCCAATTACTGATATGACAGAAACCAACTTGGCAGTCCCCACTGCCACCGCCAAGTAGTGCGAAAACACAAGTTCGAAATGGGATAATTGCCACTGCACACTGGTCTCAACCTCAACACCGCAGTGGAAAGCTGAGGAGATGCGTAGCTGCATGAGCTTGCTAAACTGTCCTTTCTAGATGTTCTCGCCAGTTTTTTTTTTTTTTTAGCATGTTTTATGGGTAAATTGAATCTTTTCGTAACATACACAGAACGATATAATAGCGTACTATCTCGTTAAACTGTAGTTTGAGCAAGCACTAAAAAATATAATTTCAAATGTTTCATTTCAATGACTTGAAGCTTGACTATCATGTTCAGAGGTAATTTTCACACTGCATAGGCACCGCTAGAAGCCTTTGTTAATGGCAGTGAAACCAGGTTACCGCCTCACTGGCATATTTCAACAAGCTCTGTGGTGGCCCCGATTCGGCACTCTTTTGTGCGGCGCCAACCTTGCTACATTGAAGCAAATCATTAGCGATATGCGGATAGCCAGATATGTTAATTTTATTGACAACATGCTCGTCACAAAAATTCGGTGAAATATAACATCATGTTAAGTTGAACTTCGAAGATTGTGACCACCGGTTCAACATACATTCAGTCTTGTGGGCACGTATATCCGTGTTTATTGCAGGAACCTCAGCAGCGGTCGCGGGATGTCACTCATTTTGTAATATTTTTACTGAAACTTTCTTAGCCTAAACCAGTGATTTCCACACACACTCCCTAGGGGGAGTGTGCACACTTTTTTGCTTTTCTGAAGGCCCCGCCCTAATTCGTAGCGATTTTTTTTTTCGCACACGGTGGGGAAATTTGTTTATTGGCGCCGGAATAAAGGTATGTGCACGAAGGGACACATACTTCATAGCTGGATTGTGGTGTAAGATGCAATGATGTTTACGCAGAGGGCACATTTTATGTAGTCCTTGTTCTTTAGTTTTGTCTATTCATAAATACGACTTTAGTCGTTTCGTAAAGTGAAGTAATTCTTCGCAAACTTTTTCATAAGTATGGGAGTCATAAACATTGCTTCTCCCAAGGTACACACCAATTACACAAAATAAAATTTAAAGAAATGACTACCGTTTCACTTCTGCCCTCAACACCCCTGCCCAAAGCCAACAACCTCCCTAAATTAAATTCTTGGGGAAACCCCTGCCCCAAATTGATATTCGTTATGGTGAGAAGTCCCTGTTCTTTAGTTTTGTCTGTACATAAATACGGCTTTTGTCTTTTTCTAAAGTGAAGTAATTCTTCGCAAACTTTTTCATAAGTATGGGAGTCATAAACATTACTAGTCCCAAGGGACACACCAATTACACAAAATAAAATTTTAAAAATGACTACCGCTTCACTTCTACCCTCAGCACCCCTCCTCAACTCCAACAACCTCCCTAAATTCAATTCTTGGGGAAACCCCTGGCCCAAATTGATATTCGTCATGGTGGGAAGTGAGAGTGGAAAAAGCAGGGCACCTTTTTCAGTGAACAAGGCATTTGAAATTGTCGGCCAAAGTTACAATTTCCGCACGTCATACCACTTGTAGCTCTAAAATTAGCGCGAGCTGAGCTAGTTTCTTGTAAAGATCGTAAAAAAACGCACATTAGCGGCACTCTGCACTATAAATCTTCTTCAGGAATACAAATTCACGCCAGCGGTTCTTCGATGCCGTCGGAAATTTAGAAATGAGCTTCGTGAGAGACCTGGCCAAACAATGTTTCTCAGTTAAATTTCTCTTCAACATACTCGCGCTGCATTTGTCTGATGATGATATGTGGGGGTTTTTTAAATACGCAAACTGCCCTCGAATCGTCTCTCATTGGATAATTATTTATAACACGGGCGAGGGCTCAAAGCCTCATCAACGTCTCGCAAACTGCCGATGAGAGAGAGACGCAAAGTCGACGGCGCAGAAATGTCGTGACCGCCGGACGACACGTCCTAAATGACTTCAGCAACGGTTCCGCGAGTGACAAATGACACGCCCCTGCGCTCTTCGTCGGGTCTCCCCGCTGGGGTAACTGCAGACTGCAAATGGATAAGCGGGATGACGAAGGGTAACAAAAAGAAGGAAAAGAGGCGCGCTGGAAAGACGGGTGACGTTCACTGGGTACCGGCGCGACACTGTGGCGCCTCAATTTGACTCCCCGTCTTTTCTCTCGTTCGGAAGGCTGTACTCGGGCTGGCATCGTGCGGCGCGGTACTTGTCCGACTGCACGTTCTCCCGCGAGAAGCATCGCTTCCGTTGTGATCAGCAACGCGTACTCCTAGAACAATGAGATGGAGCGAAGAGAAGACGGAGAAGGAAGGTGGAAGCGAGGGAATAAGGGCTTTGAGTACTACACGATCGAAAGAACATAGGCGGTATGGTGTGAAGCGCAGCTCAAGTTCTTCTTCTGGAAACGAGGAGGAGTGAAGCAATAACGACAAGATAAAAACATTGCATCCTAGAAAGATGACAATCGAAACAGTATGCAGTAAGAGGGAAGAAAATAAACACACGATGGAGGGGAACCGTTGCCTGTACCGCATGTTCGCGTTTGAATAACCGGTCCCGAAGTGGAGTACAAAGAACTTCGCCCCCTCTGAAAATATGCCTCGGAGACAAACTGCGAGCAAAGGCTCTGAAAGGGCAGATGTGGAGAATATAGGTTGATCCAAGAGTCGATCGACCGAGTATGTTGAAAATAGAAGTGAGTAGGCGCTGAATAAAGCAGCCCCGACTGGAACAGACTCACTGCCAGACGTCTACAGCGTTGGTTGTTATTTTACCCTTATGTTGCTGTTCTTTCGGGTCTTTTTGTTTGTTTGTTTTTTTCGACTGAAAATGAAGTTAGAGCTAAGAGAACAGCTGTAATAACAGCGCCACGGAGCCGAGGCACATGTTGAAGAAAGCGAGACTCAGACGCATAATAACTACAAGTTATTGGTTCTGTTAGTCAGGGGCATATTTAACTTCTCTTAAGTTTTTTTTTTCATACCATGTTATTTTTCTCGTTTTGTATGTGTTCAGTTTGTCACAAGTATATCTTTGGGAACTTTGAGCCCGAACAAATGATTGTGTGCAAAACTTTTGAGGCTGGTACAATTTCTCCCCACGCTCCATGACGCGTCATGACTTTTTCAGCGAAGTGAAATATATTGAATGCTAGACAGGATAAAATTGAAGCAGTGTAAGTGCACTTGAGAAAAAATAAACAAATGTAAAATCTTAAAAGTTAAATTCTAAAAATTTATGCGCCAAAATCACGATCTTATCATGACGCATGGCGTAGTGCGGGACTCCAGAATAAATTTCACCATCTAGGGTTGGTTAACGTGTACCCAGTGCACGTTACACGGGCGTTTTTGCATTTTGCTCTCACTAAAATGTGTCCACAAAGGCCAGGATTTGATTGCACGACCTCGTGCTCATCAGGGGCAACACCATAGCCACTAAGCCATCAAGGCTTTTTTTTCTTCTTTCTTTAAAGGTATTTATTACAGTAGCATTCAACACGACATTAACCAGTTGTGCATTGTCAGAGTATGGAGGGCACAATGACAGTCACACACAGAGAAGACAGCGTTCGTACTTTGAATGGAAACGTTGGTTTTACTTTAGAAGGGTGGTAAGGATTGGCACCTCACCAAAATGGGGTACCAGTCTGGTTGTATATCGAGTCCATCACAAACATCCTTTAGGTGTAGTGTCATCTGGAAGAAATGCACCCTTATAGGTACAACCGTTTCGGCGTTTCGATCCATCATTCGCGTTTCTCGGCGGGTGGAAGTACCATTGATTTTGTGTGTACAATATGTGTATATAGAAGGCCAGTCAAGAAATTCTGAGTGCAGTGTAAAGCCATACTGATAAGAAAAAAAATACATTTAACAACAAGATGGCAGAGCAAAAAATAGAAGGAAGCTAGTTGGGAATACGTGTATTTGATATCTGGTTAGGCATACTCTGCAGTAATTGGAGTGACCGGCAGTGCAGCACGCGAGGTCTGCGGCACCGAAGAAAATATCGATCATCTGCTGTGCCACTGTCCACGATATGCCCCAGGAAGACAAGAACTTGCTAACGCTCTCCAAAAACTGGACAATCGGCCGCTTTCCGTGCAGGTGCTGCTGGAACACCGCCCTTATCGCTCGTCAGCCCACAAAACTGTGAAAGCACTTTTGTGCTTTTTGAGGACGACGGGTTTGTGTAAACGTCTGTGACTATTAGTGCAATTACTATTAGACCAGACGCGTCAGCGAACTCACTGCTAATTTCCTTCTTTTCTTGCCTCCTTTCTCCCTGTTATCTTTGTTTTCCCCTTTACCATTCCCCCGGTGTAGGGTAGCCAACCGGACGTTGTTATGGTTAGCCGCCCTGTCTTCTCCTTTTCTCTTTCCTTCCTTCCTGGTTATTTTCCTGTTTCATCCTAGTTCGCGTGACTACGTTTTTTCCTTATTTCGTCAAAACAGTTGCAGCATAGAAGGAATCGCTTCGATAAAAAAGCTATGTGCGTGAAAATTTATAATGGATGACGTATCACCATAAAAATAAAGAATACGGCTTTGCGTATAGAAAGCACAGTAAGTGCGTGGTAACTCCGATAAGCAAAAGCTATTATCACGCCACGCAGATGACAAAAAATGTCAAAGGAAGTAGTGCGTAAAGAAGTACGAGAGTTACTGGGTGGTAAGCAAACTATATTGAAGAAGCCAGTGGGCAGCCAACCCATCATCCCTGCCCACCCCCCCCACCCCCATCCGAAAGAAAGTAAACTAAATTACAGAATTTTACAAGCCACCACCGCAATATGATAACGAGGCACGCCATGAGGAAGGAATTCAGTTTCATTTCTAGCACCTGGGTTTGTTGACTAACCTAACTGTAAGTACGTGAATTATGTTAGCATTTTTGTCGCCAAGGAAATGTCGCCACCGCGGTCCCCATAGCAACCGCGGCCTCTAACTCAGCAGCGCCACACAATAGTCACTAACCCACCCCGGCGGGGGCCCCTCATTATTGGCGTTTCATAAATTAGTTTATTAGCATTGTGGAACGAAGAGATGGCTTGCACGCCTCAGAACTATTCCATAGAAAATGAAAGTGCGCTTCATCTCGGAAATCATTCGTTTGAAACTCACAAGAAAGCGGTATATGCGACGCCATGCAGGCAAAAAATTTGATTCGCGAATCATCGAAGTTTCGCTAGTGTATGAAATATTTTTTAGAAACTTAGCCTGTTGTATGTGCCCGCCAAACACCTCCTCGCTTGAAGTCATATAAGAATGATGAAAATACAAGTTTGGACATTATTGAACCATGGCGAGAACAATATTACCCTAGCCCTTCCAACCTGTGCCCCCCCCCCCCCCCTTTCTTCCGTCTTCCCCACAGGCTCAGGGTCAATTCCATCTCAAACTAATATAAAGAGGATAGAGCCGTATTGGAAGCGTTGGCAAAAGTCGTTCAGGAGTACTTTCTTTCTTTCCTCACACTGCCACTGCACCTTCGATTAGCGAATAAATCAGTGGTTATAATAGAAACTGAGAACACTGGAAGCACACGTTTTAAGATGAATGAGTGAATCAATGCTCTGTGTAGCCTTGGCACAATTGCCCAACGTTCGCACTAGCTTGGAAGTTTGGTGCCGCTTAAGCATGAGGAAGTGTTAGCCGAGAAGCCAGAGGCAGTAACGCAGAGATGGGAAAAGCGCTGAAGTTATCAGTTACGCCAGAAATCACGTGAAAGAACGAGTGTTCCGGAGGAGATGTGCATATACAAATGACCGAATTTCGCCGCTACTTTATTCTAGATTTTAGCAATTGGCGGGTCTTTAAGACTAGACTAACCAAAACCTGCATGCACTCATACAGGTCAAAAACGTTCACTCTCCGCATTCCGTCCTTTCTTGACAACCTGTTCGGCCATGCACACTGTGCCCGCAACAGGAAGCTGTTGCTCTGGAACGGCGAAAACGCTGAAAGATCGAAAATAAAGGCGAGGAGGGGAAATTGATATGTCAAAATGAATTCACATTCACAAGTAAAGGCTCGCACCGTGCCTTTACGCAACTAAAGAAAGACCCGACAACTAAACCTCATGTTTTGCTGGAAGGACGACATACAATATACAAAAGAAACACGCCGGACAGCACATACTATTTCCACTTTTCTTCCATCGTGCCAGTCGAGAGAATGTCTTTCGGAAAAAACTCATTTAATCCAACAAGCTCTAAAACATCAGGCACTACGAGGCATACACGGTCTGGGTAGAGTCCCTTTCTGCGCGAAAGAAATTTGTTTTCCTTCACTACGTTTGAGACATGCTCTTGAGCAAGTTAATCTCGTCATGTCGAGATTTCTTCTTGTGTTCACTGTAGGAAGCTAGAAATCGCGAAGAAAATTCTCAGTAAACGATCGCTACGTGTCCTTTTTTTTCTGAGAAAAGAAGCACAAACCTGTGTTGTATCTCCAAAATACTTTGACCTTTCGCCTGACGAAACATGACCCGAGGCCTGCAATCTTTCATTAAGGAACATGTAGCTCCCTGAAAGATCGAGATTAGCTTTCACTACATTATAAATATACTAGATGTTTTTCTTTGAGCTATGGGCGGACGCAGGTCGATAGGGACTGCAGTACGAATTATTTCTTGGTAGCACAGAAAGGGACCCCCAATCTTTAAAGCCCCTAGCCGGACACGTATCCATGCGGCTTCAGAAACATCGACTAGAGATATCAACGTACCCCCTTCGGTCAATTCCAATATAATTTCATTTTCATTTCCAAAAGAATGGATCCATTTTGTGTTGTAGCTGCAAAAGACGTAGACGAAGACAAAACATTAAAATAGCATTGTGTTCTTGTTTCCGCCAAACTTTTTTTCCCCGCTCTAACTAAGCGTGATATACCAATTGGTCCAGCTGTTCATCCCACTTCAGTCATTCTTCCGGCTTTGAATTACGACAGCTTCAGGCTGTCAAAGCAGACACTGTCATCTTTTCAAAAATGAGGTCATTGCGATGAACACGACGCAGTCCTTGTTCACTACACTAAGCGAAATTGGGCAACATTAACCTAATCTATTAGGGGCAAGATGACTTCATTGCAAAGCACAAAACGCCATTACCATTGGATACAGCACTGGCTGGCGCCAGACACGCCTCGCCAGTCTAATCACGGATTCTAATAGTTTGTGTGCGGCCCGGAATTCGCGCATATTGTCAAGAGCCAAAAGTGCGTCTTAGCACCGAGGTAATCTGCTTCGAGTTCTCAACTGAACGCTGCCAGGTGTTACGAGTTCGAGTCCGAGTGATTATAGAGAGCAGCAGAGTTTTCCTTTAATTCTCCCATTGTCGAGAGTGAAGCCGAAGTTGCGGAGGCGACCCGACGATCATGGCGTGCTAGCGGGCCTCTTTGATTTTCGAACTTCTGGCAGCCCGCTAGCAGCCAGACGACAGCCAGCTAGTTCCGGTCCACATAGGAAGTCACGTAGGCTGGAATCCCGAGACAACCTGAAGTTGCCCGAAGTTTACATAATCGAACACCGGGCAGGTGGCCGTAGGATAAACGTAAATATGCTAGCAGCATGGCAGCGACCGGGAATGCCGGCGCGCTCGGCGCAGTCGGCCCATTTATGCGTTGCCAGCTTGGAAATTAATGGTTGCATTCGGGAATACGATTACTTTTGCGAGATTTCGTGCGACTCGGCACAGCACGCGCACAGGGCACCTCACTTTGCACAGTGCAACAAACGATGTTCGACGTGTCCGATTCCAAGACACGAAATCGCGCGTAAGTGATGGCGACAGCGATCGCTCGAGGTTGCCTGCTCGCAGCGATCACGTCGGCCACTAGCGACATTGATGAGTTGGCCTTTTGTCATCATTTCACAAGACAGCTACGATATCGGGTACGTCTAATACGCATAAAATGTCGTACCGACATACTTGCACGGGCTTAGAGTTCATCAAGTTTGTTTGCGCTGATGGCACACGAAAATGCACGGCGCCTGGGACGAGCGAAAAGTTTCACACGAAAAATAGTATAGGTCGATCATTAGAGCAATAAGCTATTCCACATTTGACCTTTACTGAACAACTGCGTTCCTTCAAAATCAACGGCATATCCTTTTCTAGCTGCCACCCAAGCACACGACGAAGAGGCGGAGTGAATACGTGCTAGTGGCGATGCCTTCGCTAACTGTAGAAAAGGGAGGTATCACCGAATATATGCGAGAGATCTGAAGAGGGATATCACCAGAGAAAGACGAACAGAAAAAGCCCCGCAATATGTGGGAATGAGCGTCTACAACTTGCGACGCACACGACGCAGATAGCATGCACGCATGATCGAAAGCGGGACGCGCTGTTCATGGCCGGGACACACATACACAAACGCAAAAGAAAGCTTCAAACTGCTCGCCGCCATTCGTACCGCACCGTCTGACAAGGCGTAACGATGCCTTAGAACCTTAGATGATAACGCCATAAGTAATACAATCCGAAGGTGACCGTAGCCAGTTGGCTGCGCGTAGTAAAAGTTCTCAAGCGTCCACGTTGCAATCCGTCCAGTCCCCACAAAGATGGCGGCGAGCGCTAATGGTCTCAGCGGTTCAGCGGTGCAGCAATCGCACCCTCTGAACCAGGCCATTCGTCTCAGATGGTGCAGGAAATGTGCAGGGCAGATTCACACTTTTGCTGCACCCTTTCTACTGTCAGTGTCGACTTGGTGCAGGCGTAAAGGTGCGAAGTAGCGGCGCAGTAGACGACGACGCAGCACATGGCCGCAAGCACCGGTGAAACCACTCCACGTGCGTAAGCTGTGTCTACGCAGGTGCGGATGCACTTACCTCGGAAGCCGATCATACCGGCAGTTCCAGACCTGTTAAACTTGCGCACTCCGTGCAGATTAGCCAGCGAAAACATAACGCCTGTATCGCGTCTGCACCTTGGCATTCGTTTCGAGTGTCGCGCTGTGCCTGCACCCCAGAAATCAAGTGGCGCTATTTCTGGACTTATGTGAACCGCAGTGAGCTGATTTGCAGTGATGCATGCAAATTTAACGGGTCTCAAAATCGTCCTGGATGGTTCTGGCAGCCCGCGGGTAGCCAGAACCGGTCAGCCCGAGTAAAGTGAACGCGCAGCGAAAGTGCATCGTGTGGTGGTCGGAGCAACTCGTGAAAAAACGAAGGCGCTCTGGCTGGCTCTAGCAGCCCGCGGGCAGCCAGAAGTGGAAATTCGAAGAGGCCTAGTGTAGTGCAAACAAAGCGACGGCAGGAGAAGATCGCGTGAACACAGACACTGCGCTACTTCATTTCACGTCATTTTATTCACCCTTTCTGTGAACAGGTAAAGGTCTGACTATAGAAAAACTAAAAGGAAGCTGTTTGCTATATAAGCATTAACGCTCGGCAAGAAAGGCTCATGGACACAAGTACTCATGGGTACATTTCGTGTGTTCGTCTTGTCTGTGATTCCAAGATTGCCCGCCAACAAGGCCGCATCGTGACACTAGCTTGACGGTGACGACACGACAATTGCTTGATGATAACGTCGGCGTTACGAAATTAACGAGCGGACAAAGCGAACGCAGTTTCCAATGTTTAACGACAGTCGCAGTAAACGTTGTACCAACAATTTTTTTAAACATTTTAGCGGTGCATGGAATTCAATTTGAAGCAGAGTATTTCTTGATAACGTCTTTGCAGAACCCGCTGAGGCACTGTGATGCGACGTTTTTGGAGTTTGTTCAGCATCTTATACCATGAAACGCGTTTTGCCCTGTGATAAATTTTTATCTCCACCCGTGTTTCAGATCAGTCTGTACACCGTAGTGGTGTTACAGTGGTCAATCATCATTTTAAGCATGTTACTGAAGGTGGGTGGGTGATCAGCAACGCTTTCATCAAAATAGAGGCTTCGTGAATTCGGCTCCTGTGCCTAATCTCGGTGTGAATAGCTGCGTAGAAATTTCTGATTTCTCGAATTAAAAGAAAGTAAATTAGGGGGTTTTACATGCCAAAACTACTATCTGAATTATGAGGCACGCCGTAGAGGGGGACTCCGGAAATTTAGACCACCTGAAGTTCTTTAACGTGTACCTAAATCTAAGTACACGGGTGTTTTCGCATTTCGCCACCATCGAAATGCGGCCGCAGTGGCCAGGATTCGATCGCGCGACCTCGTGCTTAGCAGCCCAACACCATAGCCACTAAGCAACCGCGGCGGGTAATTTCTCGAATCGCTGCTAGATC
Organism: Dermacentor andersoni; assembly: GCF_023375885.2. Taxonomy (NCBI): domain Eukaryota; kingdom Metazoa; phylum Arthropoda; class Arachnida; order Ixodida; family Ixodidae; genus Dermacentor; species Dermacentor andersoni. The sequence continues at coordinate 72,934,729 of NC_092818.1, forward strand.
GTGCCAGAAAGATGTAATAACTTGTAATAAATGTAGTATTTGCTCACCATTAATGAGTATCCAAACTGTTTATTAAAGGTGACAGCATTCGCTCTGTTTAAAGATGCAAGTTGGTGAACCTACAGCTAGAAGTCTGGTACTCGTGAATGATATCTAAATAACCCGCAAGCTTCTGACCGTCAGCTAGAAGCTGCTGATATAAATCCATGTCCGCCTTGTTCTTCGAAGTTTTTTAGGTGATTAATGGGGCCTACGTGTTCTGCTCGCAGTTCACAAACGTCCTGAAATTTGCTTGTTATGTCAGGTAGATACGGCACCCGCATTTACGCACCCGCAGATACGGCACCCGCAACCACATTTGACCATGATTCGGGCGAAATAAGAGTACAAACGCTTTTCACGTACTTCATAATGCGAATATCAGCATTATTATGCAGCACACTAAAAACTGACAATATTCCGAAGAAAGCCTGCAAAAATGAGATAAGGTGAGGCGAACTAGTAACTCAAGGAAGAATGCCCTCCGCTCGAGTGTCGGCTCTCGCATATTTTCTTTAAAACATAGAAGCAATAAGCTTCCCTCGCATAAAGCTCAAGAGAAGGGAGTCACTTCTATTCAAGTGACTTTCACTTCAAGGAAGTCACTACCATTGTAAGATTTGTTGGCGAGGCCTAGAGGATGCGCAAACTTATTTGAGGTATCGGTTGCTTACACAAATGCTTCAGCATAGCCCTGGAAATTACAAAGCAGCGAGATTACGAGCAAAACCACGTCCTGTTTTTCGGGCTTTCCGCGCAAGACTATCAACTCGATCAACTTAACCAGTGAAAGCATTATACGTAGCACCACCACTTGTGTTTTCTTTGATTCAGCAGATGTTTTGCTGAATTTTCAAAACCGCAACGGAGAACAAAAACACCTCTGGTTTTCTCGTTAGCAGATTTCGTACTCTTTCAATGTTTGATTTATCACTTCATCTACAGATAATTTGTACTACTGCACAAAAAATCCAAGCATACCTGTTCTGCTGTACTAGCATGGTGTGGGGAGACCTCTAGAATTCGTGCTTGTGCGCACGGTTCGCTGAAAAAATAGTTTCAGAAGTGGAAGCGCACATCTTGGAAGCGCACATCTAAATATAAAACATATAATTAGAAAACGAGCTTAGATGTTAAAGCTAAAGTTTTCGTTGCTGAAACGCGAAGCGTTATATATGCAGTCCTGAAGTGGTTCAAATAGCACAACTCACAACCAACTCGTAGCTTCCCCTCAGTCATAGATAACACAAACCGAGATAAACGCCCGATGAGTCATATAAACTTTCTGCATTGACATTCAATGGTCGTCTAAAGTTCCCTCTGTTATAAGACATACGGTTGATAATAACGACGTTGTTGCGACTGAAAGTTGGGAGGGCCGGCTATTTACGAAACTACGAAGTCAAGCGACACTTGGTATTAGATTTCTCAAATCCTTACAGGGGCAGCCCTCGCGGCTCCCTTTGCTGCATTTGCTTCTGTATTTTTTTAAACTCCCGACACAAAGTGACCGCATCAAAAAGCAGGACACATCACCTCACGTAAAAAGTAGGTTGTCAAAACATGATGAAAAATGGGGGAACTAGTGCTATTGCACCAAAGCAAGCTGACTTTTAGAAGTTGGCTTGCTTTTGCCCGTTCTAACATGTATGGGCCTAAGAGCAACTGAAGAACGGGTAAAAAAAAATGGAAAGGAGGAGGTGCGAAAAAAATATCCATCTTGACGGGTCTCACAGTTCCTTTTTGTTTTTTTCCTGAGCGCTCCGCGTGGCTTTTCTCCGAGATTTAGCGTGCCACGTCGCATTCGTGAGCGGGTATAGCCGAACAGTCGAATCTCGCGTAGCACATAAATCACCTCGCCCAAGATCCATGCTCGCAAATCCAGCTTCTGCCGACAGTGGCCGCCCACGGCTGCCACTCCATCTTCGAAAGCGTGGTAACACTGCAGGCTAGTGCACCAATGCAAGCTGACGCGAAAACACACACAAGCTGACGTTGCGCGATCACTGCTATAGCTCTTTTCATACTTATCCCTGGGTGTAGCCAGTCGAGAAAATGAGAAAACAAGGGCGCCATAACACAGCTTTATTTTCCTTTCTCAACAACATCCGTGCCGCGAGCTCTAAGCCCCACACATTTATCTCCACCCTCATAGCTTCATACTTTATTTCATTTTTCTTACCTAAAGCACTCGCATTATGACAAACTTTCGCAACGCACTCTCCCCAAAGCATTTCCTCCCGTCCAACACACAATGTACGTACGAAAAGATATTGTAATGTAGCAGTGATCCGGAAAAGTTAAGGGAAACGATGGAAAGCAAGCCGCGCACCAACAGGGGACGCAAACTACGGAATGGTCCTTTATTACGCGAACTTCCCTGCTTTGAAGACCTAGAAAATGTGAACTTCCGCTTTTGTTTTGGCCCGTGTTTATTATTTGGTGATGAAGGATCCGAAATCGCATTTCGAAGCCTCTTATGCAGTGGAAGTCTGGGATTTCCCGCGGCAATGTACGTTGCTCCATGTTCGTAATTTTTTTTTAAACTAAAGTGTTCTACGAAACGTCATCAGCGGGTTTTGAAACCTTATACAAAGGAACAGGCTGATTTCTCGGGATCAGCATAGGTCTTTTGCTTACATTCAACCAATCATTGCACGATCTCCTTATTTATCCTGCAGTACTTGTCCTAATAATAAGATAGAAGCAAAGCTGTAAAATGAGAGCTAACGAAAGCGCGTTCCGGAAAGTCAGACTATATAATACTGATAACAATTCAACAGTATAGGGTGCATTTACATATCCTGTTGGTGCGACTTGCTTTGAAAGTGACAAAAAAATAGGAGCTGCATCTTCGAACTACGTTGGTTTGGTTATTATTGCTTTTAGAAGTTTAGCCAAACTGGAGACACTAGTAACATAGAAAATTTCGTTTGCAGAAACTGAAAAAAAAAAAGCAAGTTAGAATTTTCAGTCATGGTAAGTAGAAAGTTCTGAAAAAAAAAATTGCGCGAACCTCATAATTTTCTGCCTGCGACGTCTTTTCTTTTCGTCTTTCAGCCAACATTATCGCAGTGTGTGTTTCATGCCCCTAGAAAAAAAGAAGCACAGCGCACCAGGTAGACTAAATGAACACAGAAATCTTGGCAGAGAAATGCGAATCCACGAGCTCTGTTGAAGAAAGACGCCCACTTGATAAAGGAACCCGAATAACTGTTTAACGTTAAAATGTGCTGTTGAGCTCTATGCGCTAGAAAAAAGAATACAAACAAAAGTTACCAAGCGCTTTATGAAAAAGAGGGGAGAACACCTTTAATTAAACAAGAAGCCGCTGGTCGTTTGCATAGCTTCTCCTGGTATCACCTCTGCTTACATATATATATCTTATGTTTCTTCCATAGGCACATTCCATTTTTTTTTATGTTTCTGCTACTTCCATGAACCAAGATGCCGGTGAAAGAACAAGCAAATGCTTCAGATCAGAGGGCAGAGAACAAAGAACAAAATGGAATGTGCTGAAGGATGACAGCGGTAAGTAGAGGGTTCTAGGCTCCAATTAATACGCGCCTGGTGACATGTCAAGCAGGGGAGGCAGCCGCTTTAGGGTGGTAGCGACGGAGCGTTAAGGTTCTGAGCGCCTGGGAAACGAATTTATCAGAGGAAGACATGGAACTGGCAGAAAAAGGCAACTAAAGAAACTATGCTTACAGAAAGCATTGGATGTAAAAGAAGGATCAGTGGTGATTAGTACAACATGCGAAAGAAATGCGTTTATAGTATCCCGCTGCCTCTCTTTGAGGTACCGGGTCCATGATTTAAACCACGTTCACTACATTGCAAAGTGTTGTTCAGGAGCTCACTCGACACAAGTCCTGCCTACCTGAGGAGTGAAGTGCAACTGCCAGTGGTCCGTAGCAGATATATATATATATATATATATATATATATATATATATATATATATATATATATATATAAGCACAATTCACTTTCAAAGCCAATGAGTCAAACCGTGTCTGACGCTCAAAAGTCAGTGGCCGTGTACGAGGCCTTGTGTCCTCTACTTGGAAAACAGGGTGCTGGGTGACGCTCCCTGTAGAAGACAAATGCATTTCATTCGGCTAATGAGCGGAATGGGGCACCTATCTATAGAGCTTGCATCTCCATAGGCAAATGCTAGAATCGCAATGAAGTTGGACACGACAAAACGGACAGAACGGTTTTGAACGGCTCCTATATCCTGTATCAGCGTAGTATATGACGAGATACAGGCAAGACATGTTCTAAGTGCGGGCGAATATACACAGTGTACTGTAACACATTTAAACGTGTCGGGGTCGTGCAGAAATCTGCTGTTAAATAGCATAGCATAAACAAATATGACGCATTCTACCCTTTCACTCTGAGACAAGCCCTGGTTTGTGTAGTCGCGGAACTAAGTAATATAGTGTACCTTGCAGGAGCAGCTGATGTAAGTATAAGGGGGACAGTAAACAGGCGTAGACGTGTTTGTCAGTTTGTGCACGCGTTCTCAAAGCGAAGCTTTCTTTCCCTCTTCCTTCCACCTTCATTATGTTTCTTCACACATCCATCCATCAGTTCAAAGAGGGTAGATAGACCGATATAGGGACACCCAGACGGACGGACAGATGGAACGGGCAGACGCTAAAAAACGCTTGAAGTAGGCAGAGAATGCTCACGTCATCGGAACTGGTAGTGACTGTGATCTTCGCAGCTCCTCTAGAAACACCGCGATCAACATTGCCATGATACTAAATATATCATTTCGTTGAGGAAAAACCCTACTTAGAGTACAATTCATGCGGAAGGAACTAATTGTGCGTTTAGTAAAGAATGTTTCACCAACCAGTACAAGTTGCTTCCATGCTGCTAAAGATATGAACAGTGCTTATTCCTATGTGACACCGCTGCAAATAAATAAATAAATAAATAAATAAATAAATAAATAAATAAATAAATAAATAAATCGTTTCTTTTTATTAAAGTAATGTTCCGTGAAAACATACTAAGCAAGGCATCAAAAATAAACAGAAGCAATAATTTCAAAAGAAACATGAACCGTGTCACTCGGCACTTGTGCAAGAAGTCCAACATGTTAGGTAGGCGACAACTTGCCGCAATGACCCCTCCTTCTGCGATCAAAGAGAGATCGAAACGGAAGAGAGGAAAGGCAGGGAATCCAATCGAAGTGAGTATCGTCAAAGCAACCGGCTGCTTAGAAGAAAGTAGCATCTACGACATAAACCGAGAACGATGCAGCAAAGCCGTCTTGGTGAGCAGCCCCCAATAAGCAGGCGAATTCGCAAGGGAAGCAGAAAACAGCAATGGCGAGGCAAAGGTTGCCCAAGGCCGAAGTAGAACGACCGGGTGAATACGGGGCGCGTTTCGTAACAGCGGCCGGCAACAAAAGGGCCACAGCCGGGCCATTGCGGGAATCCGCTGCAGAAATGTGGACACAACACGCACAACACATGGTGCCAGCCGAACTGCGCGCGATCCGCTAGATACGCGAAGAACGGTTCCGTTACCGCTTGCTCTCTTACGAGGCTGCAGGGAAACTAGGGAAAAGCGGAATGCTTTCTCGCACAGGAGAGAAAAAAGTAGCAGTCATTAAAGGACCAAGGCACCACCTGCTTCGGCACTTCGAATAGCAGCGCCACAATCATCGAGCGTTGAAGGTTTTGCGAATAGGCCCGTGGGGGCACACTGCGAGCTCTGGCGGCCGGCCTCTTGTTCTGACTCTGGAAATATCGGCGGGGGGTTGGCGGCGGGGATTTACTGCGAAAGTTCTTACAGTACATAAGCAAACGAAAATCTAGGAAACGGTACGTACAGCGGCTATTCTTTCTTTCTTTTTCGCTGAAAGAGGCAACAGCAAATTGAAAACAGATGTTAAGACAACGTGCCACCTTGTGGCACACGTGGGCGTCACCACGCTCAAGCGAAAGCTAGCACTTTCGTACGGCCTCGACTATTGTGATTCTATCAGGAACGGATAGAGCCTAGAGAGAGGACAAGAGTGGAGAACAAAAATGAAATAAAAGCCTAAAATTATGAAGCCATGGGGATCGCATTAGACATTGCCCCTGCGAACAAATAGGGAATGTAAAAAACAGTAATAAAGGAAGGGGCCGCCCGGCAACATTCTGCTTGGATTATGGTGGTTCCGGGTGGTACGCGCAAAGATTCCGTTCTCTCTCTCTTCCCCTCCTCCTCACACAGAGATAAAGAGATACGCACACACAGAGACACGCATACAATCACTCTCTCCCTACGCACAAATTCGGCACACTTATCGGCTTTTTTTCTAACCAATTCAACCACGCTCGAGCACCGAAATTCCCCCTTGTAAGGCCTCACTCTAGAAAAGAACGACCGTGCCCTTTGCCATCTGCACTGCCTTCCTTATGTGAAGCGCGTACCCTTGGTACTGCCGCAACACAGCTTTGTCGTCGTTTGCTGTTAGTGCTGCTGTTATTGTTATTTTCTAGAAAGCACGTGCAAACGCAAACCTATTTGCGGCAGGCGCGAGACTCGGCTAAAGAAAGGAGGCAAGAAATGAAGCTCCGGAAAAAATAATAATGGATGAGCTTGTCCCCGCTAGCAGAACTTTCACACTCAAATCTCATTAAGAAGATCCGTTGCGAAGATGGCGAACCTTGACAGATATCGGCTACTGTCAAAGTATGTGTTCACTATCGGTGGCTCCTTTTTCTTCTCGTCCAGTTTTATGCATTTGTTTGTTTGTTTGTTTGTTTGTTTGTTTGTTTTTAACCACCGACGATATTTGCCAACAGCGACCAATTTCCCTTGAAGGTTCCTGAGCATTGATACGCAGTCGTTGCGTAACCTTGACGGAGTGGCTCTAGCGCATCAAACGGAAATCCAAAGCCAGCGAGGACCTCTGCAAATAACAACAAATAACATGTTCAGCTAGGTCAGTTAAGGCTGGCTCTCCACCACGGCCTCATTTATTTTATTACGTTCAGCCACTAATTAGGTCAAGCGAGGGCGTGGTCATGTCAGCTTCTTTCTTTGGGCTTCAGTCTATGACGCTAAAGTGAGGAACGCAATAAAAGAAACAAAAAACAAATTAAAAAAATTCAGTCGAACCAGGAAGACGAAAAACAATTGTCGCGCCAAGTGGTGTCTCCCCGTTTCCGAAGTCATGATTGTTACCGTCTTCGCAGTGTCGTCAGCACGTCAGCGCTTTGGGAGTGCGTAGCACACTCCCAAAGCGACTCTTCGCCAATTGAAGAAAGAAAATGAAAACGCTTTCACGGATAGTGAAAATCTATATTACTTTGTCTGCGTCATTGCTCTTCCCTGAGTGAAGTTCGCGACCACTTTAGTCGTTAAAAAAATATGGCAACTGTGATTTGCAGTAGTCAGTTGCTACGTCTGTCATTTTCAGAGATCCTGCTCAGCCCTCGACTTTATGGACTGGGCGCATATTCCACGCTACATGCCCTATTTATTATGGATGTCTAAAGATGAAATTTACTTATAAAGTCATCAATTATATTTGACCCGCCGTGGTTGCTCAGTGACTATGGTGTTAGGCTGCTGAGCACGAGGTCGCGGGATCGAATCCCGGCCACGGCGGCCGCATTTCGATGGGGGCGAAATGCGAAAACACCCGTGTACTTAGATTTAGGTGCACGTTAAAGAACCCCAGGTGGTCGAAATTTCCGGAGTCCTCCACTACGGCGTGCCTCATAATCAGAAAGTGGTTTTGGCACGTAAAACCCCATAATTTAATTTTTAAATTATATTTGGTTATGCATTTGAATATTAGAATAAATGTGAAACGCCAGAATATAAAGGCAGTTAGGCACTAGAAATTTAAAATCTGCATAAACTAGAGAAACATTCAATCACTTTGGCACTAAATGCGTTCGCTTTGTGGTACGCGAATATTTTCATCTCCGCGCGAAGTCGATCTTCTCCGCGCACCCTGATGACAAATTCTCCCTATTTGTCTTGTCAGGCGTAACCTGCAGAACCCTAACGAAAAACTCGCATATTTCTACTACCGGTAAATGCTATTACTGTTTTCTTCTCAGTGACGGATAGCCGAGATGACCCTTAAGCGGGGCCCCTCTCGGAAACAATTTATCGGCTTTCTTGCACGTCGCGAGCGCTTGCACCCTCGCTTACGCATGCCGTTCTTGCGATGATCGATTAACAGTAAAGCACCCTCGGTTTTACATACAAACACCTGCATAAGTATTTTTTTTTTTCAGAAAGGGTCGTACGGGCCACTCAATATCATATTATGTACCAAGCTCAGCGAACGATCACCCGAGTAGCCATGCTGATCGTTGTTTCGTTCGACAGGGTGTTCTAGCCTTGAAACAGTGTCCTCGATGTGCTGCAGCGTTCGTATAGGAAGCCCGGAAGAAGTCGTGCGGATCCCGACATTGACGTATGTTTGGCATTTATAATGTAAAGGGTAGCGCGTAGACATCGACCCCGCCTCATGCGCGCTGTTGGCACATCGCCGCACACGGGGCGCGTCTGTTTGCGGCGTCAATGCAGCCGAGTGATAATTTTAAACATCGTGATTGAGAGGGCACTCCGTTTCGCTTCGCGTGGTGCGACGGGGAAATAGCATTGGCAAAAAAAAAGAACAGAGCTACGAAAAAAAAGAAAGGCGGAGCGCTGAGACGCGCGTGCAACTTATTGACCATACATATCGCTATGCATGGAAAAGGTATTCCCTGTAGCACATTTTTTTGACGGCCTCTTCAGGTCCTATGCGGCCGTGAAAATGGCTCCATTATGAAAGATATTCCAAGGGCTGAATTTGTGAGTAAAAAAAAAAAAAATCGTGCGCTCGCAGCTATATAATTCCAAGAAATAACGCATTTTCAAAAATATTACGTGCATATTGGACGGGGATAAAAAACGTAATAAGAAATAAATAAAGAAAGAAATGCACTGAGCATGGCGGAGAAAGAAAGAAAGAAATGCACTGAGCATGGTAAATGTGATCGTGTGTTACAGTGTTACATTGTATATGCATGACAGCAAAAGAGAAAGCTTTACAGCACGTTTCAGAAATTTGCACTTTCTTTGAACATTCTCTGCGTGTTATAGGCGTGTGCTGTATGCCAAACGTTGCGCATACCACAGGAATCGGAAACCTTAAACAGGTGCACTCGTAAAGGAAAATGCCAAAGTGAGATTGGCGCGGCAGCTACCGCAAAGATTCACAGCCCTACAAGATCTTCCTAAAAAAAAAAAAAAAGAAAGAAAAAGAGACAGAAGCAAATACAGTTCTCTGAACAAATGCAGGACAGAGCTATAGAAACGGAAGAAAATTTCGGATAAAGGAACGGTTGTCACGAAACCATGCGAGTCGAAAGAGCTAGATTACCTTAGGAACAACAAGAAACCTTCGGTTCCTGTTACCCTAAATTTACCCGGGACCATTCAAGTAAACAGACAGAATGCGAGACAAGGCACACAAACTCATGCCAAGGATTAAAAAAAAGTGAATAAAAGCTGCTGTTTTATTGATCTCGCTCCGAAATGTAGCCCGTTTCGCTGGAATTGCGAACTTGTTGCTTGAAAGAAGGATACCGAACTGCGGTACTGCTGCTCATTCTTTCGACACCGACTCGAGGCACATCACAGAACCCTGAGCTAAATAAAGCAGGTGAGTTGCATATTATCGGACTTTCATAGGTATTTTATTAAGCTATACCATTTACACGAGATCGCACTCTCTCCCTCTCACACATGTTTGGCTGCCAAACATCAAAAGACTGGGTTGCTGGCAAAGAAACCGACTGATGTGTTTTGTAGAAGCTGATTGTATTCGCTCTGTTATCACCTTCCTCTGTATGCTTCTGTACATGCCAAACATAACCAAAGACTGGGTTGCTGGCAAAAAAGTCGGCTTATGTGTTGTGTAGACGCGGATCGTATTGCCAAACATCCAAAGATTTCGTGCTGTTAAATGAAAACGCTCCTTTTTTTTTTTTTTTGAAGCGATTGTGTTTTGGGTTGTTGTCGCATCCTGGTGGTGCTCCGGGAACCACAGCAGGTGGGACATAAGAAACTTTACTTATAATTTTCATTTCTGCATTTGTTTTCCTCCCTCTAGAACGCTAAGGGCGCATTGAAAGAAAAAATGTGGTCCAGTAGAACTTGCGGGGAGAGGAGAGCGCACAAAATAAAACGCCAATAATCCACACTGTAGGGAAGAAAGAAAGTTTTCGAAAAAGTGGCGGTACAAAGAAAAAAGGTATTATAACACAGCCGTAGAAATCATGGAAAGAAGTATCAATGCCGCCACGCAGATAATGGAAAATCGTGATCGCGAACTCAGCCACTCGATGCCTTCGACCGTGAATTTTGCGTTCGATCTTGATGAACCGAGCCGGCTGAGCGCAAAAGCCACTTCCTACATTATTTTGCTATTTTGCCGTACTTTCTTTTTTTAACGTCTTTTCTCGCAAACGTATCCAGTCGAGCGACCTCGCCGGTTCGGTCAGCACGGGGCAAGACCCGTCCGGCGTTATTCTCTGGAAACATTTTCTACATGTCCGCAAATGCTGCCGTCGCCGCTGCGGGTCAAATGCTCGCCCCGGCGTAAAAGCGAAGTTCAGACCAAATCGATGGCCACCCGCTTCGCGAAACAGCAGAAGTCATTTTCGTCGTCGTTTTTAGTCGCTTGACTCGCCGCCGTCTCCACCGAGCGGCGAGCGAGAAACATAAAATTTGCGCCCTTGCTGCTGCGGGCGCTACAGTCCGAAGGTGTCGACTAAGTTATACTTCATGTTCCGCGCTCCGAGATCAGTGGCCGAAACGTATTTGATGGAACGAAGTTGGCCGGGGAACACGACATTGTTCAATACTCGCCGACCTCCCAGATCGAACACGGTTTCGGCGTCTCTCGGGCAGAAAATGATGCGGAACGTATGATTTGCGGTGGAATGGTCGATGCGGAAGCGCAGCTGGCAAATGACACTTCCGCGTGCCCGATAACGAAAGACCGTGTTCCCGGATTGCTCCGATGTGTTACCAGAGACGACGGGTCGGTGAGAGAGCAGTTCGTAAAATTTATATGGAATGCCAACTAACCCGGTGTCACAAGTTGCTTCTCTAAAATAAAGTTTTTTTTGCCTCCTTCCAATAGAAAAGACGATAAAGCACCCCGGATTAAACAACAACAGAATAGACAAATGCGATAAGTGGAATCAGAGTGAATCTAATTTAATAATTTTCCCTAGAGGCATTTGAATTATGAGTGACCATTCCTTAACCTCCGTTAGAAGCACGCTAGCTATGAGACACGCCATAATTAAAGAATCATGATTAATTTTAAGCACACTGGTGTTCGCTAACAGTCACCCTACAAGCATGGTACACGAGAGATTATCGCATTCTAACCTCATCAGAACGCGCCCGCAGGTCCCGTTACCACGGGAACAACGACACAGCACCATACATATAAGCCACTGAGGCAAGATAGTCGGTATTGGTAGCTTTTCTGTATTTAGTGCAGTCCGCCGAAGTGTACATATGTGAAAGCAGTTTATTTCAAATAACGAAGCGCTCAGCTCTTTGCGAGTAAAATCTCGTGAATTGCCCGTTTTTCCCTGGAAAGCATTAGATTCTCAAATAGCTCTGTTGTGTTGCAGTTCCACAGTTGCCATTGTACGACGAAGCTATAAATATGTTAGCCTTATTTAAAAAGTAGAACCGAAAAGGGATCACGCCACAGCCGAGCAACTGTATTCTGGTAGCGTTCTCTCATTCGGCGGTTATCTACCGAAATCCACTTCCTTCCATGGCCATCCTTGAAATGCTACGAAGTTATACTTTATATCTACTGCCTCCCAGCCCCTTAGAACCTTGACTACCTTGCCACCGCATTAGAAAGCGCAATCAGGCCCTTGGACGGACACATTTTGCGCACTGGCTCCACGGACAGACGACCAACGCCTACGATTCCATTGGCTTGAAAGATCGTCCCATGGGGGTGTTTACGCCAATATCAACCAACATAGGCCAACAAAAGTAAGAACAAGCTCACTAAACAACACAGTGTGGAGAAACCACCATGTCTGGGTGTCTTGCATGTCCTGTTTGCTACCGAAGGGAGGTTCGGTCAGAACTCGTCCGCTGCAGCAAGCAAGTTGGCCGCTTCTCCAGATTGAAGTCGAGCTCTTTGCGTAGCCGGCGAACTTCCATTTGTTAGAGGGCACCGTGTCTTTCTCATTATGGTTGAGGAGTAGCGAAGGTACCTCTCAGGACCTCTTGAGAGTAGTCGAGCGGCTGACAGATGGTGCTGACAGTAACGCAGTTGATGACATGAAAGGGTCACAGGAGATTGAAAATTTTTGAACAGCACACAAATGTAGAAAACTCTCACGTTGGTGCCAGCTGCCCCGAAACACAGTGGGAAATCAATGATCTTGCTCCGCCACTCCCGCCTACCATAAAAATGGAAATGTAATGGAAACAATCCATGAAAGCTCAAGTATTAAACTGTGAATAAAGTACATTATATACCTAGCTCACACCTCTGAGCATCGATATAATAACGTTTAGAACATGTTAGTGTATGCCTACAGAATTTCTCGTAGGACAGAAACCAGGCATAACCCCCTGTGAAGGTTACTTGAAATTTAGGACTGCGGTGCGAAATTGGCATTGCGAATTTTCCACTGCGCACGTCCATTTCACTTTGCGCGTCTGAATTATAGGGTCCCTGAAACTGTTCCGACAAATTTTGTAGATGCGTAGGTCACAGCCACAATAAATCATTCGCACCACAATTCGGGTGAAACATCTCGTATCAGAGAGCTACGAACGATTACAAGTTACCCTCCTCCATAACCACGCATTTTCTCCTCAACTCATTCGCCGTGAGATGGGGGCTAAGCTGCGCCTTCATTGGCTCTGCGTCATGATGGGGTGTGTGTCGTCTACTTCCGGTCGCCTTGGAGCCAGCGCGCGAAGTCTCTCCAACCTCTCCGCCAGCAGCCTGGCAGTCGATCCTTAGCGAGAGCTGTCGAAGCAGCGTGCGCGTTGAGCATTCTGTCGCAGCGCCGAGTGCGTCCGGTGTTCCAGCAACCACAGACGACCTGGGCGTTTCGACGGATGGGTGGAGGCGTAAACTAAAGACCCTCCATATTACTATTGCTGAGATGAAGGAGCTTTAGCGTAGACGTACGTCAGCGGCCTGATTTGTCTGCGCCGTCCAGCCAACTGGTGGCGCATGGCTTAACCAGTCAAACAAAGAGCTAATGTTGCTCTAACCAAGTGTAAACCTTTTTAAGTGTTTAGAAAAAACGTGTTCCCGATTACGCTCCTGCCGAAAATTTACGGAAGCAGCAATGTAGAATTCACTTCGTTACTGCTCTAATATTTCTGCGTTTGATTGAGCTCTGTGCCACCAGGCGGCTGCACCGTGTAGGCAGTTCACGTTTGCGCCTCCGGTTATCCCTTGCAGCACCCAGACCTCGACCGCTTGCGCTTGCGTTTATCGGAATACCCGGCACACGAAACATTGTGGTAGTAATCCTCCGGCGTAAAGTGGCGGCCGCAAACGCGCAAATCCTAGCCAATCCAATGCCGACAGTCCGACGCACTGCAGCCACTCCGCTCGTGTGCTGCCTTGTAGAGGGACACGTTGTCGCCGCGTCAAATGTTGCCACTCCCTACGTTCGCAGCCCCAACGTAGCAAGGGCGAACCACGGTGCACGCAAAAAGAAAGATCGAGTCCAACACAGACCTCGGATTCCTCGTCAACGGGGAGCACATCGTAGTACAAGCAGACGACACTTGCTGTGTGCCGGAAGTCTCGAGTATAGTGGTAAATTGTCCGTGTGCGTTCTCTTTCTGTTACATTCTTTTTTATAGAAAAAAACTAACTAATATTCCAACTATTGCGAACAACATTTGTTCGCCATAAGATTGGAAAAATTATCGACGACGCGCCCTGGGCAGCCAATCGGATAGCTCGCCCAGTCAACTCGCGTCACCAGGTCAGGAGCAGCTGAAAACTCAGCCGAGTGGCGTGCTGCGATCAGTAGCGATGTACATCTCTTTAAAATCGCATAATAAATTGCACGTGTTACGCGGAGAACTTGGATGCGTCAATCAATGATCAGAAGGACCTAACGACCCTAACGACCGAGAACGTTTGTATAAAATCCTCAAAATTGCTTTAGTGTACCTGTAAGAGTAAATTGAGTTTTTTTTTTCAGTGAAACTGTAGTTCCGTTACATTTGCTCACACGTACACATGCGTGGAACCGCGGACACATGCACGCTTTCTTTTTTCCCCATATAGCATCTCCTACTGATAACAAAAGCAATCTAGAACGTATGTTAGTTAATTTGGCCACCACGATTGCAAGCACCAACTAAGTTGCTGTACATAAGCGTTTCCTCTGCACTACATCGCATGCGTACAAGTTGGTTCGCGACTATTTTTCCTACTTATTTTCCACCAGCCACTCAGAACTTAGCTTGCGATGGCCACACAAGCCGCGTCGTTCTTTACAAAAGGTGGGCACGCTGCGTGCGTTAACTCGCGCATCCAATCATGGAAAGCCAATAAGGAGATGGGGCCCGGATTCGCGTTTCCACAGCCATCTTCCGTCCCCTCTTTGCGTGCACCACGGGCCCACCATCACTCCTTTTAAATCAGCTTTCACGCTAATTACTACGAGACGGAAACAAAATGACATCGGTTTAATTGCGGGCGGAGCGCGCACGCTCCGCAGACAAACGACAAACGCGAATAAGAGGGATTAAGTGAGAAAGGTTCGGGAAAAAAAAATAATTTAAAGAACGCCGCAAGACCGAATAAGCAATGAATAACGGCGCGAGCATGCCAGATGCATCAAGTACTCCTCACGGGGAAGAAATTGGAGGGGTGTCGAGCTGTGTGCTTTATTACCGTTATCTTGTTTCCTCCATCAAAGCCGCAAAAAACGCAAACGGCTACAGAAACGCAAGTCGCACGCACTTTCGCGCGCGTCAGCAGAGTCTTTCTTTCGTTCTTGCGGGTATTTCTGCCTTTTCCTTCATTCCTCCCTCTCCCTCTCCCTCCCTCCCTCCCTCCCTCCCTCCCTCTCTCTCTCTCTCTTCATTTGCCTGCTGCCGATTCTCCGCAAAGATGAATTAGGAGCGACGTTTTACGCGGACGTTAATTAACGCGATCCGGAACAAGGACTGCCTCCACTCTTCTCTCTCTCGATCGATTCATCATATATACGGCAGCGTCTGTAGGGAGTGCAAGGCCCACTGAAGATAAACCGCGATTGTTCGGACGTGAATTGCTTTCTCGTCGATCGCTACAAAGCACTTCACTGCACGCTAGTCGGGATATGATTGGGGTGCACGCTTTCATGCGAGTGGTATTGGAAACGAGCAGACAAGGCTAAGCCGGCGAATAGCAACGAAAAGAAGAAGGAACACTTCAAAAGACACAGTATGGAGCATCAACTAGTGACCCAAACTTGATTCATGAATTGCCTGTCTTCGCGAGCTGCTATTTTAAGATTATTGCTTAAGAAGCTCATAATCAACATATTCCTGTACCTCTGTACTTCCCGCTTTCCTTCATGCTCTGCAAGACAGGGGCACAACCCTGAAAGAGTTAACTTGGAAATGCGAAGATGAAATAAGACAGCTGATTATAAGTGGTTCATTAAAGTCTAAGGAGCAAAAAAAAATATGAAAGGTGGCAGTTGACGTAAGCAACACCCTATGAAACCGTGCTAGAGGTAGCGTACGACAGGAAAAGCACGCGCCAAGTTGCCGTGTGTTATGCCTGTCGCTTTGCTATAGTGCTTAAGCAATGGCGTTGTC
The DNA here is from genome assembly GCF_023375885.2 of Dermacentor andersoni. NCBI lineage: Eukaryota > Metazoa > Arthropoda > Arachnida > Ixodida > Ixodidae > Dermacentor > Dermacentor andersoni. The sequence continues at coordinate 72,950,629 of NC_092818.1, forward strand.
GTTGCTTAAGCAATGACTACATTGCCCAAGCAAGCGCTCTTTTAACTGTTTTCCGTTAGTATTGTTTTACTCCAATAAAGCTGCGACAATCATAAAATACGACAATCAATCATTTTTTGTGGGAAGATAAATTAACTTTCAGACGTTGGGCGAATCTAGGTACAACCTAGGGCAAAAGCAGGTAACCTGCTTGTTCTTTCAGTGCTTCTCCTGTTTGGAAAACATGGCTCGACATGGCTCGTCAGTGGTGTCAGAAACTGATCCATGGAGAAAAAGAAAAGAAAAAAAACCTAAACTAATAGCTTAGCCACGCGGCAAAATTTGCAAAAAGTTTGCGTTGTCATTTTCTTCTGTGAAACATGACGCTCCTGTTCACACGTATTGTTCACGCAGCTTAATAACACTTCGAGGTGACAAATACAGGAGACCCGCGCTAACGTTCCCATAAATCCTCACGAACGAGCTCGCAGGCGCATCCAATTACCAAAATGCACCGGCGAAATGAGTTCCCCGTACATTAGCTTGCATGTATTAGCCGCTGCCTAGATAATCACATCCGAGCCTAAGCCTGCGCTTAGGTTAGGACGCTGCAGCTTAGTCGACGCTGCAGCAACGCTACTGGCGAACCGCGCCTTTCAAGACAAGGCTAACAGCTAATCTCGCGTTGCAGGCGCTGCGCTAATCTCTTCTTGGATGCCGCCGTGATTACCAGCGCTCCGGCGAACTCCGTGCTTGAGCGACTAAACATGACGGCTCAAAGTCACTACGAGGTAATCACAAACTTTATTTTCAAGCGCAGCATCTCGTTAGAGACTCGATAAGGCTAATGACCGGGCTCATTTTTATTGTGTGGCGATGAGCACGGTAACGAAGGCAAAATTTGTGGAATCACTTTGCCGCCTTTATCAGAGAACACAAAACACTGTAAAGATGCGAAAGTTGACTAGTGCAAATAATCTATGATAGCTTATTACATCCAACAATGAACTTCATTGGTAGTACGAATAGACCGATCTCACCGCGCCTACATAGGCTGTGCATGCACCCGCTTTCCGGAAGACTTCTTGCTGCCATGTCAATTGTAGTCCTCGGTATTTAAAGACGGCGGAAAAGCCCTGAGCGATGGTTATCCAATTCTCATTTTCAACAAGTATAATTTTGTGTAAGCAGTGGTGAACAGGCCAGCAGAGGGCATATCCAACCACTAAACTTTCGCCCACAATAAGGGACTGGAGACGTGAAAAAGTATATTTTCTCTACGTGATTTTTTTTTTTTTTACCTAGCACTGTTCGCACGCAGCAGCTATATCGAACGCTTTCTTTCTTTCTTATTTTTTGCGGTTGACAGCATGCAAGGGCGTATATCGTCGCTTTCCAAAAGCACTGCATACGCATTGTTTGAGCTTGATATTACGAAATTGCGACACCTTGCGCGTAGAAGTGGTGGTGCTGATGTGTTTACACTTCAGCAGTGCCTTAACCGGGAGAAAATGTGTACGCCTATTGCAATACAATATAGCAGCGTGCGTTAAAATTTTCTTGACGCTTATTTAACCGAAGGAACATGTTTTTAAATTACTGCTATCACAGATGCTATTCGGCACTTGGAAGTGGTACGCCTGATGGCATATAAATGCGTCTGGTTCTTTCCCAGCGTTCTCATCGTTGTGCGCAACAACAAAGCTGTTTTACACGGTTGTCCTTTTGTACTTGTCCCAATGTGTTCCCACGATGAAGCTTAGTCAGTTTGTTAGATGAAGCTTTAGCTCGGTGCCAGCTCTGACATCCACATTCAAATACATGCAACACGCAACAAATGCGATTAAGAGACAACCGGAAGAACGATCTTAATTACATTTGTTGCACTAGAGCGCGAAAGAGAGAGAGAAAGTTAAATTCTAGAAAAATATCATTTGCGGTACCAAACTTAATAATATTGCCGAATATAGATATTTAAAACACACAGAAGCGCAAAGTTCACAAACCCACGACTCTGCATCATTAACAGATATCGCACTAGTGGGAACTGCCTTTCTTAGTGGATCTCAAGAGGTCAAGTCCGATATATGAATCTACAGCTTATGCGAAGTGGTTATAAGATTTCCAAAGGTTTTTAAAAAAGTGTTACCTATAAGTTAGTGGTTTATCAAATTTATCCATGTAATTATTCATAATAATTTCCATTAATTTATCGTTTCTTTATTTGATTTATAAGCGCGAGTAATTTCCCCTATGTTGTCCTTGGTGTCAGTGTTTGTTGGCTTCTTATGATATGACTAATAGAAACCTATAAACCGCGTACCTACCTGTTATAACTGCATTTTGTACGAGGGTCTCGAATCCGGCAACACTGATGCTTTCAGGTAGCATGTGTAGGTTTATTGACCTGTTGCCTTCACCCAAAGAGATCACGTTCTCGTGGCGCCTGCGGCAAAAAGGACGTTCCACGTCCGCCGCCATGGTCTATGAGTGGTGGCGCTTGCTAACACTCCCAGGGTTCTACTAGGACACATAAATACCCAAGAAAGTGGATGGGGAAATGGTGCCGTGGTAGCTCAATTGATGGAGCATCGCACGCGAAATGGGAAGATTGTGGGTTCGGTTCCCACCTGCGGTACGGTGTTTCTTCATCCACTTTAATTTCCATTATTTATTGTTTCTTTATTTCATTTATTAAGCACAAGCAATTTCCCCTATGTTGTCCTCGGTGTCAGTGTTTGTTGGCTTCTTATGATATGACTAATAAAGATCGGGCCCCTCGGTTAACCCCCCTTCTTCTGGTTTATCTAAGAGTGATGTATACTGCATCAAATTTGCCCGCTTTATATGTATTAGGAGGTTCTGTTTATAAAATTGCGATATCCTTTTTTTTATTGCTTAGTTACAGAATGGTAAACATGATAGTCGATGTTTTTTTTATATTATGTTCAAGAAGGTTTTACAAAGCGATTCTGGAAAATTTGAAGCGCGATTCCTTGAGTAACTAGATTTTTACAACTTGTTTTAAATGCAACAATTCTATCAATATCAGTGCGGTCATTGCAGAGAAAATTATTTCTCTGTTTTATCTATCTATATTGAAGCATTGAAGCCCCCGAGCTAAATCATCCCGTAAATGGCCAGTGGAATGTGCGATTCAAGAAATGTCAGATCTAGATGAGTACAGCGACAATGAAAATTACTCCTGTTCTTTATTCTGTGCCTTTGTTTCGCTGCAGAAACCTTAGCAATATACAAGTGAACTAACTGTTTCGTTCAATAATATAATAGTGCACGGATTAAGCCGTAAATTATTTGTAGTGTCATAGCAGTTGCCACTTGTTTGTTCCGCTAGACATGCTCGCTAATATGCACCAGTGGTCTCGTAGTAAGCGCACATCCTTTTAACAGCGCCAGGAGTTCAAGAAAACCGTCTCATCTAGCTGTTCAGACCATTTGGGTTTATTTTCTACGGTCGCAGATGTGGCTAGCACTATCGAGCAGCAAATAAGTGCGGGCAGTAGGACACGTTTTCGTTCTTGTATACGGCGGCCGAGACCGGCCATGTGGGCAGCGCTTGAGATTGAACGCTCGCGTGTCTTGAATGCCTGAACATTATCTGTTATAACTGCATTTTGTCACCGCCTCTCTAACTTAACGATACTGCGAAGACTTCACAGCACGCGGCTAATCCAGAATTTTGGAACGTAATAATATGGTACAAATGTAGACGGGAAAGAACGAGAGCACAAGACAATTGCCGACACTCAGCCAAGACTGGCTTACTGCAGAAAACATACCACCAAAAGTGCTCTTGCCTGTTCTGCTATTTCTTCATACATATTTCGCATCTTCCGTAGCATAACTGAGTCGGCACTGGGAAAAATACAAAAGTGCCACATTCCAAGCCTTGTTACCTTCCGCTAAGTATTTACTAGATGCACTAGGAGATGCATCAGCCTTTCAAGAAATCAAATAAATCTACAAAACAATATTCCCTTACCGGTCCTCGTGTCCGGCTCATTCAGTAGTCCTTAACCTTGCGTAATGCTTGCGGCCATATGTCTTTACTGACGAAAAACAATTGAAGTTAATTTGAGAGCGCAGCTCTTAGGCGCCCGGTTCCTGCGTTGAGCGTCGGCGTGGCTCGGCGTGGTACTTCGTAACCGAGCGAACGAGCACAGCGAAAGGTGAAAGTGACTTCGTAGCCCAGCGGGAGATGAAAGAAATAGCGCGAGGAGGACAGTGGAGGAGGAGCGGAGGGGAAACGGCCTGCGCATTCACTAAGTTGCCGGCGGCTACGGCATCCGCAGCCGCGTGGGCGATCTCATCTGGGCTTCCGAGGGTGGAGGGGGGTGCAGGGGGGTGCAGGGGGCGTGAGGTGGGGAGGGCTACCCTCGTCGGCGGCTCAGCTGCTGAGCTCAGTCCCGCGGTACCAGCATGTGGGATGGGGATCACTGCTACTGTAACGGGCGATCGCGAGCGGCTACGAGTAAGGCTCGACCTGACGCTCCCTTGGGTGTTGTCGCGGCAGACATTGGTGGCGCGATTTCCCCCGACGAAAGGCAGCTCTCGTCGTTGGTGGAAGGAAAGTGAGAAGAAAAGGGTAGTGCGCAAGATGGGCTGTGCGGCGACGATGGCTACGACATGGCGCCAGAGTAGCGCGCGTCACCTGTGTGGAAAAGAAGCACTGCATGAGCGATGGGCTGTCTGCGGCGGCGGCTGTGAATCGCGCCGACTATAGTCACCTACGAGCTGCCTCTCGCGATCTCCCGATTAGCGACATAGTCGCGCCATACTTCGCTCCATTTGTAACGTGCCGCACGAGAAAGATTGTTCGCGCCCGCCACGCTACTCGTAGCGTTCTCACCCTAATATAAACCGTGCACATATGTAATCATAATACAAAGTAATGACACGCGAAATGAAAACACGTATAGAGCTGCATTCAAATTTCGCATTAGGGAGTATTGTAATTGTCGGCGACATTATTTCCTTAGCAATTTATTGCAGTACATAAGCCTGCAACAATTTGTTCATTCACTATGGCATCATAATTAACGCTTGAGAAGATGTTGTAAACACTCACAAAGGTTAAGTGCAAACCGCGCTTCGTACGCTTTCCAGAGCACTACCCGTCTGCCACTACCAGCGTGCACCACTGCAACAGTGGCACAGCGCGACGCGTGATTAGATCGGTCAATTTAAGGTCTAGGGATCCAAACAACCGGCAGTGCACATTAGTGGTAATAATTGGTAACGACCGATAACTTAAACGCCAGCACTAGCAACAGGCACGAGCAAAAAAGCACACAACATGTGTGCTTGTTGTGTGCAACATGTGCACGCAACAAGCACACAGTACTTTCTTTTTGCCCTTTGTATTCTGTTTTATAGTCCCTGTTGTAAGTGGGGATAGTGAACTTTGTGCACACACAATCTAGGAACTCACAACAGAGGGTGGGAGATCAGCTTTACCAAGAGTGAGCTCTTGACAGCTTTGCGAGGAGTGAAAAAATGGTCTTCTGCGCCGTAGATGGACACTCAAAAGCTGTGCTGTCTTCCAAGTGCGCTACAGGAGGTGTTCCTTAATCTCCAGGACACCCCAGACATACTACTCGGCGCTTTCGGCAGATCAAAGATATATGCAAAAAATATGCATCAAGAGAATGCAACTAATGATGAGCGAATTCATCTGTGTGCCACTTCTGAAATGTAACACGGCGCGCTAGTTTACTGAAGTGTTATTTGTGCTGCGTCAGTCCTCATTAAAGGCATAGAAACAAGGTTCGTTCTTTCATGTTCTTTCCTAGCAGCCTCGCCAATGAGGTCTTTGCCGGAGATATCTAATGGCTGTCTTTCAACGCACATAACCGAGACAAGAGCACAGAGCGGTTGCCTACGCGCGCAGAAATACTTCTAAGCAGTTCTATCTGATATTTTGGCTCATCACCCGGTATGCGCAAACATTGAAACACACTCGTGCGAGACAGTTATCTCATTTAAGGACATCGACACACTATTCTGCAAAAAAAGCTTTATACAGTGTTGCAACCCCCTTTCAACGTGGAAAAAGAGGATAAATGCTTTTTTTGGTAAACTCTGAGAGGACCTGCCATAGAAGCTGCAGATGACTCCTTTACACAGTACGACTGACGTAGTTCCTGGGCGTAGGCGTAAAAGCAGCGATTTCGCGATGAGGGCAATTTCTTTGCGCGCCTGCGAATAAAGCATGAAATTGATAAGTGCAGTCCAAACGCGGCACTGTGATCTTAATAGGGAACACTAAATTTCAGTTTAGTGTTCGTAATTACAAAGTCGCAATTACAAAGAAATTTAGTTTTTTTGGCGGTGAGTCATTGGTCTTCATACTTTGTTTACGGGTGTGCGTGCTTTCTCAAGAACCACCCACGCAAGTGCACGTTGACAAACTTTGACCAACTAACACTAGAAATGTGCCGATGCTACGCGCCTTGGTGAATCATATGCGTTTTACTACGGCACGTAACATCTCCTTCATCTGACAGTCGAAGAATGACCGTTGTTGCCTCGAAGATTTTACTGCCCACTTTTTGCGATTTATTGTGCGTCATGATTAATAATATCCCACAGATTATGCTTAATACAAAATGAAAAAATCAGCGCAAACGCAAACTGTATCTTGCTATTGCAGGTTAGATGCCAGTCAAGTGCACGTCTTGGATTTGCGTACGGCGCGCGAGACGTTTCAGACAAGAAAATTCACAAACCAGTGCAAGTACCTAGTGCCGCTTCCCATACCAACTAGCATAACTCCATCATTCAATATAATACGACATGAATATAGTTAATTTAAGAGTACATATTGTTACGAGGCGCTTGTACAGGAACACGTCGACAATGCTGCAGTGCGTTGCAGCACGAAGAACACCAGAGAGAAAAGAACGCTGGGCAAGCTGGCGCTCATTCACACTGTTTTGACAGTTCCTTGCGTATATTGGGAAATACTCCTTTCTCCTATCGACCTACATGTGATTTCCCTGACAGTTTGGTGGAGCTGCTGGGTACCCGGAGCTCAACAGTGGTTGTCGCTTTCGCGTTTCCACGATTCCCGACGAGCCCACAACCGCAACAGTGCCAGTGACACCAACAGCAACAATTGCAGTCGTGCTTGCGCATCCACGAGACCCAGTAGGGTTCTGCAGTACGGATGATGTCGACGTTGAAGATTGCCTCGCTTATTATGAACACGTGAGTCAGCAAAACCATATGGACCCAAAAAATCATGCTGCCGAACGTGCTGTTTATATCTCACAGGCGCGGCAAGTATGGTTCGAGAACCACAAAGAGGAGCCTGGAAGTTGGGACAGCTGCAAAGATAAACTGCGTCACTTGTTTCGGAAGGCCATGGCTCCAGAGATAAACACAAAAGAATATCTGGTCACCCAAAGTTAGAAGTCCACGGAAGCGTGCATGTACTGCATTCAGGAGGTGTTGGCACTTAAACAGTGACAGTGACATGGCGGAATCATACAAGGTTGGCGAGGTGCTGAGAGAATAGCAAACGACGCGTTCAACCAGTTGATGACCCGAAATTGTGCGACCATCAATGACATCATTGAGCGATGCCGGCACTTCGAGGAGGCCGAGAGCCGTCGCATTGGGAGACCATTCGCCCTGTTGTCAAACACCCGTGCGACAACGTCGTGCCAGGATGGATTGGCCTCTCGCGTTTCACCATGGTCCCCACTAAAGCGGGCACGAATTGTTCAACGACAAATCGAATAATGGCTGCTGCAGTTTTTCAACAATGGCCTCAGCGATTTCCCCATCTCCTCAGTTCCATGGTTCAGTTCACCGCACTGCAGGAGCTCGCACATATTCAGTTCCACTGTCTCCACCGTCTATATTTCCAGGACAACTGACTTTCACTCCCTATTGCCTCCTCAGGACCTACGCTTCCGTACACGCCCTGGTAACCCGGCTGAGTGGAAAACTAGATGATCGGCTGATTTGTTTGAGCTGCCGCAGTATCGGCCACGTCGTTCGCTGTTGTAACAACCGTTTGTCTTCGGCGTTAAGAAGCCGGTACGCCGCTTCTAGCCGGACCCACACCAAACACCGCTGCTTCTAGCCTCCTTTGGAGCCTTATGACTCAGACACCACCACACCGCCATAGAGCCGCAAGGTATCGCCGCCAGCACTCCGCCCGTCGTCCCTTCTCACTCCACGAAGACGGCCGTGTTGGACATAATTTAGCAGCAATGGTGCAGCCTTAATACGCTCACCTGTTGGGATACTAGATTTGCTGTGCCAGCGTTAGGTGAAGGAGCTACAACGAGCGGTTCACAATTCTAAGCGCAGTTGTGGCAACTTCGCAGACAGCGGAAGCCAACGCGGAAGAACGTGTCGCACTCATTTGTTCCCATGACGTGAGATAACGGGCACCCATCACTCGTGACTTCCCCTGCGCATCCACACGAAATCTGCTGGCCCGGTACAACATCGCAGCCGAAAAAAGAAGAGCTCAGAAGACAGCGCCAACGGCGTTCTTTTCCCCGGCGCCGCGGTGGCTGTATAAGACAGAGAAAGGAAAACAGAGACTCGATGCGCCCACGCTCTGTCCAGTCCGGAGGATCTGATACTACTTCTCTAGGCCAGAAAGGCCAGAATCTGGAGGCCGTTCTGTTTATGGAGAGTAAGGCATCGGTCTTGGTTTCTTAGACCGATGTGTTTATGAGCAACAAACTCGGCAGGAAAATAACATCCCAAAGAAATAAACAAAACGAAATTGCAAGAATTATACCTATACGTACAGAATGCCCGTATGTGTGCGGACTTCGTTGTGAAGGAAAGGGCAGCGTAATGGGCACCAAGAGATAAGAGATTCGCTCCAGTGGCGCTGGCGACGAGGTGGAAGTAACAAGACCGGCCACCCACCCTCCAGAAAGGCAGGGGCACCGCGACGGAGCGCAGCAGGCTGACGGGCAGACGCCATGACCCCTGCACGATTTATCGCGACCTCTACGTGGAGGCCATTTGTCGCGTGCCGTGGCGACTCACTCGCCTATCCCACGAGTTGCGCGGCCTGTGGTCACGCTGATACTCAACACTCTCCACCGCCTCCATTCCCATACTCTCGTTCCACAGATTCGGCGGACGGCCATCGAACAAATAACAAACGGCGACTATGTTGTATCTCGCTATTCAGGACTTTTGGGAGCTGCGGATTATCGGGCTAATGGGAAAACGTACGTACACGCATTCAGTAAGTCATATACGCTAGTTGGCCGTTGCAATGCATGATTGGCTGGCATTTACATGAAGTTCTCAATGACTGTGAATGCTGCGTTCCGCATTCATGATAGGTGGTATAATGTTTTTTGAAGAATGTCGCAATGATAAACCACACAATATTTATTTATTTATTTATTTGAGTACCCTAAGGGCCCATTAGGGCATTACATAGGGGGGGACGAAAAAGTACAAGCATGAGTGAAATCTGTACAATGTAAATATATGAAGGCATTAGGAACCATAAAAAACATTTAGCAGAAGCAAACAAAACAAAGAAAGAAAGAAAGAAAGAAAGAAAGAAAGAAAGGAAAGGGTAACGAAATTTATACAATGTTTAGTAGTGTGAAACACGCATAAGAACCTAAAATGTGATGCAAACAATCAGTACCCATCGGAACACGATGGGTACTCAAATCAAGTAAACATTTAGGTAAACAGCCTACACAGATACATAGCAGATGAAACGGAATGAATTTTACACAATGCCAAGCACTTGAAAACGCTGTTTAAGTAAATATTCAAGAAAATGTGGGTTCTGACAGATTGACACACTCTAAAAAGGTTAGCAGTGCTGCATGAAATGATGATGATTCCGTAAGCGAGACAATGTTTGCAGGTAGCGAGTTCCATTCGGCAATAGATAAAACTAGAGGCGAATTTTGATAAGCGTTAGTCCTGGCAAATATAGGTTTTACTTTATGAACATGGTCTGTGCGGGTAGAGATGTGGGGAGCGGGAAGAATATGGGCTCGAGCGAATGCAGTGTTGCTGTGGTAAAGGCTATGGAAGAAGGTCAACCGTGATAATTTCCTGCGCATGTCAAGTGAAGGGAGATTAAGTAATTTCTTTAAGGCGGACACACTTTGATATCGCGAGTATGAAGTTAAGATGAACCGCGCAGCTTTATTTTGAACTGATTCGAGTAGGTTCGTGAGATTAGACTGATGGGGGTGCCAAATTATTGACGCATATTCTAAAGAAGGCCTGATAAGAGAACTGTATGCTCGAAGTCTGGTATCTGTGTTAGCAAGGTGTAAGTGACGTTTCAGGTAACCAAGTTTTTTGCATGCTTTTGTGGTGATGTGTTCAATGTGAGCATTCCAGCTTAAATTGGAGGTAAACAGGACACCCAAGTACTTGATTGAAGATACTGAGTCAACAGTAATACCGGGTATTGCATATTGGTCAGAGGTAGGTCGAGGTATCGAAGCAAATTTTACGTGTTTAGTTTTGGCTATGTTAATTTCCATCTGCCATGTGTCACACCAGTCAGTTAGTTTTGTTAAATCAGACTGCAACACAGAGATGTTGGCAGGGCAGCTTATTTCATTATATAAGACGCAGTCATCTGCGAAGAGACGTATTTGTGAGGTAATATTAGTTGCGATGTCATTTATGTATATTAAAAATAGCAGTGGCCCAAGGACGCATCCTTGAGGAACTCCCGAAGTGACGTGAGTGCGGTTAGAAAAGCAGTTGTTGAGACTGATTACTTGAAATCGGTTCGTTAGGAACTCCTCAATCCATCGCGTCGTGTTGTAGTTAAGCTGTAGGTTTCTAACTTTCAGTTTTAGTCGATTATGAGGTACTCGGTCGAAAGCTTTAGAAAAGTCAATAAAAATGGCGTCTGTACTAATCAATCTGTGCAAAGAAATGTGAATATCTGTTACAAGTTCATAAAGTTGCGTCTGACATGAGCGATTTTGGCGAAAGCCATGTTGGTTATTGAGGAGCAGGTTATTATCGTTAAGATAGGCTATAATGTGAGAGTATAGGATGTGTTCCAGTAATTTGCAGCAGATAGATGTCAGTGATATAGGTCTGTAATTATTAGGGTCTGCTGTATTACCTGATTTAAATACCGGTATCACTAATGCTGTTTTCCAATCTTCCGGTAGGCACCCTGTATCGAGTGATTGCTGAAATATTAGAGATAACAAAACTGAAGAGTAGTGCGAGGTTAATTTTAGAAGTTTAGCACTTATACTGTCAGGACCTGGGCTGGTTTTATGAGGAAGCCTGTCAATGGCACGAGAAACACCATGTTCCGTTATTATGATGGATGAAAAAGGGAATCGAATAGATGGTTGTTCAAGTATGTGAGTGTTATCAAGTGGCAGTTCGTTAGTAAAAACTGCAGAGAAGCATTTGTTAAATAGCTCAGTGCTATCTTTTGTGTTGAGCACTGCTCCGTTTTCGGAAAGTAGTAAGGGAGCAGTGTGATCTGCTTTTGGGTTAACTACTTGCCAAAACTTTTTCGGATCAGTTTTTATCATATTGGGAAGGGTGCAATTAAAAAACTTGTGTTTAGCTTCGATAATTGTTGTTTCTGTATGGCGTGCTATGGTTTTGTAATTTTGCCAGTCTTCTGGAGCATTTGTTCGCGCAGCTTTTCTGAACGCTCTTTTTTTCTTGTTTATACACTTCTTCACTTCGCGGTTAAACCACGGATCGTTCTGCCTTGAGCTGATGGTCATTCTTGGTATGCATGTAGTTTCAACTTCTTTGAGTTTATCGCGGAACAAGCTCCAGTTATCATGTACCGTTCTGTTTTGAAAATTGTTTGCAAAGTCTGCTGTAAATGAGGCTAACATATCAATTATTCTGCCAGTGTCGGCGCGTGCGTAGTTGAGAATGTATTTTTTGGCTGTATATTTCTTGGCAGGTTTCAATGAAAAGGAACATTGCACCACCCTGTGATCACTTAATGGTTCTAACACATGTGTCGCAGCAAGGTCTGGATGATTTGTTAAAATAATGTCTAGTATGTGTTCACCCCGAGTTGGTTCGCGCACGACTTGAATTAAGTGATGAAAATACAAGGTTTGTAGAAAATGAAGACACTCAGATCTGTTGCAATTTTCCTTCAACGAAGAAGTTGACCACTCGATACCTGGGTAATTAAAATCACCCCCTAATATTAGTATGCATTTTGGAAACTGGGATAAGACCTGTTGTAAAGCATCATTGAAAAAATGAACAAATTCCAAACGGCTATCGGGTGGACGATAGCATGCACCAATGACACATTGCGCATGTCCGATACGTGCAGAGACCCACACTATTTTAAAAGGAGAGTCGATTATCACTAGAGACGGTTGATAGTCATCTTTAATGACCACAATAACTCCGCCTTCTCGGAAGCCTTCCCGGTCCTTTCGAAAGATTACAAAAGATGGGTCAAGTGCAAGTTCGCTATTAGTGATGTCACTGGAAAGCCACGTTTCCGTACCTATTACTATATCTGTGGTGCAAGTATGTATGAGCGTTTTCAGTGCATCAATTTTATGAAAAAGGCTGCGGAAATTTGCCAAGAGCAACGAGACTGCATGTACGGGCGTGAGCTTACGCCTCTCAGTTGTTTTTCGTCAATTACTGGAAGGTTGGTTCCTTGCAGCAACCTGTACAACATTATTAGTGACTGAATCGAACCGGTAAACAGAATCTTTAAAATGTAGAGACATATAACGAATAGAAAAACGTTCGTTTCCCTCACGATTGCTCTTAGCAAGGAAGGAGGAAGGAAGGAAAAAGTAGAGAAGGAAAGGCAGGGAGGTTAACCAGTTTAGCGTAACCGGCTTGCTACCCTACACATGGGAGAGGGATGGGGGCGATGAAAGATGGGGAAGGGGGAGAGAGAGAGAGAGCACATAGCACAGCACACAAACATCGTCCGGTAGAGTCTATCAATCTGGCATTGTACGTGATAACACTGTCAGAGCCGCTTGTCCAATCCCGTCTCTTTCAAAAACTGAAGTAGTCCCTTCGTCGCCTTCACCTGCGATGTCTTCTGTCGGCGGCATGTGAAAATCGTGTCGAGGGACAATGGTCTAGTGTCAAGGTGCGCGAGAACGGATGCCAGGGACTGTCGCTGAACATTATATTCAGGACAGTCGCACAGAATGTGTTGCAGCGTCTCCTCGCAAAGACAGGCATTGCAGAGAGCGTTGTCGGCCATTCCAATGCGGAATGAGTAAGATTTCGTGAAAGCCACCCCTAACCATAAGCGATAAAGCAGAGTCGCCTCGCTTCGGCGGAGTCGAGTTGGCATATAGAGATGCATCAAAGAGGGCAGGTGGTATTGACGGTTGCTCTGGTTGGTCTGGCTGTTTGGTGTGCACCATGAAGAGAGCGTCATCTCCTGTGCAAGCACTCGAAGTCTGCTAGCTGCGTCGGATCGTGAAAGCGGTATGGCCTCTTCTTGTGCGTCTTCAAGAGCTGCCCGAGCGGCATTATCGGCGTCTTCGTTTCCAGTGACGCCGCAGTGACTTGGCAGCCACTGAAACCTCACGTGGTGTCCTTTCTCCTGTGATGTATGGAGTAGGCATCTAATATCGAATACGAGCTGTTCGAATGGCCCGCGACGCAGAGCTGGTAGTACAGATTGTAGGGCTGCCTTTGAGTCGCTGAAGATGGACCATTGTCGAGGTGGCTCCCGACTGACGAAACGGAGTGCAGCGCGAAGAGCAGCTAGTTCAGCAGATGTCGATGTTGTCGGGTGGTCAGTCCTAAAGCTGATGGTAATAGCTTTTGCTGGGACAACCACAGCACCGGACGAACACTGGATGTTTGTGGAACCATCAGTATAAATGTGTTCGCTGTCCGCGTACCTCTCGTGCAGAAGAAGCAGAGACAGTTGTTTGAGGACAGGCGACGACAGTTCAGACTTTTTTCCGATTCCTGGTACACTGAGATGTACTGTGGGGCTGATAAGACACCAAGGGGGTATCGATGGTTTAGATGCAGCGGTGAAGCCCGAGGGAAGTTTGTCGTTGTACTTGTTGATAGTTTTAGAGAATGATGATTGGTGCCTGTCTGAAGGTAGTGCTGCAAGGTGGTGATAGGGGGCACGTGCAAAATGTCTGATGTGCGTTCTCAGGGCTTCCACCGTAATGTGAGTTCGCATTGGATGGTCCCGAGCAATCGCAAGAGTCGCCTCTGTTGACGTACATCTGGGCAAACCAAGGCAGACTCTGAGTGCTTGAGCTTGTACTGCCTGCAGAACACGAATATTTGTCTTGCAGGTGTTGTTCAGTACAGGTAGACTGTATCTTAAAAAACCGAGAAAGAGAGCTCTGTAGAGTTTAAGCATTGCGTCTACTGACATCCCCCACGTCTTCCCTGTCAAGTATTTGAACAACTGGGAAGTAGCTGTCAGGCGCCGTTTCATGTAGGCCACGTGTGGGCTCCAACAGAGGTCTCGGTCAATAATGACGCCAAGGAATCTGTGGTTTCGGACATAGGAAATGGTCCGCCCATTGATTGAGATGACATAAGGCGTCATCGGTTTCCGAGTAAATGCGACTAGTGCGCATTTTTCAGGTGAAATGCTGAGACCCTGCTTACACAAGTAGTTCGCTGTCAAAGTGGCCGCTCTTTGAAGTCGCGCACGTATCTGAGGACGTGTGACTGCCGAAGTCCAGACACAGATGTCGTCAGCGTATGTTGAAATCTTGATGGTAGTTGGCAAGCATTCAGCAAGTCCAACAAGAGCGAGGTTGAATAGCGTCGGGCTGAGAGCACCGCCTTGAGGAACGCCCCTGCTGGTATAGCGTCGCGTAGTTGGGCCATCGTCAGTTAACACATAGAATGATCTTGCAGACAGGTAACTTGCAATCCACAAAAAAACTCGACCACCTAGGCCAACCGTCGCAAGAGCGTCGAGAATGGCCTCATGTAATACGTTATCGTATGCCCCTTTCACATCTAAGAATAAAGCTGCAGATAAACGCTTACGGGACCTTTCGTGCTGGACATATGAAACGAGATCAACTACACTGTCGATGGAAGAGCGGTCACGTCGGAAACCAGCCATGGAAAGCGGATAAATCTTGTAAAATTCAAGGTACCATTCCAGGCGGCCAAGGATCATCCGTTCCATTATCTTTCCTACACAGCTGGCCAGTTCTATTCGGCGGTAAGAGGTGAGTTCTAATGGGGATTTGCCCTGCTTTAAGAGTGGCACCAGGCGGCTTACTTTCCATTCGTCAGGAACATTTCCCTCCTGCCATGAGGAGTTGTAAAGGCTCAACAATTCTATCCGTGCGGACTCTCCGAGATAGCACAAGGCCCGGTATGATATACCATCTGGACCCGGAGATGATGAGCGCCTGCAGAGAGCTAGTGCCGCTTCGAGCTCCTCCATTGTAAAAGGAAGGTCCATGCGGCAATCACGGGAATGGGGGACGTCAGCTCGGGCTGGAGGATCTGGACGAGTCGCTTGGTCTGCGATCCGCGCACAAAAGTCTTCTGCGACATCGATGTCTTGCCGCCCTTGGAAAAGCGCTAGCGCCTTGAATGGAAAACGCCGTTCCGGAAGGCAACGCAGACCTTGCACCGTTTTCCAAATGTGAGACAGTGGCTTGCGGGGGTCGAGTGTCTGGCAAAACGTTGCCCACCGTTCCGACGCTAATCTATCCATACGACGCTGAATCTTCTTTTGCATCCTCCTGGCTGCCCTAAGGTCATGGATTGATTTTGTACGTCGATATCGACGTTCCGCCCGGCGACGAAGCGCTCGATGTCGCTCTAATTCTATGTCGAAGTCATTTCGCGTGGAAGAGATCGTCATCATGCGAGTGGCGTTTTGCATCGTCATTTTAATCGTTTGCTCTAACCCAGAGGGTAGGCCCTCGCGGCAGGCATCTTCCATCTCAGATTTGAAGTTGGCCCATTGAATCGTCCGAATGGTATTCCGTGAGCCTGATGTAGACGACAAGCCTTTGATGTTCAGATAGGTGGGAATGTGGTCACTCCCATGTGTCTCAATGTCTGGAAACCACTTCACACATCTGGCGAGAGAGTTGGAGACGAAAGCAAGGTCGAGGCAGCTGCCGTATGTCACGCCTCGAAGAAAGGTGGGGCTACCATCGTTCAGGAGAGTAAGGCCATAGTTGTGGGCGATACTTGCTAATCTTCGTCCTCTTGCATTTGTCCTTGTACTTCCCCATGCTGGATGGTGTGCATTTAAATCTCCTATGATGACCCATGGGGCGAGACAAACACTCAAGATATCCGCAAATCTTTTGGTATCGAAATTGCTGGAAGGCGGTATATACACGCCTATGAGAGTAAACAAGAGTTTGTTCTTTTTAACTGTGATGCATATATATTGATTGTCGTCGTGGGGCGCAATTGGTTGCAAAACATAGGTGAGTTCACGACGAACAAAAACGACGATTTTGCTGCATGCACCGTTTGTTGATGAGATGATAAACTCGTATCCTGACAGTCTTATTGGTTTCGACAAGTTGGGCTCACAAATGACGATGAGTGGAAACCCATTGGTGTAGACAAACTGACGAAAATCTGAAATTCGTGATTTTAGCCCTCTGGCGTTCCACTGGATGACGGACGCTGCTTTGACTTCTTTCCGGAAGGATGGGGTAGGAGTAGCCATCTTTCTAGTTGAGGGATGCAAGCACTGGGCTTAAGGCGTCCAACACTTTAAGTGCGCTTCGAGCAGATGGTGTCCTCATGTCCACTAAAAGCGCTCGAATGGCCTCCATGAGAGAACGTAGCACCGAGATGACTTGACGGTCTGTTTTAGGTGAATCATCCATGGCCGGAGAAGGATCAGGTGGGGCCCCGACCTTCTGAGGTTCTTTCGCAAGGGAGCGGCTCGGTAGCGTAGGCCATTCCTCTAAAGATAGAGTCTTTTCTGCTTCCTTCGTGGAAGTGGTGGGCCCTTTCGCGGCGCGGCTAACTGGCACCGCAGAGGAGTGGGTACTGTCACTTCGCGCATGCGTCTTCTTCGAAGACGTACGATGGTGCCGACGTCGACGCCGACGCCGGACTACCTTGGCTGCCTCCCTGTGGGCCGAATTGTCTCTGGCCATTTGCTTGAGAACCGCGCGTTCCCTCTTGATGCGGGGACAGTCTTTCGACGAGGCCGCGTGAGCGCCGCTACAGTTGGCACACTTCAGGACCGTGGCACCGCAGGTCTGTTCTGCATGAGGTTCAGCGCAACGGGGACACAGTAGCGAGTTGGGATACACGCCCTTGACGTGTCCTAGCCTGAAACACTGATGGCATTGAAGCGGCTTCTGGATGAATGGTCGGACCGGATGTCGAAAATGTCCGACTTTAACGTGGGATGGGATACAATCCCCCTTGAATATTACTTTTACGCAGCGCGTATTCCCAAGGCGGCGCACTTGCGTAATGATCGTGCCTTCGTATGCCGGCTTGATGAGGCTAGGTAAGTCATCATTAGGAATGGCTATGTCGATGTCGTAAATCACACCGGCTATGGATGTGTCGTCGATCGGGATAAAGGGGCGCATTTTGATTCCGCCTAGCTCCGTGATCACTTGAAGTTTTCCAAGCGCACTCGCGTTTTACACGTCTATGGCGAGTATATTCTTGCGTGGATTTATTCTTATATCTTTAATTTGATCCGGCACCGCACGTTCCAGAAAAATGGATAGGGCTTGCCTGTTCAGCAATCGTAGGTTGCTTGATGGCTCTTCCGGCATATAGATGATGACGTGTGGCCAGCGCGCAGGCCTTGACTTCATAGTCGTTGTGCTCGCAGGAGTTGACGGCAATTCAAGAGTAATTTGATTAAGTATCAGGAGTCTCTCCACAAGGGGACTCCATAGCACTGAAACAAATAAATAGGTTCTTAAATACATATTACAGTGTTTAAGGAACTTGAAGCTGCCGAGGCCTTCTTTCTTAGCGTAACTAAGCACTGTGCTATGTACAGCGAACAGAGATTTCGAGCTACAAGAAATACGTTTGTCGTTTCGGTATGTGTGTGGCTATCGCACATTGCTTTCGACACGGCAATTCATATAGTGGCTATATCCGAGTACTCAAGCGAGAAAGTTTCAAGCTTCGTGCATCCCATCAAGCCGATAGCTTTAATCACTGCACCATGGCGGCTTTGGTCAAGTGACTAGATGAGATTCGCCTGTGTTAAGAACGGCCCGTCGACGTCCAAGTTTTGCCAACCAGTTGCGACCGCGGGCGTCATCTTTTCCTGGAGCGTCGCCGCAAATCTCTAGCCACGGCGTGACTAAGTCGACTGTGTGTCGAGAACAATACGCGCGTCCTCCACTCTTCGTCGTTGGAGCCGAGTTCGACGAAGCAGGCTTTGTGCCTGCACTCGCCACTGCCGCCCTGGTCTGCCGCAAGCGGGGAAGCGCCGCGGGAACGTCGATGGGGACCCCTTCCCACGCACCGTTCTTGCAGTAAGCCCCGAGTTTTACGAAGTCCGTGTGACGTCGGTTCCGGACCATGAACGTGTGTGTGTGCGTGTGCGTGTGTGTGTGTGTGTGTGTGTGTGTGTGTGTGTGTGTGTGTGTGTGTGTGTGTGTGTGTGTGTGCACGCGCGCGCGTGTGTGTGCGTGTGTGCGTGTGTGTGTGCGTGTGTGTGTGCGTGTGTGTGTGCGTGTATGCGTGTGTGTGTGTGTGTGTGTGTGTCTGTGTGCGTGCGTGCGTGCGTGTGCGTGCGTGCGTGTGCGTGTGTGTGTGTGTGTGTGTGTGTGTGAGAGAGAGAGCCGTCCCGCGGAGAGGCGGCGTGTTTACGATGTCTGGACGAACGTTTCCGCCACCTTGGAATCGGGGGAGGACCGAGTGTTTATAAACCGCTGTTGTGCGGATGCTCAAGACACTCTCTCAAGCAGTAATGTTAGACTGACGTGCTTTCTCTCGCAGTCATGCTGGACTGATGAACTGCATGTAAATACTGTAAATAAATCAATATTCCTCGTTCTCGATGAGAAGCAGTCCTTCTCTTCATCAACGTCCTCAGCGTGGATAAGTTGGACGAAGGCATGGGCCAGCTACCTTCTAATTCATGCCGGACTCCAATCTTGACAATGGGTTACGAGCGATGGGATTGAGCCCCCAATCCTGACACCTGGTATATCGTTTTCCAAAAGTATATAAATAAATAATGGGGTTTTACGTGCCATAAACTTGATACGATTGTAAAACATGTTGCATTCAGGAACTCAGGATTCCTTTTGAGCCCCTGGGGTTGTTTACTGAGCATCCAATGCATGGCGCACGACCCTATTTGAAGTTCGCCCCCATTGAAATTCACCTCCCATGGTCGGGAAGAGAACTCGTCACCTCGTGCTTAGCAGCGCAACCCCTTGCCGCTAAGCCACCATGGCAGATGTCCTCCGACGTTTTATATTGTTAAGAATGAGCAAAATATACGACGGTGTCCACAGAAATAATCCCTGTTCGCAACGTGAAGCCTATAATCGGCGCCTCTCCACAGAGGGTTGGCAAACCGCGTGTGCCTTCGGTCTGCTGCTAAACATTCAATCCCAATGTATACGGGAATGGACATCGCTGCGGCATCGAGGAATGCAAGCTCCACGCCCCACACCAAGTGCTATAAGATATAGGGCAGGTGAAAGCAGAAACGGTGTTGGCAGTGGCACCTTTCTTTTGACGCACGTGCAATAGGAGTTTGCTTTCGACAAACGCGATGCAGCAATTTTACACCGTGGCAGCAACTGCGCCGAGTGCGCGGAGTAACACACAGAGCGCAGCAGAGAGGAGAGCGTAAAGGTTAATGCGTAGAACGTCAGCGTTTGCGAGAGTTTATAAAACACCTTCAGGTTGCACTACTGTTTTCCAGAAGAGATCGTACTTCGTACTTGCGGCTTCACTCATGATTCTTCAGGGGGAGTCTTGAAACGTACGAATGCGTCGGAGACATTAATCTGAACCTTGGTTCTCCATAATTTCATTATCAAACGAAAGAGTGACTGCAATATGGGAAACATATTTTTTTAGTCATTCAAGGGCTACGGTTAATAGTGATGAAGCACAGCCCGGCTTATTCGTAAATAGTTTCCTCGGATGGCTGCGGGGGAAATGAACTTCTTCATTGGAATCGGCGATAAGAGTTTGTACTGTTTTTGCATGACAGAGACGGCAAGGGCCAGAAGACTCGTCCTCTTATGCGTGTGTGTATGATTTTTTATTACCAAGCGTTCGTCAAAACTTGACAACACGCTCATCCATCTAGTCACACTAAGTAGCCTCTGTCGAAGCTTTACTCACTTGTGGATGCTTGCTTGTGTTCGTTCATGTCATTTCGTACTGTTCCTGCCTCGAGCAATACATATTATTTTTGGCTGTCTTCCTTTGATAAGTAAAAATATAATAAGACGTCATGAACCTATTGTCCCTGTTTGTCTTAAGAGCTGATGGCTCTGAATGTTTCGTGTTTGTGTTCGCCTGCTTTGAAGAGATGTCAAGGTGTATCCGGAATACGTTGTTTTTTGTCATCTTGCTTTTCAAACAAGAAGCTGTGCTCTTCAGGAGACAAGCAACACGAATGAACAACGGAACTAAAACTGAGTGTATATATGTGTAGGCAACGGTAATGCATTACGACAAGTATGGCTTCCTATTGTCACAAATGGGGCACGATCAGCTGTAGACATGTTGTCCTTTTCAAGACAATGGCATGGTTGTAACGCAAACAGTAAGAGCTGTGTGTGCCTTAGTCCTTGTTTGTTGGCACCGCAGTTATCTGCTGAATGTGTGGATGGTTCACTACTTCAGAAGAGCAGACCACGTTTGTGTTGCTAACGCTGTCGTGGCCCGTGGCCTAGGAGGGAGAACGCCGCCATAACAGTCGGGTTTGTTGAAAACTATTTTCTGTCATCCAGAACATAAATGGCTTGCGTAAGTTGCTACGTATACCATTACCCGCTTCTGACTAAGCTTGTGTCCCAAAGGTTTCTAATTATGAATGTAGCAATGTCAAATGACATGAGCTTGCGATATGTCTTGTGCATTGGAATGTATTAACGTAGATTGGTGCGTCAGCTGGATGTTATTAGACCGTGGCCTCTGAGATCGCGCTGAAGACGCACTGTAGCCATCTCGGAGACCATGCCTAGACCCCAAACGTGAGCATGCGGAAACAAACGCGGCCGCTAGGAAAGCAGTACACGTACTTCTATTCGACAGTCAGTCAGTCAGAAAACTTTATTTCGAATCAGAGCGATTCGCGTCCGGCGAGTTAGTGGGCTGGTGAACACACCGAGGTTACGGCCAAGAGTTTGTGCCTCTCGGCAGCTTCCTTGGCCCGCTGGACTGCCCAGAGTTGGTCTTGCACGTTAGGGCTGAGCAGCGCTGCTTACCATCGCGCGCGGAGGCTGTCGATGGAGGCTTCGCTCGCATTGTCCTGGGTTAGTTCCCGGCATTCCCATAGCACGTGTTCTAGCGTGGCTCTGGTGCCACACACTTTGCAAGCTCAGGAAATTTAACAAGAAGCATAATAGACTGATTTACATAATCAATGAAACGCAAACGTCTAAATGACTCAAAGCGTATGTAATTAACGATTAACTTTTTCAACTAGTTCTTCCAACTGCTCTGATTAAAGAAGTACTGCGTCGCCAAATTTTATTATTTATTCGAGTCATTAGTTTCTTTGCTTCGTGCAAATCTTTCTCATCTTTCGAAAAAGATGCGTTTGCCTGTTCGCATTCGTTTTGTTTCCTGAATTTACATAAATAAATGTGACGTTCTGAAGAGTTCGAAATATCTTCAGACCAGCTTTTTCAGCAAGCCGCGTTGCAATGCGTTTAAAATGACAGCACTACAGAGGCGTCGTCTGACTGTGATGTCGACAGCATAATGTAGGCATCATTACCTCCCTCGCAAAAATGTTCACACAGATATGCACAAATTGGTGCATTCGTTCCGGATATTTATCCACGTATGTTCGCTAAGCTACGAGTAAAAATGAGTACGTTAGTGAACTCTGTTAACGTCCAGAACTTCTGAAGTTCGCGTTTCGCTCGTGCACATCGTCCTCTCGACAGGATGGCATTTACGCCTTGCAATTTCAACGATGTAACAATTTAGTCGCCTTGAAATGACTCTTTGTTGAAGCTACTTTGTTCCAACCTGCTGTCTCTGTTCCAAGAGCTGTAGCAGCAAAGTGTTGAATAGTAAAACAATGTAGAAAAGAAGATATTTTTTTTACTCTTTTTTTTAGTAAAGAACGTCAGACTAAGACGATGCGGTACTTATCGGTGTCGCTCGCAAGCTGAAATTCCAAGTGATGAACTGCAGTGCACGTCTCCCTACTGTTGTTCATTTGCCTGAATCTCGACGGTGAAAGTTGCAGAGAGCTAAAAATGACGCTACCTTTCATTCCAGCTTCAATGTTCGTGGCTGTTCATTTACGTTGTGAGGAAGTGCCGAATTCTCTTTCGTAAAGGGCGTCTGGAAGTTGCAGAGACAGAATACACACATAAAAAAAAACGTTGCGAAAGTTGTTTTTCTTAACGGAAATGAGAAGTGGTCTGCTTCCGCTCCGAAGCAGTCCCGAAAGCAAGTTGCTCAAGCTCCTGCTTTACCTTGCGGCGATAGCATTTACCAGCTAGAAATCGGGTTTGCTGAGTCCGTCTGTTCCGTTTCGTTAAGGCTGGCCCTCGGGGAGCAAACTTTAAGATGAATTCGCCGAAATGTGAAAGAAATCTAGTGAGCTGCACCGCTATGTTTTCGTTGTACCACACGTGATGTGACGATAGAGTGATGAAATTGTGGAGCCGTTGTAATTGTAGTTAGAGGTAAAGTAGGGCTAGCAATGTCGTTTAAAGTGAACAGAAAAGAAATCGCCGACGATTACGATACTCATTAATGCGAAATTTCAGCTGAACTGTATACGCGTTTTCATTTCGCGATATATTGGCTGGCGTGGACAATCCGTCTCGTGCGGCACGTTGCATGGGGAGCGAAGTGTGGCGCAACCGCCTGGCTAATCGGGAGATCGCGAGATGAAGCACTTGGGTGACGCGTGGGCGCGATTCACAGCAACCGCCGCAGACAACCTCCTCACATGCAGCGCTTTGTTTCTGTACAGACGGCGCGTGCTACTCTAGCGCCATCTAGTAGCATTCGTCACCGCCAAGCGCTTGTGTGCGGCACTGCGCCTTTGTTCTCACGCTTTCACCGTATACCGTCCTCCTCCACTTTCCCCCTCGCGCTCTCTTCGCTGTCGCTACTTTTTTCATCCCCCGCTGCACTCCGCGTTCGCTCTAATGTTTCGCTGTGCTCATTCACTCGGTTACGAGGTAGGACGCCGACGCCGACGATCACCGCAGGAAAGGGCGCCTAATAGCTGCGCTTTAAAACGTTGGAACAGTTATGCTGCAAAAAAGAGAAAAAAACTTGTTGATATTATTGCGCGCAATTGTTTCATCTGTTAAGTGTCCGTTGTCAGGACTACCGCGTTCGTCCTAACGCGTCAGGCACAGGTCACGAGATCAAATGCACGAATTAGGTTATGGCAGGGCAAACAGCATACAGCTGCAGGAACGATACTGCCCTGAATTCCATCACGTACATCCTACTTAATCGATGGAATCTCATTGACCCGCGTATATACCACGGCACGTTTGTTGCCTGCGGTGGCGCAATATGCGCGCGTCGAAAAATCCACTGCCGCTGAGCAACCCGCCGTGGTTGCTCAGTGGCTATGGTGTTAGGCTGCTGAGCACGAGGTCGCGAGATCGAATCCCGGCCACGGCGGCCGCATTTCGATGGGGGCGAAATGCGAAAACACCCGTGTACTTAGATTTAGGTGCACGGTAAAGAACCCCAGGTGGTTGAAATTTCCGGAGTCCGCCACTATGGCGTGCCTCATAATCAGAAAGTGATTTTGGCACGTAAAACCCCATGATTTTTCTTAAAATCCTGACCATTCGAATAAGTGGCGCAAAACTGTAATTCGACTAATTGTCGAGCGGCCACCACTGCACTATTTTCGTCAATTTGACGTCAATTTTCCATGCGAGAGGGTCTTTATTTACGTGGTAATCGTTACGCAGTTCGTCGTCAGAGTTTTCTGAGCGCCGTCGTCACGCAGTCACTCATGTCATCGCTACTATCGTGTCCTAGCTGTCGTGCCACCGTTGCAACGTAAATCGTCACATACAGACTGGGGAGTTTACGCCGGATTGCAAGAACTTATTCAGGGAAGGGGGCGAAAACAAAAATAATATTTCGTCATAATCGCAAATTTTATTAAATGAACAAGAAAAGCAAATTTCTGAGTACCACAGGCGATATACATATACAGGGGCTCACGCCGACTGACATCCCCTTTCCTTCGTAAACCCGAACTCGCAGCCATGTACGGAGCGTAACATCATCACTGAGGGAATGCTCGTGAACTCTCATCATGAAGGCGTGTTCACACCTGCGTGAGCTGCAGTGACTTACAGAGTTGACTATAGTAGCGGCAGTTGTTGAAGTCGTCATATTGATTTTTCGCACCATGTCGGAATTTGAGAGCTTAGTTTAATTATCATCGTCAAAGATTCGGTATGCAGTAACCTCTTGTACGTGGTTTCGCCGAGCGGGCCCCTGCGCGTTAAGGTTTAGCCTGCACATGGCCAATTTCGGGAACAAGCTTGCATAGTGAACACAGTAAATGAATCTACACAGAGCGCAAGTGTTTTGCGCTTTTTTATTCCCGTGCTATGGCATTTTTAGATACTAATGCATGACGTACACGTACAGGGCCAGTAACACTGACGAAGGCAGTAAGTAGCACCAGCTACTCGTTGTGACGGGGAAAGTAAAACAAAATAAAGGAGTCGTACCCCGAACTTGTTTAGTTAACGTGGAATAACTTACTTTCCTTTTTCTTGTCCCGAACAATGATAATGTCTGTCTGTCATGTAATGGGGTGCTAACGAGGGGGGAGGAAGGACGTACCTGGCAGCTAAATTTGCTAGCTGGCTGGATTGGGAGAGTTTACGATGCCTTTCCCTTTTCTCTCATTTACTATTCAGTCCATTCTTCGTCTTCGACCGACCATTCGCTCAACAACTTTCTTGGTCTTCCTTATTAGCGCAGGGCACCGCTTACCAAATGGGCCCACACGGCAACTTGTGTACCGCGCATTCACTTTGTCAAAAAAAAAAAAAAACGTATTAAGCCACTAAACTGCTCTCGATACACCAAAAATTAAAAAAAAAGAACAGGCAGCTAATAAACACTTCGCAGCTCCAACGCAATGTTCATATCTAAATGGCGCGAACCTTGTTAGAGTGAGTGAGGTAACAGCAGCTACAGATGACGCGAGCACAGCATCGTCACGTATCTTCGCTTCGTCACTGCGTCTGATCAATTGTGTATGTATGGAGGCAGTTGTCGTGTGCGTATCATGGCCACACACGCTTATATCGCCTTCCGTTTCTCTACTACGGGTGCGCTTTAAAACCACGGCGCTGCAATTTTGCTTTCCTTTCCTTCCTTCTTCTCCGCCCTTAAACTGGCTCTCTTAACTACTACACGCAGAGACAAAGCAACAGCGCGCGCATTAGAATCCCATAGAAGAGATGAATATTTACAGTTATTATTAGGGTTATATTTATATACGAGTGCTGATTGGTGTGCTATCGTTTGTTAATGAAGCTTTCCCTCAAGTCTAAATATTTTAAGGCAGTTTGTCGTGTGCGTATCATGGCCACGCACGCTTATATCGCCTTCCGTTTCTCTACCACGGTTGCGCTTTAAAACCACGGCGCTGCAATTTTGCTTCAGAGACTTTCCTTTCCTTCCTTCTTCTCCGCCCTTAAACTGACCCTCTTAACTACTACACGCAGAGACAAAGCAACAGCGCGCATGCGATCCCATAGATGAGATGAATATATATATATATATGCATATATAGAAAACTATCAGTCATAGCTCTCGTAGTATAGCCCTCTGGGCCGTTTCCTTTTTTTTTTCTTTCGAAAGTAGTCCTATTAGGTTATTAGGTTATTATAGTTACACGAAGGTATTTCGCCCTCGCCAGCAGCAGTGCTTGAGATAGTTATTCTGGCGGCTAGCTTCCCACGCTATGCGTGCCGCCATCGCACCTGGTTAAGCTTCTCCTAGACACTGGAGTTATACTATGTGCGCGCAACCTTGAGCGATCGGAAAGCGCGTTTTCCCCTCTTGGTCGGCGGGGACGGGAGGCTTTGTTCCGGCCGCAAAGCCCTCCACGTCTCAGTAAGGTGCCTGGTGGTGGTCTCGTACGGACGATGCCCTCTCGGTGAGCGCAAATTTCCCCTCATCTTTTAAGAGGTTCAATACTTAGAAGCATTTGTCTCACAAACCATATTTATTTCAAGGGAGTTTTCCACGTCTCAATAATTTCTCTCGTCGTATTCGAGTGCTGATTGCCGTGTTATAGTTTGTTAACGAAGCTTTCCCTCAAGTCTAAATATCTTAGGGCAATTTTCCCTAGTCTCTAAAGCCGCTCGAGTTCGCTCTTCTCCTCGGACGGCCATTTTTCCAAGAAAGTATGCGTTCCAAAAATCGACTATCGCGGACAACATCAGTCCCTTTCCACGTAAGTATGAGGCTCGTAGCAGGAGCTATGGCGCTTGAAATTAAACAGGGGCCTAACGAACCAACCGACTGAGCTATCTTTCCGGACAACATCCAAGGGTCACGAGTTGAAATCACCTCTGATGTTCCTTTTTTTCCCCAATTCTTTTTCTTTTCTTTTCTTTCTTTTTTAATGTCTTTTCCTTTATTTTATCACTGTACGGGAACGCTCCCTAAAAATATATATATAAATATATATATATATGGTCAATTATATATGGCCACACATATGCAGGTCATAAATACCAGGTTCTCTAGCCGAGTGCCATCCGTGCGGTATAACCGAGCTCAGATTAGTCCACGTTGACTGATCAAATAGGGCACCACTGTAGGTGAAATGAGGCGTACAACTCCTGCGGGACCCGCCGTGGTTGCTCAGTGGCTATGGTGTTAGACTGCTGAGCACGAGGTCGCGGGATCGAATCCCGGCCACGGCGGCCGCATTTCGATGGGGGCGAAATGCGAAAACACCCGTGTACTTAGAATTAGGTGCACGTTAAAGAACCCCAGGTGGTCGAAATTTCCGGAGTCCTCCACTACGGCGTGCCTCATAATCAGAAAGTGGTTTTGTCATGTAAAATCCCACAATTTAATTTTTAAATTTAACTCCAGCGGGGACGGTAGAGTATCCGCCTCCCGTGCAAGAGGACCGTGATTCAACTCCCGGGCCGCACAATTCTCCACCGGAAAATACAAAAAAAAAAACCGTGTGTTGAGAAAATTGCACAAACAGGCCTGGAGTGCGGCCTGATCCCGGTGACTAGAACCGGTAACGCACTCTCTCACCAGAGCAGGATTGGCCACCCTGGTGCAGTACTTGGCCACAACCTCCTATATGAATACAACAATCAAACCCCTGCCCTCAGTCCCCAGCAGCCGCGAAGCAACTGATCACGGCGGCGGTCAGATCTGTGACGCTGCAGAGGGTGCTAAGAATACCTGGCTCCGGACAGGCCGCCATTGGAATCTGAACCTGGCAACGTTTAACGTTAGAACGTTATCTAGTGAGGCGAGTCTAGCAGTGTTATTGGAGGAATTAGAGGGTAGTAAATGGGATATAATAGGGCTCAGTGAGGTTAGGAGGATAAAAGAAGCATATACAGTGCTAAAAAGCGGGCACGTACTGTGCTACCGGGGCTTAGCGGAGAGACGAGAACTAGGAGTAGGATTTCTGATTAATAAGGAAATAGCTGGTAACATACAGGAATTCTATAGCATTAACGAGAGGGTGGCAGGTCTTGTTGTGAAACTTAACAAGAGGTACAAATTGAAGGTGGTACAAGTCTACGCCCCTACATGCAGTCATGATGACCAGGAAGTGGAAAGCTTTTATGAAGACGTGGAATCGGCGATGGGTAAAGTCAAAACAAAATACACTATACTGATGGGCGACTTCAATGCCAGGGTAGGCAAGAAGCAGGCTGGAGACAAGTCAGTGGGGGAATATGGCATAGGCTCTAGGAATAGCACAGGAGAGTTATTAGTAGAGTTTGCAGAACAGATTAATATGCGGATAATGAATACCTTTTTCCGGAAGCGGGTTAGCCGAAAGTGGACGTGGACGAGCCCGAATGGTGAGACTAGAAATGAAATCGACTTCATACTGTGCGCGAACCCTGGCATCATACAAGATGTAGACGTGCTCGGCAAGGTACGCTGCAGTGACCATAGGATGGTAAGAACTCGAATTAGCCTAGACTTGAGGAGGGAACGAAAGAAACTGGTACACAAGAAGCCAATCAATGAGTTAGCGGTAAGAGGGAAACTAGAGGAATTCCGAATCAAGCTACAGAACAGTTATTCGTCTTTAACTCAGGAAGAGGACCTTAGTGTTGAAGCAATGAACGACAATCTCATGGGCATCATTAAGGAGTGCGCAATAGAAGTTGGTGGTAACGCCGTTAGACAGGAAACCAGTAAGCTATCGCAGGAGACGAAAGATCTGATCAAGAAACGCCAATGTATGAAAGCCTCTAACCCTACAGCTAGAATAGAACTGGCAGAACTTTCTAAGCTAATCAACAAGCGTAAGACTGCGCATATCAGGAACTATAATATGGATAGAATTGAACAGGCTCTCAGGAACGGAGGAAGCCTAAAAACAGTGAAGAAGAAACTAGGAATAGGCAAAAATCAGATGTGTGCGTTAAGAGACAAAGCCGGCAATATCGTTACTAATATGGATGAGATAGTTCAAGTGGCTGAGGAGTTCTATAGAGATTTATACAGTACCAGTGGCACCCACGACGATAGTGGAAGAGAGAATAGCCTAGAGGAATTCGAAATCCCACAGGTAACGCCAGAAGAAGTAAAGAAAGCCTTAGGAGCTATGCAAAGGGGGAAGGCAGCTGGGGAGGATCAGGTAACAGCAGATTTGTTGAACGATGGTGGTCAGATTGTTCTAGAGAAACTGGCCACCCTGTATACGCAATGCCTCATAACCTCGAGCGTACCGGAATCTTGGAAGAACGCTAACATAATCCTAATCCATAAGAAAGGGGACGCCAAAGACTTGAAAAATTATAGACCGATCAGCTTACTGTCCGTTGCCTACAAAGTATTTACTAAGGTAATCGCAAATAGAATCAGGAACACCTTAGACTTCTGTCAACCAAAAGACCAGGCAGGATTCCGTAAAGGCTACTCAACAATAGACCATATTCACACTATCAATCAAGTGATAGAGAAATGTGCAGAATATAACCAACCCCCATATTTAGCTTTCATTGATTACGAGAAAGCGTTTGATTTAGTCGAAACATCAGCAGTCATGGAGGCATTACGGAATCAGGGTGTAGATGAGCCATACGTAAAAATACTGGAAGATATATATAGCGGCTCCACAGCCACGGTAGTCCTCCACAAAGAAAGCAACAAAATCCCAATAAAGAAAGGCGTCAGACAGGGAGATACGATCTCTCCAATGCTATTCACAGCATGTTTACACGAGGTATTCAGAGACCTGGAGTGGGAAGAATTGGGGATAAAAGTTGATGGAGAATACCTTAGCAACTTGCGATTCGCTGATGATATTGCCTTGCTTAGTAACTCAGGAGACCAATTGCAATGCATGCTCACTGACCTGGAGAGGCAAAGCAGAAGGGTGGGTATGAAAATTAATCTGCAGAAAACTAAAGTAATGTTTAACAGTCTCGGAAGAGAACAGCAGTTTACGATAGGTAGCGAGGCACTGGAAGTGGTAAGGGAGTACATTTACTTAGGGCAGGTAGTGACCACGCATCCGGATCATGAGACTGAAATAACCAGAAGAATAAGAATGGGCTGGGGTGCGTTTGGCAGGCATTCTCAAATCATGAACAGCAGGTTGCCACTATCCCTCAAAAGGAAAGTGTATAACAGTTGTGTGTTACCAGTACTCACATATGGGGCAGAAACCTGGAGGCTTACGAAAAGGGTTCTGCTGAAATTGAGGACGACGCAACGAGCTATGGAAAGAAGAATGATGGGTGTAACGTTAAGCGATAAGAAAAGAGCAGATTGGGTGAGGCAACAAACGCGGGTAAATGACATCTTGGTTGAAATCAAGAAAAAGAAATGGGCATGGGCTGGACATGTAATGAGGAGGGAAGATAAGCGATGGTCATTAAGGGTTACGGACTGGATTCCAAGGGAAGGGAAGCGTAGCAGGGGGCGGCAGAAAGTTAGGTGGGCGGATGACATTAAGACGTTTGCAGGGAGAACATGGCCACAATTAGTACATGACCGGGGTAGTTGGAGAAGTATGGGAGAGGCCTTTGCCCTGCAGTGGGCGTAACTAGGCTGATGATGATGATGATGATGATGATGATGATGATGATGATGATGATGATGATGGTGACGTATGGTGCTTGCCAACAAAAGAATCTTGATGCTAGGTGTATGCACAGAGAGGTACGACACACATGTAACATATGTAAAGAGGCATACGGCTTGGGTCACAGTGCCACATGCCTTCTTGGAGACTAATCAAGGATAGAAATGCTCAGGGACGCAGGTTTTGTATTTGGCAAGACACTAGTGACGACATACCTATGGCCCAAGTTGTCTACATATATATACTTAAATGCAACCAACGATTGAACGATGACGAACGCTAAATTTAACAAGGATTGAATTCTGGACTTGTTGGTGCAACATTTTTCACATAGCGGTTTAGCGCGGAAACATTTTTGTACGAACACAGGAAGGGCTACGCACAAGCGTCAGCTTAAACAGAAACGTTCTGTTTAAAGTTAGTGGCTGTGTGTGTCGCTTCCTGTGTCCGTGTGAAAAACTTCCGCCCTAAAACGGTACATCGAAGAACGCTAAATCTCGAGGAAGAGGATGCGAAAGCTTTGCAATAAAATTATTCATCACAACTCACAGCAAAGCCCAACACTGCCAATTTACATTTAGTCTAATGCACAAATATGCTCTCTTCCCCGTTCTTCCCTCTTCACCCCCATTTTACCTAACCATTCACGGCGCCGTGCGTCGTACTGTGAACCCTCTGTGTAGATCGAAACTGTTTATTCGGTTTATTACGATTAGCTCTTCTTTGAACTGAAACAACGGGGTATGGCCACGCCTTCCGATAGTTCCTAATATAATTTCTTCAAAATAATGCTTGCCATTTTTGATTCGGCCTCCTGGAAAAAGAAATGTCAAATTGGTATAATGAGAACTCAGACAATGCTGTGAACTCGAAATTTGTTTTGCCTTCCTGCTGGAAAGCAAAACAGCGGTGTAGTCCCGTATTCACAGTAATGTCAATTCCGAAGACACCAACGAATAACTTTTCCGAAGCAACAAAAAGCAGGACCTGATGGCAATACTCAGCTGCAGTTGATTTTTTTTTTCTTAATTCCAAAAAATTTGCACTCGAAGTAATCCAGGCCTCAAATGTGGAAAGGTCGGGCCGTTTCTTCATCATACGTTCCCACAAAGGTATGCAAACCATAGTGAGAAAGGTTGCAATATGGTGTTTTTGTGACAAGGTGTTGAACCACAACCAATATTAGAAAAGGCTTTGTGTTCCACAAGCCTTCCTGCAGCAGCAAAGTAAATGCGCCCGACATACATTCATTACAATTTTATCACTGTCAAAGTCCTTTCGCCAGCAGTCAAGTAAAGTATAGTGGGTCACAGCACAATAATTTTGTCCGTTCTAGCGAACGCAGCACCCGAGGATGTCGTCACCAGCGCCATTACGCGTGTGCATGTCTCTGCAGTAAACAGCGATGTAAATAAACTAGGGCTGAAACTATTTTCTTTTGTATAGGGTCTGACCATCGTAGAATAAATAAAAGGCTTCATTTCACGCGAGGATGGTCAATTTTTTTCCCCCTTGACCCGCAAAGAGAAGGCGGCGACTAATCGAATTAAAGCTATACGATGAGGATTGTCCTCAATGAAGCATTCTCCCTTGCTACCGTCTCCGAATTCTCCCCACAACATAGAGCAGTTCGAGATGTATAATTCGAGATGCATTCTCTGCGCAGTGGCTATCTGAATGCGGAGAATATTCAGTACTAGTTCCATTTACAAAGACACATTTGAGACACATTCGCCTTCTCTTCTGCCACCAAAGGCCTGCAGTGCCCGATTTTTTTACAGCACTCCGAGCCGCTTGGCAACGTAAGGTGAACATTTTACTCAAAGCTACCATTAATTTACGCAGCATCACAGAAATGAGCAGTGCTTGACTAGCCTGCGAAAGGTTATTAGCGTTATCAACGTTATTTCTAAATATATCTGTTCTGTTTAGCAAAATTTCTTTGGCGTATTTTTTTTTCTAGATAGTAAAGCTTTGCGATTGCAAATTGAATCATTGGGCAGAAAGGGGTAAGGGTCCACAGGAGACAGGAGCGGCTGACAGACACCTCGGCTCAGCCCGCGCTCTCGCGGTCGCCGAGCTCTCTCTTCTGGCTATTCCCAACTAAACTGGTGTTCATGTCATTGTCCTCGTCTTCGAGCAGCACACTGCTATACAGACGGCAGCGTCATGTAAGCTAATAAACCCTTGCGCAAATAAAGGAAGACCAGTTTTTTTTTTTCGGCTATGCTATGTTTATGGTTAATCAACAAACGCCACAAAAATGAAGCCTCTTGAGTCCCTAAATTGCGATGGCGCATTAAAAGTTTAATACATAAAAAAAAAAGTCTATAAAGAACTATCGAATCACAACAAACGAGGCGCTGGCGTCAGCGGAACTGATCAGGCTTCTCGAAACCCCGCATTGCACAAGTCACCGTAAAGCCGCGTGTGGGTGGCAGCTCCCGAGATACATAAACGTCAGCTGCCGTGAGCACTCCTCTGTTGGATGCACATAAAATCTGGCGCGGGCTACTTTTCACGACACGACAGCGCCGACAGACAGCTCTGCTGACTGCGCTTAAAGTTAACGCCGTCTTTCTTGATCACACGTTTGCTTCGCGGAAAGACGGGGCTGTGCCGACAGAGTGCCACCACGGCGTCCCTCGGACAGCTTGCTGAGCAGTTTTCTTAGCACCAGAGTTATCGCTGCTTTCGCGGGCAGCCTACGCGGACCGAATGAAACACGTAAAGTCTTCAACAACCGGCGCCGGTTTCCGCAATTTCACCGAATCCCCAGGACGATGGGTTTCATTCATGTAAAATTTGTTAGAATATCTCTGACGTCCTTTTTATTAGTACGTCATACTTAAACTGCCACAACGCATTAAAATAGCTGACAGCGACTATTCAGCACGCCGTAAGTAGGCATTTGAGCTCTTTCCAGTTGGTTATGCCTTTCATTGCGATCTTCTCTGCAGCCTATAGAAAAAGGCATTTATCTCCACACTGGACGCATTTTTCTCCTTCTCTCGGGCCGCGCAGAATAGCGTGGCTATATTTTTGGGTAACCTGCCTGCCTTTCTTCTTCCTCTTATCTGCGTTACGAACATTGTAAACGTAGTAGAGTGCTAGAAGCCTGCTTATGCACTAGTACCGCTAAAAGCGGGATATCGGTCAAACATCCTTTTCAGAAAACCAGGGCAAAAAGTCAACCCCCGTCTTACCCCCGCCCCCGCCCCCCCCCCCCCCCCCCCATACCGGTCATGGCGAAAAAAAAAGTATTTGAGTTTTGCAACAATGGGCAGCTTGGTTGCTCTGGTTGTCCTGTATCGTCCCTTTGCGCAGCTGTGTTGGTTCTGTGCCGTTTTATTTTTCCATTTTCTCTGAAAATGAGCGGTAGCCGATGGCAGTTCATCATAGCCTTCAATCTAAGTAATCAAGGTAAGAGTGTGTCGCATTACTTCTGCTACCCAGTGATTCTTTCTTTTTCCAGTTTTTATAATTTCACTCTTCCCGTCTTAGAGTATTCCCGTCCGATCTATATTCAGATTACGGTAATTGCATGTGCTACATTATAATGAATTTTCGAGATTTATTAGGATTCCAAATGGAGCATATTTAGTGTGCCTGGGCTCAACCAGAGTCAACGTGCTCCACTTAGCGGCGAGAAGTAGGAGAATTTTCGAATATATGTATTTAAATTTTGGAAATACAGCTACACGTGGATGACCCAGTTGTCAGGAATCCCTTTGGCTTTAGGCTCCAGAGAGTAACGTCCAAAAGCTGCACTGCCACTGACTCCAGTCTGAATGCAAGCATAGCGTGTTCGAAATGCCTCTCTTTAGACCATCTTGAAACGTTACGTTCACGCAGCTTGTGTGCATATAAAGCGATGGCTAGGATGAGCAATATATTTTTCCGTAAGCACTTCACGACACATACATACCACCTATTGGTGGTGTTCAGAAAGAAATGCATTGAAAAAAAATCGGATATGACAATGTGCACACCTTCATAGGATCGTCATTGAATTACTAATTAGTCAACCGACCATCCACGATTAGCGTATGTAGACCGGTGTAGGTCTAGTGTGGGAGCTCCGTTTAAAATAACGCAAAGATCGACTGTTCTTCGAGTCACAGGCCGAGCTGAACAAGCTCAACACTATGATCAGAAAGTTAGTCAAGGCTACCCTAGGTATACCCATCAGCACCTCGAACGTGAAGCTCATGAACCTAGGCGTGCACAATACGATAGAAGAGATGGCGGAAGCGCAACAGGTGGCGCAGCAGGAAAGACTGACGAAAACGCGAGCGGGCAGGCTTATACTCAAAGCGATAGGGACAGACCCCAATAGATCGATGAACTTGAAGGAATCCGAGGTAGAATTGAGCGCGAACCTTAGAGACGAGATCAGAACCACCCCCCTCCCGAGAAATATGCACCCGGAACACAGTTAGCAGGAGAAAAGCTAGAGCGAAAGCTTTGTTGAAAGAAATTGAACAGCTAGGAGAACAGGCGGCCCTTGTAGACGCTGCCTGGGTCAAAGGCAAAGAGGCCTACACGGCCGTGGTGGTCGATAGCCGGGGCGAGGTACGGGACGCCGTACCCATTTTCACTGAGGACGGTGGCGGAGTAAGCCACTATTGCACTAGCCATCAGGAACCGTAAATGGTCTTTCATCTATAGCGATTCCAAAGTAGTAATTAAGAGCTTTGACAAAGGCTATGTCGCTGAGACTGCGGCTAAAATTATCGACAAGGTCGAAACTTTAAAACTGAAATCCGATGGTTTCCTGCACATATGGGACAAGTGGACGAGACTCTGCCGAACCTCAACGAGGTAACGAACGACCTGGCTCGAGGACTTGCTTGCTGTGCCGGTCAGAACCAAACCGACGCCCACTACCATTCCGGGGAGCATAAAGATCACTTACTAACTTACAACGACATCACTAAATATTACTACTTGGGGCGTAGGCGATTTCCATTGCCACACGTAAAATTGAACAGGGCTGAGGCAGTCACGCTACGTTTACTGCAAACCGGGACGTACCCACTCCGTACTTGAAAAATAAAATTCACCCCGAAAGAGAAATTAGGAAAGAATGTATCATGTTTGGCCAGGCCGCAATCTCCACTATCGATCGCCACTTATCGACGCTTGGCCTATCCTTATCAGCAGAAAAATCTGCCTTCATGCTTTTCCCGGGAGTGAGACGCAAGTCAACATGTCTGATGCTGAATATCAGAGGGCATTCAATTCTTCGTGCAACTCCTGTTCGATTCCTGGGCGTCACCATCGACAACAAGCTGCTATGGCGTGGTGCGATCGAAAGTGTTGTGGCTGCATCAGTGCAAAGAGTCAACGCCCTTCGTCGATTGGCAGGTGTACGTTGGGGAAACAATCCTATATCCATGCTTAAACTGAACGCTGCACTGATAACAAGCCGCATTCTCTATCAGTGCCCTCTGACATCACCGTCATCGAGTCAATTCGAGCGCTTGGAGGCAGTGCACAGAAAGGGATTTCGCTTGGCGATGGGAGTTCCAATGGCGGCTTCAAACAAGAAAGTCACTAATGAGGCAGAGTCTCTTCCACTCCGCCTCTTGGCATCTCAGGCCTTGCTGACACAGCTATTGAGGCTGGGCGAGTCACGCGCAGGCACGGCGCTTCTCCGGCGGTTAAGAGCAAGAACTCGCTCACATTTCCATGCGGCGCTGAACACCTTTCTATTTTTAGGATCGGAATGGCCTAAACAAGTCGCCTTGACCCGCCATGGTCTTTTTCGGACGTTACCTGCAGCCTCAATGTACCCCACCTACCGACGAAACGCACCATTTCAACTGCCGAAGCAAAGTTTATTGTGCTGGAGCCCCACTTGAGCAATGTGTTTCAAAACCCTCTACAAGTGTACACAGACGGTTCGGTGTGTGCACAAAAAGATAGCTGTGCAGCGGCATTCTGCACACCATCCCTTGATGTGTCATGGTCTGGCCGACTGGATCGCGTAGTTTCCCCTACAACAGTAGAAAGCGCCGCAATCACCGCGGCTTTGCAGAAACTACGGGCCTTTTCTGCAAGATATGTCGGGGTGCTGACGGATTCCAAGTCAGCATTACAAAGATTACATCGGGGCCTACCTCTAGAGAAATTTACAAGGCAGTCTCTGGCACTGATTGACGACCGTACGGGCAAAGGATTTAACTTAAGGTTTCAGTGGATTCCACCACATGTAGGAATTGATGGAAACGAGGAAGTCGACGCCCTTGCACGCCTAGCGCTGACATGTGCCCCAAAAGTCAAAGCTCCAAAATCTTTTGAAAATCCTAAGGGTGCAATCCGCCTTACTTTAGAGACATGCACAAGAATCCACATGAATCCTGTGTGACTCATGGATTTACACGCGAACAAGCGACGCTCTTTTACCGCATCAGGAGTAACTCCGCGTACACCCCAGCTTGGTTATTCAAGACTGGGCTTCGCGCTTCCCCACTCTGTGTTTTCTGTGGTGACATTGGCGACATCGAACATTTCATTTGGCTATGCCCGCAGTTTGACACAGAAAGAAAAGCGATGGTCGACAACCTACAAAAGAGCGGTCTTACGCACAGGACCCTTGAAGACGTTGTTTTCCCCACAGGGCCCGCGGCATTCAGAAAGAGAGCGCAATGACTGCTGATAGCCTTCCTGCAAGACACGCGGCTTATCGACACCTGGTGACACACCCCTGATCTCAACTCGAAGGAGGATCAGGCGGAACAATTGCCGGCTATGTATGCCAGGCTAACCCCGTCTTCTTCAACATCACCACCGCGATGGCATCATTGACATCAGACACGTGCTGGCGGGCTGTCCCGCGACTCTCGCCGACCCTGAAGAAAAATGGCTTTACTGGCACAAGATGATGTCAAGCTCTTCATATCAAGATCAACTACGGGGTGTCCAAAGGGTGCACAATGACGCCATAAGGCTCGGCCTGGCGGTGCCGACGTGGACGCGGCCCGCCTCGGTCTGAAAAGACCGGCCTTCAGGACTCTAATAAAGGTTTGTTATTGAGTGAATGAATCCACCGAAATCTAGGCTTCGTGTATATTATGTTAAGCTCTGCGTCATTGCCGAAAACACAGACACCTCTGCCGTTAACGACGGGGATGCAATGGTTAGCATAAGCGTCGTTTCACTGACGCGCCTCTTAGAAGAAAGAAAAATAAACGTGAGAGGTTACGACGCATGGAACTGGCCGTCTTTATCGCTTTTTCTTTTTTCGCTAAATAGAGAATCCCAACTCTTGCATACATGCAGACGTTTTAGCACTGATTTTCTTTTTTCAAATTGCGCATCTGTGGGCTTCGCGTGTCTGGTGGGAAGTTCAGTGAGTGCGTAGGTCTTTCGAGGAGGAGGAGAAAAGGACGTAGGATTCGCTGTTTGAAAGAGCGATAGTGAATCTGTAAGCAGATAACTTAATTATGCATTTCACTTGGATATAATTTCTTCCAGGCATGTCTCGGTACCATTGCCGGCTTCAGTTGCCGTTTGACCAGGCCCCTTTCATTCGAGGGACCGTGTATGCTGTAACAGAAAAAAAAATGGCTGTGGCTTAGCTAAGGTTAAGCCCAGGATGCGAAGCATACTAGCCTTTATTTTAGTTGTTAAACCACTGTTTAGCCTGGTGAACTGCTGTTGCTTGGCTATATTTGGTTCGGCTAGACGAAGAAACAACTCATGCGTTACTCTGCTTCGCCTTCAAGAGTGGAACGCGACAGCGTTCCCGTCGACCCGCCAAGGGGTGTAAGACAATGGGCTACGGCGCAGCGACTACGCGCCCCGCATTGGACGCGGTGAGCGTCGAGCAACGCAGCGTTCGGCGCGGCAACGAAATGTGCGCCTGAGCAAGCGACGCACGCCTGAGCCTTAGAAACAGCTCGTTTCTAAGGCAACACCGCATTCACTAGAGGCGCTTTTGTACCGCTTTGAAGCATCGTACTCGTGGCTCAGTGGTAGCGTCTCCGTCTCACACTCCGGAGACCCTGGTTCGATGCCCACCCAGCCCATCTTGCAAGAGTTGAGCCAACGCCACCTAGAAACAAGCGCAGCTGCTTATATACCGCCGCGACGCCGCGAGCGACGGCGCGAGTTGGAGCCCCGTTTCTCCTCTGTCGTGACGTCACGGTGTCACGTGGTATTGAAGGCGACACCGCCGCGCCTGAGGAGCTGGGTTGAGCTCTAGTAATATGCTTCGCATAAAAATTCTTCTCTGAGCCTTCCCTACAAGTGCACCTAGCTGTGAGCCTCGCCTTGGGACCCGCCGCGGTAGCTTATTCTCTATGGCGTTGCGCCGCTAAACTCGAGCTTGCAGTTAAGATCCAGGCCGCGGCAGCCGAATCGCGATGAGGGCGAAATGAAAAAATAAAGTAAAGGTAATCTATTTACGTTTACGAACTCCAAGTGGTCAAAATTGATATGGATTACGCCAGTAGCAACATCGTGCCGTACGACCAGATTGTGGTTTCGTTGCACTACGCAGGAGAATATAATTAAAGTAATTTTGAGGCTCGCCCTCATTGAAAACGAGATAAATGGCTCTTGACACTGACTTTGCAAAAGCGAACCATTAGATTGGCTGTGACGATAAGCTTATCATTTTGCGCCCGCCACATGTGTTCTAGTTATGCAGTTGATCAACAACCATGATGTGTTTGATGGCCGAGTTTTTACTGATCAATGAAAAAAATATGCGTAGCTCTGCTATCGCAAACACCAGAGACAAGCGGAGCTGGGGGAAGTGAAGGCTTCGGAAAAATGCATGCCGCCTTCCTATGTCGAGTGTTTAGGTTGCGACGGCGGACGATTTGAGGCGCACGCCGCAGCAGAAGCGATTTGTTGAGACGCCATATGCGTCGGTGTCGTGTGCCAGACGCTGCACCGACGCGACGCGGCGGCAACCGCTGCGCCTCAGCTGTGATGCATGCTAGCTCCGACGCCACGCGCCTGATAGCTTCCTGAAATGCGCCGAAGTGAGCGCGCAGGTTTTTATCGGAGAGCAGTGACGTCACATCATCTTTATCCCCGCCCCCCGCTGCACCTCTCCTTGTCCCCCGCAAGGCTCCAGCCACCCTCGCCGTGTCGCTATGCTGTGCGACGCTATATTTATACTGTCGTTTCCCTCTCTCTCTCCCAGCTCGGCGAAGCTGCGAACGTCAAGAGAAAACCAGCGAAATTCTAAGAGCTCCACTGTAAAAAAAAAAAAAAAAGAAATGGGCATTTTTGACAAGTCCAAATTCGATCATTGCCCATTTCATACCTAGAGAAGATATGGTGCAGAAGGCTTTTAAAATTAAGCAAACTATGCAGCTGATTCATTGGTCTTAATTTTTTATGCGAAGCATATTACTAGAGCTCAACCCAGCTCCTCAGGCGCGGCGGTGTCGCCTTCAATACCACGTGACACCGTGACGTCACGACAGAGGAGAAACGGGGCTCCAACTCGCGCCGTCGCTCGCGGCGTCGCGGCGGTATATAAGCAGCTGCGCTTTTTCCAGGTGGCTTTGGCTCAACTCTTGCAAGATGGGCTGGGTGGGAATCGAACCAGGGTCTCCGGAGTGTGAGACGGAGACGCTACCACTGAGCCACGAGTACTTTTTTTTTTCTTTATTGCCTGGCTTTGGTACATAGTTTCACAAGAGGCAACGCTCACCTCAACAAATACAAAAGTAGAATATACATTTTCTCTATGTGGACATATTACAAAGCATTGTGCTGGCTCGGACTAATCAAAATTCGCGCAATGCTACCAACGGTTCTACTCTTGGGAGCCACTCCGGTGGCTCCGCTGCCGCTTTATGGATAGCGACAAACCAGTGCATGTTTTCCCTGAAATACATACGTGCAGGCTGCGCATCTTTATCGACATGGTATCCTGCCATTCTCGCGCGCCAAATACAATGGAGGCCCAAGAGCATAATTAAATCAAAAGGCACCCCATCCTCATTATCTATGCTTAAGTAGCGGATGCCATATGGGTCCAATGGAAATTCTTTCTTTAGTGTCCTCTGCAAAACATCCCAGAAGAACACGCCTTCCCAACAGTTTAAGAAAACATGATCTATTGTCTCTGGCTGCTTGCAAATTAAACAGTGCGTTCCCCACGGTAAATATACCCCTTTGCTCTCCAAAAACTTCTTAACTGGTAACGTTCCCGTGTGTAATTTGAAAAAGAAGGTTTTGGTTCCTGGCGGGACCTGCATTTTCTTTACTCTCTTTAAAACATCGCTGCTTGGGCCTCCACCGTACAAGGACCTGTACAATGGCACTGGGAAAAGAACGTCGCACAAAGCACAATACAGTTTCTTTTTGTTCACACCGGACAGGTAATCATTCGAGAAGCGCACTGAAAGAAATCGGACACTCGATACCACTTCTTTGTAAAACCCTCGAATGCCTCCCGAAAACTCTTCGGTTGAAACCACATACTCTGGCAGCCGTCTACTCAGCCTCATTTGACATACCGTGCGCAAGAAAGGGTCGGTTGCGTCCCTAAAGAACAAGAACCGGTTTACCAACTGCCGTACAAAGAGATGGCCCAATCCCAGCCCCCCGTCTTTTACCCGCCGGAACAAGTTGGTCCGGCTGCAGCGCTCCCATTCCGACACCCAAACAAAGACGGCGAAAATCCTGTGTAGCTTCTGAACATTTGACCGTGAACAGTGCAATACTTGCATTACGTACCAAAGCATGCTGATAAAGAAAAGGTTACAAACGGTGGCTCTGACAAAAATAGAGAGATTAGTGCCTTTCCACTTCTCAGCACTCTCCCGTGTGTCTTTGACCTGCCCTTTCCAGTACTGCTCGCTATCGCGATAGGCATCTAGCGGGACGCCCAAGTACTTGCCTGGGGTCGTCACCCAATGCACGTTGGCAAAATGATCTGGCTTCGTTGGCCACGATCCATGCCAGAGCCCGAGGCACTTCGACCAGTTAACTCCACTTCCAGTGACATGGCTAAATTTACGGACACATTTGACAGCCTCAATTATGCTCACCTGATCCTCCGCAAAAACAGCGACATCATCTGCATAAGCCAGCAGCTTCACTTCAACTGCTTGAAGCTTAAATCCCATAATTCTATTGTTTTCAATCAATCTCATACACAGGGTTTCAATGTAGATACAAAACAACAGAGGGCTGAGGGGGCAGCCCTGACGCACAGAACGTTGCAGCCTAATGGGAGCCCCCAAACTCTTATTCACGATCAATCTGGTCGTGCAGTTACGGTACGCCAGGGCGACCCCCTCGCATATTACAGATCCGAGATTGGCATAGTCTAAAACGGCAAACAAGATTTCATGAGCGACGCAGTCAAAAGCCTTCTCGAGGTCAATCTGTAAGATGGCAATCCGACTATTACAATCATCACAGCACTCAAGTACACTGCGCGCTTTGTGAATATTAGTAACAATAGTCCGGCCTTTAATCCCACATGTCTGGTGAGGCGCGACGATGTCCTGTATCACTGACTGCAATCTTCGTGCCAATATCTTCATAAAGATTTTATACTCGATATTGGTGAGTGCTATGGGACGATACGCCGTAACAGATCTTAATTTCACTGCATCATCAGTTTTAGGAATGAGTACTGTGTGTGACGACCCATAAGACGGAGGCAATGTTTTCCATTTGTACGCTTCGTTAAAGATTACATTCAATACAGGGCTAATTTCGTGTTTAAATTCTTTATAAAAACCGGCGCTAAAGCCGTCTGGCCCAGGCGATTTTCCGGGGTTTAAGTTGTCTATGGCCTGTTCAACTTCGGATTCTGTTA
Organism: Dermacentor andersoni; assembly: GCF_023375885.2. Lineage (NCBI taxonomy): Eukaryota > Metazoa > Arthropoda > Arachnida > Ixodida > Ixodidae > Dermacentor > Dermacentor andersoni. Next base: position 72,992,880 of record NC_092818.1, read on the forward strand.
TCTCTAGTTCCAATCTTTGTTTTCTTTCGTCGTCCAGTCGGGGTATAGCACGCAAGAACTCATTCCCAAATGTGGTAGCGTCTACTTTGTGGTGCGAGAATAGCGCCTGGTAATGCTCATGAAAAGCTGCTTTGATGTCGTCTGTGTCTGTTGATAAGATCCCGCGCCATTCTATTCAGTCTATGTGGTTCCTTTCAGCGCGTGCTTTTTCTAACCCTAGCGCTCGTTTCGAAGGCGCTTCACCTGCAGCTGTGTCTTCAGCCCTTGCCCTCACCAGGGCTCCCCTATAGCGTTGCTCTTCAAGTTGCTCTAACTGTTGTTTCACTTTTCTTATGTCTTCTATCCATTTGCCCGGTGCCTGAGATTCCTGCCTGAGCAGTTGTTGAAGAAGCGTCTTTAACTCAGCCTCTTTCTGTTTCTCTGCGAAACGAATACAGGTGGCCCTCTCTATTGCCTTTATTTTTAGGGTTTCCTTACTCAGCTCCCACTGTTGCCATATGTGAAGGTTATTACTGGGGTCTATTTTCCTTATTTCTTCTCTTACTGCTCGGTTAAACGGTTCATCCTGAAGAAGCTTGTTATTTAATTTCCACGTTTCCCATGAGAAAGCGTTACCTCGCTTTGGAATTCCTATGCAGCATTGAACCAAGCAATGGTCAGAAAAAAGACACTGGCACTACCTCGTAACTGTTACACTGCGGAACGATGTCAACGGTCGCATAAATGCGGTCGAGCCGTGCGTGACTAGAGCCCTCAAACCGTGTGTACTTCACAGCACGCGCTCCTTCGAGGCACTCTGCCACATCCACAAGGTCCCAGTTCTCTACAATTCACGACAATACTTCCGTGCTTTTGTCTCTAAACCCACGAACGCTTGTTTTATCCCGCGCACTGAGAACACAGTTGAAATCGCCCATTACTATGAGCTGTCTTCCCTTGCATAGACGCTCTTCAATGTGGTGAAAAAACTCAGCCCTTTCATCCACCTTATTGGGCGCGTACAAGCATAGAATACGCCACTCGTTGTTGTTGTACGAAAAATCGACGACAACACATCGGCCCGACACACACGAATAAATTGCATGCACCTCTAACCCAGGCAACTTCTTAACAAAAAGGACACATCCAGCGGATGTGCCCACCGCATGACTGACTACGGCGGAAAACCTAGACGTGAAACGCCGCACCATAACGCCGGTCTCTTCTTCCCCGTCGACTTTCGTCTCCTGCACGGCTAGCACATCAATGTCGTGCTCCGTTATAAGCCGGTAAAGCTGGCCTTGCTTTCTTTTCCCTGCCAGTCCTCGAACATTTAGAGTAGCGACTTTCAACGGACACGTTGGAGCCATTTTAACAATAGGAGAAGAGACCGGCAATATGGTGCTTACCTCTCGCGTCTAGCACGAGGCTAGACGCCGCCATCGCCGCCAGTGCGGTCCGGCGGAAGAACATGAGCGTGTCCTCGGGACTCCGAATTTCCGGCACGCTTGTCCACCGGAACGTTAGGGCGCGGCCGCAACGATGGACGGCGGCTTTGAGGCGCCTTTGCCGGGGGCTCCTCGGCTCCAGGCGTCGCCGTCTGGTCACCGTCGGCGCTGGTTTGGGCGTGGGAACGCTTCGCCGCAGCGGTGACGCTGGTCGGCGTGCGGGCACCACTCTTGTCCGGTTGCAGCTCGTTCGGACCCTTTGGCTCGACGACCTTGGGCTCCGGACTGTTCTCCCCATCCTTTCCGGTTGTCTCATTTGACCTAGGCAAGTCATCCGCTGGTTGTTGGCTCGCTGAACCATCCCCAGTGAGGGCGTCGTCGCCGGTAGACGCTGACGAGTCGAGTGGCCCCGTCTGCTTGCCCGCCTCGTCCGTTCCCCTCGCTGCATCCTCGGCTTCAACGACGTCCATGAGTTCCGCGACCTCATCCGTCTTTCCCAGCCCGGTAGCCGACGCGTAGGTACGGACGCAGTCAGCGTCCGCGTGTCCGTAGCGTCTGCACTTCGAGCACCTGGGCACCTTGCAGTCGCGGCGAACATGGCCCGTGCCATGGCAGCGCAGGCACTGCATCGGCCGCCCGGGTACCACCACAAGGGCCAACTCACCGGCGACTCGAACCTGGTGGGGCAGGTCGTCCACCTGCATTCCCGGCTTGAGCTTGAGCAGCACGGTTCTCGTGGTCGAGCCCTTCTCTCTCATGCCTTGGACGCGCCAACGCTCCCGCGTCACCTCGGTTACGTTTCCGAACGCCGCAAAAGCAGTCCGGATGTCTTCATCTTGCACCCCGTGGAGCATCCAATGCAGGCGCAGTTTAACCTGCTGGTCCTCAGGGTCAATGACAATGCAGCGGCGGCCTTTAACTTGCAGCTCCTTGAAGGCAGCCAGTTTCCTTGTGGCTTCGGCGCTGTTGAACGTCACCGCCCACACATGGTTGATCTGGTACGCTCCCAACGCCACGACCTCGGGGAGCACACCAGCGTTGGCGAGGGCATCTCGGAAATCTTCGACCCTGTAGGGCCTCACCCGCACGTCGCCGTGCAAGAACAACGTGTTTAAAACAACACGACCGGTGGGCAAAGTAGGCAGCACGATCTCATAGACCTTTTCGTCTTCGACGCTGCTCCTGTTTCCGCGGCCGGCAAGGGCCGCAAACGCCGCTCCAGCGGAGCTCATGATCCTGCGTCCGTTCGCTAGCGCGTCGGGAAGTAGAATGAGCCACGAGTACGATGCTTCGAAGCGGTACAAAAGCGCCTCTAGTGAATGCGGTGTTGCCTTAGAAACTAGCTGTTTCTAAGGCTCAGGCGTGCGTCGCTTGCTCAGGCGCACATTTCGTTGCCGCGCCGAACGCTGCGTTGCTCGACGCTCACCGCGTCCAATGCGGGGCGCGTAGTCGCTGCGCCGTAGCCCATTGTCTTGCACCCCTTGGCGGGTCGACGGGAACGCTGTCGCGTTCCACTCTTGAAGGCGAAGCAGAATAACGCATGAGTTATTTCTTCTACTAGCCGAACCAAATATAGCCAAGCAACAGCAGTTCACCAGGCTAAACAGTGGTTCAACAACTAAAATAAAGGCTAGTATGCTTCGCATCCTGGGCTTAACCTTAGCTAAGCCACAGCCATTTTTTTGAATGCTCATCGTACCACATTTACTGAAAAAAAATGTCAACTCCATCTCAAAAATAATTTCTTGTTGATAATGACATGTGTAATAAACCTATGTAATGTTAGGCCGATAAAAAAATGCCTCTACGTAGTGTACCCGTGGGATTTCAATATGTCAATTTAAAGCATACGTTTCTTTTGTCATCCATGTCTTTCAGTGCAGTGCTCAAGGCGAAGTATATTTCCTGGTTCATTATTACGCATCCCTTGATATCTCGTACTAGCATAGAAGAAAATGATTGCCTGTCTTTTCAATCAAATTAGTTCAGTCTTCATTCGTGATCCGTCTGTACTCTGCACAGGCCGCAGTCAGTGTGCGTCAGATGCGCAACCCAGACCTCCTCATGCTGTGTGACCTGATGGGTTGCTGAGGTGCCTTTCTGGCACTTCGTGTTTTCACGCTTATTTACAAATTAGAGGTTATTCTATCAGCACAAAGCAATTAGTTGCGCTTAGTTTTGAGTAACCAACTTTACGTGCCTTCACCAGCCAAGCTAACCTGTGTAAGGCCTAGGAGCCATAAAATTGACAATAGAATTCGGAATTGCCGGTGTCTAAGGAATCCATCTTCATAACACGGGCTAGTTGAGAGAAAGCGATAACGGCAGTCACTTCTCCGAGCTTGCGAACTTTACGCGTTACCATGAATGGAGCCGAGTTTGGGGCTAGGTTGGAGCCGTCGCTTCGATGAATGCCACCATTTTTGTTGACGCAAAGCTTTCGGGGCAGCTTTTCGGGCTCCCGCTAAATCAGTTAACTAGCGTGCTCGACGAAATTGCAAACGCAGTTCGCGTCTCGCGCATGCGCAATGGCTTCGACGCTATTTCTTTGTAACCCCAAACGGTTGGGTCCGCTATTCTAGAACTCTCTAAAAAAGTAGGGTGGCGCCTGCTCGAGGCGCAAGTTCGGCATGCGCAGTGTTGTTCTGGAAGCTAGCTAGTTAGCCACCGCTGCCGTCACTCCGCTCACAGCCTTCGCCTTTCTGTCGAAATAAACGCAGGGACGATGGCAAGGCCTGTGGGCCGCCGTCACGACTTCCTATCCAGTGGTGACGCAGAAACAGGCGCTTTGCACCAAGCGACACGCTCCCATGGATCCCTGGCCGGAGCCATCCTTGGAGCTGAACTTCATCACGATCCAAGAGTCCAAACATCAGGTACTTGTAGACATCCTGCCACTGGATCTCCAAATCTGCCTCAGCGTTTCATCGCCTGGCCCGCGCCCTTACGACTTACTACGACAGGCTATGCTGCACTTCTACGGCACTAGGTACTGCCCTCTTCCTTACGTTGACGGCACCGTACGCGACACAGCTCCGCCAACACCCTCAACACAAGCATCCAGAGCGCCTCTGCCTGTGCCCATAAGCCATCGTTATCAGGCCAGCCTCTTTCCCTCTATCTGCCACAATACCGTTTCGTCGACCGACAGATGTGCTACTACGCAGTCTCCGACCTCATCGCCTTTCTCATCAATTACGGTGACATGTGACAGTGATGACATCGCCGACAGAACACTGGCTGCCGCACCACATACCGTCGCGTCTCTCTCCAACAACATGGCACCTGCCGCTCGGACCCCGACCAACCCTCCACCCGATCCGTCCACCGTCCGCTGAGCAAGCCTACGAGTTGGCGCGCGAGCTCTGCCCCTTGCCGACTCCGCTGCCTCCGACCGTGCCAACTGTCTTACACCACGGTACCTACGAGCCAGCGAGAGCGATGTAGCGGTAGCAACGATCTCCGTCCCTTCACTATACGCTGCCCGTCCTCTGCTTCGGCCAACTTGCCTGCGGGTCCCTCTGGCGATAACTCTGACAAATCAGACACTGAACAATCGTCGCGCGACGCGGATCATCATCATCAGCCTGGTTACGCCCACTGCATGGCAAAGGCCTTTCCCATACTTCTCCAACTACCCCGGTCATGTACTAATTGTGGCCATGTCGTCGCTGCAAACGCGGATAGGGAACGTGACTTGTGAGCACCATCCCGCGACGCGATTTCTGATGGTGCCTCGCATTCAACACCTCACTCTGTCCTTTGCATTGTACCCGCATTCGAGCTCGCCCAAGCAGCTTAAATCGGCTGCTGCTGCTCCGGCTCACAGATTTTCGCCAACCCACACCAGTGCCATCATCAAGCGTCGTCCGATGACCCCTTCATTGCCATCTTGAGTGCCACTCGAGTCCAGGGCCACTAACCGTGTTAGGACCAGAGCTCCGGCTGGCGCGCACCAGACCCGCTTGTCGGGAGACGGGCGAGGTCGCACGCACAAGTCTCCAACTTGCGACGTCGATCGCGGGTCGGGCAAGACCGGACAAGAGGGGGAACAAGCTGAATCCACCAGGGCTCATGCATCAACGAGGGCGTGATGGTCGAGCTTGCGACTTTTCGTGTCCACCAACGACGGTGCCCAGTCCCCGTTCGTTTCGCGAGGCCTACGTGAACTGCTACAGAGGTATCTGCTTTCACACACTCTGTGCATATGTGCCGCGTACCATTCGTCTGTGGCGACATTCGCAGCCTCATCGACCGGAGAAATATATCGGTCCCCTTCGCTTTCAACGGACTCGCCCTACTTGAACTGCCCACGGACCCTTTTGGCACTCGCCTTCCTGAACTTGCTTTATCGCCGTTCTGTCTGGGCGGGGGGTCCTGTACCACCCACCGACGCCGCAACGCGGTGCACTTCGGTCGGCGCTCGGAAGAAAATAAAGTTGGGCGGCGCGTGCTGGAGACGCAAGCTCGGCACACGCAGTGTTGTTCTATTAGAATGCTACGTTGGTCGCCGCAGCCGCCACTCCGCTCGCCACCTTCGTACTTCTGCCGAAATAAATGTAGGGATGACGGCACAGTTCATTGGCAGCCCCTCACGACTTCTAATAAAAAAAAATGATTCGTTAGAAGTGCTTCTCACGCGCAACACCTCATTTCTGGTGAGTTCCCGATTATTCTGAAATGATTAGGTTCTGTTTGCCCTGCTGCTTCAGCCAAGGAACTTCGAAAAAGTAGCCCAGTTTATCATTGTCCTCCAATGTTGGCTATGCGAGGTGACACCAAACACGTCTGTTATACCCTTTTCGGTAATGAGCCTATGGTTGGACGCCATTTGAGTCATTACAGCAGTCGGGACCGTAAAAGTCAAATGACCTCTGCAGATCAATTATGGCTGCTTTCGCTTTATAAGCACTTTATTCACAGGGCAAGTACATTCGAACAAGGCACAAGCCAAGCCACAGCCGTCACACAAATATGAAAACAAACAAAAAAGGAGGGGTATCAGTGGCATACGAAGATTACTGAGCAGTCTAACTTTCGGCAAATAAGGGTAAGTCGAGAGTGCAAATGAACCTGGAATCAAACGGCGTAACCCATTAGTTTATTGCCTCCGCAAACTACTTCCTAGTGCTGCCGGCCTCCTCGTCATGGTTCAGAGCACGTTGCACATTACTCGCGCACTTTGCCTCGCAACCCCTGTTTCGTGCACCCTGTGAGCGCGTTCGATAATAATCACCCCTCCTCACGACTCTACAGAAGGTTAACACGCTTCCGTGAATTTGACTCAAACTTGCCATGCACCGAAATTCCTGGACTCAGTTCAACCAGGCCCACACACAGTCAGCGAACATTGCAAGTTTAATGAACAGCAAAGGGAACGAAAGTTAGCCCGCGAACAGCAAAGTTTCTGACGGCTCCGCTGCCTTCCCCCAACAATTCGGGCGTCGCTTAAGCAGCACGCGACATACCCAGTGCGCGTTAACGCCGCCACGCACGGCGGGATTGCGTGTCGAGTCGGTTGCAAGCCCACCGTCCTCAACGATTAGCAAGACGCGGGCGGTCTGGTATCGGCGAACGGCATTATCGTTGGGGCCGCCGACAATGAAGCCTCGCTTTCCAAATCGGCACGTCGGACTGCGTACCCCGCCCTTTGTTTTCCCCCGTGTCTTGATATAAAACTAAAGAACTAAAGCCCATGAAGAATCAAGCAACTTTTCAAGCAAAGACTGAATAACACTTCGTTTCTTCTCTATGTATTTTTGGGCATTCATGCAAATGATTCGCGCCTGCACGTATAAGACAAGCAAGCTTCTCGATCCACCCCGTAGCTGAGAGAGAGTGGAGCTGCAGCTAGCAAAGGACGGCTTAACCGCTAAGGGAACCACGATATGCTTTTCTGTACTTTCCAAGTGACTATCTCTTTCTCACTGGAGCGCTTCGTGAACGTGCCCGTTGAACCGTAAAATTAGGATGCGCCCCTTTGGCCCCCTCATCCGAGGACCCGTAGCTCACGCAATCGCCTCACGATGGAGCGCACGCAATTCACTCACTACTCCACTTCAGCTTGACACTCTGCCCCCGCTACTTTAAGCGTCCATGGTGAAGAACGCTGTCCCCACAATTAGACGGAATTCGAGGTTCTATAATGTCATTCTGCAACCACACAACTCGTTTTTACTCATCCAAAAGTAAACAGTCTGCGCTCTGTCTCCTCTGTGGCCGGCTAGGTAAATCTGAGTTGTGCATGCTCTCTTTGCCGATGACAAGCTATGCCGGGGACTGTTACGTGGCATTATGTCCCCTATAGGCTACCGCCAACGTTGTGCTTCTCCGTTCACTGCCGGTCACCGAATGAATAGGCCGGGTTTGGTCTCTCATCATATTATGCTTAAGCAACTACGCAGAGGAATAACGTGCAAAGTGTTAATAATGTTTACTGAGCAAAGCTGCCGAAGCACAGAACGCAGCTGAACTATGCAGTGAGGCAGAAAAACAAGGACGTGGCTTTATTTATAAAACAAACAGAGTGGAAAGAGAAGGACATTTGTAAGGCAGTGCGCAAACCAACGAGAAAGAAGCAGTGCTTTCTTTTGACAGTAAAACATAAACAAAAATTCATTTTACCGAGCTCAGATGTACTTTCCAAATCATCATAAAACAAAACAGTGGGCTCGTGTGATAAAAGAACTGTTCTTGGTTCTCTGAAAGGTGAATCCGTAGTGCCTCACAGAACACAGGGAAATGAAAACAAAAAGAGAGCGAGAGAGAGACAAAATAAATCGGTTCAATACTCACGGACTTGGAACAAGGAAGCCGCCTTCTTTTCAGCTTTGAACCAAAAGGGATATAACGTTTCAAAAGCTGACCATCGAGCACGCGAAAAGTCTATGCAGCAAGGTACAAGTCAATCATATTTCACGAACAAGTGGAGCTTGAAAATTTGTCGAGGATGCGAGCTCACTGGCGACACAGAAGCAAGGATGTCAGGACGACCCAAACCGAGCTATAGACGTCGGCAGTGCTAGGGAAGAGAACCGGCGAAATCAATAAATAGAGGCCAGTAAGAAATAGGGCCATTTATGTCGGTTGTTCTGGTATGCCCAGGGTCGCGGGATCGAATCTCAGCAGCGGCGGCCGCATTGTGGTGGGGGCTAAATGTGAAAATGCCCGTGTACCATGCATTGCCTGCAAGTTAACGAACCCCAAGTCCGCAAAATTAATCAGCAGTCTCCCACTACGGCGTTCTTCAATCATATCGTGGTTTTGGAACGCAAGACGAAAGAATTTAATTTCTAATTGATGTCAAACTGGCTAGGATAGGCCGCGCTGAGTGCGAAGAAAACTCTGCATGTGACCTTCTGCTGCATGGAGCTAGGAAATCAAAGGTTGTCAATATGATGATCACAAGGGCATGCGCACCCATTGCACAGACACGCGGAATGAAATTCGAACTGCAAGAAACAAATTCGAACGTTTCTTACTCTTTGTTGATGGAACTCGCAATTTATATTTAGTTGTGACACGCTCCTGAACATAGCACTTGCCCCAGAATGCGTGTCTGAATCAACCAGTACAATGTCAGAGGCACACATGGGGCCTTATAACGTAAAGCTATTCCAATTTGTTTTTATTCCACTCTCCTGGCGTCAAATGTACGTAACCACCAACGTAAGCATTGAGTGGTAACCCGCAGCGTTGTTTGAAAAGCCCAATCAAACGAGGTCCTCATTTATACACTCTAAAACAAACGTACACCCTTTGGGGTGTATGTTTGCTATGCAACAATAATCGTCATCTGTTTTGCTTGCTTTTCCTTTCTTGAAAACGCTGCGCCCGCTACTTTCCTGTCGAGAATGCTCCGTCATGCTTATCACGCGCATGTCGTTCGTGACTTGGAAGTACCGGGCCCGCAGCGTTAAAGAAAGGAAATGCGGACAAGACAGATGGCGATTATCGTTCTGTGGCAAGATACGACCCAAAAGGTGTAATTTTGCTTAAGTGTGTAGTAGGTCACTGTTTTTGGTTTCAAAGCGAACAATATTGCCTACATTGAGCAGTTTTTCTTATCTAATTGGCTGACAGGATGATGTGTGGCGCGCTCTAGTGGAGAGTCCTTCAATGGGGCCGAGTGAGCACAGCGAAATCTGACAACCGGATGAGAAGGGTGATGCCTCCCTCGGCGATTGGTCTATTTCCCCTTCTTTAACTTGAGGTGGCTGTTCGAAAGTCGCGGCGGCGTGCAACGAAAGGTCAAAGTGCGGCTAAAATGAATCCTCGGGAAAGTAGAGTTGGCAAAGCAATGCCGCATATGTACCGAGAGGGCTCGATAACCTAATACTACCACGTAAACAAATTAAATATACGCAAATAAATTCATGCTCCCCGGTAGTTCCGATTTACCAGTGCAAGAGCGATCGGCGGGCAGCCATCTTCTATTTATTTTGGAACGGGGCACTGCCCGGCGATTCAGAAAAAAAAAATCAGTTTTGTTCTGCATATTGATACGTCTTTAACACGTACACGTCACTTTGACGCGTAAGTTTTCGAGGTTTTATGACATCGCGTGACAGACAGGCGAAGTGAGCGCAGCCCGAAAACACTTGATCAATAGCAGAGGGCTGATTGCGAAAAAGGCGCCAAATCAGAAATAATATTTTTTTCGTTAGGCATAATCATGCATAAATAGTGTGCACATACATCAAATGAGGCGGTTTCGCTGTTTTCGTGACGTCGTGTGACAGACAGGCGAAGTGAAGGTGGCCTGAAAATTTTTTGACCAATCATGGAGGGTTTATTGCAGAATTGGAATAGAAAAGTTTAGAATAGCTTTAAGTTATAGCGCCCGTGGTATAGGAAGTGGATTATACTGCTGTGATTTAATATTTAGTTCACGTTTCGCTTCGGGCTATTTGCAAAATAAAGCCATAAAACTGCTGTTATCGACGGCTGAATAGCGAAAATCATGGTGTTCGAGTAAATGCAACAAGGAACAAAATATTGATAAGCGTCGTAGTCGATATCAAATGTAAATGCCCCACAACGTGTGTCAGGGCCCTGGATTTGCTTTGTAACGTAATTATTAGTGACTGTATGACAAATGTTGCCTTGCGTATAACTTATCATCATCATCATCGTCATCATCAGCAGCAGCCTGTTTGATGTCCACTGCAGGACGAAGGGCTCTCCCTGCGATCTGCAATTACCCCTGTCCTGCGCCAACCGAATCCAACTAGCACCCGCAAATTCCCTAATTTCATCTTTCCACCTAGTCTTCTGCCGTCCTCGATTGAGTTTTCCTTCTCTTGGTACCCATTCTGTAACCATAATGGTCCGACGTTTATCTAACCGGCGCATTACATGACCTGCACAGCTCAATTTCTTCCTCTTGATGTCAATTAGAATATCGTCTACACCCGTTTAGCTCTCTGATCCAAACCGCTCTCTTTCTGTCTCTTAACGTTACGCCTAACAATCTTCGTTCCATCGCTCTTTGCGCAGTCCTTAACTAGTTCTCAAGCTTCTTTGTCTCTCTCCAAGTCACTGCCCCATATGTCAGCACTGGTAAAATGCGCTGATTGTTCACCTTCCTTTTGAATGATAAAGGTAAGCTTCCAGTCAGGAGCTGGCAATGTCGGCTGTATGCGATCCAACCCATTTTTATTCTTATATGAATTTCCTTCTCATGATCAAGGTTCCCTGTGACTAATTGACCTAGGTAAACGTACTCTTTCACAGACTCTAGAGGCCGACTGACGATCCAGCACTCTTGTTCTTTTGCCCGGCTATACCTAGTCCAGGTATAGCTTATACAAATATACAAATTATTTTCGCATGTTTAACCAGTAATTAGCAATTTTTTTTCGCACGTCATGTTATACCCAGCAAGAAGTCTCTACGGCCGTGGTGGTGAGAGCTGATTCCATGTCCAGGGTGCTGCATCGTAGCCTGCGCGAGAACCGTTGCTCAAACCAGCTAGTGATTACGTAATCGTCGTGTCAGGTCGCGCCATCTTACAGCGCGGTCGAGAGCCAGCCAACTCACCCCTACTATACTCCGGTTCCTACATAGCCTACAACGCTGTGGTGGCCAGCAAGACTACTTGTAGTAGCATTGTACCCGCCAAGAAAAATGTCATTTTTTTAGAGCGATGCTTTCTCTGCCTCTTCCTTCAACTTTTGCACTGTTGTTGTCGTTGTTGTCGCTGTTGTCGTTGTCGTTGTTATCGTCGCCGTCAGCTTGCACGCCGCGTCTGGAGGTGGTTAAGAGTGTGCGTGGTATACAGAAAAGGCGACGCGAGAAATTCGTTTGGACCTTTTCATCACGTCCCCGTAATGCCCTCTGCGGCTCCTTGGGCGTCACCAGAATACCCTCTTGACGGCTGTAATTATCGGTGACTCCCCACAAAAGCATTGCAGAAACTGCAGCCCCTACCTGTGTACTTCCGTGCAGCAGTCCAGCGAGAAGGTAGATAGAATGGTAAAAAGGAGGTAAGGAGAAGAGGCAGAGAATGGGTAGAACCGACGCAGTCAATAAAAATCCTTGCCATTCTTTGTTTGCAGCTCCCATACGTGGGAGGGAGAGCTGGAGAAGAGAAGGGCAACGTAAGAAGGAAATGAAATTCCACTCATAGACACGACAGTCGCTGCGGACAAGCTGAATAAATTTAGGTTCAAAGTACTATAAAGTACGTTTTTGCAATTTCTAAAAATAAACTCCGCGCAAATTTCTCCAGTGAACAGCTAACACAGTGGGTGCAGGCGCAAAGCCGCATTAAATTACTGTAGCGACTAGGTGATACACAAGCGGCCACACGTCAAATCAATACTTCTGTGCCCGCCGCAGTAGCTTTGCGGCTAAGCCGTTGCTCGAGGTCGTGAGTTTGATCCCGACCGCGGTAGCCGCATTTCGTGGCGGGCGAAATACAAAATCGCTCGTGTACTTAGATTTAGATGCACGTTAAAAACTTTATTGGGTCAAAAGCAATCCGGAGTCCGCCACTACGTGTGGGCCATAATCCAATTCTCGTTTTAGCACGTACAAGCGCATAATTCAAATAATGTTAAACATTCTGCCACGATGAGATGTGCCGCGCTACACAATGACAATGCTAACCTTCTCGGAGGTTATGTATATTGGCGTACAACAGCGCCTCAGTCACGCACGTCTCGCTGTTTTCTCTGTCATACGCAGACTGACAGCAGAGGGGTAAGCAAGGTAACGTTTACATCAACATCACCGCTCATCATCGTCCGTCAAAGTAAACAGCGCAACAAGCTTCGTTTACATCCATTCCCACAGTGCTTGGGATCCACGTAATCTATGTACCAGCAATTATTAGAATTATTTTTTCTATTTAGGCTCAGGAACAAGTGAAAAAAACAACGTTTTCAACCAATAAAATGAACAAACTGTACTATACTAGGTTGTTAATGAGTTGTTTTAGGTCATATTGCTTTTCGTCGTTTTCCTTTCCGGTTTCTTTTTATTATTATTAGCAGCCCGCTGTGGCAGCTTCAGGCGCAGGCTCATGCTAATACGGGTGACCATGAAACATGACATCGTATTGGATCGGAGTTATATGTCAGATTTCTTGCGAAACTACCACAGCGTTGCATGAAATGGCTTTGAAGGGTGAGAAACATTGGATAACACCTTCGCATTTGTCAGATTAGCGTACATCGGCCAATCATTTCTGTTTTTTAGAAACAGTTTATTTCAACCAAAAGTGATACGAATACTGAGTCACAATAACGGCACAATTCCACCAGGACGATAACATATACATAGTACGAAGCATTGTATATATAGCACGCTTTAAAATATGTGTCGGAGTCCACACTGATTAATATCTGAGAGGAGTTGTTCTTTCCTGGGGAGGAGGAGTTCCTTCGACAGTGGTCATGCCGTTTCCTGTCAGTGGCTGGTGGATGTGTATGGCTTAATTTTAGACCAGCCTGGTTCTTGTAGCCAAGCTATCAAAAGTATTCACTGGGTACACATGTACGTAGGTGCCCTTGAATTCTGTGTGCTCTCGTATGCATGATCGTCTTTGTATATACACCTTTCATAGCATCACTACAAAACTATGCAAAGTCAGATCATCATTGTACATAACCATTGTGTACACTGTAGATATTGAATATCATTTTTTGTAATGTCACAATTAGTTTATGTGTTACTGTGAGTTTCCGTGGGTCTATGTAGTTGTATGTTAGTGAATGTGAACTCGGACACTTCTTTTAAAATGTGCCGTCTATACAATGTTTCGTACGTTGTATATGTTATCGTCCTGGTGGAATTGTGCTGGGATTGTGACTCAGTGTTCGCATCGTCCTTTGCTGAAATACTTTTTCTGAACACATATAACCACCTAGACTCACGAAACGCACAGTGACACATCAACTAATTGTCACATTATACAAAATGTTGTTCAATATATGCAGCGTACACAATGGTTATTACTTTGACAATGTGACTTTACACAATATTGCAGCGGTGCTAGGAGATGTGTATATACAAAGATGATCATGCATACGAGAGCACACAGAAATCATGGGCACTTTTGATAACCTGGCTACAAGAACCAGGCTGGTCAAAAATTAAGTCCCACGCGTCCATCAGCCACCGACGGGAAACGTCATGACCACTGTCGAAGGAACTCCTCTTCCCCGAGGAAGAACAACTCCTCTGACAGAAAGGACAGTAGCTTAGAGCCTCTCCAGAAGCGGAAACAGAGCGCGGCGACCATGTCCCGCGGCAACTGCCTCGCACCGGTTACGCCATAAAGAAAAGGTCCCCGCAGCAATTAAAGTCGCGCGAAGCGGCCACGTGAGCAGCGACCACGTGTAATAAGGCGGTTAACACCAAGGCCACGGAAACCAGCATGCAGTGCCCTGCAAAATACCCTAGCAACGAGGCATTCCAGCAGCACATATTTATTTTATTCTTGAAGGGGGCAAGTGGCACACAACGAAGATGGAAATATGCCCCACTTGCTCTAGTCTGTCACGCGTCGGGAGCACATGCCACCCTAGAAGCAACATGAAGTCACCTGGGTGGCCATGCCGAAAGGATGCCGTTATCGCACCCACAACACATTATTGGAGCGTGCGCGACGTACTGGGGGAAATAGAGGAAGCCATAAGGTTGACATTGTATCCACAACACGGTTTGGAGAATGTAGATGGATTTCTGTATTGTTTATAAAAAGTATTTCAACAAGAGACGATACGAACACCGAGTCACAATCATGGCACAATTCCGCCTGGGCGATAACATATGCGCTGCAGGTTGCACTGCCTCGTATCCACAACACGGTTTTGTACAACGTGTGATGAAATTCTGTATGTTTCGAAAAAGTTTATTTCAACAAGAGACGATACGAACACTGAGTCACAATCATGGCACAACTGCAACGCCCGACACCGGGAACGTACTGCGTCGTTAGAGCCACGCTTTCTTGCATGTACTACCCATACGACACTTAATATAACCTCCACAGAGAGTACGGTAGTTCGCGGAGTTTTTTGTGAATAACGGTTTTAAAATATGACCTTCAATGAAGAAATCATATATGATTACAAGACATTTAGTCCATAGTATGTGTCCGTTAACTAACTTTCCATCAGACTATAGCCGAAAAGTAGAATAGGTCAAATTTTGGCTTTAAATGAAAAAATGCTGCCTCGGTATGAGCTTTTTTTGGTCAACACTGCGCAAGAAAAAAAAATATACTACTTTCGTCCAATAGGCGAAGCATTGATAGCGATCACAACATATTATACGCATGAAGTAAGGCTCTTAGTTTTACCGGACGTATAAATTGCAGCAAACATTCGCTTATATTAAAATTAAACAAGCATAATGGGGCACGCGCACACGCAAACATGACCAGATCTCACTCGATGACCGTGAACACTCGCTGTCCAAGGAGGTTTAAAGAAATTGTGGCAGAACCCATCTCGCGATGACTGTCTACGGTAATGCCTTTGCATTGAATCAATATAGCGACATCATGTACTGCCACGTTCGAAACGATTATGTATAAGGCGTGTACGGCAGCGTGACTCCTCTTTCCTGCTTCCCTAAGGACACTCGCTGCCGTCCGGCGCCGCCGCCGCGAAGCTTGCGCATGGCCTCCGAAATGCATGGCACGCCGATGCGTACAAACGCTGAGAAACGCGTCGTGCGGCTACCGTGCTTCTCTCTCGCACTTATTTCAGGACACGCTGCGGCGTCTAGTGGCACCGCCAAGATGCCCGCACGTGGCCTCGGAGACGAGAAGCATGGCTCGCCGGGGCCTGCGCACGCAGGGATTTGTTACTTCGCTTGGCGCGCACTCAGTGGCCCACACTCAGTGACCCAAGTTGGCGAAAGATTCATTGCAGAGTGGCACATATGCGGTGCAGTCCTTGCGCAGCTCGCTAAAACATTGGCGTAAAATGCGTTCGTTGAAAAGCGGCACATACCCAGTTAATTTGTGGCGCAGCCTAATGATGCTTCTGGTTGCTGTCTTTTAGAAAGACTTGTGACGTAGGCTCGATTCCGCTCAGAATCGGACAAACTTAAGGGATCTTTTTCGCCATTGCAGAGTGGCACATTCCCAGTGACACCTGCCTAGTAGCCAAGTTGGCGTCGAAGACGTTCATTGAAGCGTGCCACGTACCTATAGGCAGATGCCCAGTGACCCAAGCTGGCATAATAGGGGTTAATTGGAGACCAGCGCCCCTTAGAGTTGCACACACCCCGTACTCCAAATCGGCGTCAAGTAGATTCTTTGAACAGCGGTACCTACCCAGTGCCGCATCTACAGTGACATTTGAAGGCGGGAAAGAGGTTCGCAGAAGATCGACACGTATGTAACTAATGCCGCATACTCACAGTAATCCAAGTTGGTCCAATAGTTGTTTTCGAACCATGTTACCTCAGCACAGGATCCCGATGCGTTACCCATTCGACCGTGGGCTACCCAATGACCCAGGTAGGCGGGAAAATCGTTAGATACAAACCCATCCTTGGGCCCTATAACATAAAACTATTCCAATATGATTTTATTCCAATCTCCTGACGTCAAATTTGCGTAACCGCCGACGCAAGCATCGGGCGGTCACCCACAGGCTTGTCTCAACAGGCCGATCAAACGCTTTCCTCGTTCATAGGAAGTCACTTTTGTTTGCTTGAAAAACGAATAACATTGCCTACACTGAGCGGCTTGTCTTACCTAATTGGCTGTTAAGAGGCGAGGAGCTCGCTAAAGTGGAGAGGGGTTCTGTAGGGCCGAGCCACTGCACTGAACGTGCAGTGGCTCGGCCACTGTGGCAGTGAAAGTGCAGTGGTGGTGGCATCTGCGATTGGTCTGCTTTCCCTTACTTAGCTTGCGGTGGCATGCAACGGAAGGTTAAGAATGACGCTAAACGGATCATCATCAAAGAAGAATTGGCAGAACGAGGTCGTAAACGTGCCGAAAGTGCTAGAAAACGTTACACGGCCACGCAAAACTTTTAATGCACGCAAATAAACCCATGCTCTCCGGCAGGTGCGAGTAGCCAGTGCCTGAGCGATCGGCGGCAGCCATCTTTTATTCCTTTCGGAACGGGGCAGCCTGCGGCTATTAAGAGGAAAATTCAGTTTTGTTCGGCATATTAATGTATCTTTAACGCGTACACGTCACTTTGACGCGGTGAGTTTTTGCGGTTTTGTGTCGTCGCGTGACAGGCAGGTGAAGTGGGTGCAGCCCGAAAACTTTTGAACAATAGCCGAGGACTAATGGCGAAAAGATGTCGAATCAGAAATAACTATTTTTATTTTGTTCGGTCAAATCATGCATAATCAGTGTGTACAGGTCATATCAGATGGGGAGCTATCGCGGTTTTCGTGATGTCGCGTGACAGACAGGTGAAGTGGGGGTTGTCCAAAAATGTTTTTCACCAATCGCGGAGGCCTGATTGCAGAATTGAAATAGAAAAGTTTGGAATAGTTTTACATTATAGCGCCCCTTGTTCAGCAGTCCGCAAGGTTTTGTCTTATGGTGGAGTCGCCGTACCTTCAGTCACTGCAAGCAACCGGGGTCAGTGCTATCTTCGTCGTCGCAGATGAAGGGGTCGTATGGGAACGCTGGCGTGTACTTGGCTTCTGACTTCTGAGTTCACGCCGAGTTCTGAGTTCTTACTTTTGTCTGAGTTCCCGCCGGCGTGCACACGCCGGCGTGTACACGCCGGCGTGAACTTTGGCGTGTACGTTTTGTTAGTCTGATAATATGAGCGAGGCCACTGATGTGCCATGCTGCATCTATTCTCGACATTGAGATCGATGCGATTTCACATTCTACATGTGCCTCACAGGCAGCTCTGTCGGCCCTTTCATTACTATTCATGTTGCAGTGACCAGGTAGCTATTGTAATACTTTGTCATGGCCTCTGTCCACCGTTGTATGGCATTCTAATAGACAGGGTGGCTTTTTTTAGCTGTACCAAATTTTCAAAGATTGCCTATGGCAGGTCGCACAGTTAAAGAACTACTCAATGAGGCAGCCATCACTTCTACGCGAAATGAAGACGTTCAGTTGAACAATTAAAGTAATTATGCTAATAAATTTGTAACTAATGATTTTACGTCACATATTTCAATCTACGAATTATAGTCACTGACTTCGCACCACGTGTCCATTTGGCGCGGAAAGGCGCGGAATTGACTGTGACGGAATAATGATGTTGGCTCGACAACGGTGGCATGACAAAGCCAAGACGACAACGCAGAGACGACAGAATGAAGACGGCAGAACGATGACGACCGCATTAAAACGATGAAATGGTGAAAACGGAAGGGAGGCAATTGTACCATGTGTAAAAGGCAAGAACGACAACAACAGTGCACAGGCAAAACGAAAATAAAAGTAGTTCTTTTTTATCATTTTCTCTGGACCGCTCCGAAGATATTCTGAAAATCATAATGCGTCAAACCTTTCTTTCTTAGGGAACGTAATAATGCTCTTATTTACTATTTACACTTTACACAATGTCGCAGTTTATCGAGCGCAAGAGTAAATGGAAAGCTCTATATTTGGGGTCTAGAACAGCTGCTGTGCCCAGTTTTATCCCTCAACGTTCAAGAAAACAAAAAAAAAACCTTCCCCAGTTTTTTTTTTTTTTTTTTTTTTAAATTTTCTTGATGTGGTCCCCGGGTGGTAGTTACACGACTTGAAGCTCTTCGGCTCTACCGCCAGGAGGCTCCCCGGACTCGGAGCCACTTTTGAGAGCGAACGCGTCCAATCCACCCGAGTCGATTTCATCCCCACCGCTTTTTTTTCGTCGTTACACCCAAGAGTAAGCAGCATGAACGAAAACGCAAGTGCGTATGACTATGCTGCATGTTATCTTTTTCTTTTTCTTGTAAGAAAACATGACGTAAAGAAAGAACTTTACTTCGGCACCAAATGGTAGTGAAGTGCTGCTTCAGGACGCCCGCGCCTAGACCGGCGGTGCTCTGGTTTTTCATTGCTCCTTCGTTCATTGAGTCAGCACCAGTGAGCTCGTGCTTATCTTTCAGTTCCTTCCATCCTGTTTTCTCTAGTGCTACCCGCTTTCCCCACTTTCGTGGCGCTGCACGCGAGCTCTCCCGAAATGTCTAATGATGCCCGTGCGACGTTCTTGTTCCTTGCGATCGGTCTCGCAAATGTACTCTTGCCTTTCATTGCTATTCATGAACGCACTGTACATACGCTGTCATAAAAGAATTCGCTTATCCTCTTTGTCTTGTGTCTTTGCTGCCTTTCATTTCTTTTGTTTCGCTAACTCCTCTTTCGTTCCAGAAAGATCAAATTATTTCGAACCTTGTCCACCACGCGGTTCCCAGTTCCTGACTGCCTCATTGTACCCGTATTAAATGTTCGTTTGCTTGATTTCTTGATTCATTTCTTTGTTTGCTTCGCCACAATACAGTGCAATAGGAGGCGGAGGGAAAAGCCGTTCAAATGAAGGCTTGACGAGTCGTTCGCCCACTTTGTCAACAATGACAGCAGCTCAACGACAGCGAAATATCACAGCAATTCTTTTTTTAAAATTACACATTGCAATAAATAACGATCAAGCCCTCAAAAGAACATTGAAAAACAAAGCATGTACAACAAACGAAGTCACTGTTAATATCTTACACCTAGAAAAAACACTACCTAGTTAGAAAAAAGAGCCGCTAAGTCCAGCTGCACTGAAATAAATTACTACAAAGTTTATACAACTCCAGCTGTATATGTTTTTGTCCCTTTTGTGCCTTCTTTGTTTATTTCAAGCACCGAACATCGCTTGAATTTTTGTATAAGCTTTCTCTTGTTTTGTTGGTTCGAAGAACTTATGTCTGTAGCATCAGCAATGGCGTAACTTATGCGAACGCGCTATAAAACTAGCTTCACGCTTTCTTATTTCCATTTCAAGTTTCTTACTGTAGATTCACGGAACCTAAGGCGTATTCCATACCCTGTACGGATTAATAGGGAATGACCGGCGTAGGACTAATTAAAATGCCCACAATCAATATAATAATATAAGTACAATAACGCGCGTTAGGCATTACAATAGCAAAATCATTACAATCTGAAAAAAAAAAAAGGGGGGGGGGGAGGCGGTTGGCGTATGCAATTGCGCGCTCTGCGTTACGCTGCCACTGAACAAGTAGCGCCCTAATTCTATGGCCACCGGCGGCCGTGTGATGTTCAGTTGCGGCACATGGATCATAATGAGCCAGCAATATAGGTACCACGACGACTCCGGACATCAGTTCTTGAGCAGTTGCATGATGACCCTACTGCAGGCCACCTCGGCTTTTCGCGTACTCACGACCGCGTACGACGCCGCTTCTACTGGCCAGGCCTGTACCGCTCTGTGCACCGCTACGTTGCAGGCTGAGTGCTCCAGTCAGCGCCGCAAAAAACCTGCTGTGCTGCCCACTGGACGCCTTCACCCCATCGATGTGCCGTGAGAACTATCCTTTCGCATCGGTCTCGATCTTCTCGGCCCTCTTTCGAAGTCAAAATCTGGCAATAAGAGAGTCGTTGTTGCGTCTGATTACGCGACCAGGTACGCGATCGCGCGAGCTTTGCGTACAAGCTGTGCAACTGAGGCGGCAGATTTTCTTTTACATAACGTCATCCTGTATCACGGCGCACCCCGGCAGCTCCTCACTGATCGCGGCCGCACCTTCTTGTCCCGAGTAGTAGAAGACCTACTTCGTTCCAGTTCTGCCGAGCACAAGCTTTCTACCGCCTACCACACGCAGACAAGCGGTCTGACGTAGCGACTCAATCGCACGTTGACAGAAAGGCTGTCTGCGTTTCCGACGACCACAGTGATTGGGACAGCACGTTACCCTCCGTGACCTTCGCCCATAATTCGTCCCGTCACGAGGCTGCTGCCTTTTCACCCTTTTACCTCCTGTTCGGCCACCCCCCCTTCTTTGCCCTTTGACACACTGCTTCCTTCCTTGACGAACACTCCCACTGAACACGCTCAAGACGTCGTCGCCCAGGCTCGCATGGCATGCGAGATTGCCGGCTCCCGGCTCACTGAGGTTCAAGCCGCGCAGAAAATCTGGTACCACAGCCGACTCCAAGACGTTCAAGTTCCTTATGAATCCGTTGTCCTCCTATGGTCATAATGTCGCCGCGTCGGCTTGTCTGAAAAGCTGCTGCCGCGCTACAGAGGGCCCTACACGATATTGCGTCAGTTTGCCGATGTCAACTATACGAGATCGCTCCGCTGGACTCGTGGGTCCTCATGGACGTTGTCCATGTGTGCCAGCTGCAGCCTTTGCCGCGAGTTCACTTCCCTTACAGTTAGCGCCGAGACAGCGCGCTTACAGTGTGTGCGTGTGTGTGCGTGTGTGCGTGTGTGCGTGCATGTGCGTGCGTGCGTGCGTGTGTGCGCGTGTGCGCGTGTGCGCGTGTGTGCGTGTGCGCGTGTGTGCGTGTGTGCGTGTGCGCGTGCGTGCGTGCACGTGCGCGTGCGCGTGTGTGTGTGTGTGTGTGATGGGGGGGGTGTTATGTTATGGCGCAACCAAGAGTGGCGCCAGTCAGAAGAAGACGATTTCACGTGTAGAGGTGGAATCGGTCTCGACTACCATTTTGTTTATGCATCGTTGTCTCTCTTGTAAATAGTTCAAATACATCTTTATATGTTACTTTTGCAACGTAACAATATATTTGCTTAGCCTTTGAGAGTGGAACGCGATAGCATTCAAAGATCCCGACGGCTTCTCACACTTCCCAGCAAGTGCAGCTTATGTAGCCGTAACGTTTACAGGGAAACGCTGGCGGCGAACTCTATGCGGCCTATTGCGTGGGCCGCCGATGCGCGGACGCGGGCGCCATCTGGATGGTGTTGTTGCAAGTAAGCGAGCGCATTGCGTCGCTCTATATGTATGGCAGAAATGTTGGGACGAGGGCTCATGTTTAAGTTTCCGCGTAACAGAATTATGTTTTATAGTATATTCAATTAGCAATCCGACATCATCATGTCTGTAGGTTATGTTTAGGTTGTACTCTACGGTTTTTCCGACGCATCATACTTGGAGGAATTCGATTAATTGAGTAGCGCCTCCGCGCCATGCGGAGGGCCTGCGTCTTTGATGTTCGGAATGATTTTTCGCTAAACGACTTCCCACGCCAGGTGCCATCACAAGTTTTTTTTTTTTTTTTTTGCGACACGGGGCCTTTAGTGCTGTCGTGTTAAAATCATTACGCCTTGGGCACATCCATCGACAAGCGGCATAGACCACACTTATAGATTTCTCGCGGCAAGCGAGTACGCTGAGACGCTTGACGCATGTCGCTTTCGCTTCATCGACGCGCATTTAGAACGCAGGCGAGAGCTTGCGTGGACAAGGAACGCGCGGATAACGCATGCAACCAGAGAATTGCATCTGCAACAACACAGAGAAGCGTCTGAAGACGATGCGAGACTACTGTAATGCGACGCACTTGAGAGCGCGGCTCTGAGCCCCGCACTCACATTTTTTTCCCCCCTTGCCACGTTCGACCTGTCTTTCTCTCCTTCATCTTTTTCTTCGCATTCCCCCTTCCCCGTGCAGTGCTGTTGAGGTGTCCGCCTGTGAGAGACAGTTACGGCGCTGCACTCATCTCTTCCGTTTCCTTTCCTAAAATCACTTCACACACAAATGCGGGCGAGCATGCCAGGGGGGGGGGGGGGGGGGGCGGTAAATTGTGCGAGGAAGAAAAAACACTACAGCAATATTTCTTTCATTTACCAAGCCCAAGATTGGTATTAAAAATTAGTTGCCTGGGGAGATTGTCATAGAGCGTATAGTATTTTATGCAGTTGATTATCTCTTAAAATACAATAGTTTTCTGTTCAAGGGTACGGTATAGGCTTCAAAAGTAAGGATATAACCAAGAAAGTTACGCAGTATATGTCAATTCCACAGTGAAGAGTTTCTGCACTAATTTGTTTTAGCAAGTGTGTGTCATCAGACTTTCCCATCTCTGTGTCTCGAAGAAAGACAAGCGACAGTCCTGGCACTCTCTTCCTGATTAATTCTGGTCCTTCAGGGAGCACTACCTTAGTGAATCACGAACGTAGCTCCAGCATTGTTAATTGATCCAGATATCAACGTATTGAGGTCACGTACATGTTACGCCTCGCGTACGTGCCATTTTATAAGAAAAAGTATGCTTAAAAGGGTGTACTATATGCATGAACATTACACTACCAGATAACGGGTTTTGGATGCACACGGGATATTATTCCCGCCCCAATTAGCACTAGCAACAACTTCAAGTCGGCCAGTTGGTTCACCTTAAGGATAACGTGAAGCAGCGAGAAGAAGACGAGGACAGGCACCGAAAACAAATACAACCACCTGAAGTAGGCAAAGAATACCCATCGCATTAAAAGAAGCTGCTATTATTTGTGCTGTTACTTCTCAAGGACGGGCCCGTGTGTTGCGCTAAAGTTTATCCCAATTCTGCATTCTTTGAAGACATTACATATTCAAACGTTCTTTAATTCAAAAGGCACACCGTAGATATACACATCTCCATTCTGTTTAGTCTACTGATTTCAAAAATTAAATGGCGTTGATGACTTCATTTTAGCATATTCCTCCGCATTTGCTTTTTGCTAGACCAAACTATCGTATCCTTAATGTTAGCACGTAAAAATGACACAAAATAGGTGAATGCCGCAGCCGAAGGTTCGAAACACATTTTTTTTTTCTTGTTTTTTTTTCTTGTCAGTATTTCGACATCTCGAAATGAGAGTTAGAAATATTGTGAATGAAGCCTTCCAATTTTCACATCGCATAATTCTGTTTTCTATGTCAACATAACTCGAAACAAGTACCTCCAGATAACTTAGTTCCAGTGCCGCCTTCAATAAAATGTTTCGGTAAATAGTCTCCGTCCGGTATTTCTTTATCTTAATAGTGGAAAGAAAAGTCTGGGGGAAGGGAGGGGAGTGTACTGGCATGACCTGAATGACAAAGAATAAAAGAATACCCTTGCATTACATTATTTCCTGGAAACATGGCTACTAAACTTTGTGCGTGCGTTGACGCAACCTTTCGTGTATAATTTGGCTCCACGCTGATGTGATAGCAGTATTTTGGAAGACTCATATGTCCTGAGAATGCATCGAGGTCGAATAAATGTCTGACTTTTATATCTAGTTCGTGAAGATATTCGTTTCGCACCTCACAGAAGCGTTGATGCCGCCCCCAGAATATTGATTCAAGCCAGGTCACGTCTTTGTTCGCCGTTCACAACATCGACTTCGACTCTATCTGGGAAACCTACTGTAGCGGGTTTTGCTTTAAAAGTATAGAAGGTGGTTGGTGCTCTAAGAGAAGTTCCATCGTCTGAAAAGAGTCTACTTTACATGACGTGAAAACTTGCGCATCACTTCAATCGAACCCTTTATACCCCACTCATCGAGCGCGTTCTTTTATTTGCTGCGTGCTAGGCACATAGTGAGACAACCTCAAAGCAATACTTTACAGTAACGCAAAAGCGGTACACGAGGAATGAAGCATGAACTCATCAAGAATGATACTTGACACCAGCAGGAGCAAGTTTTGCAGCCGAGTGACGAGCCGAAAACTGTCGTCAGTGGCTCCCATGTTGCAATAAAGGCAACGAATGAATTTTATGCTTTGCTACGCAATACGCGGAACAGCTATGCGCTCCATATTTTATGCGGTTGCCGAGTATAAATGCAAGATGAAATTAAAAGCTCTTCGGAGTCTATGTCTAGAGGAAATAATACATTACCGAAAAATGGTCGATATAAAGCATGGATGGCGTACCATAGCGCACAGGTCATTCGACGGCCGCTTGCCCGCCTCATTTCCGCACTTCTCATTTCCGTCAACCCCCCCCCCTTTCGTTTCTTGTGTGTGTGTGTGTGCGTGCGTCCATGTGTGTGTGCGTGCGTGTGTGTGCGTGTGTGTGTGTGTGTGTGTGTGTGTGTGTGTGTGTGTGTGTGTGTGTGCGTGCCTCTTCACTGGGGCTTTCGAGGTATTCATTAAATAAGCAAATAAATAGAGAAAGTTGGAGACCCATTGTTCGCATTCCCTCAGGTATTTCAGTGATATGGAAGAATGCTAACGTTAGATATAATTCATAAAGAGACTGATTTCAGACATAGAGAGCCTAAAATGCCCATAAGTTTATTTTCCGTGCTACACAAAATAATAACGAAGACAATTTTGGATACAGTGACAGTAACACTTTACTTGCGTGTAAACCCGATGAAGAAGCTCGCTTTAAGAAAGGAATATATTTGTACTATAGATCCGATCCACGTCATCGATTCTATATGATTCAGTATGATTCGGTATGATTAGGCTACCTTGAGTACTTGAATTAGCACTTATGGAAACATTGCGTGATAAAGGTGTAGCGCAGGCATGAGTGAATGTGTTAGGAAATATCTGCAGAGACATATTGCGTCATCGTTCACAAGAAAGCCGAGAAATCCTATCGAAAATTGGTATCATTCAAAGAGATTAAATACATCCGACATTAGTTTAATGCACGCTTGAAAGAAGCTATAATGATGTTAGTATGAGAATGGCTGTGTTCGAGAACAGAAAAAAAAAAGTTATGGGGTTTAACGTGCCAAAACCACTTTCTGATTATGAGGCACGCCGTAGTGGAGGACTCCGGAAATTTCGACCACCTGGGGATCTTTAACTGTTCGAGAACAGGTGGGGATAAATTGCAAGCAATAAGAGATTTAAATAGGCAGAGTTCAATTTCAGGCTTGAGAGCTTAGGTAGGTTTGAAGATGCCAGAGGCTAAGGTAATGGTCTATAACCAGACAAGGGGTGATTGGTGAAATCAGTCTCATGTAGATGCGAAGTACTTATATGACAAGAGTACTCATATAAAGGGATCCGACATTTCCAGCTTGCATGCTTCCCATTCAACACACAAGGAAGCTAGCATCTTCGTCTGCCCAGTGAGTTTATATGCGCAATGATTGCTTAAGATATTGCTACACAGAGAAGCTTCTCGCGCACAGCTTACTCGGCCCGGTTCCCCCACCTGAACCTGTACGAAGCCTGAAGAGTGGTCATGAGCATCTATCGCAATTGCAGATTTTTTGGTAGCCGTATTGTACGATTGCGTCCTTATGGCTTCATTTCCGGTACAAAAGCCCCTTTTGTTTGTTTACCACCGCCTTAAGGGACAACCGGAAAAAATATCGCTCTCGAAAACCGCTCGGACCCGAAAACTCGTTCATGTGCCAGTGGCGTTGTTCGATCCATTTTGTCCGAATTCACACACCAGTGCTCGCGCATGCAAGCCTATACCTCGGTCCCAACGCTTTTCTTTCTATTCGTCCAGCTTTCCACTGTGATGCCTCCCAGCCTTGCAGAATCGAAAACAAACAGCGGCGCGAACCAAAGATGCTGCTCGAGGCTTCACTCCCGACGGCCGGGAGCAGCAGCGCGAGTAAACCGTCGGTCTCACTGTCGCCTCTGCCTTATTCCGTCGCTCTGTGTTCCGCTGGAGCAGCTGATTTTCTTGAGATTGCTCCGCAGGGATAGCGGGGTTCGCTCAGGTTCTTGAAGTAAAAGCAGGAATGAAAGGGAAAGAAAACAGCAGAAAACAAATGCGATGTGCTGGAACGGAAAGGATGCAAAAAAACAAGAATCGATAGCGTGCTGCGAGCGTTTGTGGCCACCAGAAAGCTTGTCTTCGTCGCTTCCGAGCGGAATGCGATGTGTGCTGCCCACAGATTTCCAGCACATTTCTTTCTCTTCTATGGCTGCTTCACCTTCCGGTTCCCTAAATTTCTGCAGGAGCATTTCCGCTCGCAAGCTGCTGTAACAACACTGCGGCAACAGACGCCACCAAGCGGGTAAGGGCAGGTGGAGATGTTAATTTTTATACAGGGTCACATCTTCGGGAATCAGTGATTGACGCCTGGTCAACTTCGCAAAGCTTCAAATGTCACGTGCGCGTTGATGATCCTACCACACGATTATGTACATACCTCATTCAGACCACTCTGCGTGTGTACAGAGGTGCTAAAAAAAATTCAATTGTGGGGTTTTACGTGCCAAAACCACTTTCTGAATATGACGCACGCCGTAGTGGAGGACTCCGGAAATTTTCACCACCTGGGGTTCTTTAACGTGCACCTAAATCTAAGTACACGGGTGTTTTCGCATTTCGCCCCCATCGAAATGCGGCCACCGTGGCCGGGATTCGATCCCGCGACCTCGTGCTTAGCAGCCCAACACCATAGCCACTGAGCAACCACGGCGGGTTACAGAGGTGCTAGTGAAAAGCGCATTGAACTGCAGTAAGAGATAGTGCAAATTTCTGGTAGACCGTTCAGTGAGTAAACATGTGCTTAAGCCGAAGTAAAATAGCAAAGAAACAGCAAATAAAATAGAAAGGAAATCGCGAAGGTGTGGTACAAGGTAAATCATCATCATCATCATCATCATTCCCTTGGAATCCATTCCGTAACTCTTAATAACCATCGGTTATCTTCCCTCCTCATTACGTGTCCTGCCCATGCCCATTTCTTTTTCTTGATTTCAACTAAGATATCATTAACTCGCGTTTGTTCCCTCACCCAATCTGCTCTTTTCTTATCCCTTAACGTTACACCTATCATTCTTCTTTCCATAGCTCGTTGCGTTGTTCTCAATTTAAGTAGAACCCTTTTCGTAAGCCTCCAGGTTTCTGCCCCGTACGTGAGTACTAGTAAGACAGAGCTGTTATAAACTCTTCTCTTGAGGGATAATGGCAACCTGCTGTTCATGATCCGAGAATGCTTGCCAAAAGCACCCCAGCCCATTCTTATTCTTCTGATTATTTCAGTCTCATACAAGGTAAAATATCGAAATAAATGTATAAGTTTCGACCGTAGGGCGAAGCGGGAACCGTGATAGCGAGGTTTAGCGCTGCGCGTTAACTCCTCGGGTGGTGTTGTAGCAGGAACAGCGCCCAGACGTCTCATACTGCTGGCGTGGTGAGGAGCGCTGCTAGCAGATGCTAGCAGATGAGAAAGACGACAAACCATCGGCTGTACTTGGCGTCCAGGGAAATTCGACATAACGTTAGCTGGACATTTACTGTACGTTCCGCTCCTACCATACATACACAGAGTAGCTTAGAAGGAACGTTGGGTGCGCTTGCTTTAGACTTGTACGTAAGGAATTGCGTGTATTGATCTTCTTGTAATCAATTACGTTTTTCAGTAATACTGTAATTTAGCGATTACACTGTTTGTTCGGCAACGCTCACTGTAATCAAGTTATATTTCTTTCAGAAACCAATTACATTTACCCAGTCACATTTTTAGCGAAACAAGTTATGACAGGCACCGGAGCTTTGAACACTTTAAATTTCGCGGAGCTATTGAGTCCAAAAGGTGACCAGGGCTGTCAGGCTCTTGCCTTTGGTCTTGGCGCCCTCTTTTCGTTGAAAAGAAATAAACTTTCACTTTCACGTTCAAAAGGACGAAAACATGCACATCGGTTATCTCCTGGCGACATTCAGCGTCCTGCAGATACTCCTCGATCAGCTGAACATGGCCCCTTGCAGATTAGCACCCTTCCCTTGGAAGTCTGACCTCTGAGCTCTTGTCTTACAATTAAATAATATCGCTTTCTCCTGGGAGCGCTTATACGCGGCATTCATAAGCCACAGGAGCTGCTGTTCAATCCTTCTTCGCTCAGTGCATTCTGTCCCTACGTTGATGGATACATAATTTTTTGGTCGTTAAATGCATAAGTTTCTGCCTGTTTTATTTTGTCTGATCGATACACACCTATTTTTGTAACTGCAACACACGAACAGTGTTTCTAGGGCTGGATATATGCAGCCTAATAATGAATTGCATTGAAAATAACGCTAACTGTTCAAGGAAAGTGTGCGTTGGCGGGGCATCTATTACAATTAGTCGCTTGTCCAGATGGCTAACGAATGAAAGACGCTGAGAGGAGGTCCACCGGATGTTGACCAACAGATTAAAACAGCACTTCTTAAGACAGGATAGCGACGCCGCTTCGGATGTGGATGTTGGGAAAATCACCTAATACGATTTTTTTTTTCAGTTTTTCGCTAGCCCCATCGGGAACGCCGGTGACTAGCCCCCACAACAATTTAACGCTGCGCTTCATGCAGAATTCGGATCCGCACATCTCAGCATTGAGTAACCGCAATCTTTTGAGCCCTTCTATCCAGCGGGTACATCCAGTCAGTTTCAAGTGTCGCCGCTGATGTCTTCCCTAAAACAAGGGAATATTGTCGAAAAAAATATTTAAAAAGCAATGCCTGTGAAGATAAACAATGCGTGAAGGCCTTCAGAGAGCGCATTGAAAGACCCAGGCCAACTAATTCTATTTACTGTTGCTTTACAATGCCAATAAAAGTGAGGAGGAAAGTAGCGTTAATATAACCGGTTACTTCTGAGTAACTACCTTCAATTACATTGGTGGGCCAGTAATTGGTAACCATACTCACTTATGTTCTTCACAGAAGTGATTGTAGTTGTGATTCGCTATATCGTTTTTTTTTCTGTAACATGTACGAGCCTGGTGCTTATATGGGCAATATAATCAAGCAGCGGGATGTAGAGCGCATACCTAGCTCTACTACCGAGCCATTTGAGTGAAGCGTGGACGCTGCTCCACTTCCCTTCATCGTTTTTATAGCCAAACGCACGTGTCTCTGGAAACCATCTCTATCATTCCATGCGTTGGCCGCGCATGCGCTGTCGATAGCGGTAATGCACGACGACGGTAGCCCCGATAGCGTGAATACCTCCTTGAGCGTGCTTCTACATTTCCATCGCGACAATCATAATGCTACCCAAACTCTCTATGCATACTGTGTACTTGGGCACCCCTGCTTTTTTGTGTCTTAGCATTAGCAGTGGGAAAGTTTAAAAACATGTATGTGTGTGAAGCCGATCGCGTGGTAAATGTATATAAACGAGGGACTAGATTTATATATATAAGTGAGATTATGCCGGGATTCGTTAGTTGAACAGGCACTTGTAGGTTCAGGACGCACGTAGGGAAAGAACGATACTTTATTTCCTACGTTTCAGCCGGGGTCCGGCTTTCTTCAGGTCCGGACAGCGGCCGAAACGGACCGAACCGGACCCGGCGAATGACGTACGTACGAAAAAAACGATGCTTTATTTTCTGCGTGCCGGCATATAGTGCCATTGACGGCGTTCTTGTCCGGTACACCGGCAGTTGTGTTTCGCTCCTCGAAGAGGCAGGACATGTGTCGAGTGAACTCCTGAACGAACTCGGTTTAGATCATGGACCCGGGACTTCAAAGGGGTGTGACGTAATGCTAACGCGTTTCTCTCGCATTCGCAGCTAAATCGCCACCGATTTTCTTTATGCAATCCGTGACGCCTCCTTTCTTGTTGACTAGTGCTCTCGCTGCGAGTTCTGAGGCGCCACCTCCTAAAACCGACGAAACTAAGTCGAGAGTGGACATACGTGACGACGACTCCACGGAGGGCTCGATAGAAAAACCGCCACAAATACGCCCGAGGTCACCGCGTTATGGACCCAGCACCTCTTGAATGACCCCATCATCCGCACAAGCAGTGCGCGCACACCGCGGTCTAATTAAGTTAACGGCCGTGGCTGTGGAACTTGACGCGTGGGCAATCTCTGGCAAACCAATAGCGTTGTTCCCGCCAACCGGGGACCATTCAAGGCTCGGACATAATATTCAGCAGCCTCTTGTGCCGCCCACAGCTGCTACACTCTCTTCCGTCTCGCCGGCTGTTCACGACTGAATGGCAGTGACAAATGACAGGTCAACGCAAGAGGCCACCTACGTATGCATACCTGGTACAGCATCCGCGGTTCGGGTGGGGAAGTGTTAGACATTAGGTATAAAGGAGTGGAACAAAACAGCACGCGGCCCAAACACAAAGAAGTGTGCTGTTCACTCTCTTTCTTCCACAACCCAATGGTGTGCAGCCCTCGCGCTCGCACCCACGCAAGAACTGTTTGGCAATTGCACGATGGCCCCCTGTCGACCGCGATTGAAAGAGCACGAACGAAACTCGAGTTCTTTCAATAGCACGCGTGTGTAGTCGCCACCACGACACGCTCTTGGCTCTTACCTGAACCACAGGGAATGTTCACTACGGTTGCAAAGCAATTATGCCGGCACGCGTGAATGAAAGCCGGTGCAGGTAGAGGCCCTCGACACTGAGTGTTCTCCCGCATGCTTTCTTTCTGCGTGCACGCTGTTCAGGCGGGTTCTGTAAACGGGCATCTACCATTGCAGAGTGTAGGTCCTCGCGTCTGCACGTACGTGATCAGAGCGATGACGGAGCTGCGGTTTGCATGTTCTGGCACACGTCTATTTGATTCCTCATTGTAGGTTAATGCCTAAAACAACGACAGAGCTCGGAGGGACGCAAAAATAAGGGCATCGCTCTCATTATCACTATACGGGGAACTTTAGTGTAGAATAAAAGCTCTTCGCAAAAGTCTTTATGCGTTGCGATTTGCAAGGGTCATTTCGGATCGAAGCGGGCGGTCTCGCCTAATGTGAGTGCTGCCACCGTCTTACGCAATCACGGTAACCTGAGCGGAGTCAGCGGTTTCTAATGCTCAAGCTCTCTAATGTCACTGATTACGGCAATATGTTCGATGTTGTTGAGCGCACCACTTCAGCCGTCACTAAGTCACGTGCCTTCCCAGTTTCGCTGTGTATAGGCTGCAGCAGCGCGTCGCAGCAGGGCGTGCAAATAACAGCCATGGCGAGTGTGTAAGGGCGCTGTTGGGGTCTCGATGCTGGCGCCCGTTATTGCGAATGGGTCGCAAGCCCCAAGGGTAGCGTTGGCCTGGCGGCCTGGGGCACTGGAAGCATCCGAAGGTCCCGGCAAAGCAAGAGTAGACTGGTAACAGAACAACTTGTTTATTCTAACATAGCAAAAGAGCGGCCGGTCAGGTTGACCGAAGTGGAGAGACGGGAGAGCACGTAACTCAACAGAACAAATCGGAGCCTCTCTCCTGGCGTCCGGGGGCAGCTGCTCTTATACTCTCGGCGTCGCGGGCCAGAAGGAAGGTCACGGGATGAGCCCACGCGACGGCGGAGCATGAGCCCACGCGACGGCGGAGCATGAGCCCACGCGACGGCGGAGCATGAGCCCACGCGACGGCGGAGCATGAGCCCACGCGACGGCGGAGCATGAGCCCACGCGACGGCGGAGCACGGTCGAGCCGAGAGACATGTTGAGACGAGTGTAGTGACGCATCGCCAACCCGCCGACGGACAGACCTCCTGGCTCCTCACTTGGGGAGCTCCGCTCCCCGGCTGCCGCGCTTTGACAAGCGTGGGCACACACACACACACACACGCACACACGAAGACACGTGGCACTGAAACACGCCTGGACACGCTTGGCGGGGAGGCGTTGCGGCGGCGTCGAACGGGCCAAAATGTCCGCCGCTTTGAGCGAAGCCCCGGCGTCCGTTGCATCCGCGCCGGCATTACCGCGCGTTGTAGGAGAAACGTAACAGCGCCATGACTGAGAGGCGTGCCACCAACCGGGAGCTTTGGTGAATGCGTATGGGAATTTAAGCACACTGCTGAGCTAATGGTGTCTGCAACACCCATGCTAAGATGAGGGTAGATTGCGTAACAATATCGCCGTGCTGTTGACTACATGACGCTGGATGAGTACAGCAAATACACAAATCGTTCATGTCGGTAAGTCACAATCATCTGCTGAAACAATTAATATAGGGGTGCCAGAAACTTTCATTCCTGAACCATTGCTTTTTCTTTTTTGTTAATGGCTTGCCTTCGCAAATAATGAATGTCACTACAATACTCTGCGCGGATGACACTAATCTACTATTATCAGATCATAGCCAAACCTCATTAAATAGCAGAGTCAATGCTGAACTCCACAATCTTCATCGCTGGTGCGCAACTAACGCCATCACGCTTAATTCTACGAAGTTGTCTTAATTTTTTTGTTTCACTCAGAAAGACGGCCACTCTTAGCGTACAATAATGTCATGCACAACAACTGTTTAATAAAGCACGCGGATCGCACAATATTTTTCGGAGAAGTTAAAAACTCCCACCTAAAGTTTCATTTACATGCATGCCGCTCACAAAGTTCACAAAGCTTCTTACGGATTGCATGTTCTCAGCAAATGTCGACACTTTTTTTTCAACATATATATTAATATTCTTTATTTTGGGGGTATTCATCCACACATAAACTACATCATTTCCATATGGGGTTGCGCGTACCAATCTCACTCACCTTAAATCCGTCCTAACTCTCCAGAAAAGAGCTCTTCGCGTAAGAAAGCTTAATAATACCAATATCAGAAGTGACAATTTGTTCACATACTTTAACAAAACAAATCTTTTACATACTTTAAGTAAACAAATAAGTGTACACGATCTAGTTACTTACAATATTGCTTCAATAATAAACAGAATATATAATGGTAATCTCAATTATTGTCAGTGTCTCTTCGTCAGTTACCTCGAGCTGACGAGTGTACTTTACGCAATCGACTTTTTCTACATAAAATTAATACTAATTACCATCGGCAAACTTATGAATTCAGAGGAAGTATAATTTGGAATAGCCTTAATACTAATGCAAATGTAGCCCCGTCTCTTCACTTTTTTCTGGCACATAATAAATTCAGTCCATATAAATTCATTCTTTCCATGATCATTTGTAGCTAATTTTCATACAGTGCTTGACTGATTCCCAATCTAGACATGAACTATTTCTCTATTAATTTCATCAACTTGTCGCATCACTTATGCTGATATTGTTAAATAACAGTGACCATTTGATATTACATATTACATGCTTATGTCGGTCCGTACCGGCGATTTTATTTATAATCTTCAAGTATCCTTTGTTACCCACTGCTGCCATTCAAAGTGTTTCTTCATGTATTGATATCGTTCGGGACCCTTTACAATTTCGTTGGGCGCCGAAAAGTGTAAAAGTGCAATGTACTCTAAAAAGACTACAATAAACTTCAACTTCAAAAATTGAAGTCCCCGATTACCTTCTGCATGGATTAAAAAAATGATAGCGATTGTGCCACAATCTGTGCCAGAATTCATCACTGTCTTTGCAATTTCGTGTCTTGGAATGAGAGTATTTTGGTTTCCATGAAGAGGAAATAAGCGTGAAGGCCTGCGAAAGAGCATTGTGTACCCGACAATTTGTCATTGTAACCGTGACTAAACTAACGTATCTTTGTTATTGCACCCCTTTCGTACCTCCATGCCAAACATTACCGCCTTGTTCAGCTTCACTCTTCGCATATTAGCTAGAAAGACGACGAACTGATCACGTTTTCAGTCTACTTGCCCATACACAACTTTGCCTTTTTGGAGCCTGGGCGATATTTGTGTACTTTATTGGTGACGTCACAAATAGCATAAGTTTCTGAAGTAGAATACCTCAAGGGACTTTGCCTACTTTATTTTACCCCCTGCGGGATATACCCACCTGCAAGGACACGCCGAAGAGCTTATTAGAGAACAGTCTGGATGTAACAAGGCTGTCTTTCTAAGCAAACAAGACCTTGAAATCCGATTTCATTTAAGAAAATGGCGAGTACATTTCTTTTTTTTTTTTGCTTTTCATATTCCGAGCGTCCACTAACGAGAGCGAAACGTGATTCAAAGTTGCAGGTGGCTAGTCATCGTCATTATCATTATCAGCAAGCAATATTTTTTTCTGAATATTGAGTCTTGTGAGCCACGACCTGGCAGCATTGTCCAACAGGAAATTGTGGTGTTTAACGTCCCGCAGCTGAGCAGTAACTTGAGCGGCGCTGTAATAAAGGACTCCAGATTATTTTTTGACGTCCTGGGGCTTCTTAGCATTCGCGCCCAAGGCATTGTGCACGAGTGTTCTCGCACTGTGCCCCACAGGAATAATGAGGCCGTTATGGCCAGGAGCCGAAGCCGCAACATCATACTCAGATGCGTAACGCCAAAAACAGTTCAACTTTGTCGACTCGCTTTCCCTGAGGGACCTCAAGTAACAATTTTTTTGTTCGCATAAAAATGAAGGACCTGATGCCTCATACGACACACCACGTATCCACTCAGACAAGCGGACAACAGAACTTTCCAAGTAACTATTGACGGCGTATATTGTGGCCCCCCGAAAGACTATGTAGAACGTACCCTGATCGAAAATCCACAAAGTGATCAGCATCGGGAGACCACTTCGGGAACGTCTTGATATCTTAGAAAGGCTTCTTAGACTGCTGCAGAGAAATTGCTTGGTCATGAAGTCTGTTCATATAACCAAAGAGAAGCTATTAAACCCTTCTGGAGCGTTTTTAGTGGAAAGTGATCTCACTGGATCCTTGGGAATACTGTTATTTTGAGTGATGTAATTCTTGTCTCATTGTATAACGTCATGACTACGTTGTCATGTCGTTTGTATTTTGTGTGCTTTAGTGTGTTCTCTTTTTAATCTCACTTATTATCACGATAAAGCTTCTTATGCGCTTTGCTTAGAACTGAATTCTTTCAACATGAACAGAGTACTCGTGCTTGTCACAGGCTATGCGCTGAGTACGCATTGCGTTTGGTTTGTATAGATTACAAACTAGATTATGTCAAGTTTATTCTATATTTGTAGAGTATGTATTGTGCTTTCTTCACTATGAGTGATTGTGATAGCGTTTCATTGTATCTGTTTTTTTTTCTAGATATATTGTTGGCTCATCTAGTGCTTTTTACATGCTTGTCTGTTTATCTATTATTTTTCTATAGCGGGCTCTTCGGCAGCCAAACTTTCCATACTACTGCAGTCAATAAACAACAAAGAAATTTTGGATTAGATTTCTTCAGCCCTCGTACCGCAAGGAAAACTGAGTCCATAGTACGCACTCCATGCTAGTTTACCCTTTCAACCGGAGCACCCAAAGTGTACTCACCGTGCCAATTTCTACCCATACTGCCACAGACGAACCCTGCTCGCTCTCAAAGCACTGTTTTATGCTTTTCTCTGCTGTAACACGTTATTCCGTCAGCTCGCTTCGTCGAAAATTTCTGCCTCTGGGCATGGACACGTCATTTTTCACACTACATTTGCTAGACTACCTTTGCTTTGATATCATAAGTCAAGAGAACATTATTCCAGACTGCTATTTTAGTGCACATTGAGAACTTTTCGCTAACGTCATTGTCGATGTTTTTAATGAGTAGCAAAACTCCACCACCAATTTGTTTTTTTCTTTGGTTGACAAGATTACACCAAAAATTGTAAAATAAGAAAGTTTGGACAATTTAATGATATATTCTAGGTAATAACCGATCAGTAAAGGGCCAGTAGACCGTGCGTGTCCACAAAGATTCTGATTTCACAAAGTCGACGTAGGAGAACCTGTCCATCATAGCTTAGTTGTAAGCTTATCTAACCTTCTTCACATACAGATACATTGTGTCGTTTAATGGAACATTTATTAGCCGCTTTGTAACTACTAATTTTCATAACAAATAGATAACTCAACGGCTGAAATAGGTACGAGAAAGATAAGCGTGCACGCATATATAAGCAACGAAATAGCTGTCGAAGGTTTTCTTTTATGGCCACGGAGACCGAAAACTTATTTTGTTGAGCGCGTATTTCAAATTCCGCCCATGTTATCATTTAGCCTTCCCTAATGAAGGCTTTCTCTAGCCATATTTAGTTCTTTCACTATTCTAACGCACACATTTCGCCAAAAATGAGAAGCTTCTTCCACAGCATAGCCAGGGGTGAACGACTCAAACCAGAACAGAGGGAACATAAATGAATCAAGGACGTCAAGCCGTTAACAGGGGCCTGCAACACTTTCTCAACTCAGAAGCAAAACAGTGTGGATCTGTAGAAAAAGCCTCTAGAGTAAATTCCAAATCTCGGGTCAAAAAGACCGAAATATCACGTGCTCTCGCCTTCCTTCCCAGCGTCGTCATCGCAAGCAGTGAAGGCCACCAACAGCTATTGGCTGATTTCGTGATTGCGAGAACAGTGTCAGTGATATTATTATTGCAGTTTTTTAGGAAAATAAATTAGAGATATATGTTGGCGATCTCAAAATGACAGAAAAAAAAACGGTTTGTCTTTGCACTGGCGGTCTTCACATGATAGTTACCCATAACTCCGAGGCCTCCCAAAGAGCAACGGTGTGCAGCGTATAATGAATTCTGCGGCCTCCACGAGGTGCCGCGGCGAGCTCTTTCGCCCGTGAGACGCTCAACTATTGGGAGAAACCTTGCCCGTTGACTTTCCCCCTGTGCCGCACCCAGCGCGATCGTGGAAACGACCGTAACGAGAAGTTTGCTTATCGATGTGATAACTACGTTAACTCGCTTACACATGGACTCGCGACATTTTAGTGCCAGAATGTCTGGGACGTGACATCATTTAATAGTGAGGCCATTCTATGATTACTTAGAAAAGTGTTTCAGGTTCCGTTTAACATTCTGTCACAAAGGGAGGGAGACAAAAGCAAGTGTGTGTGTGTTTGAGAGAGAGAGAGAGAGAGAGGGGGCAGTCCTTGATTATGGACACATGAAACCTCAACACTGCATCATTCGACGAGGCAAAGATTGAACAAGGATTCCGGAAGACAAGTTGTCAGGTTCCGGCATTGTCATAAGGCACAGCCAGAAACGTATTTCCGCAGGCACGCAAAATGACATGAAGAAAGTACTAGAAAAGGATGTATATAGAGCCCAGAGCTTTCTCGGTGCCGTATACGCACCATCTTCCTGAATACAGCTTCCAACTTACCCTACCCATCCCATGCACACAAACTCCCACAGGAACAGTACACGCGTACCTATATAAGTGCACGCAAAGGCTCACAGACTCATTGAAGGCAGGACTCGGACAATAAAGAGAGAAACTTCGACAGGAACAATAAATCAAAAACAAATATCAGCCAAAGTGGCATTCCAGTGAGGGGAGCTTCCAAGTCGTTGCTTAGCTCTCATTAGGCTGGAGAGAAACGTTACTCCTGAGCCATTTCTGGGTTATTACTGCTGAAACGATTTTTGCCATTATGCATAGTGAAGCGACTCCCGAGTATCCAACGTGCGTCTCTGGGTTCGTCTTCGCGTGTTGTCCGTTCCCTTCAATTGGTGCGTTCTTGAACGCTTTCTTGATTTAGTCAAACATGGGGATGGTTCATAACAGAAAAGTAAAAAAACAGTTGCGCGAAACAAAGACGAGACGAACACACAGGACTGGCGCTTTTCTGATCTTGGCTCCCTTGCGTGTAATAAGTGTTTGGCAGAGTGGTTTTGACAAGGCCATAAGTTAGCACTCTGAGCGCCACGTAATTCCTAGTTATCTGGTTTCGGAGAGCTAAGCTTCGCTGGATGACGCAGCATTTGTCAAGGCGCATTTAGGAGCGATTTGAAACGAGCTGTCTTATAAGAACGCTCTAGGCGGCGCATGTGCTCCTTGATAAAGAAAAAGTACTGCCGCTCCTTCCTAGTGATCTCAAAGATAATTGCATCTTTCACAGGCGGCGGTTTGCACAGGACACGCGTGGTAAGTCTGGAAATGTGTATTGATAAATGCGTGCCTGAGGAGATGCTCGCTCAAAGCCCGTAGCATGACTTCTGCGTATAAATGTTCGTTGTGAGGAGAAGCAGGCTTGTAGTATTCCACTCATTTTACTGAATGCTACATGTGCAGCTTTTCTTAAACGCAGTGAACCACTGTGCGTTATACAAGAGTGAAATTGTCGAAATACAATTGAGGCTTGTTGATACCGCCTCGTCTACTCAAAATAATTTTCTCCAAGTGATTGCGTTTAACTTCCCTTTGCGGCCACTATGGCGTCATAACTTGCTTCATGTAAACCAATTGCTTCAGAGCTAACCATGTTATGCGATTCGAAATTTTAGTTCGTGTGGTGAATGGTGGAGATGTGGAAGCGTTGTCGTCAGACTTCACCACGTTAATGTAATTGATTCGTTCTGTGACTTTACAGTTTCTTTAGAACACCAATGCAGTTTTACCCTTATGTTAGAGCGGCGAAATTCGTAATGCATCTTAATACGATGTAAACCAAGATGGAATAAATGCGTTTATTTTTAAATATGGGCTTCTACAGACTAATAACATTTACTTATCGACCTTGTAAGTTTCACAGGCTATTTATGCAGCTTCTTCACGAAGTAGGACTGCCAGCGTTGATTTAACCATAATATACCGCATGGTAAATCATGCCAACAAAAAAATAGCTACCATTACCTAGGCAGGACACTGTGCGTGGGCAGTGTATTATATATATATATATATATATATATATATATATATATATATATATATATATATATATATACGGACACAATTATTCCTAGGACTGCGTACACACGTGCAAGCCTGGAAAAGCTAACTAATAACATATCTTGTTATTTGATGCCAAGTGAGACAGCGTAAATGTGGAGGCATGAAGCTCATGCTCTATGTACAGCTTGGTCTCCAGCAGTGGTTGTTTAGGGCCTATAGCATTCAGTAGCTGTTCACGAGGTATTGGGTTTGACTTATGGCCACTGCGGCCACAATCCGACGTGGGTCGAATGCAGGAACATTCGTACTGGCCTAAATTATTCCCGAGAGCTCTTCCATCAACTATGGTGTTTTTTATAGCGAGTGAGTGTTTCACAAGTTACGTCTCATACTTTCGAACTCGTTTGTGTCAAAAGCTATATGCTTGCGCGTTACAAATGTGTCTTATGACAACCGGAAGTGACGCAATTAAAAGAACCAGCACGTAGCCGGTACAATAAACAAGCGAGCACAACAAACAAACATTGCACTCGTAGTGATCACTCGAGATATTCATTTCGCAAACAAATGCTCCTAGTGAACAACCTAGATATCCAATTCATTTTTGGGCAAGTACTACGAAACCGGCGTTGAAAACGTCTCCCGTATTGAAAACTTAATTGGCCTGGCAGTAGTCTCGTAAATGCTCTTGTCTGTCTTAAAGCAAACGGGCAGCAAAAGCTCCATCCGCTTGCACCAATCTGCTTTTAAGAACACAGTCATCTCGGACTCCTAAACTCGGCGCAAGACCTTAGTGCATTCGTCGATATTCCCGCTGCAGATTCAAAAGCCAATCGCCTCTGTGAGAACAACGTAAGCGTCATCTACACTCCGAAAAGCCGGAAACATAGGGAAGACAAGCTTCTCCACAATGTCGAGAGCGCCGCGCGGCATGTCCTAAATGTCCTCGGCAACTGCCCCGTGAGTGAAAAATGATGCACCAGCTCCGTTTTTCCCCCGGAAGCCTCGCTTGTAAAGCGTAAACCGATCCACGCGGGAGAGTGGATAAGAAAGGAAGGAAACAGCGAGACAAGGGAACGGCTGAAGATGGGCGATGTTCGTAGGGCACTGGCGCGACACTGTGGCGCCCCAATTTTCTGCCCCCGTCTCCTCCTCGCTTGGGAAGGCTGCGTGTCAGCCGGTCTCTTCCATGCGGTACTTTCAT
Organism: Dermacentor andersoni; assembly: GCF_023375885.2. Taxonomy (NCBI): domain Eukaryota; kingdom Metazoa; phylum Arthropoda; class Arachnida; order Ixodida; family Ixodidae; genus Dermacentor; species Dermacentor andersoni. The sequence continues at coordinate 73,033,322 of NC_092818.1, forward strand.
GCGTTTGTGCTCTGATACGATAAGTTTCAAGAAGTGGCGCTCTCGGATACCCGGTCATATGGCGGTCGAGAACTCAGAATAGAGGGTTGAAGGAAGAGAATTGCAATAGCAGAAATAGAGGAAGTACTGTAATAACGAATAGAAAGGAGAATGAAACGATTGCCTGGGTCGCGCATCTCGAGCTCTTTAGACAAAGACGAGGCAGCATGAAAAGAAAGCGAAAAAGGAAATGCGCCTTATAGCAAGAAACAAGAGATTCGAAATTGTAAGATGGAAGATGAAGAACATGTAACTATGGAAAAGATTACTCGTAATCGGCTCTTCATTGGTGAAGAGGGGGCACCAGTTTGTGATAAAATTGAAGTTGTTGCGATGTTGGCACGAGTGGCAGTGCCAGAGGGGCATGAAGAGCTAGGTGTGAAGAGGAATCCGACAATGGTGTCACAGAAGAGAGTCTAGAAAGATATGAGGAAAGCAACAGTAATCAGAAGAGGCACAGTGGCAGCACTTGGTGGTGCCATCTGTATTTTGCTCTCGAGTTTTAATTAGTAGCCGTTTAGAGATTTCTTTATATTGCTACGCCAACGTTTCTATGAACCACCTGCCTGTCTTTGTATACAGTTCATAAGAAGCCAACAAACTCTGACACCAAGAACAACATAGGGGAAATGACTTGTGCTTAATAAATGAAATAAAGAAACGATAAATTAATAGAAATACAAGTGGAGAAAAAGATAACTTGCTGCAGGTGGGGAACAATCCCACAACCTTCGCATTACGCGTGCGATGCTCTACCGATTGCGCGACCGCGGCACCGTGTCCCCGTCCACTTTCTTGGGTATTTATGTTTTCTAGTAGAACCCTGGGAGTGTTAGCCAGCGCCACCACTCCCAAACCTTGGCGGTGGATGTGGAACATCATTTCTGCCGCAGGCGTCACGAAAACGTGATCTTTTTGGGTGAAGGCAACCGGTCAACAAACCCACACATGCTTCCTGAAGGCATCAATGTTGCCGGATTCGGGACCCTCCTTATGTAATAAACGAGAAGAAAGGGGGTTACCTGAGGGGTGCTATATTTATTAGTCATATTGTCACGGGGATGAGAGTAACCAAAAGGGATAGGAAATTTTGTTTACAAAATATATACGAAGAGAGACGGCTGCAGGCAAGATGGCAGAACAACAACAGGAGCGCTACTCTGATCGCCGTCTTCACCCTCTTTCTGGTGCATTCTTCCATGCTCGGCAAGATGCGTGCTTCAGTGCGATGGAATAGCGCGTAACAATATCATCAGAACCCAACAAACACTGACACCAAGGACCACATAGGGTAAATTACTTGTGCTTAATAAATGAAATAAAGAAATGATAAATTATTGGAAATGCACGTGAGTCAAAAAACAACTCGCCGCCAATGGGAATTTAGGGGCCGCTTCGCTGGTACAGACGCCAAACGCCAGCTTTTTCCCTCAATGAGCCATTTGACACTATCGCATCAAAAACAACTGGATTGAGAAGCAACGTGTAACGGAGTTGATGGAGTTTCGCTATGCACTGTGCACGAATTTCGTCATTTGCTGTACCCAATAATGGGCAATATCGCTTTACACGAGTGCACCTTCCCATTAAACGGCATCAAAGTTTGCTAATGGAAACATTATTTGAACGCCCAGGTGAGCGAGGCTAACGTCATATATTACTTCAAACTATGGGCTGTAGAAAACGAAAAACAGTATGTTGTCTATTTTCCCTGAAAGATAACGTAGACGAAATTGCGGGATTGCTTCCCCAAGCCATGCCACAGGCGCCCTTCGGTTCCGTACCCTTCGCTTCACAGCCGACAAAACTTGTGCGCGAGGGCATTAGCACGTTGGCGTTCTGGCTGAGCTGCTGTGTCTATGCACTGGTCTGAACGGAACAGACAGTCAACGTCGGGCTAACATTATCTGATATTTCGCTGCGTGCTGGCCGACGCCGAAGGTTCGCAGTCGGTCTCATCTCGTCCACCGTCGAGGTGCGGGACGCCTTCCCCGCCACTGGCGGCGCTCCTCATCAAGTCAGCGTTGTGAGACGCCCGGTAGCGGCCACGGTGCTGTTCCTTTTGCCAGCAGCAGTTGCCTTGCGTGGTACGTCACAGCCGCATGTCGCATCAGCGCGTGGTTAGAACACCGTCGGACGAGTTCGTGCGCTACGCCAAGCCTTGCAATCCCGTGGATGCTTCACCCTTCGAGCAAAACTGCCATACATTTTTAAGCCTGAAATCTTTTTCGCTCCCGCTGTCGGCAACCTTCAAGTGACCTTAAGCCAAAAGTCGGTGCCGTTATCCGGGCGCTCAAACGAGAACATCCGGGCAAGTTGCGAGAGCAAAACAAGATTATCCGGGCAACCAGTCGAGACCACATTGCATGCGCTAGTTATTTCCCAAACAAGTAACAAAACAATATTGAGTCTGAGTTCTTCTTAATGTTTGTTCCCAATAGCACTCACGCTGTAACTCACAGTAAGCTTAAGTTTTATTTGTCATTTTCAATAGCGACTTTCAATAAGCAGATACAGGGCACTATAAACTTGATTGTCATCTTTTGGCGCTGAGTGCACTGTTCAACGCCGGCGGTCCGCGAGTTCCACGGCGCGTCGGCGCGCTGGCAGCGTCCAAGCCGGCAGCGTCCGGCACGCCGCGAATGGCCGCTTGACCGAGACGTTACTGGCAAAGAGGTTCTGTCTGTGACAGAAAACTGTTGCGTCCATATGGACCGGTGCACAGCATGGCGTGGTGCGGTTCGATGTGTAGGGGTGTGCCGTTGCGAACATGCACGACACCCAACTTAAGATTGCGGCTAATATCTCCAACCAATATGCTTTGCCGGTAGCCGATCCATGCTTACATCTACTCTCTCGATTACGAGAGAACAAGCTATTTCAAATTTTTTTTTACATTCGCAGCTCGAAGTTTTTAACACGGCCTCTTGGTAGCATTGACGATTTTAAATGTATTCACATTCCAAGTTTTCTGTTTGCTTGCTTGCATGGTTGCTTGCTTGCTTGTTATATTTGCGCTATTTCACAAATGCGCCCGATTAAGGGAAAAGCAAACGAGCATTCCATAGCGTTGTCCTTGTAACTAATATCGCGATATTCAGATAAAAATATCATGAAAGCATTGACTGCGATAGCAATGTTGAGCATTGCGCGTGAATTCCACAAACAGCCTTCTAATATATGCTCGCGTGCGACACATTGGGGTGACGCAGCTCGCAAGGCGACAGCTTCACAGAAGAAGACCACCTGGGGTTCTTTAGCGCGCACGTAAATCTAAGCGTACGGGTGTTTTCGCATTTCGCCCCCATCGAAATGCGGCCGCCGTGGCCGGGATCTCGTCCTGCGACCTCCTGCTTAGCGACCCAACACCATAGCCACTAGGCAAACACGGCGGGTCACACAGAAGCTCAGCAGGAACGCTATTATAGTTGTCCGCGCAAAACCCTTATGTCAGCCGCGGTAGGCAAAACGCTGTCCTAGCACCGCCACCGAACCGCGTCCTCATAGAGTAATGCACCTTTCTTATTATAGAACTAAAAGTCACGTTACAATGCCGAGGTCGTTTAATCGCGCTTTAATTTGTAATCTTAGTCTAAGTTGTCAAAAATATATTTTCACAAAAACCACACATCCAGCTAGAGAAGTAATTGCGGTTGTGAAAGATGCAGCGCGAACGAGGCAAGGAACTCCGCGGCTCGAATGAGAGTATAAGTGGTATAAAAGACGAATAAATGTTGCACAAATCGCGCGAAGATATTATTGCCGAAAATAGTGTACATCAAACATGTTCTGTGCCTGGTTGGAGTAAATTTTCGTCTCTCAACTTAACACGTGATATATAATACACAACAGCGCGTGAAGCTTCAGGAGTACTAGTAAGCTTGGACCAAGCCAAAGCGTTCGACCGCTTAGAACACCAGTACTTATTTGAGGTTTTACGATGCTACAACTTCCCTGAAGAGTTTGTAGACATCCTACGGATGTTGTATTCGGGAACAACAGCTGAGCTACTACTCAACAGCATTTTAACACCTAGATTTATGTGGCAAGGGGAGTGCGGCAGGGCTGTCCTTTGTCACCCATACTGTTTGTGCTCGCGATTGACCCTTTGTTAAGGCGTTTTAGTGAGAGCCCGCTCGTAAGAGGTCTTCCTATGCCGGGAACAGGGTGCATAAAAGTATCAGCGTATGCGGATGACATCACTTTGTTTTTACGGGATGGGGACAGTCTTGTAGAGGTATTTCGTAGTTATAATCAATATGCTTCAATGTCAGGGGGCAAAATAAATATGAGGAAATGTGAAGCATTAAATTTAGGTCGCGCTGAGATAAAACTACCAGGGGACATTAAACAAACCGAGCATATGCAAGTACTAGGCATCAAATTTTGTACAAGTGGTGTTTCACCTCACACGTGGCGAGAGATTGTCAGCTCCATTAAAGAACAGTCGGAAGCAGTGACTGCGTCGCCACAACCGCTGACAGAAAGGGCTTTCTTTATTAAGAACGTATTGTGCAGTAAACTGTGGTTTGCTTCAAGGGTAGCTCTCCCGCCGTCACCAACAGTAGACGTAGTAAACTCCCTTATTTTCTCATGGTTCTGGCTAAACAAGTCGTAATACGTAGCGCAGCAATTTTTACGTCTGCCGAAACCCAGTGGAGAATGGAGCTTGCCGTGCATAGTTACATTTGGTAGGCTGTTGTGCACTAAGAGTACATGTGATCTACTTGATGATGATGAGTACCCAGGTAGGCCGCTGCTCCTTTATTGGCTGGGCCATTACCGTCGAACGCTTATGCCACAGAGTACAGGCAACTTGCTTCCGACAGCGGTAACGCCAGCACCGCAGTATGCCGCGGCAGCGCGTTTGCAAAGCCAGTTTGTACAACTAAGAATTACAAAGTGGCATGCGACACCAGTTTCCAGGCTTTGTGAAATGTTGTGTGAGACAGCTGTACCTCCACAGACAGCTGCTACACAAACATGGACAGCCGTGCTTTCACCTGATTTGCCCTCTCAAGCGAAAGATTTTCAATGGCAATATCAGTGGGACATTCTACCTACAAGAGACAGGCTTGAACGCTGGCATATGGTAGCGAATGATAAATGCATTCATTGCGCACAAACAAAGACCAACGCGCATGTAGCATAGGAGTGCGTTGTGGCACGCACCTTCTGGAAGCTAGTTGCAAGAATGTTCGGAATATCCATCGTGCGGCCCCCGCAGCGCCGAGATCGGTTTGCGAGTCTCGTCTACTACAGCGCTAGCTACGTTCTGTGGTGCTTCCGCAACATTGCAGAACGATCGCGGCAGTCAAATAGAGCAATGTACCCCAGAATGCGAAAACTACGGGTGTTAGTATGGGGTCATCTTGAAGAACAGTTGTTCAAACTCGATGAAGCCGAGTTTCTTCGCCGCTGGTCTACGCGGTACCTAACCGTCTCTCGAGGCAAAGTCTTTATACGGCCAGAACAATGCTCAATTCTGTTTGCCTTAGTCTAGAGTTTGTATTGGTATGTGCCCCGATTGTCTTTCATAAATTCGAGGCTGACAATACTGCTTTTGCGTGCACGCTGTAATGATGTTTTGTTGTTGTTGTGTGTGGCAAAGCCAGTGTCAAGCAGACACCATTTATTATTTCATTTGCTAATCTGTTTTGTTTACATCAAGTATGATATATTATATGTGCTGTACCTTATATTGTACTTTACGTTCATACCACAGTTGCAAGCGTGCCTACGGGTGAATAAATTTCCTTGTCAACTATATCATTCGCTGATCTGTTTTATTTGTATCAAGTATGATGTATTACATGCCCTGTACCTTATGTTGTACTTGTAAGCGCCTACGGGTGAATAAATTTCTTTGACAACACGATATTCACGTATGGTGTCCCAAACGGTCAATCTTCTATGGTACTCGTTTTGTGTTGTGAACTGATTAAGGTTCGGTTCAGCTATCACCGACTGTGGCGCAGGTTATCTATGGAAGTGCAACAAACCCGCTGGCTAGTGCGCGCAGACACGTTGCCAAGCACAGACAACGTTGTATTTACTATGTCATGCACCCACAAAGGTTCGTCCGGGTCGGCGATAGTTTTATTGCTATTGCTATTACTGACACTTGGAGCCGTGTTCGCACCGCTCTGTTGTTCTGGTATCGCCGGTGCACGTACGGGCCCGCCCTTGGAAGGTAGGAATGTGTCCAGAAACGCCACAGACGCGCAGTTCACTTTGCTGCGAAAAATGACGATGCTGATGCGAGGCACCTTTGCTTTCCGCGAAATCGTCTCTGCGGGGAAGCAAGGGCTGCGTCGAGCGGCACGAGCGTTGTGCGGGATAGCACTAGAGCGCTGCTGTGAAGCCGTGTCTCAGCACGCCATGGTGCAGACAGCGGTCTTAGCTTTACTGACAGCACCCTTAAAGCTCGCTATCTCTTTAGGCATATTCATGTAAATAAAGAGTGTTTCAGGTAACTTGTGACAAGCCCTGAAATTGATAAAGATCCGACGCAGACGCAGGGAGCCTTGCACAACGAAGCTTTGGTGCAGCAGTTAATAAATAAACGTTCTAAAAGAGTTCACCTTCTGCATCGCGTTTCGCAGCCTCTAGTCGATGACAACAAAGCAAGTCTACCTCGGTCCAACTTGAATGAAGGCACTGGCCAATTAGGCTCGCCCGTTTTCATGGCATCACGACGGAATAAAAGCTATAGCAAACTCAATATGACGTAGTTTGGGACGGCGAGGCACCGAGAGCTTCCCAGCAGAGTCTTTGTGTGCCTTTTGTGTGCACCGAACAACGTTGCTTCGTACCGCTGTCTGATTGTATTTCACTTTCACTCTTGGAAGTCGTCTTTCATGGCAGTAAAAATTTCTGATTGTGACGCCTTGGAAATACACCCATGTGCTGGTTTGTGGTTTTTTTTTTTTCACCCACCGTTGTTTAGCCACTGGCAAGTCGCAACACGTAATGTGTCTTTATGGCACCGCTCTGACGCTCCCTACAGATTCGCCTCACAATCATGGCAATCGATCAATCTCGTCGTGTTCATCGTCACGCAGGTTATGTGAATGTGCTGTCCATCGCCCAAGCGTTGAACGCGTGTGACTGTGGATGCTTCAGTGCCGGAGAAAGTCCTCCTTTCTAGCAGCTAAAGGCTTGTGGACAGTGTGCACAAAATCGCAAGTTTCTATGAGATACGCGGTATATAGAAACATCCCCTTGATAAACGACGGCGTGCAATCTGACCCGTGTAGAATGCGTGCGCAACTGCCCAGTCGCAACCATCTCAACCTAAGCACACGTATGTTATCGCACACTTGGAGACTAAGTGGAGCTTTGTCCTGGCATAGTTCTTTTTTTTTCACAGTTATTTTACAAGCTTCTGCGCAATAATATTGTGTTATTGACACTTCACTCGAACCGTTGATTCGCATCTACAAGTTCGTTCGCATCTACGGAGACATGAGGATACATTCGATCACCTGACGTTCTATAACTTGCGTTTAATGCCCGGTACGCGGCCGTTTTTTTCTACCGCCTCAGTAGAGAGAGAGAGATACAAGCTTTAATGGCATGCTGCAGATGCTAGCCTCGCTGTTCGCCTGACGTGCTACGCCAGAATGAATACAAACACTGTTACTGGGAATATAACTCATGAGCGTGGCTCCTCAACAGAACGCAAAAAATACTGATATACGATAATTGTTCAGCGACCTTCCAAAAGAACAAAAAAATACTGGGAATATACTCAATTTTTGCTACGACCGCCCACATGGACAATGTGAAAGAAGTCGAAATGAATAAGGAAATGTGAACTTGACTGTGCACAATTGAACGTCGTTGGCAAATCCTGCAAGGTAAGAAATTATGCAGTTCCAGCGCACATGTTTGAGTCCACATCCAGCGAAGCTTTCGCGAAGTGATTCATGAAATGCTATCGATTCGCCCGTTTCAATAAGGTGCCGTTGGCGCAGCGGAAACTGCCGTGCGCATGTGTTCTAGCGCACCCGTTCCACGCAGTGTGACAAATCTTATATTAGCTTGCAGTTGCTTCTTGTTCATTTTAAATGTACTGAACAATCTCTGGTCGAGCCCTCGTTGTGATTATGGGGCATAGTGTGCAAATCGTAATCATCATCAACACGTGTAGATCATCTCAAAGAGCTGATTTTCGGCACGATACGTACTGGATATGTACTCGTGTACTGGCCGCTTCTTGGCTAATCCCACGTTGTGATAATGTGCCGTGCTAGGGAAACGATCATTCTAATCGACACGCGGACACGCTTCTTGGCCGATCCCTCGTTGTGGGTATGTGTTATAGAAATATTAGTAACTAATCACCACGGCGCGATCATGGCAAAGAGCTAGTTAGCGCTGACACGATATGCACCACTCTCTTTTTAGATAATCCCCTGTTGTGGGGATCTGCCTACTGTACCACCCCTTCCTTGGCCAATTAGTTCGTGTTAGCACGAGAGAATTATATCTACGATTAATGGTTAGAGCACCGGGCTGCTGCGCTGGGAGCCCATGGTTCGTATGCTGCAGGTGGCAGAGCGTCTTTTATTCTTATTTTTGTTTTTTTTAAGTGAGCAGAAATCTATTCGCCGAGAGCCCGACCAGCAAACGACTGACCCAGGCCAAACCATGGGATGGTACGCAACGATAGCTTGCCTTTAAAAATACTGAAGAATGTCACTGCGCGGGGCTCCTCAACATGACTCATTGTATTCAGGCACTTCAAGAGCGGACCCGACTACCACCAAGGACAGCTATCGCAGGCACTCGAGAAAGAGCTGCTTTCTAGGCATGGGAGCAATGAAAGCAGCTGTTTGAAAGGAACAGCTCGCCTCGAGTCATAAAAAAAACCTCCCAAAAGCGCGCTGAATAGCCATGTAGAGAAACGAGCTAGCAAAAAAGACGCTACCCTGCTGGTTAAAGTAACATGCAGGGATAAATGTAACAATTGTAAACGGCGTCTCACAAAGGGAAGCGGAAGATGCCGCAGGTGTTCGGAGGCATCAAGGGCGTCCCAGTGGAAGAGGCTGAAAGAGCACCGTTTTGCGGCTCAGCCTCGCGTTCTTCGTCCAGGCATCCGAGTTTGCACGGTTTTCTGGGTTCTTGTTGCTGCTTACGCGGAACGAAAGAAACGCGTGCCAAGGCCTTATTCCTGTCCGAATGCACTGGCAGTGTTTCATTTCAGGCATAGAGCGGGAACCAAGAAGAGGTGTGGTTCAGGGAAAAGAATGTGCAGAGCGAACACGTGCAAGACTTGATTTGTGGCTTTGGAGGGAAAACAGCTTGGCAAAATATATAGTGCGCCCGCCGTGATGTGTAGGACAGCTTGATTGCGCTTGCATCCATGATCGCCCGACTGCTTATACGCTGTTATCTACAGCGCTACTGTCGAGATCACCGTGTCGCCAAGTGATACTTTGCGCCCTGGACCAATCTCTGGTTGGGCTTTGACCAGCCGTGCAAACTCTCATGCTGGAGCTGCTCATTGGGTGGGTTAGCGTAGCGCAGCACATTAGCCATCAAGCACGCTCGCCGAGCCCTCCGTACCTGGTTTCTCGACCCGACAGCGAAACGCTTGCATGCGCTTGCTGTTAGAATGCCCTTCAACAGTTGACTCATTGCTGCTGAGCGAGATCCAACAACTTCAGCTCACGAACGGCGGTCATTGATTTCTTCTTTCCGAAAAGATCGCATTTTGGCGAGATATGAGGCTTGCAAAGCTGTACTAGAATTATTCCCAAACAAAGCACTAGACTTATCGTCTGTAGTGCTCATGCTCTTCGTGTGATGTTGTGCGTTGCCTTCCTTCTTTTTTTTTTCTCATGCTCACTTCTTGAAATGAGTGGGCGAAGGGCCTTTTAGGAGACATTTGTTAGACAGCTTCTCTTTGACTCTGTGGTGTCTATATGTTTGCACGACTATTGTTAATAAGACTATAGCTAGCTGTTTTTTTGTTGGCGTGAGGAATAACCACAAGCCATGTAAACCCTCGTTTCCCGACTGTGCCGAGAACTGTCGGCAATGTCAAACGGCAATAGGTATTTTTGAGCTTTGGCAACGTGACACTGCCTCTATCAAATTAATTGCGTAGTATTTTACATTTGTAAACAGCAAACCTATTACACAGAAATGTAAAGCAGACTGTATGTCATAAGCGCTTATTTCATGCCGGTAGAGAGACGCCTTATTATTATGGGCGAAATAAGTGTTATGCGCCTCATATGTCAGTCGGTAGCCACATGAGATGAATTTATGTCGCCTTTATGGAGCGACAAGCAGCGTGAAATGAACACCTTGACGCCGCCCAACATTAGAACGCCTTTACCACGTCAGAAATGCGCTTCTTGGAGTTTAAGCTCGAAGCTTCCTCGAAGAACTAAATACATTACCTTTGGAGCAACAGAAAATTTAGACTGAAAAGACAGGTCCACCATGTTAGATTGACATGAAGAGAAGCCTTGGCGGTAGAAGTTTTATAACCTGCTTTCTAAATGCTACACAATCGATCACACCTGAAGATGCGCTGACACTTTTGAAACTACTTGGCGGGTACTTTAATATAACGTAGTCAATCAGGGTCACAAGAAATTGTAGTGAAATGGTACAGTCAGACTTGAAAGAAGTACCTATGGTCTTGGATGAAACGAGGAAAGCAAACTAGCTGTAGCTGTTCGTCTCAATTATACTCCAATTCGTGTGCAGCTTCAAGAAAAATAAGTTCAGATACCTTTCTCATTGGCACATTACTCAGGAGGTAATCTAAATTCTTTTTTCTAGGTTACTATTATTTCATTGTTACATTAGTAACGTCACTCAGTTCGATAATCAAGAAATGGGCCGGGATAACAACGCTCCCCAACGATCCTATGGAATTCTTTTACTCTGAAGATCTATTTTTTCTTTGGAACAATTGAAGGATGTGATTACGAACGTACATGAACGCCACTAAGATTTACTGATATGTTAGTTCTTATCACCTCAACATGGGCATTCCGAGGACATCTGACGGCAAACACAAAGGACACTTCATAAGCGACCAGGCGTAATAACAAAGGCACTATTTCATCCAATGTCCAAAGAATCCAAGCGCGCCATTCTTTGAGTTCTTTCCGTCTCCATCTGGTGCTTCCATCCATAAAACCGACGCGACGTATGGAAGGGGGTTTTCCCTTCCCGGTCGGGGAGAAATAAACGGCTGGCACCGGGCCGGTTCCAAGAAATTGGGCGTATACTTATTTTCCTAGGAAGGGCCGAGCCGCTGAGCTTGGGAGCGCTCCCTCCGGTGATAAAGATGCATGGAATGAAAGGCAAAGAGTACAGCTGTTCAAAAGAGAAGGAGAGTGCAGGAGAATGGTTGCCTGAAAGCAGGAAAAGAGCGTCCATCGCGAGAACTAGCGAGATTCCCCACCACCCGAAAGAGCAACCCGAAGCAGTCACTGTGTGTGCTGCACACAGACATATATACTCCTGGTTTCACGTGGGCAAAAAAAAATAATAATACAACAGCGGTAGGAAGGAAACTCGGAGGGGAGTGAGTGACGTAAAGTAAAGAGCGTGCCAGCGATTGGCCCTTCTTGCAAGCCTAGATTGCTGTGCGGGGATGCAGCGTCTTCAACAAGGCTGGTCGCTGTAGAATGAAACCCTTGAGATTGCTGGCTCACCCCGTGGCACCACTGGGACCCATAAAAGGCTATCCCGAGCTTCAACGACAGATCGGTAATGCCGCAGCCCTCGCGTGGACCGAGGACAAGCTCGTAAGGAACGAGAAGACGGACAGAAATGCTAAGTGGCTTTCTTCCGAAGGTGTGTCAGGGAAGAGGGAGAGGGAAAAAAGACACTGAAGGCAAGGTTGGCCGCCTCTTTTGAAACAAAGCCCACCATAAACGAGGAATTCTTATCCGAAAGGGAATGCAAAACAATGCAATCTGTTACGCTGCCAGTACGTGAAAAGATCACAAACGAAATCGGATCCGGAAACCAACTTTCACATCAAATTATTGCAATTGCCTTGCTTGTAGTTGTCATGATCTTTTATCAATTAATTAACCTTGCTTCTGAGGAAACCGTGAAGTAAAAGGAGTCGTACTAGAAAATCTGCGTGTCTAACACAAACCAAAATAAACAACTGGCTTAGTGATTCGTCGATTCGATTTCATACTCTTTATGGTAAACCGCCATTCCTGTAATAAATGTTTGGCCCAAAACATACTCTGTCAATTACCTGACCATGTGTTGGAGCCGTAATGCACAGATGGTAGTGCACATAGATTTATGCACATGTTACAGAACTGCACGGGGTAAAAATTCGTGGATCATACCACATTACGCAGGTTTGGTAAGTTCTGTCACTAATAATAGCAAGCGCACCGCGACCGTAGGGAGTCCAAGACCATAGACTAAAGCCGCATAAAAGTTACCCACTCCTTAAGAGAGTAAGACCAGGACCTTACCTTAGTGACATTCTATAAGCCTACGAAAGAAATAGCGAAACTCTCAGCAGTCGTACGCTTAATAACGACGTAACCGACACTTAATTTGCAAGAAACTGGTTTCAGTAGATAAAGCTTTTTTTACTGGCGTATAAAATCATACTATAAAATCAAACACACATAGGTACACTCACGCATGCGCGCACACACACACACACACACACACACACACACACACACACACACACACACACACACACACGTGTGTGTGTGTGTGTGTGGGGGCGTGTTTAAATTCAGGGTCTTCAAGCAAATTGTATCGAACAATGAGCATGGTATGATGCAGTCACGTGCTGTCAACGAACCATATTGCGCATTCTAACAGCGATAACCACGGACAAATAACGCATATATTGCAGTTCTTCCTAATAAAAAAAGCTTATGCTATCTTCTTGGTTCTCTTGTCACCTGTAGTTTACAGAACTGATGGGCATACATTGGTGATACAGAATGGAAGACAGCAACATTTTAGTTGAAAAATAGCAAAAGAAAGCTCCGCTTGAAAACAAAGAAAGCCTAATCTACGCTACCTCAGCTAGTGCTAAATTCAAAGCTTGTCGGTATGTCATATGCCGAGAAACAGTGGGATATCGTGCTTATTGTTCTCCTGCACGAGAACTGTTTGACCCGCAGGAAAGACACATTGCAAATTCCACCGGAAAATTCCGCACTCCCTATGCATCCACAATCCTACAGCATCCTATAAGATCGTGTAGGATTGGGCTTTCCTGACCTATTGAAACGACACATATATTGTTGTCACAATCCCGTATGATGATATTGATTTATGCTTAAGAAAACTGGTTTTCGTATGGGTATAATAAGATCTGGTAAGAAAGCTTAAAAGCTTCTATATAAACCTATGTGGTTTGATAGGATCTTATATGAAAATCTATATGCTTCCACATGACCCCCTGTCATCAAAGGAGATTATATGAACATATGAGTCTTTTCTAATATGGCAGGAAAGCAACAAACAGAGAGAGTGAGGAAAAGCACTCGGGTATAACGACGGTTTGTTTATACAGGGTACCTTGCGTAATAGTAGCCGCGAACAAAAATAAGAAGGTCGCGTCGCTGTCAGAAGAAAAATAAAGAAAATGGGATGCTAAAATCTGGCCACAACGTGCTTTATAGCCTGTGCCGGCCGAATTGCCCCCGTTCGGGGTCGCCGGGGCAAACGGTCTAGCCGGATCCATTGCTGCGCCACCTTTAGACCAAGGTGGTCGGGAAAACGAGACAAGGGGAGAGTTTTGCCGGGAAAAGAGCGGCCGGCAATTTAGAGATATGGCGCGCCATCTGCTACGGCATTCTGCATCGACACATGTATAATCAAGTACAGCAGTAGCATTGAGCAAGCTACTTAGCACACAGTCTACCAGCTGGTATGCAGACGGTCAGGTTTCGCTTTTCGACATTTAGGCGCATTCTTGCAATGCGTGTGTGCTATGAAACGGGAAAATATCATCCGATGGCAAACGTTACAAGCAGGAAAACGAATAAAGTAGATTAGAGGGAATTTTTAAGAGATGCTTTAACATATAGGCTGCTTTTTATCGGCTTTAAGTGGCACAGCATGCCAGCATTAACAAACCAAATAAACCAAGCCTACGTACAATACAAAGTGATCAGGCCCAGGTGCTTCGGGTTTGTCTGGGTCTTCTTCGAAGTGCGTAAATTGCGGCAACTATTGCAATCACCAAGGCCCACATTGTGGCTGAAGCGCTAAGGGCACACATAAGGCACCTTGCCCAGATCCAGACCACCATATAGCCCCCTCTACCTGCGGAGAGACCGCGTACTTCGTTCTTCGGAACGGTATCCACGCGTTGTGAGACAGTACCATTCTGTTTCACACTTGCGCGAGTCCTTCCGACTCCTCCCGGGTGCCTCATTCAGCACAAGATCAACCTGATAACATCTGGCGGTGGGCAAGAAGCAGGTCTGTGTTTCCCCACCCCTAAACTGCTTACCATGTTGCTATTACATGAGAAGTAGCCAGGCTGTGCATACATTACATAGACCACTCCATCCTGCCGAACACCTCTACCACAACTGTCATCATCGCAGCAAAAGTCACCACTATCAAGTTCCAAACTTCTAATGTGACAACATCGACGGCAGCAGAATTCGCTGCGCAGCGCTTCCCTTCACTCTAGTCTTTAGTATTGATGACCCTACACGAAAATGGCTTTCTGTGACTCGAAGACGGTACTGCAGTGTTTACTGCCCGCCTTTCGGCGCGATCAGCATGAACCTCCAGCTGGTGTTTGAAATTGCAGAATCGATACACCGCCTTACCTAGAAAGGACACCAAGTAATTTTTCAGTGGCTCTCACGTTACTGTCGTATTATGGGCAATGAAGGTGCCCACCAAGTTACCCGTTCAGCCCATGCACACGACCGTCAACTACGTAATATTCCCGCTTTCTAGGGAAGAGGCAGCAAGGAACCCCCACATGCTTGCACACCAATGTACTACTCTTTGAATGATGAAATTAACCACACTTCATGCCCAGTTATATTCCCTGGATCCTACCACCCTTGTCGTTCGATGTCGAGACTTCCCGAACAGACGCGATCCACTTGTGTGGGGTATCTATGGGCGTCGCGTTTGCCAATTCCAGTGCGTTCAGCATTGGAATGGCCGACACCGCAGCCTGTGGCCACTGCCGCGATGAGGAAACGATACGTGTCCCGCGGTATTCGGTGTACCGTGACAATTGCTCTCCGTCGTGCTGAACGACTAGGACGACCGGCCTCTGTTGGAAGAAAGTCATCCATCATCGACGGGAATTAACATCGCATCAGAGTGCCGCGCAAGCGTTATTGCGCTCCTTGTGAATCACTGGCATGTTCTAACGCCTCTAACCGCCATTAGCCTACCCGCTGCCCATGGCAGAGTAAAAAACCGGAAACTCGCATCATGTTAAGTTCTCTGCCTATTCTCTCTCTCTCTCTGTCTCTTATGTTCTGTAAGATAAATTTCAGTACGAGAACAATGAGGTATCAGTATATTGAGGAGCACCTCATCTTCGAAAATTTAGTGTGGTTTACAGTACGCTTTTTTACAGTATGCCGCGTCGTATCTATTTCGCGCCATTGTAAGGTTTGTAGAGTATTCTAATAGTGTGGGCTATTCCGGCGTATTTTCTTGCAATACACGCCATGGTTTCTCAATGCACTAGCGAAGCTTTCTTTGCAAACCTTACCGGACTTTCCTGTATGCTGCTTCATAGTTCTGCTGCTGTCTTGCCCCCGTGCTTCCCCCAAAAAATTTAATTAGATGTCCAATGTGGGACTTAACGTTGGTCACCCAGCACAGCTGACCGATGTTCTAACCACTAGGCCCTAATTGCACGTATGCTTATATTGTGTCAACGCTAACTGGCTCTTCGAAAAGCCTACCGCGTTTGTCACGTTTACGTAGCACGTGCACGCGATAGCACATGTGTGCACGCCAGTGTATGCCAAGGACGTGAACGGGAAAATTTACAGCATTTCATTAACCACTTCACGAAAGCTAAGCTTTACGTAGATACCAAGGTGTGCGTTGGATCTGCATACCTTCTTTTTCGTTCAGCGTGCATAAAATTTTTGGAACGATAATCCGACCCAAGCTCAGGTTACATCAGAACCATTTAGTTTCTTCCAGGAAACTTCATGCTCGATATTTCGCTTCCATCGGACGCGAGACGCAGCGCCACGTAGTAAGCTCCAAAATCAGTGTCTCTGGTTTCGCGAAATTCGAACTCACCTTTCCCGCTGGAAAGCAACAGCGATATGAGAGATGGAGGAAAAGGAATTCGCGTGTACGCCGTGACGGGGAAGAAACAAAGGGAAGGGAGGGAAACAAAAAAGAGCAAGTAGCGTCGAAACCGCGCAAGCGGCCAAAAAAATGGCCGGGAAAGATTAGTCAACTGATGGGAAGGATAAGGTTGCCCGGACAATCGTCTCTGAGGTTCTTAATTACGCTCGCACTGCAGGGGCTGTTTCACTCCTCGCATTTCGCGCGGCCTCCAAAAGAAAACAAAAAAGAAGAATGCAGAATCCACAACTCTTTCTTGTTCTCTTCCCATTATCTTCCATGCGCAACCAGGCACACAAACCCGCATATGCAAAGACGCGCACACACGTGGTCCAAACGATCGTACGTGCTTTACACGGTAAGATTCTCCCATCTTGAATTACACCGAGGACTACTCTTACTTGCAAGACGCCTTTGCCGTAAACAAAGCGGGGGTTCTTGGCCTTTACGCTGCCTCAGTGCCCAAACCTTCCTTCCCCTTTCTTCCACGTCCTCGAGGAAGGTAATTATCCCCGAGATCAGTGTGGCGCGTGCGGGAGAAGCCGACGTACAAGTGGCTCCTCACGAGAGGCGCATAAAATGAGACGAATGAAGACCGGCTGCGAAGGACAGACAGGGGCCGCGCCGTTTGGAGAACTCTCGTCTTTTCAGTTCGGGCGGATCGAAAGGAAGACCAGTCTTGAGAATTTGCATTTAGATGCATGTACAACTGGTTGTGGTTAATGAGGCATTCGCCGTGTCAGACGTTTGTTTTTGCTTTGGGTTCCTATAACGGAAACTATCTTATTAAGTGCGGATCAATATGAGGAAAAACCGCTGTTTGCCCATCCAGCTTTCTACGTGGTATGGACATTCCTTCGTCGCGTTATGCTAGAGGGGTCGGTTTTTCAGGATTAGGTCCAAAGCACTGGCACAAAACGGCCTGCTGTTCTCTCAACCAACACGCTAAATAGCCCATTTTACCTTGTCTCTTCATTATTATTTTCCCATTCCAAATTTTTAAACTACCAGAGAAACTAAACTTTAATATTGAGTGTTCCATCATTGTATGTATCCTGCTTCACCTTCCTGGATTCAAAAACATTTTTTTCATGAGAAGACTCTTGCCTATAGCCTTCTGCCAGCTTTCACACACACACACACACACACACATATATATATATATATATATATATATATATATATATATATATGTGTGTGTGTGTGTGTGTGTGTGTGTGTGTGTTTGTGCCATTATTTTCACATCAGTGAAAATTATTGTAACCTGCCCACCCCTCATGTAAATCCCTACTTGTTAAGATAGTTGAGGGGCATTGAATAAATAACTAAATTAATTCATTAATAGGATCGCCTATAACTCTGTCTTAAATGTATCAAAAGTAATGTTTGTGTTATTGTATTATTTGTTATGAGCTCGCCATTAGCTACAAATGTCCTACTGGCAATGGCGGCATAGCGTTGATAATAAATCGGTAATTGGCGAATCTTCGGTAATTATACGGATAGATTAGACAGCAATATTTCCTTTGTCCGCGCTTGTTACGGATCTGGCCCTTCAATTACTGTCTTTATAATCTCTGAACAATCCTTTTTTTAATATACCTTAAACAAGTGCTACACTAACTATAACTGGTTGTAACAACTTGGTTAACAGCGCTCGGTTTTCCGCATTTCTTTTTCGTGATGCCAATTCCGGGCCCCGTGTTCAATTCTTAGAGCTATGCTACGGCACTTCGCAACTTTTGCGGGGTCTCGCGGGTTGCACATTGTGTTAATGGTAGTGTATGTGCGCGTATTTCGGGGACTGCAAAATGCAACACTGTAGCGGACGAGATGGAGTTGTCAGCATCGCAAATTAGTGTTTCTTTTTTTTTTTTTCAGAAGAGCAGTAAGCTTTCCACTGTGAGAGTATACTGTTCTTGCAGTGCATGAGCTCAAAGGCGCAGAAAACGCAGACGACTCTTGGTTTTGTTGCTGTTTGCATTGCTTCCATATCCATAAGAGTTCAATGCATTCTTCCGTAATTGCTTATCTTAACACATTGCTCTGATCAGATGACTTTGAGCTTTATTTTATGAAAGCATAGGGAAGAATTTACGCATTTTTGTGTACTCGTAATAACGCAGTAATAAACAACGAAAGAACGGGCGGCATGACCTGTGGCATCACAGTATATAGCGAAGCGGCACCCGACTCAAATTTTCTTTGCCGTTGAGAAAAACCATTTGCAGGTGGTCAAATTCGCCAGGCAAATGAATTTTGAAAGGTGACACCTGATTTAGAAAGCGCAGCTTTACGTATGCGATGTTGGCTGCTTTCAAACGCTGGAAAATTTGTTAGGCACATTTGCAAAATTCCAGCGAGGTCACGCACCGTGACGGGCTGGACAGGAAGCTTGCGGGACCTTTCGTTTAATTAAGCCGTGCGGGAGGTTAGGAGGTGTGTGCATGGCCGTGCCAGCGGCTGCTTTGAATACTCGACGGGGTGACGCTGGCCGTGCGAGACAGCCACCGGGGGTGCCGCTCTGCCGAGAGCTGCGGCTGCGATGGCGGGCAGGAGTAGCTAATTGAATCTGGCCGCGGGGCAAATGGGCCACCTTGGGAAATCAACATGGACGACACGGGAGAACCATTACAGCTTGAACTCTGCCCTCCCTGCTCCACACGCTCCGCTGCAGTCGATCACCTGTCCCCCCCCACTGACGACATGGGGTTCAGGTGATCCAATTTCCTTTCTTTCTTTTTTACTTCGCTTCAGCCAGGCTTTATTTCCTGCATGTGCGAATGCATGTTTGCCTTTGCACGCCGTCCTTATTATAAAAAAAGCAAGGGCAAGACAACGAGGGCCAAAAGGAAATTGATTATACCCAAATATAAGCCAGCCTATCCACTTTCTCAGGTTATTATTTCTGTTTTCTGTCTTTCATATTTCAATACCTATATGATTGGTTTTATTAAACCACAGGAAACAGTGGGTCGCAAGCCAGATTAGCTAATACAAGACCAAAAATTCTTGTGAAATAGTGACCGCTCAACAACAAGCGTAGCGCAACAAGCTTAGCACATTCAACGCTCGGATCATCAGCTTGTACCATATTTAGCTGCTCTCTCAAAGTATGTCTAAACGCCTAAGGGGAACGTTGGTGGGCTTTTCAGAGCAGTGAGAAATCCCGAAGCGGGAACTAACAGAACTTTCGCATATGCATGGCCTCAACGCCACGACTGGAGGAGCCTTCGACCAGTAGCAGTGGCCACCGTAACGTGATCGCAGCCCAGACGTATATCTGGGTTGATATTAATACAATTCCAGAGAGTCATAGGCTACTAAGACTAATAAGTGATCACGCCGGTGGTTTTTAAAGAATGCGTTTCGAGGGCTCCGTTTGAATCGTCGTACACAATGCCACATTTTAGAGCAAGGTAAATGTTATTTCATTTTCGCAAAGGGGCGAAGATGACCACAAATCTGCACTACATCATTTTCTTTTTATTTCGTACTTTACAAAAAAAAAAAAAAGGACCGGAGAGTATAACAATCTTGACGCTCGACCGGGAATACAGAGAATGTGGCAGACAGACTATAGAGAGAGAGAATGAAGAAGAGAGGCAGGGAGGTTAACCAGATATAAGTCTCCGGTTTGCTACCCTACACTGGGGATGGGGGATAGGGGTTAGAAAGGTGACAGAGAGGAAAACGCTAAAAAAAAAAAAAGAAACACGCCCACATGGAGACGCACACACAAAAGGCTTTCCAGTTAAAGTCGTTCACACAGATCGGTAGATCACAAAAAGGCAGACAGACTATGTTTTGCGTTCGCATAAGAGGAAGCTTTAGTTCGGGCCCATCTCCGACGCGGCCTATTCAAATACGTGTAAAACGCAAAAAACGTTTTTCTGCGAAAACCCCTGGACCAATTCTATTGAAATTTATTGCATTTGAGAGAAAAAGTTAAATTCTAGTGACTGTTGAAAGCGGAATTTTGATTTAGGTCCTGAATTTTGTTACAAGAATTTTCAAAAATGCGGAAGTTTGAAAAAAATAGAAACGCGAAGTTTACAAATACATAGCTCTACGTCAAGAACAGATATCGCGGTTCTGTAGACAGCGTCCATTAGATCATCCGAAGCGGACAAATTCGATATGTCAATTTATTTCTTACGTGAATTTGTTACGTTATTTACAAGGTTTCGGCAAAAGCTGTGTAATTCATGTGTAACATATCAATTTTGACCGCTTTAGAGGCACTATTAGATGAAATTCACAAAATTCTATTATCATTTTTCGTTGCTGAGTTAGAGTTTTAAACTTGGTAGTTTCGTTTTTTCCAAATCCTTGATTTTTTCCAATTTTTAATAAGACATTGACGACCAAAATCAAAAATCCTACACAAACAGTCACTAGATTGTAAGTTTTTCGTTTAAATGCAACAAACATCGTCAAATGTGATGCAGTGGTTGCCAAGAAAAACGAATTCTCCTTTTACATGTATTTAGATAGGAGCACCCGAGCTCCCCCTTAAGGTGGACCAAGAGACAGCGGTCACTGTATAAAAACACGCATACGGCAGCTGTGTCCGGCTTGTCAAGATCCCACATATGTTCTAACCGTAGGCGCTACAGAGCAGGATATTGGTTAGGCAATAGGGCGGACGCCTCGCAAAACAAAACACCAAGTAAGCGAAGCCTAGGGAAACTATCGTTAAAAGTTGGCCGTACATCGCCGTGCCACATTCCAACTTCCTTTATTGTAATTTGCTACCTTATCTCAGATGAAATCAAGCTTGTATGTGTGGTCATTCCACGTCATCATCATCATCAGCTTATTTTTATGTCTACTGCAGGACGAAGGCCTGACCCTGCGGTCTCCAGTTACCCCTGTGTTGCGCTAGCTCATTCGAACTTGCACTTGCCAATTTCCTAACTACATCACTCAACCTAGTTTTCTGCCGTCCTCGACTGCACTTCGCCTCTCTTATCACCTATTGTGAAACCCTAGCGGTTCCCGGTCATCTAACCAACACATTACATTGCTTGCCCAGCTCCATTTCTTTTTCTTAATATCAACTATAATATCGTCTATGCCCATTTCCTCACTTATCGAACCCCTCTCTTCCCGTCTCTTAACGTTACGCCTAACATTGCGCGGTCCTTAACTTGTTCTCGAGCATCTTTGTAAATCCCCGATTTCCGCCCCATATGTTAGCACCGGTAGAATGCGATGATTGTACCCTTTTCTTTTCAAGCACAGTGGTAAGATTCCAGTCAGGATTTGGTAATACCTGTCATATGAACTTCAACCAAATCTTATTCTTCTGTAAATTTCCTTCCCATGATAAGGGTCCCCCGTGAGTAATTGACCTAGGCGAACGTACTTCTTCACAGACTCTAGAGGCTGACTGGCGATCTTGAACTCTTGTACCCTTGCCAGGCTACTGAGCATTATCTTTGTCTTCTGCATATTAATCTACAACCCCACTTACACTTTCTCTGTTAAGGTCCTTAATTATTTGTTGCAACCTATCCCCAGTGTTGCTGAACAGGACAATGTGATCTGCAAACCGAAGAGTGCTATGATATTCAACATTGATCCTCGCTTCTAAAGCTTCCCAGTCTTGAATTATTCTAAGCGTCCAGTGAATAGCGCTGGAGAGATTGTGTCGCCTTGCCTGACCCCTTTCTTGATAGGTAACTCTCTACCTTTCTTGTGCAGAACCAACGTAGCTGTGGAATCTTTGTACATGTTTCTCAAGAAATTCCCGTTTGCTTCCTGTACTGCTTGTTTACACAACGCCTCTATGACTGCTGGTATCTCAACTGAATCAAATGCCTTTTCATAATCCATGAAAGCCACATAAAGGGGTTGATTGTACTTCGCACATTTTTCGATTACCTGATTGATGACATTGATGTTATCCATTGTAGAATATCACTTCCTGAAGCTAGCCTGTTCTCTTCGTTGATATAAGTCAAGGATTGCCCTGATTCCCTTGGAAATCATCTTGGTGAATATCTTATGCAATACTGAATGCAAGCTAATAGGCCTATAATTCTCCAGTTTTTTAACGTCTCCCTTCTTATGTATTGCCATAATGTGTGTATGCTTCCAGCTCTCTGGTAGAGTTGAAGTCATGAGGCACTGCATATAAAGGGTCGCAAGCTTTTCAAGCATATCTCTTCCATATTCGATTAAATCGACTGGCATTCTATCTTCTAATACCGTTTTTCCACGGGTCATGTCTTGCATTGTACTAACTGCATAGCTAGTTATAGAAGGAACCTCCATATCTTGTTCATCAGCACTTCGAATGGGGGGAACGGCTTTTCTGGGTGTTGTACAGGTCAGAACAGAATTATTCTAGTGCTTTTACTATATCATCGAAATTGCTGATGAGATTACCCTGCTTATCTTTCAGTGCAAACATGTCGCCTTGTCCTTTGACAAGTTTTCTTCTCACTGATTTCATGCGGTGGCCGCATTTTTCTGCTTGCTCGATCCTTCCCTCGTTATAATTTTGAATATCCCTTACTTTCTTCTTGCTAATCAGCTTTGACAGTCCAGCGAATTCTATCTCACCTCTTGACTTTGACATTTTCATGTTTTGTCATCCCTTTATCAGGTATTTTGTTACGTGGGAGAGCTTACCGACTGATTGTCTTGGTGCCTTGCCTGCCACTACACTTTCTTCTTCTCAAATCAGTCTAGTTACGGTTTCATTCATTAGCGCTATTAACTTCATCTTCCTCTTCTAAAGATGCGTATTTGTTGGCGAGCACGAGCCTGAATTCGTCTGCTTTTACCCTGACTGCGTCTAGTGTGGCCTCGTTCTTCATTAATTTTACTATTTCTGTCTTCGAACTCAGAGAAGTCCTAGACCTAACCAAACTATGGTCACTGTACTTTACCTTAGCCAACACTTCTGCATCATCCGCTATGCTGGGATCGGCGGAGAGATCGGTGACAAAACCGATCTAGCTAGCTAGGTTCTCTCTCTCTCTCTCTCTCTCTCTCTCTCTCTCTCTCTCTCTCTCTCTCTCTCTCACACACACACACACACACACACACACACGTCCAATTCGTCTAATAGCTTGGGCCACCAGGTATGTGTCCATGGTCATGACGCCGTCTTGGTCATTGCATCGTTGTCATTCCAGTGTTATCATCCGGCTCTCGTCATGTTGACACCACCATGCCATCGTCGCAACAGTCATTGCCACGCTGTCGTTTCACGAGTGTAACTAATTCAGTAACGTAATCCCATTGCGGTCGCGCCTACGTCGCCATACCGCCTTCGGCATCTCAATCTTTGTTATTCTACTTTAATTATACAGTCGTCATCAAATGGAGATTACACCACCCTTGTCACGTCGTCGTCGTCAGACAGTCACTATTATGAGTCCGTTGTCAGATAGCCTCGTCACGCTATTGTCGTCATGAGTGTTTCATGATATAGTGAATGAATTTTTGTGTTTTACGTGTAAAAAACCACGATTTTATTATGAGGCACGCCGAGTGGGGGATCTGCACAGTAATTCTGACCACCAAGGGGTATTTAACGTGCCCTCAATGCACGGTACACGGGTGTTTTTGCATTTCGCCGCCATCGAAATGCAGTCCCAGCGGCCGGGATTCGATCCCGCTACCTCGTGCTTAGCAGTGCATAACAGCATAGGCGCTAAGCCACCGCGGCGGGTTCATGAAACAGTCATCGCTACGACATTGTTATCCTGCACTCGTCGTCATCTGATTTCCCTTATGCCGCTGTATTCCTGTGGCGTATGCGATCAGGCTCGGCGATGAGAGACAACTGGTAGAACCGGGGACAACGATCGAGAATGTTCCGATTTATGCAGACGCGCTTTGCGCCGAAGGATAATTTTAACAGTTGTTAGCAGGTGAAAGTGCTGTCATCCGAAAAAGAAAAGAAAAAAGCAATATGCGCGTGTCAGTGTGTTATATGCTGAAGTGTACTTATCTTTTATTTTTCTATGTTTTCAGGACCTATCACAAACAATAAAGAACGTCTTACGCTTGTAATGTCAACCTGCTGAGAAAAAAAAAAAAAAAAGTCGCAGTTTGACCCGAAATTTCAAGCATTGCGAGCGATAACAAGATATTAGATTGTTCAGTTTTAGAGTTGTATCGGTCGTTTCAAATGCAGTATAGACATACCTAATAAGTAAGCAAGGGTGGTGTAACGTGCCCGAAGGCACACACAAAAATATTACACTCGATGACCGCGAACACTGGAGATCACAACGTTGGTTTGATAGGTTTGCGGACAGCGAGGAGCGTGAGCTTGTCTAAAAACGATGGTTCCGTGCTATAATATTCGGTCATATATAATTATAATAATAATTATAATGAGGGAAAGAGAAAAAATTACGTCGGAGTGTAAAAGGAGATTAAGTTCAATATAGGTAGAGCGGTTAGCCTAGCTACGTCCTTGTTGTGCAGCTCCTTGTGTAAATATAATGATGGAGGACGAAATGTGTGATATAAAGAAAAGGAAGGAGTGCACACATACGCGGGCTTGAGAAAAACAGGAACCGTATACATATATATCCACCCCTAAAATACTGCAGGATTGAGAGCGAGGTTTACTATAGCATTTGATGTTCGCAGTAATCTTCCGCACTTGTTCTCTATGCTGTCTTCTTTACAGCAAAATGTTTATTTATTGTTCAGCGGTTTTCTAATGCATGTGCTCCTAATCAGTTCCGGGTTGGTCTTATGAACATGACTCTTTACGAAAAAGCCAAGTATTTCACTTGCATTGAAGTTATTTCTTGAACGACAGTTTTCGTCTGTTGAAATGCTTAATGCGGTTGAATCAGGGCGAAATATGACAAGGACCGCATGCGAACGAAGAACCTTGTGAGCACAGCGTCATATATGTTAGCCTCGGTTGACAAGCTGTGTCAAGTTATGCCTGCTCGTTCAGATCTAAAATTTTATTGTCACATTACGTTTGTGTTCCAGCTATTCCTGAGTGCACGTAGTGTCTCTCATTGCCCGGGGTATTAGCAATAACGCAGTGAGCGTTAAGTGCATATGTGGAGTGGCTCTATTTTGTGAATATTTACAGGTTATTCGAGCTGCATACATAACTATAGCGAACGCTTGAATTGCAGAGACGCGGTCATAGTGAAATATCAGTTTACCTATAAATTCGCCGTTACATTGGAAAATTTTCTTTTGTGATTGACCAGACAGTCTCATTCTCAAAGGCACCAAAAAAAAAAGCCATTAACTGCGCGAATACGCCTATCACCTCCTCAGAATCACGGCGTTCACTCCAATGTGCACAATGCGCAGGAACCGGTAGCGCGTACTCGCTTCGTCCACGCACAACTTCCCAAACACGTCCCAAATCCGCAACGATACGGGTTGTACACTCTTTGAAGGCTCGCCCTGAAAGCTCTAGCGGGCGCCGCTATCGATCGACCTCCGTTCCGGCCTCTGTCGTCCATTCGGATTACCCCAAGCTCGTACCGCCAGGGTCGTCAGTCAGGTGGCCCCTTCGTCACGAACCCCGGGGCCATCCATCACCGGGCCGAATCTGCGCCAATCAGGACCCCACGTCCCGAGACGGCTAGGAGCACTTCAGAGCGCTTCGTCCCGCTAAATGACTATTTTCTGTGCTCTCGCTGCGACTGCTGCTCCTAGTTCGAGGAGCGGAACGGTGAGGAACTTGGCTCGTTTTTTCTGTGCAGACAAACTGCCGCGTTTTTGGGCGTGGTCGAGCTACAGCAGCACACCGGGTTATCTTTCTTTTATTGAAGAAACAGTCAATATAGGTAAAAAATATAGACCTTAAGTAAGAACGATAAGTAAACGCTATGCATAGAGGCAGGAAGGTTAACCACACGTGGTTCTCGCTGCGTATACAGCATGGGGGGAGAGTACAGAAAATAGTAAAAGAAACGAGAAAATTACGAAGAATGTAAAAAAACACACACAGTGTAGGGGGAGGACACAATGTTCTCAAAGCCAATCACGTAGTACCGTAGATACTCAATACTTCAGCAGCTTAGGCAGATTTCTGCGCATACACCCCTTTGGAAACACTGTACTAGCATCTCTTCCGATTGCGAAGTACTGCACAGTCAGTTAAAAGAGAGATTAAGAAAAGACAGCGAGGTTAACCATGATCGCACCCAATAGGCTACCCTAAATATGGGAAAGAAGGAAAGAAAGACGATAAGGAAGAAGGAGCGTCAGTCTCCGTACATCGGCAGTGTAAATTGTCAAGTTGTCAGTAATGCACGTTGTACTTGGCCTACTTATCCGCAATATATTGTGGGCAGACACACAGAGCGTGTTTGAAGGTTTAGTCACATGGGCATAAGTCGCAAAACCACACGGTCTATGCAACACACGATTGTGAGGATCTCCGGATTAACTTGCAACGCTTGAGATTCTTTAACAGGCAACCAAACAAGGTGCTTCTACATTCAGCCCCCATAGAATGGGGCCGCCTTTATCGATGATCTAACGTAAACCTCGTGGTCAAAAGCAGAAGCAACACACCAATAAGTCACCACCCCAAATCAAAATTAGGCCTGCAGTAAAAGAAGTTATTGCGCCCTGAATAGACGTAAGATGAATTCTGCACCACGTGTCAATGGTTTATCCCTTTTTGATTCTTGAAGGAAAACGGACACTTCTTTTGCAAGACCATCGTATGATCTCCGATGGAGAAAAATGCCCACGGACTACGCCCAATTTTACTTCGACAGTAAACCGTGAAAAAAGTGGCCAAGACTCCATTAAGGGAAACAATTGTCGTGCGAAGCATTGTATATTGGCTCCTTAGTTCCGCGTTTG
Source organism: Dermacentor andersoni (assembly GCF_023375885.2). Classification (NCBI taxonomy): domain Eukaryota; kingdom Metazoa; phylum Arthropoda; class Arachnida; order Ixodida; family Ixodidae; genus Dermacentor; species Dermacentor andersoni. The sequence goes on from NC_092818.1 coordinate 73,060,511, forward strand.
CGAACTATACGTTCCTGCTTCTGTCTTTCGCTAGGCTAGGGTGGCACTACCTATCCCTGGGTGTTCAGGCGCATGCGTTTGTAGCAGAGCGTATCACCTTCTTTGGTCGAGGCATGTTTCCAGTCGGAGAAGCAGGAGCAGCTGTGGAGGGTGGCGAGCGGCGCCCGGCATCCAAGTATTGCACCAATGAGCGCGTAATTCCGCGCCAGGTGCACGCCAGTTGAGCTTGAAGTAGTCGGAGCTTCGGTCTTTTTTTGCGGGTGATTTTGAATTCGTGTTCAGAAAAGCCAGGACACCCCGAGTTATCGCATGGTTACGTGATTCACCCTAAATGAAGATAGGTTATTTTCATACCCCGAAGTTAGCTTTGGGCTTCGCAAAAATAAAGTCATCACGAAACCTCACGTCAGCACGAATCGCTCGAAAAGCGATTCGTGCGCTAGTGCAGTACTTGAAGTGCACGGGCTTAAGAGACCGTATATAGTGTCCTTGTGTATGGTGTCCCTCCCACACATACTCAGTGCTTACTCTCTCCCTTTCTTCCTCTTTCTATCTCCCTTTCCCCCACCCCCAGTGTAGGGTAGCAAACCGGATGCTGTTCTGGTTGACCTCCCTGCCTTTCCTATCCTTGTTTTTTTCTCTCTCTCTCTCCCATTATATATTGCTCCATATATCCAAGTACTTTTTGGATACTATATATATTATGAGGCTTCGTTTAAGATAGTGGAATTATTTTGCCCAATTTCTAAGCGGAAAATTGATCTCTTTAGGTTTATCAGAAAAATTAAAAATGACCTTGCGAGACCTTGCTCGGAGCTTCCCATATAATGCTTCGCATGAAAAGAAATGTTTGTAGAAAGGAGAAATCATGATTAAAAACAAGCAAACGTGAAATATTAGGCGTACTGTGGTGCAGTTGCTCCATGCTTAAGAGTGCGTCGTGTCTGATGTGGGCATAGGAAGCGCCCCTTTGCCGCATATTGTGTGGCGTCGGCATTGCCTTGTCAGCTGATACAAGGCGCGAACGCCGCCTGTAGAGTCGGAAAACGCAGAGGGCGACTTCAATGTGCTACTGCCTCTACGGTGATCGCACTTCATCGTTCGATTTCTCACGCCACCATTGCATAAGCTCCCTAGAAGGAGGCAGGCACTAAATATTAAAAGGCGTTCGACGCACGCCACCTCCGCGTACGAGGACGACCACAGCAGAGAGAATGGACAAGCGGGCGTGTTCATCAATCCTCCCAGCAAGAATATGGCCTGACCTATTTTGGGGCGCCTTCCGTATACGTGTCAGCGCCGCCAATTAGCCTCGTACACGCACGAAGTGCAGAAATAAAATTTGCACTTAATGAAATCTGCAAATTCAAAGCGTAGAAAAAATATTCAGCAAGGAAAAATTTGTCTCGCTAACTTCGATCTCGTCGATTTGCGAGAATTCATGTATACACTAGTTACTTGCCTCTCGCCCAAATCATCGTCGAGACAATGTCGCACATGACTGCAGTAAATATGCAAATGTGTTCTCCTCCTAATCACTCTATATATAGTTTTATAAGCTCATATTTAGTTAATGTATAAGGTTCTTCTTACTTGAAGTTTTTAATATTTATTCGTTGTTTGAAGGATTCTTGTAGCGGCGATTTCCGTATAGCTCGTTAATAAGCAGCCAAACTTACCCTCCTGTATCAGCTAATAAACAATGAACAACAACCACAACAAGATTCGTTACAAGTGCAGTAATGTCACAAAAGTTCTTCCTTCCTCACGTTTTTTTTAGAACGAGAGTCCTTCCTTCTGATGCTGAATCTGTCTCGCTTTTCATATCTCCCGGTGCCTTAACCCCGCGTTTTAACACTTTGAGCAGATTTAAAGAGTGTTATTACTTTGCGCTGCTGGAAATGCCAGCTCCATCCCAGCTTTTCCCTCGATCGAATGTGTTGGATGTCGGTGCCAACAGATTGAGAACGCTGCATGAAGATGACCCACCCATTTAGACGTGATTTCCTTTTGATCAGCACTGACCGAGTCTATTTTCCACGCAGGGAGGACTTCGCCGCTGGCACACGTGGTGGAGTGCGTTTACGATAAAGGGCTACTGAGGGAACGAACAACAGTGAATAGGCCTCTCTATGTCACCTCTGCACGTTCGCGCATTTAAGCAATTGGTGACACCGGAATCATGAGTACTATAGATAGAGAAAGAGCAATTAAATTTTGTAAGCCATGTCCGTTATTTTAAGCGCTCATCATGTATGAGTGTGCTAAATTTTGCGAAAAAGGACTATGGCTCTCCAAGGCAATATCACAATCATGCAAGTGCTTTACAGTATCTGCTGCAGTGTCTCGCTTACACAAAAATTTGGTAACGCATACCTCGCTGTTCGTTTACGCACAAGGCCCTCATGTAACTGCTGCGTCTAATAATATCAATGCACTTTTGTGATGACTTTTACTTATATGTGAAGGCGCGTGCCATTTAATGGCATTAAGTGCCATTTAATTCATTAAAATGAGCAAAGCTGTTCAGGGAACATCTTTCCATTACATTTTCTGCTACCTCTTCCCTTTTGTAGGTTAGCAGACCGGATGCATTTCCGATTTACATTCGAATCTTCCTGTGTTCACAAACTCTGTTATGCAGCAAATCATACTGTCCCTTCACGTGGGGTCGGAGATCCTAGTCCATATAGCACAGGGGCCGAGAAGAGACCATAATGAGTTAGAAGCAGTTCGGCAAGAAGAGGGCGTGCAGCTAGCTCACCTAGTAGAATGGTGACGACCATGTTAAAGCTCCCTACGCTTTCCTAATTATTCTCTTCCTGAAGAGTTAGAATAGTCTGTCAGTCCTACGTCGGCTAGCACAGACTGTGCCGATGGGAGGACCGGAAGAAACTGAACACTTGTTATATAAAGGTGGAATCTTCACAAGAACTCCAATAGCGCGGTAAGCGCGCTATGCAAGCCCGATTCCTTTTCATTTGTGGAAAAGCTGGTTTCACCATGTGCGGGTGCTGCTAGAACGAAGCATTAGCTTAAAATAGATTGTCAACACCAAACACATAAACGCAAAACTGCGGTATTAGAGTGTTTTAGTTGAGCGTATTTACGCTCCGCTAAGCAGTTAAGCGGAGCGGAAGCGCGAATGCGCATGCGCCGTCCGCTTAGCCGTAAGCGGGATAGCGGAGCGAGGAACACGGTCCGCTTAGAAGCTGCCTGAGCGGAGCGTGCCGCGCAGCACTTTGGCTAGCGTTGGCGTCAGAACGGATTGGATTGGATGCAGAAAGCAAGCGCGCTGGCTAACACGTGGCGTTTCCCAAGACGGCGCTTTATTTTATATTGGATAAAATGGACCGGTAACGCATTACAAGCGCACGTCTAGATACTTCATGGAGAAACAAGTTATATATATACATATATACGTTTTACGGTATAAGAGTGATCATAAAGTGTTTTTATTTTCTTTCATTACCCTGAATTTAGCCAGGGGGCGCTGCAACTACGAAAGGTCCGCTCCGCTACGCTAAACGTGCAACTAAAACGTGAAAATCGCCCGCCGCTCCGCTTTGGCTTAGCGGGGCCGCTCGGAGCGGAGCGTACCGTAAAGACGCTCAACTAAAACACTCTATTTATGGTGTTCATAATAGTGTACATTGTTTAGAAGAGTATTACTGTACTCTAACTAAGCAACAAGCAACCCGACCGAAGCATGTTGATGGGTGGAGGAAGCATACCGAATAATTATCCGAACAATGTAATTGTTACATTATGCCACCTTAGGTAGTTAGATGGAGACAGATAAATAGATAAATAAATAGATAAAGAGATAAATAAATAATTAATTAAATAAATAAATAAATAAATAGATAAATAGATAAATAAATAGACAGACAGATTGTAAAATGTCCGAAGTAAGCAAAGAATGATAACTGCATAAAAAAGACAATCGCTGTTTAAGGTGCACTCTAGATTGCTGTTGAACATCGAAACGAGAACAATGAAAGAGGAGAGGGGATCGACATCTGTACTGTTTTTGAACACATATACGCATATACACAGTTAACAGGAAAAGGAAAGCGAGGAGCAGGGTGGAAACTGCCACCGGACGGGGCGCAACGCCTGCCTACTCTTCTGAAGGGAGGTGACAGCCCATAGATAAGTGGTAGCAGTAAGTTACTGGACGATGAGCGGAATGAAAAAGGCCGCGGGTATCGTAAAGCCGTTCTAACTAAACAGCAGTAGCAATTAGTGAAATATATTCCGCCCACAGACTAATTGATTACAAAGATGGCGCCGAATAAAACACTACACGAAGAAAGGGGACACGCACAGACGTAGAAGTGTGTCACATCGTGGGATAGTTCGCCGAAGCTACAATTCTAGCGTTGAAATAAGGTTGTGTAAGCGACCACAACCTTGTAGGGTGGCTTATGATACGCGAACGTGAGGCATTGTCATTTATTCAAGGATTGCCACTTCACCTTCATGTCTATCCTGTACCCTAAAATGACAAGCGAAGTAAATCGCAATATTACGAAATACACACGCACATTCACACACAAAAGCACGCGCACCAAGCACAAATATCTGTGCGCGCAGGAGGTAGGGCATAGAAGGCACGTACGCAATGAAATATCGAGCCAAATTTTGAATACGACAAGGCGTCATTTTTCTCCATGATTCGTAGCATTTCGCTTTCTCACCGCCAGCGCCGACCAGCTGGCACGTTCCATCCATCCTTTGGGCCCCTCCTCCCCGCGTATTGTTCAGGGCTCTCGTTTTCCTTTTCTAGATATCCGCCGCAACTGCAGTCGATGTCCGGGAAGAGAGAGTAGGAGCGTACATTCAGTCCGCCCCGCCATCTATCATGCCCTTCCACGGCGCTACCGTTCGCGTTCTCGCTCCGCATGAATATTTGTTGCCTAGCTCGTGCTCGCAAAGCCTTCCTATGCCGTTCTCGGAGAGCAGGGCGTGTGTTCAGAAGCATTCTTGCCAGGAGATTTCTCGGGATCATGCGGTGTCTTGCCACTCTCTTCTTGCACAGCAGCTGTAAGGAGCTGCAGTGTTCAGTTTAGATCAATTAATTGTGAGGCTTAATTATTAGCGCCATCAAAAAAAAGAAATGTGGGAGGAAGAACGGAAACAGCATCGCGAAAGAACAGCCTGTTTCGCGCGTGCATATGTGTGCGCGCGTGTCCTCGTGCGAGCTTACGTGCGCGCTCGCACGCACAGAAAGACACAGGCTTAGGAGGGCAAAGGAAACACAGCAACGATTCTAGAGAATGCAAATTTTAAAAAACGCTATTGACAACTGTTGGAATCGCACCGCTGGCCCGAGTTGTTGGGGGTCTCGGTGCTGACGCCCGTTATTGCCAATGGGTCGCAAGCCCCAAGGGTAGCGTTGGCCTGGCGGCCTGGGGCACTGGAAGCATCCGAAGGTCCCGACAAAGCATGAGAAGACTGGTAACAGAACAACTTGTTTATTCTAACATAGCAAAAGAGCGGCCGGTCAGGTCGACCGAATTGGAGAGACGGGAGAGCACGTAACTCAACAGTACAAATCGGAGCCTCTCCCCTGGCGTCCGGGGGCCGCTGCTCTTATACTCTCGGCGTCGCGGTCCAAAAGGGGAGGAGGGAAGGTCACGGGATGAAGGTCACGGGACGGCGCAGCAGGGGCCCACGACGGCGCGAGCGGTTGAGCCGAGAGACCTCCAGGCCCCTCATTCGGGGAACTCCGCTCCCCGGCTGCCGCGCTTTGACAAGCGAGGGCACACACACACACACGCACACACGAAGACACGTGGCACTGAAACACGCCTGGACACGCTTGGCGGGTAGGCGTTGCGGCGTCGTTGAACGGGCCAAAATGTCCGCCGCTTTGAACAAAGCCCCGGCGTCCGTTGCATCCGCGCCGGCATTACCGCGCGTTGTAGGCGAAACGTAACACAACTGAATTTAATACTCTTTTCTTAATTTCTTCATGTATAGCTTCGGATACTTGTTAATACCAAACAAGATCGGGTACATTTTCAAAGAAAAAAAATTATCAACGCTCCAAACGCACGAGAAGACAAAAATCGGCAGCTTCGCCCGAAGGGTGAAGCACTGACTGCGATAGAAGGGTTAAGCGTTGCGCTAGAGTTTCTCGGGCGGTCTTTTAATACGCAGTGCCCAACGAACGAGGACGCCACATGCGTGGGTAGGCCAAAATTTCTGCCAGCGTTCAAAGCTTTAACGCGCCACGTAGAGGCTTTAATGACATAGTATGGGCTCCGTCCACTACGCTGCCCGTAAAAAGTCGCACCAGTAAAATTGCATCACTCTGAGGTTCCAACGCTGATATACTTGTGCACTTTGGATATTTATTTAGTCCGAGAAGATTTAAGATAAAGGACATCCACTGTTAACGTTATTTTTCATGTCATTTGTTCGCGGGCTGCTATTCTCCAAGTCCTGAGGAAGCAATTACTCAAGACCGCAACGCCTAGTACGAGTACCAATCGCGATTGAATAGTGTGGTTATGAAACCCGTACTTGGTGCATAGATAAGGATATAGTATACATACACCCAAGGATATGCGCGCATGGCTGTACATAATCATTGCGTACACTTTATATGTTGGACATCATTTTAACGCGACAGCGTTAAGGAGCTCGTGTCGCAGAAAAGCCGGTGTCGTCGGCGTCAGCGGCGTTGGCCGTGAGCGATAAATCTCAAAAGGCACTTCATAAATAAAAAACATCTTGCAAGATGGGCTGGTGGGAATCGAACCAGGGTCTCCGGAGTGTGAGACGGACACGCTACTCCTCAGCCACGAGTTCGTTCCTTCAAAAGGGGACAAAATCGCCTCTAGTGAATGCGGTGTTGCCTTAGAAACGTGCCGTAGAAAGTTATACTGCGGTGTATATCGGTAATTATGGCCATGTAACTTACAGAAGTCGCAGTTTCACGAGTAGCGAAGTACGTTTCCGCTACATTTCTTCTGCGCTCTGCGCACACGCAGAGCCATCTTGCGGCAAACACAGAAGAACCCCTCCTCGCAATGTACGGAGCTGCCCCGACACGTGGCGCGCCACTCGCTCCATGATCGCGTCCGCCTTCGTGGCGCGTCGGGGCCCGGCTATCTGTGCCGATCGCGACGTTTGGCTGGCGTAGCGCGTTTGAGTAGGCGGTGCGAACGGGGTGCGCTAACGCTATCGCGCTCCACTCTTGAAGGCGAAGCTTAAGCGTCCTCCAATATTTGTTTAATGTGAAAATCACTTTATGTATAACTGTGCTTTTCCGTGAGTCTATGTTGTTATATGTTAATGTGTGTGGATTCGGACACTTTCAAAACATGCGATGTATACAACGCTTCGTACTTTTATATGTTATCGTCCTGGTGGAATTCTGCCGTCATTGTGACTCAGTGTTCGTATCGTCTTTTGTTGAAATAAGCTTTTTCTAAAAAGCCCCATGGCAATGTCAATGGCGAAAATTCATTCGAAGGGTCCACATAATTTCGCATATATATTTTGCAATAGAAGCATCTTTGTAGACATACTCCTAAGGACTTAGTAGATGTGCTCTGTGGAAAAACAATACAGTTACTTCGAGGCGAAGAGAAATAATCTTGTTGAACAATTCATGATTCCTTTTTTCTCTCCTGTTTGTTTTCACTGCCTCCCAATTATGCTTCCTTTCTGCGTCGTTCAGGTACACCTAAATACATGCATACGAACGTTCTTTCTTTTTCGTTCTTTCATGTTTTGCGGACACTGAAATGCGGTGGTGGTGGCTAGGATTGAATCCGTGATCTCGCGTTCAGCAACGCAACGCCATGACCTCGGGGTTACCGCGGCTGGTTAATATACCATTTGTGTAGCGATGTAAAACATTGAAAGGGCATTAACTGAACTTGTTTGCAACCTTAACCAAGAAGTCATCGCCACTTTAGCAAAACTCTGAAGCCCACACTGACAAATATTGAAGGTGAAGATCAATGTCCAGCTCCGCAAGGCACCCTGGAAAGGCTTTCTGTAACGATTGAGACCCAAGAAGCGTAACCAACATGTGACAAAGAAAGCAGCCAAGCTACAGTGTTTCAGGGCCCTTTAGCTACCCACCCATTGGTTACACACAGCAGAGAACCGTCTGTCAATTATCGCAAATCAAGTGCCCAAATTCAGTACGGCCCAGCAACGCAACGCTTCGCTGTATTGTCCCTGAATACACTGCCACTCTTTCATGGCGTTTACGCAGTGGTTTAAAGCTACTGGCATAACAGCTCGCTCTTCACCTTGTGGTCTGATGTACATTTTGCGCCCCCTGGGTCCGAACAATATATTCAAATGAATGATGGCGGAGCACCCCTTGGAGAAATGGGCAAGGGAAATAGAGATACAGGTGACTATATTTCTCTATGGAAGCCTCAAATTGGACAATCCATAATGTTTCAGTGACTCTTTAACTCCTAGTTCATGGCCGTATCCGGCCTTCAATGGTCATAGCCCTTCTCAGCATTCCCAGTGGGGGTCTGGCACGCACTTGATGGTCGTTGAACGACCTGTGTCTCGTGCTATATACTCCTGCGCACTATCTTAGTGTAGTCAGCCTTCCCTTTTTTCCCTCCCCAAGTGTAAAGGAGACAATCGGGCACGTCCTTGGTTAACCTCCTTAACTTTCCCTAATCGTTTCTCTCTCTCTCTCTCTCTCTCTCTCTTTGCGTGTACTGTATTGCGAGTCCCTTCGAGGCACTCATCTATTCGAGCCTGGTTGCTTACAACACGAACACCGCAGCGGGTTAATGCGGCTTTAAGAATCTCAAGCGCACCGACGTTTAGGTTAGTTGTTTACGCATTGCAAGAATCTGCCTCCTAATTGTAGAGGTGAGCTCACGAATACAGGCGAATGGTGACATCAATGCTAAAATCAAAAATTCACTTCAAGCAATAGAAATCAATCTAGCCTTCCCACCCAAGACAGTCGAAAAAAATTGAAGTCTAAATTTCCAAGGGCATGATTTTTTGGATAGCCATCCCTTCTTCCTAAATATAAGATATAGGTATCATTTGAATGCCGTGTACTGTGCTTCGGAGAAATGCAAGTGCTCAGGCTGTAACGCAGGGAGCTAGCAAACACAAGTACGAGTGTCATACGAAATATAAGAGAAGGTCAGCAAGCTCTATACTGGTGACAAAAATTTTTTATTTTTTATTTTTTTGAAATCAGGAAGTCGAATCCTCTCTTTACTTTCTCATTCGCCGCCCATGCCAATATTGCAGCCTCACTCGACACGCGGGCCGCTTGCAAGCTCTCACCGTGGGTACAAAGCTCGGGGGTGCAGGCAGAATGTCGGAACAGCCGCAAGCTGCTCTTTTAAAGAGAGTCTCTCCCTCTTTGAACACCGCTCGGTGAACGCGGGCACTGGACCGTGAAATTAGGATGCACCCGTTCGGCGCCCTCTCCCCTCGCTGAGCGAAATACCGGGGACGCGCGCAATTGACTCACACCCGAGTGGGCCGCCGCAATACCTTCCGATCGAACTTTCCTCCTTCGACCGAGTCGTCCGTCTACCCTCCGAAGAGTCTTCCTAAGTAAGAATTTCTGAGCCTCCTTAAAGCTGTAGAGTCAGCAACAGCGCTTACACAAAGCACGGTTTCCAACCTTTTGTAATAATGACTATAATTGTGTGATTTACCATTCCTAATCAGTACAGTGTGTTATGAGGAGCGCAGTACAAGAGCGCTCCGAATAAATTGTGACCATCTGGGTTTCTTGAAAGTGCACCTAAATCAAAGTACAGGAACGTACTTGCTATAACCACTGTAAAATGGGCCCTAATAGGAATGCAGAGCTAAGCTTTATTGCTAAATTACAGACTTCTCGAATACTAAAGATGTAAGGTCTTAAGAGGAGCGGAGCTTGGGAGAGTTAGAAAAGACGCGAGAACAAAAGGTGGACTTCAATTTTCGGCAATAGCTTCTCTTGACGTTGTGAATGTCGAACAGCATCTGCGCGCGGCTATGTTTGGATGTTCACACACAAGCAATGGAAATGATTTACATTGCAGAACAATCAAAGTCACAGCCAAGCGTGTTTCTGATCAGATGTTCTGAACAGAAACGGCCAGAACAAAGGAAAGTAGATTGAAATCTCTGACGTCATAATAACGCAATGGCATTCCGCCTCCGCCGTGAAATTCTACGAAAACCTTGTCCTCTTCTTTCTTTTCTCTCGTCTGATAACCTAGAATTAATGTCGTGCCAAATAAATGGAAGCTGTGTAAATATCTCACAGGACAAAAAGTGCGGCTGCATATTGTCCTTTTGGTAAAATCAAAGCCTAGCGTTTTCTGTTCGTATCTGGACTGTGCGTGATAAATGTGTTCAATAAGCTTACAAATAGTTTGCCGCAAGTGTGGATACCTTCGTGCGTCACTTTTTCGTCGCGTAATACGCAACCGTACGTTGGAACACTGCATCCAACCAGATCGACGACACAAGCGATTACACAAATGGGACCAAGAAATGAAATTTCGTATGCCTCACAACTTCAAAGAAGCCACACGAGCATGGTGCACCGGATTCGCCTTGGTGTCGCATTCACCAACCGTTATAGACATGGGATAGGTGCCAGTGATACTAGCCCAAACTGTGAATACTGTGAGGTACCAGGAACACTTGAACATATATTTTTCGTGGGTCCCGCGTACGCGCAAGAACGACAGAAACTTGTCTCTTCCATTGCAACGATCCATAAGAGACCGCTATCAGACGAGTTTCTTTTAGGTCCTTGGCCTAATGCAAACAGCACAGCCCTGGTAACAAGTGCCGCTATAGCTTTTCTCCAAGCCACTGGGCTGGATTGATTGATTGATTGAAAACATCGTTATTTGCAGGATATTCGTAGAACTCGTGGGTGGGCCGCCTATTCCGGTAGCCCACTGGTTACTACTGCTGCGCTGGCCCTCCCCACCAGCCAGTGCTGACGGTCAGGATCATCGCTGAGCAGAATAGCCTCCCACTGCTCTTTTGAGGGATTGGGAATGGGGTCAACTATGGGATTAAATTGGCAAGCCCACACCATGTGGTAGAGGTTAGCTACCTCTCCACAGTGTGGGCGTTGCGGGGAGTATAGTGTAGGGTACCACTGGTGTAACTTAGCTGGCGTTGGGTATGTATTAGTTTGTAGTCTCCTAAGAGTGTTCTCTTCCAACTTATTGAGGGATTTATGTGGTGTTGGGTACTCCTCCCTGGCTGTTCCGTATGGTGCGAGATTGTCAGCACACACTGCTAAAGCTGTTAGGTCCCAGCACTCTTCACGGTCATCAGGGGGAGACGCCCGGTAAAGAAGAGCTCGGGCATGCCTGTGAGCGGCTTCGTTTCCTCCTGGTAGTTCGAGGTGACCGGGAAACCAGATGACTGAGGCTTGGCTGGGTGGATGATTAGTCAGCAATGACAACCCTGACCTGTGAATTAATCCATTATTGAAGTTGCGACAGGCGTTCTGGGAGTCAGTGAGCCCATCGGCGTTGGGGTTAGATGCTATAGCTAGTGCAACAGCTGCTTCCTCTGCGTGAGTGGGGTTGAATGTTTTCATCGAGGCGCAATTCACCATCAATCCTGAAGGCGTTGAGACCACAATAGTCATCACTCCATTCTGTGGCCCTGCGGCGTCCACATAGAGGGTGTTAGGTTGCTCGTCCCATTTCTTCTGCAGGGCTTCCCCTCTTGCTTTTCTCCTTTTGATGTTATATGCGGGATGCATGTTCCGCGGAATTGGGTACACGTTGATGCGTCTCCTCACATCACGTGGTACCTCTTCCCTTTGGTCTATCGTATAGGGCAGATTAATATGGATCTTTTCGAGCAGATCTCTACCTCGTTTTGTGAGTGCGAGCCTATTGAGTTGTGAGAGGTATTGTGCTTCCCACATCTCTTTGAGGGTATTATGTACTCCTAGAGCCATGAGCTTTGCCGTTGGCGTGGAGTTTGGTAGCCCCAGTGCCGTCTTGTAGGCCTTCCGGATCAGTGTCTCCAACTTTTCAATTTCCGACTTGGAGAGGTTAAGGAATGCCGTCCCGTACATTATCCGAGAAATCACGAAAGCCTGCACTAAGCGGATGGCGTCCCTTTCCTTCATGCCATGGTGCTTATTTCTGATACGATGCATCATCCGGAGGATTTGCTCGGTGGATGTTGTAAGCTTCTTCATAGTGGTGGTATTCTGTCGCCCCTGCGGGATATACAGCCCTAGGATCTTGATCTCCGTGGGTTTCGGTACTGAGTGGTTGTCTATATACACCGTGATGTTCTGTGCCAGGGGTGTTCTCGGGTTCTTCAGGATGAGCAACTCGGACTTTTCCGGCGCACACTGGAGGCCTCTTTCACTGGCGTACTGGTCCACCGTGTCCGCTGCTGCTTGAAGACGCTCCTCGATCTCGGCGTCACTCCCCGAGTTGCACCAGACAGTGATATCATCCGCATACAATGTGTGTTTGATACCCAGGATTTTAGAGAGAAGGCCTGGGAGATCTTTCATAGCCAAATTGAACAAAAGGGGTGACAGTACCGCCCCTTGCGGAGTTCCTCTCGGGCCTAGAGTGATGGGATCTGATTTTATTCCACCGAACGCTGGCTTTAGAGATGCCACAACTCTGTGAGTTTGTATATACGCATCTCTTCCTTATACCATCATCATTCATGAGCCCTTTCCCTCCCCGTCCCTTTTCCCCAGTGTAGAGTAGCAGGCCAGAGCAAGTTATAGCTCAGGCCGACCTCTTTGCCTTTCTGTAAATAAGTTTCTCTCTCTCTCTCTCTCTCTCTTTTATCCCTCCTAAAGTTATTATTTTCTGTTTCTTGGCATGAACGGCAATGCGAGATATGTTTGTAATACACCTTCAGGCACTTTAGACTTCCAGAAGCTTCAGGTCAACTCAAGCAAAACTAAAATTTAAAACAAAAATGCTAATTCGGTTTGCAACACATGCTAGAATATTACCTATTATCTTGCATAAAGGAAAGCAAGTGCTACAGTCTTTTATTTGTGTACAAGTCTTCATGGAAATATGGGGATTACGGGTACTTGTGCGCCTACCTTTAGGATAACTATAGAAATGGACGATAATGCAAGCCTGAGCAATGTTTACCTTCAAACATCATTGTTGTCAGCAGTACCGATGGTATAGCATCCTTCTTGCACACCAGTGTCCTCCGGATAAACAAAAGCTTTTTTACATTTCTTGTAGGCAAGCTACGAAACAAAAATGAAGCCATAAGTCTCAGAAAGCATAGATAAAATATGGAGACCGGAGCTGTCCTTTAAAACGACAGTCGATACAATAGAGCAATCTGTCCGTTTTCTCGTCTTACGACTTGAGCGGGAGCGGAAGAAGAGGCACGTACATGAGGACAACGAGCAAGACTGACATCGATCACTTTCCGCGATTCGTTGACGTTTCAGTGTTTGCAGGGAATGCGGTGCGCGCTGGCTTGAAAAAACAAATATAGCTGAGTCGCGGGAGCGTGCAGATGACACGCGAGAGCAACATTGAAAATGACGGCGCTTCACCAAATTGTAAGAAGTATTCTTCGTCGGCATTACAAGCAAGGCAGGATAGAAGGTTGCGAAGTAATAAGGAAAGCACCGGAAAGTATAGGAAACGGTCGCAATGTCGAAGTCGACGAGTTGACATCCCGCGCCCTGGTAGGGCAACAAATATTGACTGTGTGACCTCGCTTGCTCCATCTGGGAAACAAATCGAGACTGAAGAAAAACCTGCGGGGCTACAAATGGACGCATGGTGCGTGGTTGGGGCCATAAGGTTGCTGTTCTTTGAAAGCAAAGTAGCGCCGCTGATGGTCCCACTAGAAGTGCCACGGGAGACGTATATCAGCTGGCGAAAGAACGTGGAAGCAGTGAAAGGAACAAGCTCACTGGAAGCTATATAAAAAATTTACATAGAAATAGTAGGCGGTCGGGCATGGCCTGACTGTCCCAACGTGGGGGCGGCCCTCAGCGCGCTGAGTCGCGTACTTGAGGACCTTCATTAAAGTTTTGCATCCATCCATGCATCCGTAGAAATAGTAGTAAGCTTGTTGCGCTTTTTTTGTTATTGATTTTTTTCATCGTTTGATAATGTAATCTTCAGTTTGTATCTTCGGCGTCTTATTATGTGCAGCTACATAGTAAGACTATTTCACAGTTATGAAGATCTTGTGATGGAGAAGCACGTGAGCGGGTACAAGTGCAGTGAAAAGAAAAGTTTACGCTGTGTTACTGGCGTGAATGATGACAATCCACACATTTCGTATTACGGAGGTCCGCCGCTTTCAGGGCAGATAATTAACACTACAGTGTCACCCTCAGAGCACCTGGTAAAAACACACGAAGGAACACACGCTGTATTCGAAGCTGTCACGTACGGCGAACGTGCGTGCAGTGTGCTTATTGCCCACCAAATACACCCGCGTGCATCGGAAGATCACGCGACCGAGTTGTCATGACGATGGCTGGGAGAGGTCGTTGGAATAGAATCGTTACATGTCTCGGCCCTGTTCTGCCGCTGCATTACGCTCGGCTCCTTCTTCATCGCCTGACGATCACTTCGCTTATCGGGCCATGTCGCTTGCTCATGACTTCGCTGGCCTCAAACACCACTACGCACCGGAGACGTCAGGGCAACGGTTTCACGCACTCTAGCGCCTTATCTGGCGTACCTTATCTGGCGTGCACCAGCTTAGGTATCGGGTGCTCAAATTACGCAGCGTTCTAGTGACGCTTGACCTTCGGCTGAGTGATCCGACGCTCTGCAACTTTACCTGGAGATCACCATAACTTCGGTGGTAGCTTCGATCTCGTACTTCGCTTATCGGGTCACACAGTGGCCCGATAAGCGAAGTGATAGTCAGGCGATGAAGAAGGAGCCGAGAGTAATGCAGCGGCACAACAGGGCCGAGACATGTAACGATTCCATTCCAATGGACTTCTCCCAGCTATCGTCATGACAACTTGGTCGCGTGATCTTCCGGTGCACGCGGGTGTGTTTGGTGCGCAATAAGCACACCGCACGCACATTCTCCGTACGTGACAGCTTCGAATACAGCGTGTGTTCCTTTGTGTGTTGTTGTGCGTGTATTTCTTCTACTTGTCCGCCGAGCCAGCATACCCAGTAATTCTGGACATTGCCCCCTTCGGCAATATGTTGAATGTTAGCCTAGCTCCATCGGCAGCTTTCAAGAAGATTCAGTTAGCAACATTGAGAGGGTGCTTCGTTTTAATGACATATGCACTTACGGCACTAAGTCGGCACGTCGTGCTGCGTACTACAAGTGTTTTGATCCTGACCTAAACACTTCAAAAATGCCGAACTAACTGCTCACTAAGTGCCATAAATACATCTTTTATTAGAAGGAAGTACCCTCTCGATGTTTCGAACTTCAACTTGTTTAAACTTAATTATAAGCTTAGGCTCGTCTAAAAGGATCAACCAGAGGTGGTGATAGCAAGGCAGTCCTGGTTTTCATTGAAATACGGAGACTTTCTTATACTTATCTCAACTTAACAAAGCTCTTATGCAAGCGAAGTTGCACACCGAACGAAAACTAGCACATCAGTACATTATGGGTCACCAGCAATGTACACAAAGATTAGGAACATGTAAAAATGTATTTACCCGTTAGCACGCAAAAGGCACGTCGAGACAACGAGAAGCTTACCGGTATAGCTATTCATTCAACTCGCCAGATCAAAAAGGTGATAATACTTCAGCACCTTCATAACACCACATTGAGAGACCATGCAAGCAGATGTGATCGAAAACCTAGAAGCACGCTCTATGCCATATGGAGGGCGTCGTATTCAGGTTCGTTGCGCACAAAAGTACCGAAACAGCAACAACGTAATTTATTTATCCATTAGCGCTAGAAGTAATAAGACTGTGCCTTCGGGAGCAACAAAGCACATTGACAAGAGCACTACTCACCCTTGAACGACCGAGCGTGGAGTGTAGATCACTGATAGCACAAATCAAGTAGTGCGGCCAGGAGAAAGGCACGAGCGAAGAGCGATGCTTGTCCAGAGCGAGCATTGGTTCAGAGCGTCTATGGTGAGAACTGCGGCATTTCGTTGCATTATGCAGGTGCTTAAAAGAACATTCGTCGACCACTCATTGTGCACTACGCAAATGGGGCACGGTAGCTTTCATATTCCGCGGGAAAGCGTAGCAGACGGCGGACAACCGAATGCTCTCATGGATGCAAACACTCCAGCTAACTGCACGGCACAAAACGAATGCCGTTCTGAAACATGCGCCCTGTCTACCTTGTCTGCGCTGTGCTGAGGCCGAGGCTAAAGGGCCGTTTATAGTCCGACGTAACGCACGCGCGCGCGCACGCTACGTCACGTCGGCGAAAACGACCCCTCGATAGTCGGGCGCACCGGCGCAGCCAACGTAACCGGCGGCTTCCGACGCGCCCCGACGGGCCCGGCGCTGACATGGCTCCTGAGCCATTCGTGCGTCGGAGTCGGCGAAACTCTCGCACCACAATGCATTGCGCGCGAAGAAAAAGGCGCCAACACAACTCCGCAGACGTCTTTTGCGGACGGTGCGCGACTTGGCGAACGATCTGCGCATGCTCTGAAGATAGCAGCCGACGGCGCGCGCGTTGAAGTATAGAGGGGATGGCATCTCGGCTGGCGCAACGCAACCGACGTAGCGTGACTGACCGCGAACGACGTTCGCCCGCGCGCCGATAACGTCGGACTATAAACGGGCCTTTACTCAGCTAACTGGCTAGCCCGCCTGCGTCGACTGGAACCAGTCACGTGATACCCTATTGTTACGTCAAGCTCGCGTGATGGTACGGGCGCGCAGGCATATCCTTATCAAGAAAGCGCTGGATGTGGCTGCCGTTTCGTTCAACAAATCTGATTTCTTCATTCGCAGCGCGCATGAGGACAGTGCTGCGACGGGCGGAAACCGATCACCGCGCTTGGTGAATCTTCCTTTCCTAATGCTTTAAATTTAGGCCGGAAAAACAGTACGCTAGATGGTTGTGATGAGAGCTTTTCAATGTGACTATTTAGTGTCACTCCCCAAGTATCTGAACAAAAATTACGGTAATGTCTGAAAAAGAGTCTGCTAATTATCACGCATACCAATCCAATTGTTAAGAATCCAAAAAGTGCTACAGGTTTCACAAGAAAATTGTGAGAAATACTGTAAAGGACCTTGATCGCCGTACGTTATAGAACTTTCTTCAAAAGCTCCAAACCATATTTTTCTGACCTGGATGAACGTACCGTTTGTTCGCGATGCTTCGAGCCTTTCATTCAACTCACCGGCTTCTCACAAAGCCTTTCCTTAAAGGATGCCCATTGGTGCTTATTCATGGCTCATTCCAATTTTCCTACTGGTTTTACTGCCCCTTTCGAATATTACTGCTCGTGATGCATTATAAAGGAGGCCCGGACAGTTATTACAACTAACTCTCCGTACATCTCTTTGGTTCGTGTGATGAGAACTTGAGATGGACTGCATGAATCACTGGTGCGTAATTATACATGAATCTGAACTTTACTGCTCTCTTATATATCGCCCCATGACAGATAGCTTTCATGGTCAGGAGCAAGTATCATCATCTACAGCTTTCCTTACTTCGTTGTACTGCGAGGGACGTCTCAAGTATATTCTGTTAACAAGTACACGAAAGGTTTTTCATACGCACTATGTCATTTCGCAATGTCTTCGGTACATGTTGCTACATCTCAATACCCCTTCACGCACGAATTATTACTGACGGTTAACGAGTGTTTCGTAACTTTATTTCTTTTCGGGAAATCAGGTGCAAACTTAAAAGAAAACGAAGTTCACAAGCGTAGACTGTTGGGCCAGTTGGTGCATTATGTAGTGTTGTTGAGCGGAAATACGGGCGGGAAGAAACGGAGTGGACAGTACAGACGCTCACTTGAGCGTTTGTCCGGTCCACTCCGTTTCTTCCCGCCCGTATTTCTGCTCAACGACACTACATAAAAGGAAACATTATAGACCATTTAAAAAAATAAAATTTAAGCCATGGCAGGGTAACCACCACCGTCACAAAAAGTAGCTTATTGCCTACATCGGGCTCAAAATTCATTGTTTTATGAGCGCAAGAAAAAATCTCTACAATTAGTTGTGCCTTATGATACCTTCAGATGTCGTTAAAAAGGCCTGTTTGCAATACCACTACTGGTCAACACGTCGAACTTCTCATCAAGTTTATCAGTGCATATTTTTTTAGTAAAACGTTCTTTTGCAATGCATTGGATGTCATAATGGACTTTCGTCCATTATGACATCTTTTTTCGTTATTAGGAAGTGGGGCCCACGTTCACTAGAGATTTCTCACATTTACTGCGAACAGTAATCGTGAGATAGAAAACTAGCCAGTCTTGTTTATATCTAACACATTTTGGTTTATCCACACACAACATAGGAGAGGTATCCGAGCAGGTCGAAGGAACAAGCTGGATTCAAGCCAAGCATTATTAACATTATGGCACAGCTGCTCCCCGCAAGGAAATAAATATTACTTGAATGATAAAATCACTCTCCTACACCGAAAAAATGTGTAGGTTTAGCACAACTATGTTATCTTGAAGTTATCTTTTGTATGGGTGTGTGGAAGTCAACAGGGCGTAGCCACCACAAAGTCCTGTTCTGCCGCACTAATCTTTACTCGGTATGTGAGCAGAAAAATGCTCAGAAATCTCGCGGGAATTCGTTTGTGTTTTACATGTCTCGTTTGCAGGTGTACCGCAAGCTATATGCTTCTCAATATTATGTCTCAGCCAGTAAACTTGTCAGGGAGCTCAGGGCTCATAGCTGCACTTCACACTAATTGCGTTGAGCGAATCAAGGGTCAAAAATTCTAGCTTCCTTTCTATTAAAGGGAATAGCTTTTTTTTCTTGCTGTTTATTTTATTGTCGTGGTGCTCGGCGGTTGATGTGGCTCCTCGTGTATATTGTATTGGGTACACGTACAAAAACCCGAGATTGTCAAAATTAACCTGGGGCCCCCCATCACGGCGTGCCTCATAATCAGATCATGGTGTTGGCACGCAAAACTCCAGAATTTAGTTTAAATTTTTTAGCATGTCAGGGGTTTAGATGCTGCGATGTATCGCTCGTTAAGGATGGCCTGCCATCTCACCCACCACCCTCTCCTCCTGCGGCGGCTGCAGGAAAGGAGGATGGCAGTTGCTTTGCACACCAACTCACACGCTCCGCTAGACAATGCATATGCGACGGATGGGCCTATATGTACAGTCAACCACAAAATTTTACGGAACACGGAATCTGAGAAAAAGAGCTGAATACCTGCGCAGCGTCACAATGCAGCCTAGTATTCGCATTTACAGCTTCTACCAGTATATGTGAACAACATTGTGATGTTATGTTTCATTTACTACTGTCACGGGCTGCTCGGAAATTAAACGTTTTCTGAGATCCCACGGTGCGTAAACTTTTCTGATTGAGTGTACAGTGCCTCCTATACTAGCGCTACAGATGTGTTTGATAACGCTCTGTTCTCAGCGGAATTACGCTATGATGCAACAAACACGACATAAATATTCACACAGCGACAAATACATGCCTTCAAGGGCACCATTCTCTTACTAAAACTAATAGCTTATGATGAATATCATCACCAATTATTACTGCACAATTCTTTCCTAGTCTTAACTGCCTGGAACAAGTGAACATCAATGGTGGCCTAAGCGTATGCTCATCGCAAGAGACTGCTAGTGTCACTCGCGAAGCCTGAAATTTTATACTATTGGCCAAGCTGACGCCTCTTCTAGAGTGGCCGCGCCATCGCAGTTCAATATACTAAAGTCCATGATAATCTGATGATATTATGGCGCCACCTTTTTGACAGCGACTCACAAACTTACACGAGACAAAGGACTGGACACGCGGCCTCAGAAATGCCCCAACTTGGCGGACTTCGTCATCGTAGTCATCACTAACTTCACCCTTATTTACCCGTCACCCTTCCCCGATGTATACAGCGACAGACCAGAGTAAGCTAGCTCAGGCTAAGCTCTCTACCTTTCTCTAAGTAAGCTTTCCTTATCGCACGTATCTGCACTGTGCCTTCCAACAAACGTCGCAAGGCAGCCATTTAGTGTGGACATGTCCAAAACATGCACAAAATAACACATTCGTTCTCCAAACATGGGGCGCGTTACAATCAGCGTAACCTCTGCGATGGATCGACCAAGAGAAGATCGGGTAGACTGGTGCAGACAGCATGTGGGTGTGATGTACCGAGTTGTTTAGCCACTTTGATGGCACCAGTCGATAAATCATGGAATGCAAGACTTCGTAACTACAGGACAACGCAACAAGACGAAGACAGTTAGAAAGGAGCCAACGCAAGCGCCGTTTTCCTCGTATCTGTCGACGCATTGTTGCGCTGTTTCGCACTTCAAAAACCCTGGAACACCAACTTGCTCAATGTCCCGCACTGCCGCATGGTTTACAAAACGGACGAAAGAGATTCCATAAAATAATGTCAATCATCTGACGTCGACAAGCTATAAACATTTTTTTTTTCATATCCCTTCCTTCCTTCACGTCACTTACCTGGATGTTTCGTGGCAAAGTAAAAGGTGGAATACAACAGAACAAATTACGCCACCTAATTATAAAGTTATAATTAAATAATTAAATATTTGCCAACAGTATTAAGACCACAAGATGCGTTAAAGGATAATAACCAACCACAGTACTTACGCATATGCAGAGAGAGCATTAACAGGCCAATACGTTCTTGTAGAAGATTAAAGATGCGTAAGGAAGCACCGAAATGCTATTGGGTGTGGCAAACAGCATACATGAAATAAAATTAATAGATCACGAGCAAAAAAAAACTTACCGTTCTGCTCGTTTAAATACGAAACATAAATAAAAAAACAGAATGGACAACTTTCGCTGTTGACAAACACGCACTTGACCGAGTTTCAGCAGGTAAACAATAGTGACTTTTATTTCTGTGACTTTTTTCTGCCCTGTTTGTACACGCCTCTTAAGTAAAATTAAGTAATGTCTTCAACAATAAATTAAAAGAAAACGTCCGGGTACGCTGCCCATAGGAAAGCATGCAGTTGTCTGTACACGAATCGGTGACCACTGAAGACATCGGCAAAAGCTGCGCTACCTAGGAAGAGTGTCCCGCAGCGCCCCCTCAACAATCACAATATTCAGAGCTCAGTCCAGTGATATGCTCCGAAATGGCAGCACGAGTAAGAGTGAGCCAGGCGCTAACGGTGTCCACCGCTGTACAGTCTTCGAGTCAACACATACAAAAGCTCGCGCTCTCGTTCACGCTTGCATATCTACAAAACAAATAAATCCACATATATTTGTTTACACTTCTTGCTAAGTTCGCACGCACACACAAGCACGCACGCACACAAAACACACGCACCAGCGTCTTGTGGTACGCGACGGGCAGTCTCGTTGCCAGACGCTTCTGTTGATTTTTCTAATTATTGCATATGGCATTCCATATTTGGCACACGTCACATCCTCTTGCATAATTTGACGGACTGGTCGCACGGTGTCAGCTGCTTCTCTGACAGTAACGGAAGGAACTTGGTTGGCGAGTCACATCGACGTTCACGCGGCATTTAAATCCGCCGACTTCTTGTGTTTGCATCCGTACGTGGCAGGATCTCGATCAGCGGTCCTGATGCAGGACCGCCGTTGTGTGTCGACGTGACTGGGGAATCTTTCTTTTTTCTTTTCTTTGAAGAAAGGTGAAAGTTCTCTCTTCACGTAGACCCATGGTACAAATGTCCACCACTGCAACATAGAAAAAGACGAATGGGAGGATTTATGGTCGATTACGACAGAAAAAAAAGTGTGTATATATATATATATATATATATATACGTACGATAATTGCTCACGCTGTTAGCACAGAAAAGCAGTGCGACAATTTATGGGAGGTTACGACAAAAAAAATAAGTGAAGATAAATACGTTTAGTACAATGGTCGCGCTGTTAGCACAAAAAAGCAATAGATAGCGTCCTGGACATAGCTTTGGTCATGCTAGTATACAAAAATAGCAGTCAAAATGACGTCGGTGCATCATATTCCATATTCCACGGTATAGTCACGCGTACATTCTGTTGCTTTCGATTGTGCCCGTCTTTCCAAGATTGTCACTGTTATCGATTTGTCGATCGCTGCAAGACGTGGCTGTAATGCTGTCACTTTTATTGTTTATGCAGCTCCTCGACGAGCTACTACTCCAACATGACAGCCATGAAGACGTGAAGTCAAACAATCTATATGCTAAACTGCCTATGCCCCCCACCCCCCCTCCCGAGCCAGCATATTGGACAAGGTGAAAGTTGTAGACCAGCCATAAGATTTTCCAGGCAGTGCCTGCACGATCCGGGATTATATATATCCGGGATTATATATATATATATATATATACATATATATATACATATATATATATAGGAACTAATGGTGGTCTGCTCCGGTGCGTCGTCAGTTGTACTTTCTCTCTCCGCACGTGCAAAGACGTGCGTCGAGTGAGCTCCAGAACAACACTTTGCAATATTGTGAACAGGGTTCTATAGTAATCATGCATCCGGAACTAGAGAGAGGTGCGACATCATGCTAACGCATTTGTCTCGCATTTACGGCTACATCGCTATTGAATAAATTATAATGCCGATTTGAATGTAAGCCTCACTTGAGAACTCATCTTAAAATGCATCTAATTTCAGCAAACAAGTATTCCAGTTGTAGTAATGCAATGTGTACAGCGCTAGCTTACAAAGAGAACCAACGGTGTGTTCTTATCTCTTACATGCGCGGACATGATAGTATGCGGGCCTTAAGCAACACAGATGTGAATGGGAAAAACTCTTAGCACAACCTTTCCCAATTCACATGAATGCAAATCATTCCTCTGGTGTTCAACCTGTTAATGCACTGTGTTTACACCTGCTTCAGTTTTACGATCAGCTCCGTCGCAAATTTTTCGCCATTTCGCTGGGCCCAACTTCAGCATTCTTGCACGACCACAAACGATAACATGCCTCTCTCCATACATAAATGCTTCAGAGGCGAGCGTTTCTGCTAAACATGCTCACGATAAATTCGCTACCGTCCAACAGCCGTCTTAATTTTAAAGCAACGTCGCTGTGTGATACTATTGATGCCCTTGAACTTTTATTGCGAAGAAAGCCATGCGTTGCCCTGCTTACCTTATGACCTGGGCGCTAACTTCACCATCCCTGCTCACTGCTCTCCACTGCTTTCTTCCACTGCCTGGAGGCGTCATCAGGTGCGGAGGATCATGGTAAATGTGGAAGCTAGGCGGCTTGTATGGCGCCCCTGCAAAGAAAGAAAGACAATCGCGAATTCAATGCCGAGGCACATAAATAGCCGACAACGTAATAATCTACAGCTGTATTTGGCGTTCACTGATATCACCAGGAAAAACACTGTGAGTAAAAACAAAATCAGTTTCGTTGTAACGGTTATTATGGTATCATGGTTTTATATGTATATATATATATATATATATATATATATATATATATATATATATATATATATATCCTCCACTACGGCGTGCCTCATAATCAGAAAGTGGTTTTGGCACGTAAAACCCCATAATTCATTCTTTTCATATATATATATATATATATATATATATATATATATATATATATATATATATATATATATATACCCATCGACTACATTCTTATCTTCAACTTAGCGCCAATGGATTTTATCAGCTGCGTTTTACTTAATAATAGGCAAAGTCACGTTCCAGTTCAATTGTTTCTTTACTTCCTTGCTGCCCAGCTGTTCTCCTTAATATTAGCGCCCGCAGGGCCCAGCAAACTTTAACTGGAAGACAACCCGACGCTTATTCTCCATGAAGAAATAACTTCCTACCGCTCCCTGCACACCGCTTCTAGTTATACAGCCATGCGGAACATTCATGGTCCACCTAAGGTTTCTTACCATCATTGCTTTGCATAGGCTGATTATTTTCATCATGCTGAGGACGCTGGTCCCCCAACGTCCTCTGACTAGGCAGGCTTAGAGAGAAAAGCTGATTCTGAGGATGGGTTTCTGGAAAGTAAAAAAAAAAAACAAAATGCGAAAACATAGGTATTGCAGTTCATTGAATTTTTATGGCGCCATTCTTCCCGCTCCCTATAGCCCCTCTGCTTATTTTTCATACTTACCATTATTCTTCACTTGATGTGTCAGCGTCTTACTGGTATTTATAGGCAAGTACGGCACTTTTTGAGTTTGCTGGTTATTATCTCGTTCATGAAAACTGCGCTTGGCACCTAGAGAGGAACGAGACCGCACATCATTTACACCGAATACAGCAACTATGGCAAGCATCTTATTATGCCACTGAATTCACAACGAGGATTTAATATTGGCTCAACTAATGCTGACGTAAAGTTTCTCGCACGCATTATTATCCCGAGTGTTTTCTCAAGACCGCACAATATTCTAAAAAACCGCCTGCAGCCGATAGAATAAGTTCTATTCATTCAGCTTAATTAAACAGGCGAATATTACTTGCGAGCGAAATATAAATGCATAGTCCACTAAGAAAAAAATCCCTACAAAAATTTTTAATGCATTTCCTAAAGACTCGTATATTAATTTAGGGATGTCCTTTCGCGCAGTTTTCACCTTCCTTCTTTTTGACCACCCGGGGTTCATTTGTACGTACCCAATTGATATGAGTGGTACATGGGCCTTTTTCTTGCATTGCGCCTCTATGTCAATGCGGCCGCCATCACCGAGATTTAAGCCGCGCCCTTGGGCAAACGCCCCGTATCCACAGTCTGCTAAAGTTTGAATAACAACGCAAGGACAGCAGACGAAACAGAAGAGAAAACACAGTGCTATAGCGGTGGGCATTGAAAAGGGCCCGTTGTAGGAGAAATGCACTTAAAGGGAAGCTGAAAGGTTTTCCATAAAAAATGAGTGAAGAGCTGTACGTAATAATTTTCAACCCTCCGAATTTGAATGTCGCATAGAAATTGAGCGAAAGGAAGCGCAAACATATTTCATTTCGACGAAAAGTGCAGCAGCAGACTCGGGGCAGCTGTGATTCCGCCTGTGATTGGTCGGACGCCTCGTGACGTCAACAATGGTGTTCGTTGTCCTGACAGACCGCTGCCGCTACACATGAAGCACGGTGCAAAGTAGTTTGGTGCTGTTTCTTTCTCCTTCTTTTTTATTCTTGCTGAGACGGTAATGGCAAATTTCAAGAGCTTGCGTTTGTCTGAGGAGTTCGGCGTTACTCCCTACATGTACGAGCCGATTGCGAAGAGCCTGCCTCTCTAAGAAGCAAAAGATGCTGGTGCAAGCAGTGCTTTCGACGCGAACGAAAGCGAAGTGTTAGCATCTCCGCGTGTTGAAGATGTTCTTTGGTGAGTATGTTTTTGCAAAACTGCATCCAGCGATTCAGTGAGTTCGTTTCCGGGTAAACAAGTGAAGCGTTATGTTCCTGCATGTCTCCTCGTGAAACGTAAGCGGGGATGCGATTTTCGGCATTTGTGCGCTGCCCCAAAGCTGTCGGCAATCTACACAGACGGTTTAAACGCGGGGGCTCTTGTAGCACGTGTAGTGACCTGCATCAGCGTCATCCACACGCTATTCTTAAACGGAGCCGTAAAGGCGGCGAATTCCGTCGGCTACGTGGAACTCTCGGTTTTTCTCTGTGGGTAAGAGAAGGGGGAGCGCCACTTCCTGGCTTGCGCCGGCTTTCGAACGCATGCAAACTTAACACGTGCACTGCGTTATGGTAGCTGCATGCAGACTGTTTCACAACACACGTACGAATAGAAAATTCGCGGCTCTTTGCGACGAAACCTGCGTCAAGGGTGGGAGATAAAACATCCACCTTCCGTTCACCGGGCTAACACGAAGGAGCTAGCAGTAAATCAAAATCCAGGTTTGGGCGAGTTCGTGTACTTATAAGGTCTTCCAAGACCAGATACCATCCGTTCGTCGGCACCCGTCCCGTCTTCGTGTGTTCGGTTACCCGACCTTTTCTCGCTGCCTTTGGAAAGCCTGCCAGCAGCAAGTCGTCGTCTCACTAATTCTGTGGCCGTATACAGCAACTGCGCAGGCCGGCCTTGACAGCGATGATGAGCTCCTTTTGCACGCGAACACTGACGGAACTACGCCGGGCCTCAGTCGATCGACTTTACTGGCAAATCGAACGCACGCATCATTGATAAACACTGGTAGTAATCGCCGTCACGGAATCGTACGCTACAGAACGCCGGCATGATCGGCCCACCACTTCAACTGATGCCGCGCACGTTAACTATACCACTCTACACACACACAAACAAACGAACGCACGGTCGCGCGAAGCGGACTATGACGGCACGCACGCAGAAACAAGCGCGGTCAGGCACGGTCGCGGAGACAGCAAAAGAACGGAACAACAGTGTTGACGTCACTACGCCGCGGTTTCAGCGTCATTTCCGCTCGCATCGTCAGTGTCAGCAGCAGCACGTGGTTTTCGACGGAGGGCGGAGCGACTGCGCAAGTTTAACCGACGACTACGTCGCTCCTATTTGAAAAATCCCCCACAAAAAAAAAGAACAAATTACCTACATGGTTTATCAGGTTCCCGCATCCGTATATGAGCACCTTATTGAATTCGACAGACTATTCAGCTTCCGTTTAATAAGGGTGTAGGATTAGGCTCATTAGTAAAACATGCTTTAAAGTTTGAATAACAGCGCAAGGATAGCGGAGGGTACAGAAGAATAGTGCTCTGTTCTCTCTTCTGTCCTTGCGCTGTTATTCAAGCTTTAAAGCAGGTTTTACCAACAAGCCCAATCCTACACCCTTCTGTTTGTTAAAACAGCATAATGTGCAAGTGATTCACTTCATAGCAAGCAGATGTTCTTCATTTGCTTTTCCGAATTGCGGAAGCTTTCTACTGCCAAAGCACGTCGTCGCTTGTGGGGAGATTAAAGAAACTCGGTGCTAAATTGTACAGCGTTTTCTTTAAAATTCATAAATAACTGACCTTGCTCGGGCGTCGGCGTTGTTGTGGAGACGACAGAGCCATTGACTTGGAACCCAGCGTTTTGCGCGGCGCGTGCCACGGCGCTCACAAAATCCACCTCATTGTAGACAGGGTCATCGTAGGAACTGGCGCGGCTGGAGCGGCCGCTTGTGCAAGAGCTGTTGCTCTGCTCCGTAGTGCTGGTCCACGATGGCGCTGTGTAACGATACAGTCAGAAAATTCTAAGAGCCCGTCTGATAGAACGCCTTGAACGAGAAGTCGTGCAAACTTCTGCACTAAAACACCATGTTATAGGTCGAACTTAAACGTTGGGTTATACTTATTTAAAATAATTATCGCGTAAGCGGCAAGCCGAAATGCAAATTTAGCCCATACGAGTAATCCAACAATGAATACGCAGACGTATGTCCTTAGCTACCTGGAGCATTTTCTTCCTAGTCTGAGTAGTGCAGATCTTAGCACGCGGCAAGCCCTTGGTGTAAGGTTTCCGTAACTGCGCTCTAACATTGAATACGGCGTGTCCGTCAAGGTTGGCACCGTCTGCCACCGTCAAGGTTGGCACCGTCTAGGCCACTGTCTGCAGAGTATTTGGCGGGCACAGTTAATACAAATAGTGACGGTGCCACAGCTAGATGACTTGTGTTCGCCAGCTTTTTGCGAAAGATGAACACAACTTTTATATTTCGAAAGCAGTAGGGGATAAGAAACCACCGAGCACAAGAAAAGGAAATAGATGTCGCCTGCCCTTTTTAAACAGATATCTCTTATTCCTGCGTGTGTGTTTTTTCCTGATGCATTGATGTTTAGATCTACTGGACCATCTAAGCATTCAACAGGTGCAGGCCTGGCCAGCAACCAGGCTGGCCAGCAACCAGGCTGAAGGAGGAATTGCTCTCGGTTCTACAAGAAAATCGAATAGACCAAAATTATGCCATAGTGGCATTCTTTGCATGGAGAGGTACGAATGAACATCTTAAGCAAGCTAAAGCAAAGGTATAACAAATACAACCCGAGAAAATCAACTATCCCACCATTCTGGATAAGTCAATAGCCGACATGACAAGAACATCTAGAGCATTGTTCCGAGGTACCCTTATTTATGCCGTAACTATTACGACAAAATGATTTTCACTGTTTCACTAACCATGGCTTGGAGCGTAGTCGGTGTCTCCAGCAACACTGGACTCTATAGATCGTGGCCGTGTCAGTAGTTCCACATCCGACTCAGCAGTTGCGGGTTCGTAGATATAGCCTAGGAAAAACAATGACGTCTGCGGTGAGTAGACATCATCGTTTTATTGTGATAGCACTCGTACGTACACTCTAGGCGCATATCTGCCCGTCCCCGTGATGCGTATAAACTTCAAGCGCGATAATATCGCCTCCTCGGGCCGTCTCCGCGGGCCGTGCGAGTGGAACTTGCAAGGATCGCCCGAGAATCGCGGCTCAATCTCGCGTGGTTGGGGGGAAGCGGTGAGGAAGCGCGCCGTCTTCCGTCGCACGCGAGGCACAGGCGAGAAGGGGGGGACGGGGGGGGGGTGCGGGGGAGGGGTGTTCTACTTTGGCGGCTGCTGCGCACGGCGAGGCCACGCTTGAAAGCGATCGACCATGTGGACAAAGGGCGCCGAGTGCTGGTAGCTTAGTATGCGCTGTGCGTTCGACACCCAGTTCGCGTTGAAGCGAGAGGCAGCATGAAGGTCCATTCGCTCGCTGCAGCTGCCGCGCTTCCCCACTCAGGCATATTGTAAACGAGTTTCTGTGGCTATCGAGTGAGATGTGTTCATGTTTACCGTGCTTGTTAATTCAGTTAGAAAGCAAATGTTTACCAGATTATACTGCCGATAAAACTAATACCCATACTACGCACAGCTCTATACTAATCTGCTATACCAATGGATGCTTCGCCTTTCGGGCGAAACTGCGACTTTTTTTCATATTCACACTTAACGCACATAACGAGCTTTGGTAGGAATTCTACGCGTAAAACACAATGCACAACCAGTTGCAGCTCTCTGTGTTACACCACATGGCGGCATTCTTGACAGCACTTATGCCATACGGCCGATGCAAAAGCTTCTTTTGGATATATTTTTTTATACTTTGTTTAAGAAACGTAAACAAAGTTCACTATAGACATAACTAGTATGTTTAATATACTACCACGTTTAGTTCACTGAGAAACAAGAAATGCTACAAGAGACCCTTTTATAAACATGCTATGTTTGTGCTGACCTTGGCCGGCGCCGAACCGAACTCCTGTTGGTTCTGTGGTACGGTTCGAGGAGCGTGGCTCATTTATCAGTGATGGCAGTGATGACTGCACTCCCCGGTCTGTGAAAGGGTTGCTGAATAGCTGCTGCTGTTCCTGCTGCTGTTGTTGCTGATGTGACTGCTGAGGCTGCAACGGCATCAGAAGGGACCTTTGTCCCTTGGGAAAAAACGGCGGTACGCCTTGGTAGGAGTCTGCATAGGAGCTCCCAAGACTGTTGCTGGACTGGTTTAGGGTATTTCTTGGAGAATGTGTTTGTACTCGAGGTGGACCATGGGCTCCCCTCAGGTTGGACATTGGCTGCGCTCCGCTTATCTGAAAGAGAAAGCAAGCATCATTTCATGTGCTCAAAGATGGAGATATGCGCAGATATAACAGAAACTTTTGGTGCAGGAAGCCAGGCTCACAGTAGACAAAGCGGGGTACCGGAAAGTTCGAACACGCATGCGCGCCCTTTTATTACTAGTGCTTAATTATACTGCAATAAAATTTAGTTTTCCCGTCGCCTCCACGCAAAAATACTAAATCGCCTAACATATGCACGATCGAAGAATATGTTCAAATGGCCCAGATGCTTCTTACGGTACTCTAAATATCCAATTAATTCAAATGCAAATTTTACTCACAACACAACAATAGTCGTGTTGTGAAGGCCTCCGTGGCAAGAAAGCTGAAAGCAAAAAAAAAAAAATATCCGCGGAAACCTAAGCATTTCTTATGAGTTGCGAATGCGAGAGCATTAATTTCCAAATGAAAGACACTAAGCGATCCTTCCAGTTTTTCAAGGTGAGTAATGTACCACAGCGGTACGCGCTGCACGAATCAGCAAGCAGCAGCTACCTGCGGTGCCAACGCCACATGCCACCGACGTCCTGCGAGGCGAGAGACTGAGGACCAAACAGCGGCCCCCAAGGCCGGCAGGTGCGCACAGCAGCTAAGCCCAGTGTGGGGGAGGGAGAGATACGGACCGCGCGCTGGACTCCCAGAGCGATAGCGAGGATGACGTGGCGTCGCGGCGATGCCCTCTTCCCTCACGCAACACCTGGCGCACCAATGAGGCAGCAGGTGTTCCCTTTCGCCCGCTCTGTTCCGTCGAGGCACGCGCGTGAGGTGGCGTCGCACCCAATGGGAATTTAGGTGCCGTTTCGCTGCTACAGACTACACATGCCGGCTTTTTCGCTCAATGGGCCAATCGACGCTTTCGCATCAAAAATTAACAAAACGTAAAAAAGTTAGGGAAGAACAACCCCTGGGGAATTGTCACTAGTGGGTAGCATAAATTGTAGTCCTTACTTGTGAAGGCGTAGCATTCATTATAATCATTACTCGCCCTTGAAACCACTACTGCGGTATTTTAAGAGCTAAGCGACCATATAGAATACTACACACTCTATGACGATTTCCCCAGTAGACCCGCTTTTACCACAAATCTTGTGTTTGGTAAATGTAAGACATGGTGTTGCAGTGCATTTTCTTTTTCGCGTAATTAGCCCACCGGCGCGCTTGCCTGCGTTTCAAGGTGTCCTCGTCAGAATCTTCTACCTGTCGTTACAGGCGCAATTCACTGGTTGCTTGCTTATTCCGCGCGTACCTTGCCCGCGCTAGCTCTCGCCTGCGTGTTAACTGCGCCTTGGTAATGCCAAATAGAATCGCGCGAATCGTCTCAACGCTTGCCCGCGAGAAATTCATAAGAGTGTCGCTTGTCGGTGCATGCGGCCGTTGCGCAATGGTTTCTATATCGGGCCTCTGTATACTAGACGTCATGTGTTCGAATCTTGCCGTCGGACAGCTTTATTTGTGTTCATTTTATTACTTATGGAACAGTACCTTGTTTAAAATGATCAGTTTACAAAGCGACGAAGCAGTTTGTGAAGCCAGAAGGACAACGTTAATACAAATTATGCACTGAACATGATTCCCACAGTGGCGTAATTACACCGCTTGCAGCTCTCGTTGGCACTAGCGGCAGAGTTCCCTCTAGTATTATTGTATGGAACTCTATGGGCTGGGTTTTGGGCGGATGCTTGTTGGCCCGTGGCGGGTTTTCGACAAAATATCACGTCGTAGACGTGTGCGCACAAGTAGGTGGCGGTAAGCAGATAGAAGTTTGTGTATTCGCAGCAATTCACCTATTGAAACATAGAAGGCACTACGGGATTTTTGGTACACGAAACGGAAGTGCAAGCGGAACGGAGCATAAAATTATGCCTGACAACTAGGCACCGTACGCTACGCATTATGCGGGCTTCTTTTCGAAGCGACATAGCATACAGGCTGTAATTATAATCGGCGACAACCTAAGGATTACGAGGTTCTATGTTCACTATCCAACTTGATCACAATTCGCACGGATCAAAAGAAAGTTTATTCACCCGTATGCACGGGTACAAGTGTGGTACGAACATTGAGCGTAATATAACGTATCACACATGCAGTACATCGTACTTGGTATAAAAAAAAACAGCAAATGTTGTCTGCTTCACACTGGTTTTTCCATTTCCACTTCAAGAACACGATTATAGCGCACATGAAAAAACATCATTGTAAGTGTCGAATTCATGAATGACATCCGAGGCACACACAAATACAGAATCGCTACTGAAACAAACATACTTTGGGCACCATTGCGGCTGTAGGAAAACATTGCCTCAAGAGACGGTTAGGTACCGCATAGACCAGCAGCGAAGAAATTCAGCTTCACCGAATTTAAACAGCTGCTTTAGATTACGCCATACTATCACCCATAGTTTGCGCAGTCTGGGGTAGATTGCTCTATTTTATCGCCGAGATTGTTCTGCAATGTTCCGGAAGCACAACAAAACGTAGCTAGCGCTGTAGTAGACGGGACTCGCAAACCCATCTCGTCACCGCGATGGCCGCCCGATGGATGTGCCAGTCCGTTAGGTTTGCTTATTGCCTGACGTCAAGACACTTCCCTTTGTTCAAAAATAACTGTTTTCTCCGCACAGATAGGTCTTTGTGTCACTGGTTTCAGGACGAAAGCCAAACGTCGCGGGGGAATTTTATGGGTGGTCGCTATATCACTGCTCAGCCATAGCTAACATTTTTAGACTGAAACAACTACCTTTTGCAATTGACATAACATTTATATTAGCAGAACAACTTTATTAAGATGTGAGCGGACTCCAGCAGGCTCTGCTCTCTTTCAGAGGTGAAGGGCATGTCCCCTGCGTTTTTGTGGAAAGAGCTTGTTTGTAATTGGTAGGTTGTCACCGATTATAGAGCATCCAAACGGACTTTGGAGAAATTAGTAGAAGCACAAGGTACGTCGCATTTATATCTATACTTTTATTTTGTAGAATGAAGTAATTGAACGCCAATTGGTTACCTGAACATACTGCACCTCGACAGCGCGCAGTATCTTGAACACACTGTTGAAGGCAACACTCACCTTCTGCTTCAGTTGTACATTGCGAGGTGGGGTACCTCGGAAGCATGCCGGAGTATTTGTTGGAGACCCAGCCTCACTGGGTGGTTGCTCAGGTGGTGGAGGAATGATTTCAGACCAATTCATCATTGGTCCCTTGGAAGAAGGTCCTCCCCGCGAGAATTTTTGGCGGCACTTTTTTATTGGCATTCCATACTCGTCTGAAACGACAGCGATACCCACAATGTCATGGCGTTCTTCAAAGTGCTGCTATCATATAACTAACTGTTTCCGACCGCACTCAGGGTGCACCCTGTTAGACTGCACCTTTTATCTGAGTTTGGTACCGCTGCAGTAGTTTTCAGAATGAGCTGAGCTTTTACAGGGTTCAAACCAAAAGTTATGTGAATGCCACCACAGACACCATTCAGACAGCCTTAATGTAAAAACTTCTTTTCATGTGGAATTTCGCGTTATGTTTTCTTAGGTTACAATTACAGTATCGTAATCCAACTGCAAGATCGCCAGGGTACGAAGAAAGAAATCAGTAAACAGAGGATGTTTACGCGCGATTTACGTGCGATACGTACAGAAGGGGGTAACATTTCAATGGGCTAAATGTAAGGTCTAATATAACGTTAGACAATCCTTTGTTTACCTTTGCGATCTCCCTCTCTAAATAAGTTGCATTGTAACTCTCGCAGTTGAGATTCTTACCCTTTATATCTTCCCTAGGGTCCTCGTTTTTAGTTTCGAATTAATCTAATGTATACGGATAACAACAAGTCTACTATACAATATAATAAATAATTACCTGTTGTGTAGCTTCCGGAGTCACTGGCGGGACTCGCAAGTTTCTCAGATTCTAACAGTCGATCTGTGATGCCATCTGCAATGAATCATCGAAGCAATTAAGTGCTAGGCTATATCAGGCATAGTCTGTCCACGTTAGAGCTATCTCAGGGGTCCTTTAGCAGGATGCTTTAGCTACAATCAAAGCGCAACAAATTCTCACCTTCACTTGCGCGCGCAAGCTCAAAGTCAAAGGCCTTCTCAGATTTGCGGCTTCCTTCTTCCGCTGAGCTTCCACTGCGAGCATCCTTAGCCTGAGGGGAAAAAAGCACTCTTTATTCTGTTCACATTGTGACAGAGAACCGTCTTGGAGTCTTGTAAATAGAAGTGACAGCACCGAATAAGTCGGCAGCAAGAACAATTAGCGTGTGGATTCATACCTGAAGCTTAAATTTCCCAATTACCAATCGTGGTACACCACCGTTTGTCACGAGACTTAGTTTGCAATGAATGGCGATGCATCAGTTGTCAATCAAGGGTTATGTAAAGGATCAAAAGCTGTCTATAATATAATCGCTACATCAAAGAAAGTCCACCGAAGCGAACGCCATGCCAAGAAGCGGCGTTTCCTGAAGATTGGGTTTTTCACACAGCGCTACACAAGGTTCATGTAAAAAAAAATATCAGCGTACTTTCTAAACTTAGTCATTGCGTTTCGCATACAAATAAGTGTACCATTAATCATATTTGCTTTCACGCCGTTTCAGAAGATCTTCGATCAAAACAATGAAACTGCGTACAAGTATGATTCCGCAACCGCCAGATATCATGATACGCTTCGAATGTATAGTTCATATGCCCGATCAGAATTCAAATATGTTTACTTATATGTATTTCTAACGACATCTTCAACATGCAATATTAACATACAAATTTTAAATGCTGTGATTTGAGTTAGGGCTTCAAATAATGCGGAGATGCCGCGTTGTTTAACACACATATGCAATACATATTTAGAAAAACCAAACGTATACAGCGCACCCCTATTAGAAATTTTTGTACCCGTATAATGTGCCATTTACAAGCGCTATTCATCGCACCCAAAATGTCTTTAAACAGTTAGTTTTTTTCCCAATTAGTTTTGCAAGTCATGCTTTCCTTTCACATTAAAATGACCAACAATTCAAGTTCAGAACAGAAATAATGTTAGAATTATCTTGCACTTACAGAACCATTTAGGCTCTTCTGGAGTGATGGGTTAATTAACGTAGTCGTTGCATAGGGCTCTGGAATCGAGGGGAGGTCCTTTTTGTAGAAAGTTGTCATGCTCTGCGCATCTACTTCTGCATAGTCAGGCGCATTGATCCCACAGTTTAGAGGTGCATAGACACTGGAAATATAGAAAACAAAAGACAGTATTAGCAGCTTGTACCAAAACTTTTTATTGGCGACGATGATGAAATAACATAACTTGTTGCTGAGCTAGTTGGTTCATGACTGGCGCCCGTATATGTCCCGTTTGTGTCTCACTTTCTCTTCGTCTGCTCTGCGCCATAGCCTTTGTTTTAAATTATGAAGTAACACACTACGAGCTTTGAAATCCTTATTTTGACTGTCCAAACATTTTGGCATCAGTACAGTTAATCATGCTGCGCATTACGTTGACTTTTATTTATTTCTGTTAGTCAAAAGGGTGTTAAAAATCTAATCATTTCTGGTCGATAATAATTTCGCCAAGTCCGTATTGTCAGGTTGTTTGATTTACACTACAAATATCGCTTTACCTCTTTGGCCACTTACTGCGCGCTAAAACCTCAGCTGAAAGGCACTTTTTCATATCATTCCATATGAGCAGTAATCACAGTTGTAGCGAATTAAATCAGCAGATTTGTGTTAAGCAGCGTAAAGTATTGAGTTCCACTATCAGGTAACAGGTCGCTGTCACAAGTAAGCATTAAGCATATTAGTGATAGGCTTGGATGCAACTCACCTAGAATAGTTAAGATCATTTGACGCACAGCTCATTTTGTTAAGAAGCTTGGTTTCACAAAAAGAGTCCTTGGATTGGTCAGAGGATCTCCAGGCACTATGGTTAATCCACAAGGCTTCATGAGGGCTGAGGCCAGGACGGCCATTGAGGGAGTTGAAGCAGTTGCTGGGGGTCGGGGTAGGGAGCAAGGGAACCAATACTTTATTATTTCCAGCCAGGTTCGGCATCACGTTTCTTCCGAAGCGTGCTGCGGCCATGCCATGTGTAAATCTACATGCACACAAAGCGGTGGCGTGAATTACGCAATTTATTAAGAAGCAGAACTGCTCACCTGATGTCTTCTTGCTTATGTACAGGAACTAGAAGGAGAATGAAGGACAGATGTTAATCGATAATTTAAAACGAGATAACGTGTGAACGTAAAACAAGCTGATGGAACAGTTTTATTCGTGATATGAACGCGAGGAGGTGTTAATTCGCAGTAATATATTTATTTCGTTGTTCCGAATTTGTAGTAACTTGGATGGCTAGATTTTTCAGGGGATTAGCTGCACAGGTCCGGTGCGCTTACCACTGCTCTATTTCAATGCTGTCCGAGCTAACGCGCTAAGAGTTACCGAAAGTTACTCGAAAAATGCTGTATGGTATGAGGAAAACGTAAAAGAAACTAACAGCGTAGGACGTAGTGTCACAGTTAGATGCGGTGTTGACAAAAAAAAGAAAATTAAAATGAGTTGTTCGGAAGCCCTCGCATGCTTACCTGTTGTGAGCGATTTTGCATGTTGCAGCCTTCGTTTCCGTATCAAAAGAAGGACGAAGACAGTGACAGCCACTAGCAGCAAGAATCCGAAAAGTGCGATAAACCATGATTGTGTCACGATGTTTTGAAAAGGTGTAGAGAGTGCTGTTGATGCAGATGGGCTTTCTGAAAAGTAAACAGATGATTGGCAATGGTAAGGGTTATTGCAGATACCCATATTATATGCTTTATTTATCTATTGATATGGCTCTTTCATGCGACTAGCATTCTTAGCGAACTTCGCGCGCCGCAGGTAATATCTTTAACGGCAACTTGGTTCATTGGCTATGTGACCGAATAGACAACTTGGGTCATTGGGTGTTTTCAATTGGGCATGTTAAACTACACAAGTGATCATTCTTGGTCAATCCTACGGAATAGTTATGTGCCGGTGGGCAGGTGCCCGAATAGACAAGCAGACGTAGAGAGAAGAAGTGAACAAGTCTACAACAGAAAATTGAGGTCGGGTAAGTCAGCTACAGATAAGCGAAGAAAGCGGCATCAAAGGTAGCCGAGCGTGGAGCAAGAAGTGAACAGAATGAAACAAGAGGCTACATTTAGCCAGCAGCGCTGAAGAAGATGGCGGTAACAGAAAATTCAAGAAGACGGCTACACAGACGTGGAGAAACGGTGATACGGTCCACTGTCGCTTGCGTTTACCCGAATACCGGGCACGCTAAACTATATTGTGGTAGTAATCCTTCAGCGTGAAGTCACAGCCGCAAACGCGTAGATGCTGGTGCCGATCGGATACCGACAGCCCGAAGCACTGCAGCCAGTCCGCTCGGGTGTTGCCTTGCAGTGGGACACGATGTCGCAGCTTCACATGTCGCAGGTTGCTAGATTTGCAGCTCACAACGTAACGACACTCTTTAAAAAAGTTTGCACCCTTTGGGGCTTATCTTGTCCCGCAACGATAATCGTCATCTGCCTTGCTTGCGTTTCCTTTCTTGAAAACTCCGCGTTCGCTACTTTCGAGAATTCTACGCCACGCTGATAACGCGCATGTCGTTCGTGACTTGGAAGTATCGGGCTCGAAGCGTTAAAGAAAATAAATGAGGGCAAGACACCTGACGATCATTGTATTGAGACAAAATACGACCCAAAGGGTGTAAACTTTTTTTACAAGTGAAGGCTGATCCATGGTGCTTGCGACAAGAAAGCTAGAGACCAGCGCTGAGCGCGCAGCTCGTGTCAACACGCAGAACGTTGTAACACAAGCAGACGATACTTGCTGTGTGCCGGAAGTGCTTGAGTGTAATCATAAATTCTCGTTGGGTATTCTCTTTCTGTTGCTTATTTTTTATAGAAAGAAATTAACGAACATTAGAACTTTTATAAACAACATTTGGTCCCCGTAAATTTGAAAAAATGATCGATAACTAGACCTGGGTCGCCAATCGGATAGCTCGCCCAACTGACGTCAGTTCGGCTGAACGCGTCAATTGGGATGAGGCGGCTGAAAATCCGGGGGAGAGGCGGCGCCGCTGCGATCGGTAGCGATGCACATTTTTAAACCTCATACTAAGTTATACGCTTCACGCAGAGTGCTTAAGTGTGTCATTTAATGATTAGAAGGTCCTACCCTAACAACTGAGTGCGCTCGTAGAAAATTATCAAAATCATTTTAGGGTCCCTTTGGAAGCAACAAACCTCACGAATACGGTGCAGTGGTTGCCTTGAAAAACAATTAATACTTTCCCACATGTTTAGACGGAAGCTCCCGAGCTAAGGCTGCTTCTTGAGAAAGGCAGATTAACGATAAACCATGTTTTCGCGATTGTCATAGCAACCTAGACCTCGATGATATATTAAGTCAAATCCTTGTTAACATATAAACTCCAGGGAACCGATAATTTTTGCCCGGAATTGTGACCTATGGCTGCTTCGGAGGCAACAAAGTTAATGCATTGCAGCATTCAAATAAAATGGAAGAGCGCGATCTTTCTCGCTTTATAAATCATAGGAGGAACGTTTCTGCGTGTGAAAATCGTAATATTATTCGGAATATTTTCGTCCGTTCAAGACTAGTCAACGCCATTTAAAGAAGTACCGACAGGAGAAGCTCTCTTAGATTGCTAAGAACATTCTAGTGCTCAAATAAAGCATGAATCCTCAATTCCTCAAGAGTTGCAGAAAAAGAAATCACGTACGTTTTAATGCAAGCAGGTCGAGACGCGGACAATGTGCAGTGCAGCTTCGCACGTGAACCGGAAAACGGGTTACATCACGAAAATTGCGGGCAGTCGTAACGTACTGTGACAAAGCAGTCGCGCATGCGCCTGTCAGCATGCACAGTGAATTGGTTAAGGATAGACAGTAGCTGTGCCTCCAAAAGCAGCTCTTATACTACCAAATCAGGCCTGCCATTATTGTTCATTCTGCGCTTATCCGCATTCGACACGGGTTAAGCCTGGTACTCTGTTCTCGCTTCTCTTTTGGAGCGAAAAGGGTCCATCTCACTTTCTTTATCCCTTCTTATCCGGCCGAGCGCTGAGTGCATGGAGTCCGCTTTCGGCGGCACAGCCACGATGTGGGCGTGCAGGTCATCGTTGTGTGGTAGCACATCCCCGCAGCCTTTCATTTGCGTGATGTTAAACAGCCCCTCCCTTAATGGACCACCAAATAAAAACACTAAATTAGTCTGAACTGATAAAATGCTTTTCTTTTTCCTCTAAGCTCCGCTTTCAATAATTTCAGAGTAACAGTTTCATTATTATTAAGCGAATCTAGGTCTAACTTATATTGCTTTGTTATCTTTGCGTTCGCGTGGAAAAACCACCGCTGGTTCGCCACTATGACATCCTGGATTTCAAGGTATAGATATTTTTATAACAACATTGTGTTGTACTAAAAGTTCCCAAATTTGTAACGTTCGGTCTTTGGGTCCTTTGGAATACATTTCAGTCCATATTGAAAGATAAAAGTTAACTAGGGGCATGCAAGCACCGTCAAAATCCTTAACGTCATGTTGGGCTAGTGCGGGAATGTCAAACTGAAGTCTACATCCCTGACGTTGTTGCGTCTTTTCCGGCTTACCGCGCCTTCTTGCCCTCTGACCTCGGTCTACGAGACTTTAAATTTGGAAGGAAACTCGCCCGTTTATTTCTTTATAAAAAAATACATCTCGAATCCTCAAATAAAATATGATCTCCTTGACTTGAAGAACGAAGAGCTCTCTTTACAACCAATTTACGTCTCATCGCGAATGAACCGCAACTTCAATGTTCAGGTGCCCCAAATTGCCCAACAAATCATTTCTAGCATTCATTCCTGCGGAAGACAGTCGCAGGATAGAACCACCTGCATATCTCGATTGCCAGCAATCCTGATCATTCACCGTTTCAAACGGCCCTATTCGACATTGTAATAACGCATGCGTAAAGCACCCCTGCCTGTAAGGCGAATAGGCACTGAGAGTATAGTTCACATAAACAAACTCTCATACCTTTTTATTCGTGTTTCATTAGCGTCATTTATTATTACAGACGAACTTATTTTGCTAATAATATTTCTCTAACATCGAACACCACATTTACTGCATTTAGAAGTGACCGCTTAGAATTTGATGCACTTCATTATTCTCCGCGCACTCCAAAAAATTGTACCAAAATACAACAGCTCACCCATTTTGAACAGGACGGCGCTGCTGGCTGGTCCACCACCTACAGTAGTCATGGCTACGACACGTGCTTCGTAAGAAGCTCCTGTTTTCAGGTTGTTTAACGTAAGGCTGTTAGTCGTAGAGTTCGTGCTCTGATTCAGGTGAA
The DNA here is from genome assembly GCF_023375885.2 of Dermacentor andersoni. Taxonomy (NCBI): domain Eukaryota; kingdom Metazoa; phylum Arthropoda; class Arachnida; order Ixodida; family Ixodidae; genus Dermacentor; species Dermacentor andersoni. The sequence continues at coordinate 73,100,610 of NC_092818.1, forward strand.
TATTAGAAGAATTTCCGTCCACGTACACCTGCATAAAAATTATTATTTCACTCTTCTGAAATTTAACACGGCCATTGTGTAGTTTCGCTTGACTGTTCTCAACTACAAGCGTTTAGAATTGTCATTTCAAAATGAATTCGAACAAATTCAGTGTGTAGCTCTTCTTTAGAAAAGTTACCCTCATAATTAACGCGGTTATTACGTAGCTCTTTTTCTGTATGCAGATTTTAAGCAGATGCTCCTTGGGGGTCACCTGAACCCAATTTCATTACCCGTCACAAGATTGTTTGATCCGTACAACTTGTGATCATGAACAAGAGTGGTCGAGTACTGAATTTCCCTGAAACCAATGTTCCCCAAATGGGCCAAGACCTCTTGTTGGCTACAGCTACATTTATTGTTCAACCACTGTTAATCACTTCAAGCCCTCATCTTCATGTCAACTTGTGTTTTTCTTGAACTTAAAATCATGCGTAGTATAATTCAAACAATGCACTCGAACTTTATAGATGTGTTACGTATTCCTAGTAAATGATGGGACTGAAACATGAATCAAGGTCAAGGTCACACCAGAACACGTCGTTGCTTACATTATATCCCCTGAGCCTTCCATTGCGGTGTTGCGGTGGCGGAGGAGACCAGAAAATGGTCGCCGTTGTGCCATTCAGAACTTGCACTTCCACACTTTCGGGTGGCGCTGTTGGCACTGCGGAAAGAGTTTGTATCACGTCGGCACTCCTCCATGTATCTTTTGCTCTTTACTTGCACAGACGTATTAAGGATTTTTGTTTACTATATGCCTGCCATTTCTCATAGATATCATAATGAACGAAGTGAATATGAAAACACGGCACGTTATTTTCGCTGCATAGCATATTACGCGGCACCGTACTAACGAAGGTAGGGAAACAGCATAATAACTTGGAAAACATTTCTTAATAAACCTGTAGAAAAGACAATTACGCAATTTTTCGTTGGCCTATAAATTTGTAGTATTACATATATTCTCTCCCGCTGAGTCCACTATCAAACCAAACGTCCACCTGGTGAAAATTTGGGAACGTTTCTGTCCTGCATCGCGATGGCTAAAACCTTAACTAAAGGAGAGTCGTCTTACCACGGACTCAAGTGACAAGCCCCCACCAGCCAGCTATGTAAAATTTGACATCTTTTCTGGACACGACTAACATTCAGAGAGCCAGTGTTACTCTGCTGTCAGTTCTTTTCGAAATTTTATTGGTCTCAGTTGAACGTTTTAGAGTAACAGCTTCATTACTTCGCCGCCCGGTCTTCGACGCCACCCTATTCCATGCCAGCTCCAGCGTTCCCTCTTTCCCTCTCTCTTCTCGAGGCGCCATGACGTAAGCGCTACATACCTGTATCTCAATTACACTAACCCTTCACCAGTTACTCGCCCGCAGTGGTTCACCTACGGTGGGCTGTTTGCCTTGAGAAGTCGGCAAAGCGTTCAAACCAAACAACGGGTTTGTAACGCAGAAAAAGAAATCAATGCAATTAGCGCAATAAACTTAAACCTCACCAGGACAGCTGTATTCTTAAGATGCGTGGTTAATAAATTTGCGCATGGAAAAGCAAACGTTATTTGAACTGGTGATCGACACTTTGCACTTACCATCTTCCAGGGTCTGAACATTCCTCGAATTGCTCGGCGGCCCTTCGACACTTCTGTAGAACGGCACAAGAAAGAATTCGTACTTCGTGAACTTCTTCAGGTCATTGAGTACATATGATAGCGCTCCACCGTTCAGCACAGTCACCATGTTGTACTTCTGCGAGCCACCACTCATGTCTCGAAACCTAATATAAAATCCCTCCACGTAGTCCCTCATGCCCTGGATCTGCGTGACACAAACAAATACAGTGATTGGTTAAGGCGAACAGAAATCGAGAGTCGATACAAGTGATAAACAATTCACTTTTAATATATGCTTTGAATTGCACTCTTAGGCATTAAACCAGAACAAAGCAAAGTCTGCTAGCAATCAATTCTTCCACTTTAGATAACATCGTTTTTAAAAGAATACCAGTCTTTCCCTGCATGCACCAGCGGCTATTGGTAGGCGTGAGATGCCATAATTTACGCAATAGAAAGGCTAGTACACACTGAGCGTCCCTACTTCTTGAGGTAGTCTACCCATTGACAAATTTCACAGGACAAACGACAGAGAGGATTCACTGAAGGACGGAAATACCTTCCAATTCAGCTTGACGGCTGTTGAACTGACGGCCCGGATGTCTTGCAGGGACACAACGCACGAGCTGAGCTTTGCGCGCGCTTCGTCAAGGTTGAACTCGGGGAGGAAATGTGGCGTCATTCCTGCGGAAATTTTAGAAATAATTATTGCTGCTAACGCTTTTATGCTAACCCACTAAAAAGTACACATAAGAAAGTTAGAGAAAGTAAAAAACAAAATATTTTTTTCCTAAACATCTAGGGATAAGATATGGTGCCTTCCTCTTGCTTCTAGGATCTGGAAGCAGAGAGGATGGGGCAAGAGAATGGGGTGCAAAGGGCGAGGCTGTTATTTTAGAGCTACTGCTCCAAGCCGTCGCTTAACACGAATTCGACAACGGTCCGAAGGATTATCTTGGAACCGTCAAGTGATCTTACCGGGTGGTCCTATTCCACATAGAGCCGTACTTGGCCCTTTCGCCAAAAGACACTACATGTATCATCTATTGCACATAGGTTTTATGGAGTGGTAGTGGTGGAAGCGTCGACAAGGCGTGTTCCTCACGCGGCTTCTGGTTTCCGCATTCTCCTAACAAGTACTCTGCACACGCTGGTGTGCAGGCGTCGCGAACAGTGACAACCTCGTATTTCATTACGTAGCAGTCGTGCATAAATCCTTGGATCCAGTACCACATGGCCAGGGTGATGTTTTTCAACTCACAAAATAGCAAGCTTAGTTCGTCTGTATGTGAAAGTTATCATATTAGCCGTTTTCACAATTTGGCTTCTGCAAAAATGTTCGCAAGTCGCCTCAGAGACGTATTCACAGTATTTATCATAAATTACTTCATTATAAAGTGACTTTCCAGTTACGATGATGCAGATGTCGTACGCTTAATGTGAGCCTTAACTAACGATGCAGAAGAGGCGAATTGTCTCCGGCTGTTCAATTCGCGTCTGCTACAGCCGCATTCAGATGGGGGCAGTACACAAAAACGCTCGTGCAAAGTAAATTTGGTGCATGTTAAAGAACCTCAGGTGGTCAGAATTAATCCGGAGTCCTTCCGTAAGCTGTCCCTTATTGCCCACAGCAGTTTAGAGACTTTAAACCACACAATTATTGGATATCTTGCAGATGTTTAATGTGTTAATCCGCGCATCTTTTGATCAAAAACAATATGAACTACATTTCAAACTCACACCGTGCAAATATTATTTTTTAGGAAGTGCCAGGAAGCGTTATTATGTCCGATGAAGTGTTATGATTTAGCAAGTTCGGAATACCTAATATATATGTGCATATCTTGCACGCATATAAACTGGCATACGGACTAATTACTGAGTTAATAGCTCAAGACTTGTCTAAGAAAATAGAAAATGGCGATCAGAGCTAACACATCGGTACCTCCCACAAGACTGCTGCTTAGTACGCGTCGCACAAAATGCTTTGTTTGGACTCTTGGACTATTCTTGTAGCAGTTTGCCGCCTGTAAGTGAGAGAAAATGAAGTAGGACACTGTAAAACTCATGCATTTCTAAAGCTTCAAGTGCTTCAAAGAAGACGAAATGCTATTTAAAAAAACATTTTTACAAGTTATATCGCTATGCCAGCAATGCCGTTATGCTGGGCATAGTTGCTGCGTATTGAACTGCAATGTGCGAATAATCATCTCATGATTTCGATGACGTGTACATATTTATTGTTGTGGAAAATCACACTCACCTAGAGTTCGTATAGGTTCAGAGACAGGGCTAGGAACTCCTAGCCCGTGTGAATTTTCTGCTCGGACGATGAACACATAGCGTGAGTCGGGCCGCAAAGCTTGGATGGTGTATTTTTCAGCGAGCACTCGGTGGGCTGCTAGCACCCATCCACTTTGCAGGTCGCTGCTGTAGTACTCAACTGTAAATAAGCAAAATAAGAGTTTAGCATAGGCTAGGTTATACTAAACATGCTCAAATTGTCTTTTTCTTTATTTTATCATGTAAGATCACCACAATAAACAATTTCCTGTTCCAAATAGTTGCCGTGACCCTTCGCGAGCTTGGCCACTGGAGAACTTAGCTATTTCATTTTCTTGGTGTTGAGTGATTGTTGATTGATTCCGTATTAACCAGTGGCTATAATGTTTGTACAGTGCGTGACTCCGACTTACTTGTGTATCCCTTGAGTGAGGACGCACCAACTTTCTCGCTGCGTCTCCAAGCAAGCGTTATCGAAGTTTCGGTGGTGTTTACCGGCACTGGCTGTGACGGAGGTCCCGGGAACGTGGAGGGATCAGGGGAGCGATGAAAATTCACGTTTGGGTTATGCGGAGACTCAATACTGAGGGATCCAGTCCAAGATGTCTCGCCGCTTTCGCTTGAGGCTTTGCATGTGTACGCTCCACTGTCCAGCATTTGGAGATCTTAAGAGAAAAAAAAAAAACGACGGCAGAAGTAAGAACTTTAGTTATAGCAGCTGTTACAACTTTGTAAATTCTGCTAATATAATTGTGAATATCGATTTGCTTTCAATATAGCGTTCTGAACCACTTTTATTTACTTTCTTATTGATCTTTATTTTTTTGACGAGCTCGTTTTAAATAACGTCTCCCATGACCTGAAAACATGCAGAAAAGGTTATGTCCGCGATCTCTCTCCTGATAACCATACCACACGTAATGCTCATGTGTTAGCATGTGCTTATAAAGAGATGATCAGTGCGATATTATGTTCATTCCCGATGTAACCATGCGCGTCTCAGTGCCGGACAATAACATACCATGTTTTTCCTTGGAACATTGCCTACTCCGTTCCGGTTCCCCACGCAGCAGATACCGCCGCCTGAGTTCTAACGAACTTTCACACTGGCCTAATGGCTTTGCGCATGCTATACCGGTTTTCTCCGAGGAGCCGCGCAATCACCTTGAATCTGAAGAGTGCCAGACTCGGAAAGCGTATATCGGGGGCGATCCTCGACCCTCAGCGGAGCAGCGTTGTAGAGCCACTGCACCACGGGCTTGGGCGTGCCAGCCGCCTCGCAGGGCAGCTGGGCGGCCGTGTGCAGCGGCAGAGTCTGATTGGCCGGTCCAAGGCGTATGATGGGAGGAGGCAGGTCGGCCAGCGCGGTGACCTCCAGGTGACCCTTGGCCATGCTGGAGCCCACCACGGAGAGCGCCGAGCAGACGTAGTAGCCGCGGTCCTCTTTTCGCACGCCGGAGATGGTCAACGTGCCCTCGTTGCTAACGGAGAAGCGGCCGTGCGACTTGCCCGGAAACATCAGCACCTGTGGGGGAAAAATAAGTAGAAAGAAATAACAAGGGGGGATCATGACTTGTGAATTGCCCTGAATGACAATAATGCGAAGGCGAAAGCTACTGCGACATTAGTACGCCATTTACAAGAAAGGGCACTATTGAGCAAACAGCAAGTACAAGAACAGCCCCGCTACGTTGCTCAAATATTTTGAAGCCAGTATGCCTCAGCCAATCTGGAGACAACGGTCATCTTTCACCAACTCATTACGTGGAACATGTTTCTTTCAGCCATGGAAGCTCACGGATTCATTGACGAACATTCGCTCGAGTACTTGTGTAACAGTCAGAAAGTGAGTGAGTGAGAAAACTTATTTCGAATGAGAACGATTCGCGTCCGGCGAGTTAGTGGACTGGGGCACCCGCCGATGTTACAGCCAAGAGTTCTTGCCTCTCGGCGGCTTCCTTGGCCCGCTGGACTGCGCAGAGTTGGTCTTCTAGGTTTGAGCTGTGCAGCGCGGCCTGCCATCGAGCGCGGAGGCTGTCGATGGAGGCTTCGCTCGCATTGTCCTCTATTAGTTCCTGGCATTCCCATAGCATGTGTTCTAGCGTGGCTCTGGTGCCACACACTTTGCATCTGTCTGTTGTGTATATGTCTAGAACGTATCTGGCAAACTTTTAAAAAGCATTTTTTTTTTCATGTTACTTTCTACAAATCATCGTCGGAGTGCTTTTAATGCGCAAAGCACAACGAAGTGATCACTTGGGAAGCTCTTATTCCAAAGGGCACTTCATTGTGAATCCCATGGTGTTCCAGAATGATTTAGCATGAGATAAGATTAGCACAATACTCGTTCCACAAGTTTATTTATTTATTTATTTATTTATTTATTTATTTATTTATTTATTTATTTATTCCTCAAATGCCCCTGGAGAGGGTTTCACATGAGGGGTGGGCTGCTTCAAAGGAAAATGCGTTCGATGGCAGTCCTGAACGCAGTCGCACTGGAGTGGTCCGCTGCTTCTTCAGGCAGATCATTCCACTCTCTCGCTGTACGTAAAAAAAATGAATGAAGATAGGATGATGTGCGCGCATGCGGGGGGTACACTGAATTTGAATGATTGGTCCGGGATGAATTGCGGTGAGCTGGCGATATGACGCTGTTACCAATCGGGGCATGATAAAACTTGCGATATAGAATGAGCCTGGACACTTGAGTGAGTGAAAGTGAAATGCGCGAAGAGCTAACGGGCCCACCTGGTTGCCTTCTCGGGTCCAGAACACGGACGGTGGGGGGTTGCCTGTCGCAAGACAGTCAAACTTGGCGACACCGTTGAGCCCCACTTTCTGGTTCTGGGGCGTGAGGCGGAATGTGGGACGCGCTGGAATGATTAAGGCAAAAAAAAAAATGTGTGAGAAGCCTTACGAAGCAATAGCATTATTGTATATGCATCCACTGAGCAAGTATTTAAAGAGTGTTCAGCTAAGTTGTGCCTCAACTTGGGAGTCATTATTAGGTGAAATTGTTTTTCACTGACAATGTAAACCACTGCTAGCAAACTTTGCATGGCCATAATATTAGCCGCACTAACGTGTTAGAAGGCCACTTGAATCACGACAGCAATTGTGGGTGAAATCAACTATTTACGCGCAGCAGAAGGCAAAAGCGAAGCTGAACACTAGAGGTAGTTTACTTGCGTGCTAGATTGCCTGCTACCAACAATGTACGAAGTTCCAATTCATTGCAGGCGTGCATAAGTACTTGATTAGATAGAGACTTACGTTTCAGGTGTTGAACAGCAGTGGCTGGTGACGATAGGATTCGGCTCAATGTGGGGAAAATTAATCTAAAGTGAAGTTATGCCACCGTTTGCAGCGAAAAATAATGAAGCACTGGGGTAGCAGCCTAATAGTTTTTGGGCAAATTAATATAATAATTACCCCATTTCCTTTTTCTTGCACAGAAAACAAAGAAACCGTGGGCAAGACTGCCTCTGTCTCTATGTGATCATTTTCGTTGTATTTATTTGTCTCTCTCTCTATGTGATCATTTTCATTGTAATTATTTAAAGCTCAACAGCAACGAAACTTCACTTTTGCCGTACTTGTCATAAATGATGATTATATAACACTCAAGCAGTCTTGATAAAGTCGGCCGCCTGGCATAGCTTTCTTGTTAGAACCATTTAAACAGAACCTAACCAGACAACGCGTGCACCTGGTGTTCGCCGATGTGACGTAAGTCCCAGCGCGCCACCTCCGAAATGTTTCTGCCAGCTGAGGGCGCGGCCTTACCTCGAAGTTCGTGCCAAGGAGTCGAGCGTTTTGGGTCACGTGTCTTTTCCCGCAAGTGGCAACGACGGCATTTCTTTATTTTTTTCAGTTTCAATATCAAAAACGGCTATATTTGGGCGAGCTCTTAGTGAAGCTCCCGCTCATATTTCAAAGGACAAATTTTGCATGGTGGCTTGTCTACATCGACAGTATCAATCGTAAGCTGGGAATTTTACGAGCTCCAAAACTTCGTTGCAGTTAGTCTTTAAATGACCTTCGCGAAACACATCGCGAGCGATATGAATTTCAAAACGTCAGTAACTACACATACGCGTGCTGTGTTTTATTGTGCCCTATGCTGCACTGTGCAGAACAGTGCGAACAGGAACACAGCCAAGAGCCCGTTCACTCGTTTGTGATACAATCATCGGCAACCCAGGCGATTCAGTGTATTTCATTACCACGAACCTGTTCAATGCACTACAGGGGGACAACCACCTCCGAGTGTTCTCCAATTACCCTGTCTCGGTGAATGCTAATAGATTATAAATGTAAACTGCAATGACGTTTACCAGGTTCCTGGTGACCCTAAGCGTGACGGGTGGTTACGTTGTACGTTATATACTTCGCATTTCACGGTACTCAATGTTGAAGATATTGTTAAGGCCGAACTTGCGCGTGGTGTCAAGACTAAATTTACGGCTGGAACATAAACTTAAGTGGCCGCATATAACGCACTGCTTACGACTAGCTCTATTCGCAATCAGGCAGCAATGGATACTGCTGAGATTATACAAAGGAGTCACTACTTACAGTGCACGGTTAATGTCGCCGAAGCAGAGACCGAGCCAACAATGTTTTCTGCTTCACAAATGTATGTTCCCTCGTCTGCGAGAGCAACATTCTTAATGTGCAGACTCTTGTCCTCTTGAACGTAGGCCCTGAAATACAAACGACAGGTGTTACAATGCACTCTTTCTTTAAAAAAAAAAACACTTCGCAACAGGTTTGTTTCGTTCTCATTCTTTTAAAGAAACAAAGAAATGACACACATTTGCAACAAATATTCGACAGGCGACAGTTTAACACCGCTACAGCGTAAGAAGAAACACGCTTAAAAAAGCTCGCAGTAGGAGAATTCAACTTAGCAGTAATTATATATTTATAATGAAAAAACCTATGCGTATTTCACATATTCCTGAGCAAACGAAAATACCTAAAACGTCAATTAAGAAGACATGTTCCGTGGTGTTTTCAATTTACTGCATTAAAAAATAAGTGATATTGGACTGTTAATGCCATCATGCTCATTTTGTCTTCCTTTCATATCTCCCAATGCTGGCGCACTTTGGCTATCCCTGGCCCCCGTGCAAAAAAAAAAAATTATTATCATCATCTTCGAATGCCACTTCCTAATGGGCGAGCAGCGTGGTGGCTTTACTGCATAAAGGCTAACATTGCATGGAAGCAAACGCAAATAATTCAAAGTGCAACTGTTCAGCCCGTCAGCGCTCACATCAGACAACTAAAATTCTGCTATAGACTCATTCGCAGTAATGTCACTAACAAGGGTTAAACCTAATGGCTCGTGTTCCAATTTTTTTTTTCATTCCGATTCTTAAAGCATATTATTTGTTCTAGCTTTGTGGAGCATAACAATAAAATATAGGGGATATTTCCCACACCTCGCTTTGAGTGGCATGGGAGAACCTGCAGCCTCGTGAACTGAGGTTGCGGTCCACGCGACGACGAGGACGAGCTAGGTTAATTGCAAGATCTTTTATTTAAGTCGACGTAGCACACTTTGATGTATAAAATATAGACGCTTTCTAGTAACTAGTCTCTACAAAACAAACGTGCATATGGCACCGGGCCTGAGCAAGTTATGGTCTCGTGAAAACGATCCTAAAGTTGGAAAGCTGATGAATCAACACGCGTTGCTTGCGCGGCTGCGTGTCACGTGACCCACCTGCCAACGGGCATCTTGCCATCCTGCCTCCTCCACGTAACCGTCGGCTTGGGGTCGCCGTTCACCTTGCACTGGAACTCGACGGATTCTTCCGCGAGTGACGTCACATCTTCTGGGACACGGACGAAATAGGGCTTCGCTGTGGGTGAAAAGACAAGGCGCTCCGGTGACACAGTGCATTGCAATGCGCGAACAACACTCAAATGGGTTGTTACCTGGGTTTTGAGAGGCGCATGAATTTTGCGTTTATTCGATGTGATTTGCAAGGCTTTGAAGTGCACTGATGCTGAAAAGCTCACCACGCTATGTGGTATATACGGACGGAGTGAACGCCTGCGTCACTGTATTAGGCCTGCGCACTGAAAACATCAGTCGGGGACACGTGCTGCGCGTGCTCTTTCTCTGTTATTGCTGAACTTTGGTGTCAGGCGGCAAATAAGTCAATATTGTCACCTCTAATTGGCATAAAATGTAACGGTTCTTTTCATGTCGCCAGATATTATCTGTCCCTATGATACACTTGTGGCGTATTGCGAAGTTTCTTCTATTATACAGTGTAAGTAGTGAATGTTGAAATATTTACGATAGAATATTGTTACGACCAGACCAATCACCTCCTTCTAGGTTCCTCGCGCTTAAGGATAGATAGGTACGCGAAAGCGCAAAATTGCTAGCTCACGCCCATCAAGCCCGTTTCTGTGTATGAACGACGTCAATACAGAGGTAACGGTAAGAAGAATCGCTTCAATTATAGCGTTTACTATGCTCGTGCAGCGAAAACTTCTACAGACTTGCAGAACTCGTGCCCGCAGCAGGACATTTTCTCTCGCAAGAATAACGTCAAGGGGAGAGAGAGAGAGAGAGAGAGAGAGAGAGAGAGAGAGAGAGAGAGAGAGAGAGAGAGAGAGAGAGAGAGGAATATAGGAAGACAGGGATGTTAACCAGTCGAGAGTCTAGCTGGCTACTTTACGCTGGGGAAAGGGAGAAGAGGAAGATAGCGAAGGGAGAGAGAAGGTATAGAGACCTGGAACGGACAGTACTTAAGTTAAAGCCGCTCGCGCAAGCCAGATGTTTCTGAGCCGCTGATCGGTGGGGACCGTGCTCTAGTACTGCCTGTTCACTCAGAGAGTACGATCATCTAACTTCCTCAATGTGTTGGAAAGGAGAGTACTAAAGAAATTCAAGAGGCCAGATAACTCGGGGGCAAAATTCACGTCAGGATCGTGCCATCCGAGGTGCGCAGCATGCACATGTGCGTTTTTGGCAGCGGAGATTAAGGAATCGCATAAGCTTACTGTGCACGGAAAGCAGCGCTGGCGGTGAGTCCCTGGTGCCGAGCATGTTGGCCGCCCGGCACACGTAGCGGCCCTGGTCGGAGGGCCTCACGTCGGCGATCAGGAGCGCGCCCTGGGCCAGGAGGCGGACGCGCCCCGTGCCCGGCTGCACCTGGACGCCGTCCTTGAACCAGGTGACCGTGGGCTCGGGGTGGCCCCTGGGAGGCACGCACTCGAGGGTCGCCGAGTCGCCCGCCGCCGCGTGGACGCTCTTGGGCAGCTGGCGGAACTCGTCGCGGAGCGCTACGCGTGTACAAGAGCACAGGGGGACATGGGGAACGCGAAGTCAGCACAGGAAGTAACGTTTCGTGCGCTTGGTTTTTGTCGCAAGAGGACTCACTCGCAATGTACAGTCAAACACAATTATATCGAACCAGTATAGGTGACTCCTACAGACCGCCCCCTCCCCCATTTTCTTTTTTTGACATTGTGAAGCTGCGGTTAGAATATATAGCCAAACGTACGGCTACTTCAAAACAGTTGACTGAACACAGTTGACTGAACAGTTGACTGAACAAACTCCGCCCAACGACAAACGCCTGCGTCAGGCGGCCTTCGTGTGCAGAAGCGGCCCCTGTCACAACTAGTCAAGTATAAAGAAAACACAAAAGCAACAACGACAAAAAAACTTTCCCGTCAAGCCATGGTGTGCGCCGTGCACGGATTTCCCGTACGCTGGCAATGCTGCGAGAGCTACATGAATATATGCATGTTCCTATCAATCACCGCACCTTGTTTTTCTGTCTATTTTTCCCCTTTCTTCAATCTGGCTGCTAAACGAAAACTTTCACATATTTACATGCTTACGCTGGTGAAACGTTTGCGTAATTCAACTACCTTTGAGTCACACAGAATTAAGGTTTGAAATTCAGCCATGCTGTCGACAGAACACGTCCCACATCAACCATGCGACCCGCACCCATATCTTTAAACTGTAGACACCATGCACATTCACTATTTGTGTTGCTGCACCGTCTCATATATTGCCAAATAGAATTGGTCTGCTTTCCTCTACAAAGAGTGGATTCCTCATGAAAAATCCCCGCGAATGCGCGCGATCATCGCCGACAACGATATGCAGTAAAGGAGTTGCCTTGTCCTGCGATGAGCAGGAGACGTCGGCAAATGCCGCGCGTCATCGAAGAGCAGGCAGCAGAAAGAAAGGCATCACTCAGGGCCTTGTAAACAGCGCCCGACAGGTCATCTATCTCTGCTGCCATTTATTCCCGCCAAGTGCAACAGCACGAAGGCATGCAGATGGCATCGCGCATGCGCCGTAGAGGTGCGCGGTGCGTCGGGTCTGACGGGGCAGCCTGACAGCGAGGTACTCAGCCCGCACGCGCCGTCACCGTTGACCTGGCCCGACGCTCGTCGGTAGACCAACGCAAGTTGTTAAAAAGAGAGGAGGAGGAAGGGGGGGGGGGGGGGGGGGGGCTTAGAAGGGACGTCATGCGCTGTCTTTTAGAAAAGCGTGCAGCACCCCCAAAACTAGAGCTCGCGTTGGCCAAACAAACAGTTCCTGCATGACGTATGCACTTTCTTTTCGTCACATCTTTTACAGTCGCAAATGGTTCACAAGCGTCGGTGGAAGACATGCTGTGAGAAAAAGTGCTTTGCTGAGTGAATGCGCGTCCAGTATGCAGGAGATGTGCAGTTTGCAGTTTTTTTTCTTATTATATATTTTTAAATAGCTGGGTCTTTTCTATGGCCCAGCTTTACATATTTCAAAATTAAAGAATAATAAGGATAATTGCTTCAATGTATGCATTGTTTTGTCGTGCATTTAGGTCAAAATAGCGAAGCCCAAGCACGCTGCGTCGCTTGTTTCACCGTGCTGTACGTTTGCGAAGTGTGGAACAGATTTTCACATTTGTTTGACCTGCGCGCCTAATGCGCGTGCTTCGACCACTCAGAACTCAAGCAGCCCTACCTTTATCGACATGCTTCTCCGATTTCTCCTGTAAACTTCTAAACACACGGGGACACAAAGTGATCGTTTTTGCACCACTGCAAAGATTTAGCGAGAGATGAACGTGCCTCACTCCGTGGGCATATTCTGTGTAAACATGTCCTTGTCCAATCAAACTGATTTGATTATGGGGTCCCCGACTTACCACCGAGCCTCAAATAATACAACCATTGTCATTCCTTTTGGGCTTTGCTTCCTGCCGCGTGGTTTACGGCCCAACCAGGCACTATACGTACTTATGTAACGAACCCCCTTATAGGTGGAGAATACGTACTGCGAGTAGGTCCCACGAGTTGGGGGAGAAATATTTAAAAGGTGACAAGCATCGTTTCGCGAATCGATGCCATCTTATTAGTGACTTCGTTAGGATGCGCTACTGTATGACCGAATTACTCCAGTACGACTCCAGGAACGATGAGTAGGACGTTCAAGTGAGATGGCATCACGTCGGTTTTTAGGAATCAAAACATGCCGTTCGTCCCCGTTAAATTACACTGAGGTCTGACTATGTTATTCGTGTTTTGTCCCACAGACAGACAACACTGAAATTGCTCCCCAGAAAAATGTATTTAAATATCCTCTGCTACGTGTAAAAATACTGGCTTCTTGAGGAGGATTTGTCGCCACCCTGCATGTTTTCTGCAGTACGGTCGCACTGCACAAGAATCGGGCTACAGAACTCACGTACACTGCTCAGACACAGCCTTACGTCGACACGTTGGCCAATGACCGATGCTCTCAACAATTGTGCATAGGGAGTGCAACACTACGAACAAAGAGTAAATTCATAAAGAAAAGCAAATTTTGTGATCGAATGCAACGTTCGTTTTAACTATCAGTCTTTATCCATTACGCGCCTTTATTTTATGCGAAAGCGCAAAAAGAAAATTTCCATGCATCGAAACAACTTAGAAACACGCTTTTTGTTCGAGAGCAGTATACTAATAGCAGTATACTAAGATTATCTGAACGAAGATGACAGGAGTCAGCGGGGGAAAAAAACTAGGCATCGAAAAAAACAACTTCACATGCAGATGTGAGAGAGCAGATATAACAAACGCTGACGCGGTCTCGCCACAGCAACCGTGAACCACGCCCGCATTACGCCTGCCGGGGGACTGCGCAGTCGGAAAGGAAGCGTGTGGAAAGTGTGAACGAAAGAAAAAGATGTGTTCTCTTTCGAGGGCGGCGACTGACTCGCGCGAGGAAAGAGCGGGCGATACTGGTGATACTACTGCTTCTATTCGCAGGACCGCTTCCTCTTACTCACGAAGCACATCCGGTGAGAAGAACGACAGAAAACGGATCCGAACGCTGAAACGAGAGTGAGTTTCGTCTGTACTTAAACCCACTTTCCACATTTGCCAGCTGATGGGAAAGGAACGTCATTGCAGTCGATGCTGGCACATTGTGTAGAGCACCGGAAAATTTTGGTAGACTGCGTGGCACGCGCTCATTCAGACACCGGCGTGGCATCGCCACCTGAAGGCGCGTCGGCAGGTCAGACTGTTAATCCGGCAAAACTGGCAAAGTTGGACCCGTTATAAGTAGTAGTTGCAGTTTTTGTCGTCGTTGTTGTTATTTAGTTGTCGCGTAGTGTAAGGACTGTCCGGTGAGGCAAAGCACCTTATGAATATTGCAGCAATGCCACACATAAAACACGTGACGTATTGTCAATTTTCTCACTTTTCTTCACTGCATAGTCCTTCGACGCGATTCAATGTATCCTGGATGGCTGCAGTCGTATTATTTGTTGACTCTTGTAGTATACTCTATGCTTCCCGTACATATCTCAGTATCTGTAGAACACGCGGCTCACGCTACTGACTGTGGTGGTCGCTAACTATATTGTCACGTGGTGGTGACGTGGAAGAACACAGTAGCAATACTGTGAAAGACAAAACTAACTTTTATTGGGCGAACCTGTGCCCACAAAAACAGGCTACACTTACTGCACAACGATAGCGGCGAACACGGTCGGCGATCGTCGAAAATCTGATCAGCGGGTCCAGCGCGTCGGCTTTTATACAGCAGTCATCGAATGTTCCAGACTAATCTTTGGGACCTGCGAAGGTCCCAAAGCTCACAAAGCTCTACACAATGCTCTACACCATTCGCGTCACGCGATGAAATCAGATAACACGTGGTTCGGCGACAACGGACAGCGGATAGAAGCATCGATAACTTTCCAGAAACTTCGGATACATGCAGGCGCGTCCCGCGCTGTGCGATAACATTTGTTAGGCGGCGAAACGTGGTCGCCCGAAACGTGGTCGCCCCTGGGGTGTTTGGGCGTTACAAGCTACTCGGTGCTAAATGCCTCTGTAAGCATAACACTGAGCAAGACGGCAAGCTTCAATCGCGTCGTCTCCGTGGCAGGCTGCACAACGACAGAAAAGAGACCTACTGCCTCTCCCTTGCGAGGCGCACATTTGAATCTTGTATACATGTAGAGCAGCGATCAGCGCCTACATCGGTGCATAGACAGACTCGCAGCTAGCCTGGTGCGATCGTTAAAACCCAGACGAATTCGGTAGGTCGGCCATGTGTTTCTAGCTTTCGTTTCATTCGTTTAGTTTTCAATTCCGTTCTTGAAAAGCGCGACAAAGTCCAAAACAGCCCATTTCAGAGCACGAGCTTGCGCTGCGGTCTCTTTTATAGCTCATGGTTCGACAAATAGAAAAAGAAAGGGAAAAAGCAACTACAAATTTCTCTTCAAGAACGTCTCCGAGCCACATTCTCTATAGGCAACAGCACCAATAACAACTTCTCTCCGAGCGGTGGAAGGCTGGGCAGTGTTTATACCGTGTGGAGTTTTTCGGCAATGGCGCCCGTAGGCCATCCGGGGCTTGAGTCCGCTCTCGAGAACGAACTGGGCCCTGACCCTACTCGCCCATTACTTTCAACCCACTTTCTCCCCCCTCCCAACCACCATCTTTGTGTTCTCTCGTTTTTTCTTTTCCCAGATGCAAAACGAAACAAGCTGGAAAACGAGCATTCAATCACACAAACAGCCCTTTTTGAGGCTGGTTATGTTTCTTTCTTGGTTCTTTTCCAGCTAGCAAAGAATATCGCGAAGAGGGAAACTTGTACGGCGATGAGCGAATGGCGGCGAATTGCTCCTAAAGACATCTTTGGGTTGGAGGGCAGAAGTCCAGCTTTGTTTTTTTTTTTTTTCTTACTTCGTCTTTTCACTGAGCACCGGTGATTCTGTGTTCCCGCTCCTTCTTGAACCATATACTTTCTCAGGACCACTGCGTAGAGCTTTCCAGGCGAAGCAACGGCACTCCCTAGAATGTCTAATGATGCCAGAGAGTAGATTTAGTTCTTTTGCGCTCAGCCAGCCCTGAAGCTTCTTTTATTTTTTTATTATTTTTTTAGCCGTACGTGCTGCTCAGAAACACACATGAATCGCCGGCCACCCGATTTTGCGTGAGTGCGCGTATTTATTTCTTACTTTGCGCGCATCGTTATAGAAATCGAATCACTTCCGACTGTGCCAAATGCAGCTCACAGTTTCTCAGTTTCTTACTGATTCTTTTCGGTTCAGTTTCTTGAGAAAAAGTGCGCCTATTTTTTTTTTTTTTTTTTTTTTTTACATGGCTTCCTTTCTTTATGACTTTTTAATGTCACATGCGGCTGTCGTTTTGTCTCCCTTCTATGCTATGATCGTGGCTTAATGCATTCAAGAATTTATTACTACATGGTTTGCACTGATAGTATCTTCACAATACAAGCAATCAAATGTAACATACAGGCGACGGAAGGTAAACCTGCATGATACGGCGCATTGGTAGTTTTACGCGTAAGCACGACGTTTGCTCTCGATTTCTCTTTCATAATCTGTAATAGCTGATCAGCAATTATGCAGAAAAAATGACAAGTGGGCAGAAATTTTATCTGTCGTTAAAAACTGATGCATATGTATGCGTTACGTATGTATATTCTATTATTACAGCGAAGCTGTGCATGGCTAGGATTCCGAGCATTTTTGTTTTCAGTGAACAAAAACTATCCTCCTCAATGGCTCATACCCCCGTAAGCATTCATGCTCCGATAAGCAAGCAAAAAATGCAATGGCTCATAGCCCCGTAAGGCCGAGGCTACAAGGACTCAGCAAAGTGAAGCGAACAGTGCTTAAATTCTTTCCAATCACGCAAAACAACATACAGAACAGCACGTCGAAAACAGTCATCATCAATGGTTCATAGCCCCGTGAGCAATGGCTCATACCTCCGTGAGCAATGGCTCATACCCCCGTGAGCAAGCGAAAAATGCAATGATTCACAGTCCCGTCAGGTTGATGGCTACTCACTTTGCGTGAAGTAGCTGCGATGATACTACCCCTGTTCTCGCTGTCGGTGATTTTAATGTGAATGTGTCGTTACCGAAAAGTCGGTATCCTGACGGTTCACGCGTTCCGTGTTGCAAACATCCTTTGCGATGCCACACCGATCCGTCCCAACCGACCACCCAGTAGCGTACGTGCATCGATTTGACGTTATCAAACAATGTGATTGCAGTTGCCAGTGAAATAATGACCACCGATAAAGACAACAAATGAGTGTGCGTACCTTTCGTCACGATAACCACACATCAAGACAATAAATGTGTTCGTACCTTTGTTCAAAATTATGTGTCACCTCCGTGTTGTGTGCTAAACAGCTTCGCTGGTCAAACACCTTCACAGAGTGTAATGGCTCATGATTTTTTAAGGTTGCTTGAACCACCCTTTGGCCTTCCTTTATCGCTAAGCGCAAACTACATTTCGAATTAACAAGTTTGCGGTCACGTACCCCAGCTTCCGTGAGCTGGCTTTGCACAAGGATAAGGGCGACGCCGGTGTTATAGAAAAAAATAATAAACTCCTATGCGCGTATGCTTAGCAGCTGAAGGTGAACTTACTGTTCGTGTCACATAGGAGTTATGACAGGTTCCGACCTCAAAGACATTTTTTTTGTGCCTTTTCGTGGTTACGCTAAACTTTCGTTCTACCTACAGCCGGGTACAACTTAAGAAGACAGAAGAGGCCCGCCCAGATGACAGAAGCGCGGCAGCCGATTGCCTCCGCGACTCTTAAAATAGTCCCGCTGACGCGACTCGGCCCAGTTCGAAGCGCGGGCTGCCATGTTCTCAATCGGCGCCGTCCCCGCCCGTCCGGCTCATGACGTCACTCTATAGTGCGCGTCCATTGGTGGAAGCTCGTCTGCATCCGCCTTTGAAGGAAAATGCCGGCTGCCATCTAAAGTTGTACCCAACTGTAGTTCACTGCACATCCGAGGGTCGTGCCCAAACTTAAGCGTTCTAACAACGAGGAAGCCACGCTCATAGGCAGCAGGGAAAAAAACGGAAATAAGCTGACAAACTACAATATTCGACTGTTCATAGTTAGCCTCGTCAAGTAAAAGATTTTCAAAGTACCTCGATTTCGAGCACACGTGAAATGGGGAAATTCTGACACTACGCAGCCGCTGAACAAGTTTACCATTGGTTGCATATATTTCTGCTTTGTTTGACAAATTACAACGTACATAGACATCTGGCTCATCCAGGTTTAAATTACTGGCAGCTTGACTTTCTGTTTGGCCTTTTGACTGAACGGTACATTTTCAACAATTCTCTCATTTAAAAAGCGGCAGGTTTTGTTTGTTAATTGATACTATGTGTGAAAGTGATCGCATTGGAATAATAAAATATATAAATTATTCATCAACCGTCTGAAGCCTTGGAACTAAATTATTAATTCTTTCAGACATTCCGCTCACAAAACAGAAAAGAAAGTCATATTGCGATTACTTTTCTGCTCAGATTGCTGACTTAGGCGCTCAAAGTTTCAGTGCTTTCCTATTTTTTTTTTCTTTTTTTACAGCGAGGCTGTTTATAGCTAGGGTTCCGTGCATTTTCCTTCTGCGTCAACGAATACGCAGATCCCGCGCGAAAGCGCTCGTGCCACTGCTACGCGCGTTCGTCGTCGTCTTCTTCCACAACTCGCTTGTCGGCGTCCCTCGGTTACGCATCTTGAGTGCATCAGTTATCAATGGGCACCATTTTTAAGATCAGTAGACTACCACGTAACTAATAAAGGTTTCACAAAGATTTGCAGCTGTGCGAACCGCGTCGGCCATGTATACGTTCACACCACCCTCTCTTTGTCGGCGTTCCTAGCGCTTGGGTATCTAGTAGTTTCCTTTCCTTCCGCTTTCCCTCGGTGGCGTTACCGTCGAAACGTCGCGCGTTTCTAGTTTCCTCCGGCTCCTCGGGGCTGCGGTCCGGTCGTCCACGCGAATGTACATAAAAAAAAGCATAAAGACAAGTTGCCGTTTTCTATTTTGAATTTCACTTCACTTCTGTCGTCGTAATGGGGAGGCCGCGTGTAGTCCGGACTTCCGACAAGCAATGCCCCTAAGTGCTGAGCAGCATCGCCGGTCATCCACCTTCACAGAGTGAAATGGCTCATGATATTTTTGAAGACGACTAAAGTCCTGGATTTCTCGAATAGTCAACACAGATTTCGTGAATAGTCAACACAGTTTACGATTCTGGCTCAGCAGCTTATACATACATGGAAATTCGGAAAACATTATTTGCAATAGCATAAAGATCGAACAAAGCTAACGTGTTTTTAACTGCACAGGAAAATTGTGCAGTATAATACTCGTATATACAATTTGCTTATAGAACATGAAATATTGCCACTCTAGAAAACATGAATTATTACCACACTACATGCCATGTTTGCTGATATTTCCTGTTTCGTACACGGTAGATTAGTTCATCCAGACATTAAGGCGCGCGGTTGATTGGTATAAACACTGAGATAGGCGGCATTGTCTAAGCAAAGTTTCGGAACAGCTTTTTCATTTGACACAATATAGGTTTGTGTCAACGGATGCGTTCCATTGTAGACCATTACCTGGAGCTCACATCCCTTATTCTCCCTTCAGCACTCTCCCGTAGGGGGGAATCTAACCTTAAAAGCTCAGACTGTATACAGACCGCCCTACATCGGCCGTTATACAATGAACTGGTTTTTAATAAATTAAGGGAAAATAAGGCATCCATACCATCATAGCAATTGCTACAAAGGAAACCCATACGGGTTACTCGAAAGAAGAGCCTAAAGTTGAAGATAATTTCGCCCTGGTCCGGGACTCGAACCGGGGACAACCTGCCACCTGCCATTTGTGAGCCGCCTGGTTAGCTCAGATAATAGAGGGGCTGCCCCGGAAAGGCCAGCATTACCATAATTTCGCTGAAGTTAAAGTAACGCCAGTCATAGTCATAGCGCCAGCAGTCATGCAGTGAGTGCGTGTGTGCACATGTGTGTGTGTGTGGGCGTGTTTAACTTTTCTTCTGCAGAGCATTCTCCTTTTTCTGGATCGTCTTCATCTTCTTGTGCTTTCTCAGTGTGAAACGTAGAGCTTAGCGAAACATATCGGCTTCCACAAAACCACAAGGCGCAGAATGTGTACAGGTCTTGCCCCGGTCAGTGAGTGCACAAGTTCTGTTCCTGATCCTTTGTAGCACTGGGCTGTACCCATGAACCACAAGTTTTCGGCTACTATATGAAGAACAGGCACATATAGCGCCCGCGCACACACACATACACACACACACACACACACACACACACACACACACACACACACACACACACACACACACACACACACACACACACACACACACACACACACACACACGCACACACACGAAATGATACAGAGCTAAAGGTTGAATACCCCGTAAAATAACAACTTTCAGAAACCAGCGTCGGCAGCCGCCAAACCGCGCCTTACGACACACGTCCCCAGTGGCTACGGCGTTGCGCCTATGAAAACACCGCAAAGCGCACCGCTCCGAGAAGTACCATAAATACGGTCGGAAACATGCGCGGTTTGTCCCCGTGTCCATGGACAGGCCATCTTAGCTTGACGTCATGCGTGCGCGGAGGGCCCTAGGCGACAACGCAGAAACCGTGGCTTCAGCGCTCATTTGAAGAATGTTGAGCGATGGTTCGACTAACATACGCTGCGCACGCCGGATGTTCCAGCGTAGAGTGTGGAGATTGAGGGCGCTTACGCCTCATATGTTACGGGACCTAATGGCTCTGGAATGGTTTCGTCCCGCGCCAGCCAGTCCCCAAGAAAAGCTTTGCTAGGCGCTTCTAGAAGGTAAAATACGTTTGTTGCGAATTGCAGGCTCTGGAATTCAAGAAACTGTGTTCGTTAAATTTACTTTCCAAAATGTAATTTAAATATTTGAAGTCTTTGTGAAAGAAATTGGACGCCTTCAGCGGCCGTACAAATAGAAAAATCGTTCACAGAACATTAAAAAATACTTCTATACGCGGTGATTGCCACATGGAAAGCAATATTTGGCACTGTAACACCATTCGACTAGAGTACAGAAGTGAGCCAGTTTGTGGATAGCTTTACGAATATTGCCTGTTTGTATGCGTTATTTTTCCGAAGTATGTCGCGGTCTCTACACACCATATAGTTTTACATCTTTCCCACAAGTCAGTGTAGGATCCCCACTTGACAATCAGTGTACGTATTCAGTTTCTCTTGCCCTGAAACCTGCTGTATTTGCCATGTTTCCAAGAATACAGCGCAGCGACAGGGATTCAGGTGCAGGCAAAAGTAACTTAAACGCGTGGGAGCTGTGGCCTAATTACATTCCAGTGACATCAAGAAACCTGGAGAGAAAGCAAGCAATTTAATGAAGCATACGCAATGTCCGGTGGTCATGGCCAGTTCGCCATACTCGATCTCTTTCTTTACACGCATATCAGAGCATCGTTCGGAGAGTGTTCCAATTGCTTCTGTATCGGTTTACTTACATTGCAGGCCTTGACAAGCATCTATTAAAACGTTTTTGTCTGGAAAAAGTTCTGAAAAGGCAATACGTCGAGTCGCTGGCTTCTTCAGAAAGCAATGCCAGCTTTGTTTTCAGTAAGCTAATAACATGCGCTTAGCAGACGCTGTCAAAACGTTATGACGTCACTAGGAGCCAGCTTAGCAATTACGAACCCGCCTTGCGTCATTGCGTCTATTCTTCATCCCCATGTCTCCGTTCTCTGGTGTTTCTGGTGTTCTCGAACTGTAGTATATAGGCTACAAGCGTGGGCCGGCTCTGTGAAAGAACGGGAAACGCCAGTTTCATGCATACTACGAACAAAGAAATTAAAGAAAGGAAACAGAACAGCGCCTTGTTTTTTCCAAGAGACTGGCGCAAACACGTCATTTGACTCAATTTCAGCTGGCACGTCAACAAAAAGTACGAGATGTGTGAACGACGCCGGTCGAAAGGCTTCCTTGTCCGCCGTCCGATGATGTCGCTGTGTGATGTCGCGTCAAACGTATACGTTCATCTGGTTTTAGCGCCATTCTGCTCTTCAAATTAAACGAACGCGGACATCCTCACTGCTGATTCACTCGGTTTATCGACAGCTAGAGGTCGTGCCTTCCTAATCCTGTAGCGACTCCCGGCCAAACCTCCTGCGGGTCCAAAACGCGCCGCGAATATGATAGAGCGGGGCGGATTGAGCCGAGGGCAACGCAGGGTGAGAAGATTGTGGCGGGTCACTCCGCGGCTTACACTGGAGTGCACATGGGGGAGGGCCACCGGCGGCCACGTTTCCGGGAGAGCAGCAGCAGCAGCAGTGCAGTAAGCGCGGCGCGTACACTACACGAGCGCACGTCCGGGCTGCATCGCGGCCCGCGCACAGCTAAGCCAACGGCGCGCCGCGGTAAAACGCGCGCGAACGTTTAATTCGTGGTGGCCCGCGGATGAGTCGCGCCCCGGCGCCTCGCGCGGCTTGCGCGGCGCAGCCATGCTGGGCTTTTTAGTCGCCCCCGCAGGGAACGGCGCCTGCCCGCTGTTTGCCGGACACCCGTAGGCCCAGCGAACGGCGCCTCCCGTGGCGCAAACGCCGAAGAATAATGGAACACGCGTTCCAGCCGTCGCCCGAACCACGGGGGCCACCACTGTGGTTATGTGCAACGCTATGGTACAGGAAACGCTCCTCTCCCGGAGATGTCAGATTTCATGCCGCGCAAGAGGTTCGCTCACGCGAATGAGCACCGCACACACGCACGCAGCGCCGCTTATATGCGCGCGCGCGTGGCACATTCGAAGCGGAGAGCGCCCGATTTCGCCCACGTATCGCCCGAAACGCGGTCGTAATAGCCGTGCCTCCATTAGGCACGTATACACCGACTCCGACGCGCACGCGCGCGCAGCGCGTGCGTGTAGACGCATCTTGCGGGCAGTGTAAAACGCGCGCGACCAATTCTCGCGGCTCTTATACAGGAAGCTGGAGCGCACTGTCTTAAAGCCGTCGAGTACGGATTGTGGCTTTGCGGTGCACGCAACTACCCGAAAAGTGCACAGCCAGGTTGCGCCAATTAGCAGTGCGTAGTATTCAATACAGTGTGTACGCTTTGTTTCGAAAGGTGAAGAGGGCAGGCAGCAGGAAAACGAGTGGGGCGGAGATTTAGAGACAATGCGCAACGGGGCCCACAGCTGACTCAGAGATGCGCACAGTACAGTACGTTATAAGAGCGGGACTCGTCGCAGTGAACTATCTACACGCAGCAGAGCCGGCACCGCAGTGGATTCGATACACGTCTATAGATAGGGTTCAGAGGTTTTCGGTTTCAAACGCGAGATTGTTCTTCGGCAGCATTGTGCGTGTGCCTTGTTGGAGGGTATGCACAATTCGGCGAAAGCCGAAACGATTCCTGCGAGAGTGGCCGAAGGAAACTGAATAAAACCTAACGCAAGTTGGCCGTCCGTCATGCGGCGAAAATAATTAAAGTGCACCCTTGTTGGTGGGTGCCAGCGGATGACTGAAGCCAGGCCACTGCGGACGCTTGAACCGGATGGCCGTGATACTGTCGCCCTGTTCTTTTTTTTTTTTTTTCTTTCTTTTTTTTTTTACTGCACGGAATCCGAACGCCCAAGTAGAGAAAGCGCAGGCTAATAATTTACTGTCAAGATAGAAAAACTTCTAGCAGGGGCACTGAGTTTGGCAACAGCTCATGTGCCGCGTAGACAATACGCACATAAAATCAACGTTTCACAGAAGCGCGTTCTTATGGGCCGTGGGCCCTCTTTATGCCGAGGAGATATCGTAGAGAAGGCACCCTTTCCTATTTTCGCTGTGCTCCTATCTTTTTTCGCGATATATACCGCAAAAATAGGAGGTGAACTAACTAGCCCACATTAAAATCTCGGTATCATAAGAGTAAAGTTTTGCGCCAGTTTCTAATTGGTTGTAAAATGACCAAAACACGGAAAACACGGAGGCAGAAATAAACACACATGGCGCTGTCTTTTTATTTTCTGTGAAAGACACTCAGCGCCATGTGTGTCATTCTTACCGTGTCCCCGTCTTCCGCACCGTGCTCGTTTTGCCATACATCGTATATTGTTAAATATTACGTATTTCTAACAAGCTGTAAATTTCATAAAGGGAGGCGCATCTAATCTCGTAAAAGAGAAAATTAATTGAATATGGCGTGACATCTGTGCACGTGCGTGCTCTGAAGCACGCCCCCAGCAAACACCGCATGCGTGGCTGTATGACCTGCAACCTATGGACAGAAACGGAAATTCCTGGACGGAACACTGCACAGAACAGACTCTTTCCTCGAACTACTATTTCGCAAGAAGCAGGCCACAGACCAAAGCAAAAATATTTCGTCGCTAGGAGGAATTTATAAAGAAGGCAGATTGCTAGGTTAAGAAATACGTAAATAACAAGAATGATTCCATTGATGCACTTGTGGTGTTACCACGTGATTTTTTTTTTCTTTTCTCCGTGCTTTAATATGGTGCGTATCTTTCTTTTTGAAATGGCTACAGGTTACATGGCCTCCTTACGTCAAACAAAGCATGACTGGTATTCCTTGTCTAGTTGGTACTCGACATTTTTTTCCTAGGACAACACCAACGGCGCATACTTCTTTGTCGTGGCACTTTCTGGTGTAGCTTCTTTCTATTTTTCATCGCTCAGCGACATACATGTATTTATGTGCATGTCCTTTGTATATGGCTCGGTTCTGCGAACGTTTTCATGTCTCTTCAGGAGCACTTCCCATTGCCGAGGTTCAACGCCGTGGGGAGGCCTCGTTTTTAGAATCACTGACGCGTGCCGCGGCGGCTGCCGCGCATCCGCAATTCGACGAAACCATGGCAATACGCAGCGACGCACATTGATATGTGCATGTCGGTGGTGTCATTAGTCATGCACATTATTATGCGGGCTGCTGATGCGCGTACCAGCGAACGGTAATGCAGTATGCCCTTTCGAATCGTTCCTTGATCCAGCAGCTGCCAGTAGTCCCCTCATGCATTCGATGACGACTTGAAGACCGTCGGCTGGCGGTCGACATTAAAGACGACGTTGTACAGGCGTCAGGTCACAGTGGCTGCCTTTGCCGCGGGCGAGACAGAACGCGTACGCCCGCACGCGAAGACTCACTCACACACTAACTCACTTACCTTCACCCACGCCCAAGGACGGAATCGAATTTTTTTTTATTGAAGTTTTCGTTTTCGCTCACCGGAAACGGATCAGTTCCGCTTCAACTCCGGAGTGAAAAATTTACGGTTAAAACCGGTTCGAAACGGTTCAAGCTTATTTGCCTATGCGAATAATAATTACCGGAAAACAGCAATTTTTTTTGCAAAACCTCGGCGCTGTACTGAATGCCGCACGTACGCGCGACGACCAAATATTTCGGGGCACGAAATCTGAGAAAAAAGCTGAATATCTCCGCAACCTCACAACGCAGTCTGATATTTGCCATTTGGGCCTCGAATAAAATATGCTAACAACAGTGTCGTATACAGTTTTGCTGGCTGCTATTACGGGCTGCTCGGGTTTTGAACGTTTTCGGAGATCACGCGGTTCGCAAACTTTTGTGGCCGGGTTATATTTACAAGAAAATTACCCAGGTCCAACACTAATGCTGAAGTCTCTGTGAAGCGAGGCTTTGTTGAGGGAACGAGAGAGAGAGAGAACGAGACAGAGAGAGAGGGTAGAATATAGTGAGGAAAGGCAGAGTCATCTGCTCTACAACTCTGCTCGTGCAGAAAGCGAAGAGGAGAAAAATAAGGGACTGAGGAGTAACAGTGTGGACAGGAGTTATGATGCGATTATATATACGTTCGTATTGGAAGGGCCCGTTCACAGCCTTGGAAATAGGCGTTTCTTAACAAAATATTTTAAGACAGCCTTGATGGACCGCTTCGTTTATAATAAGTCCAGTCAACGGCCCACTAATACTTTTGTCACTGAACATCATCTTCTTAATGACGCTAACGAAGAGATGAATGCCTGTCGTTCCCAGTCATACTGTGGACAAGCAATATGTATATGGGCTCCACCATGTCAGTCACGTTGCACGCATCATAGCCTGGCGAGTCCGTGCGTCGGATACGATGCAAATATTGATGCATTAACGCAATAACTAGTCTGCCCCCGATGCGATACGTTGAAAACGGTTCTAACGGTGCTGATACATTTCACCAGGGGAGATGGTATATATGTACAATTGAAGTAGCATGACTGATCCATACGCGCAGGCATCGCATGGATGAGGAGTTCTGGAAAAGGTGGCCAACGTGAACCGAAAACGGTTCATTTTTCTTTCAGTTTTACTCCGGCGTGAAAAAACAAAAATGAAACGTTCTGTTTCATTTGCGACTCAGCCACCATAACGTTGACGTTTCCTTTTCGGGTTTTGGTTCAATTCCGGTTTGATACCCTGCCCGCAGCCCCCCCTCCCCCTTAGGATGCCTTGATGCGCTCGCTCTCCTCGCGCATCAAGGCACCCTTGGAGGAGAGAAAAAGCGAAGCATTGCCTCACGGCAAACCCACCGAAGTAAAGAAAGTACTGCGTGCGCTTCAAACCGGCGCTTGAAAACTGTAATTGCGGCGCAGAGGAAACTTGTGCACTGGCCAAATATATATCCGTCACTACTCTGATGGCCGATTCGTAGATAAAAATTAATAAGCACACATGGTCTTTGCAATACCATCGCTACTTTAAAAAATGCCTTAAGTTAAACTCCATTAAGAGGATTCGCTTCTATTCAACTTTTCCTTAGCAATCGGTCCTGTGTATTTTGCTTTTGTAATATCTATCATAGCTATTTTTTTCTGATCGTGTACTTCTGTTGCCTACTCCCCTGCGTAATATTGTGGTTCTGGGGCAATACTAAGTAAGCAAGTAAAAAATAATTAAATAAACAAACAAATAAGTTGCTCAAAGGATCTGTCCTCTCGGTCTTTCTATTTCCAAAACTTTTTGCGCTACTTTTCAATAAGTTTAACGATTAAGTCGGAGGCCGTTAAAGCGCGATTACTCGACAATTTTTTTTTTCAGTAAACGTCGTATCACACTAGCCTGAAACGTATCAGGGGCCCTATCGCGTAAAACTATTCCAATCTCCTGACGTTAAATTTACGTAACCACCGACGCAAGCATCGGGCGTTAACCCGCAGCATTGTTTAAAAAGCTCAATCGAACGCGGTCATCGTTTATAGAAGATCACTTATTTTGCTTTCAAAGCGAATAGCATTGCGTACATTGAGCAGATTTTTTAATGAATTGGCTGACAAGAGGTGAAGCGCACGCTCAAGTGGAGAGCGTTTCGATGGAGCCCACCCAGCACAGTGAAAGTATAGATAACTGAATGAAGAGGGGGATGCCGGCGTCTGCGATTGGACCGGTGGCTGATCGAAAATCGTGGCGGCGTTCAAAGGAAGGTCAAAAATGCCGCAAGAACGGACCCTCAGCAAAGAATGGTTGGTAGAGCGATGTGGTATATTTGCCGAAAGAGCTCGATAACGTTATACTGCCACGCAAAAATTTATATTACATGCAAATAAATCCATTCTCCCCGACAGCTCCGAGTAGCCAGTGCCAGAGCGATCGGCGGGCAGCCATCTTCTATTCCCTTCGGAAAGGGGCAGCCACCGGTAATTCAGAGAAGAATTGCAGTTTTGTTCGGCATATTAAAGCACGTTTAATGCGTACATGTCACTTTGAGAAGTTGACTTTCGCTGTTTTATGACGTCACGTGTCAGACAAGCGAAGTGGGCGCAGACCGAAAACGTTTGACCGAGAGCATAGGTAAAAAGTGGAAAAAATTGTCGAATCAGAAATCATTATTTTCCTTTCGTTTGATAAAATCATGCATAATCAGTGTGCATCAGATGGGGGGCCTATCGCGGTTTTCGTGACATCGCGTGACAAACATGGGAGGAAGGGGTGGTCAGAAATGTTTTTTTGTCCGATCGTGGAGGTCTCGTTGCATAATTGGAATAGAAAACTTTGAAATAGCTTTCCGTTACAGCAGCCCAGGTTTGGCCGAAAGTCAGAATAACGCCAGCATTTTTTTTACTGTATCGCTGACATACGTAGTCGAACTACTTTAAGCGCGCCAATAAACCCTACCGCAGCCGTCTGGCGACAGTGTCGGCGATTTCATTTTTATACACCAACTCATATGGCGGCACCGCCACGTCTTCATGACGTCACGTTCCGCAGCTTTGTGCAATAGCATTGCTCCAAGAGCCGGCCGGCTGGCGCATCTGAGAAAGAGCGTTCACGCGATCACTAAGGACCTTTCGGGAGTTTTCTCCGAAATGTGAGATACTGTGCTGCCCAAACACTCGTTGCAGCAGCCGTACACAAACCTTCTCCCATTCGAACTTTCCCCCTCCTCCGAGCGCCGTCCTGGCGCTGGCTCGGTGATGACATCATCCGGGGCAAAGCACAAGCTCCACGCCAGCAGAGACGGGGCCGCGGCAGGTGTTCGATGCCACGGCAGCCGATGCTCCCGTGTACGACGGCGCGGGCGAAGGGGGGCGTTTACGGTTCACGGCCGGTTTATGTTTGTGGCTCACTTCGTACACAACAGTCCCGCGCGCGTTTGATGCGTCTCATAGCTGGGCAACGGCGTTAACGGACAGTATGCGAACTGGACAGGGTATCTGGGTTTGCGTGCGCCGCCGAGGCAGCTGTGTGACTCATTCCCTACCATCGGATCGAAAGTATGCGTTCAAAGAAGGGCAAATTACATTTTAGCACGCCAAGACGAAGTGCAAGTGATACCAAAGCACTGCATGGCGTCGCATTGAAGCTCTACACAGTTTGTGCATCAGTCCTTTGAGCTTCAGGTTTTCTTTGACTGGAATGGCTTGGCTACCGTGTATTATATGATCGGCAGTTATAGTTCATATGATTTGTTTCTCTCGTTAGTAAAAGGAACACCGGCAGAAAGATGAATTCGCACGTTCGCTGCGGAAGCAGGGGAATACGCGTTGCATGTGTAGAAAATTGTTCATTTGAAAAGTTCACTAACAACTGTTTTCCAATTGCCTCGGCTTGTGGCAAATGAAACACCGTGTACTGGCAGTCTTGCGTAATATCGCAGGCACCCGTCTTCCCAGGCCGTTCACATGTAAGCGCAATGATCGCAGGAGCAAAACTACGCGTAGAACTACTAAGGAGACAAACAATAAAATCTCTGTTCACAACATTGAGGAAGCGCTAAGTTTTTGGTACAGGTGATCGTCTTAAAGCATTCATTTTTCGCTCATGCCACTGATGAGTGGAATATCTTTCTCCAGTATACGTTATAGATTGCCGAAAGGTCATAACTGGGTGGAAGATCCTTCGTGACAATTGACAAATCTAGAATGTCAATGTCGACGTACGAGTATATTCAACCCCAAGTCTATGAAATCTGCGTCCTCGGCTTCCTCCATACCGTCGCCTATGAATCCACCGTGCCCTCTCTAATCCGAGAAAACTTACGTAGCACTTGTTATCCTCCCATCCCTCTCTCTCTTACCTATTATCCTCAATACGACAAATAGTGAAAGTCCCCTCTTACATTAATACACGCAGTTTTAAACTTCAGCGCAGAAAATATGTCATGATGTTATTAGTCGCATTCTTGAGCATATATTAAATTGTTTCCTGGCACAAGGAGTATATCCTAAGTGCAGGCTGGTAGCTAAAGTTGCCGGTGTTTTTTAAGCAAGGACACCCCGACAACTTGGGTAATTGTCGTAATATATCGATCCTGCCCGTGTTTTCTAAATGCTTAGAGATTTTATTTGCGCCTGTAGCAGTTTTGTGATGAGAACAGCCTAATAAATTCGAGCTAGCATGGCTTTCGAAGAAGTATACCATCGAGATAGTCATTTTATCCCAAAAGCAATTCAAACCAAATTCTATTGAATAAAAGCAATTTACTCTAGGCATTCTCATATATTTTTTTTTTTCAAGAGCCTTTCATTGCTTGAATCACAGAAAACTACCGGCTAAGCTTTAATTTTATGAATTCGGAGGCACGTTCTTAAAAAAGTATTGATATCATATCTTAGTTTTCGCTTTCAGCTAATGAGCATGGATGGCGAAGACTCAAATCTTAAATCCATATCTACAGGTGCATCTCAGGGAAGTAACTAGGGTCACTGCTCAGTACCTAACGATTGGTCTGCTGCAAACTCATTGAGAATGAATACAAATAAAACTAAAGCTATACTTTTTAGAGCCCGTAACAAGCTTAATTACACTCCGAATCTTCATCTAATGATTGAATCGTTACGAATTCAGAAAGTTACCACGGTAAAATCACTCGGATTAATCTGCAAACACCTTTCTTTGAACACTCATACTGACATGATGGCTGGTAAGCTTTCAACGGTCATTGGTGTACTTTCAAGATATCGCTACTTCATGCCGCAGTACACGAAAAATATTTTATATATTTCACAGTTTTTTTTTTTTTTCTGTCACTAGCTACTGCACGTTATGGAGCACGACAACGTTTTGTAAACTAAATTGTATGAGTCCTCTTCATAAACGAGCAGTTCCAAACACTGTTTATCTTCCACAGCGTGACCACACTCCAGATACTCTGAGGGCACTTGGCAACACCAAAATTCAAAATTATATAACAGTACGTTTCTCAGACGCCATAATTCAAAGTAGAACACATTCCTAATACAGTTGTCCATCTTGAAACACAAGCAACATACTGAAGACACATACACTGTTCATTAATGGATGCAACCTCAGATGAGAGTGACCTATGCCTATTAAATATTATTTTACTGTTTACTCAACCTACTAGAAAATTCGTGCAATGATTGACGAGCTTCCGTTGTTATTTAAAGTCGTATCATGCATCAATTATTTTATTATTTGTTTGTTTACTTTATTAAATGCCTATTAATGCTGTTATTATTCTTCCGTTTGTAGCGCTTTTGCAGAAATACTGCCCACTGTCACGTGTACGTTCCAAAATGTATCTCATGTAGATCGAAAACCAAGTGTCTGTATTTGGATTTAGGGGTGTAGGAGACCTCTAGTCGAGCCTGTATAAAAGCTTTTTGTCTACTACACCAAGCATCCAGGCGATGTCAATAAATACTTGACTTAGTTTCATTTGACTTGTTTTGTAATAAAAATTGTTCCTCATCACCACCAGCAAAGTCATTTTTATGAGTCGATTGTTCATTGTCTTCGACCTTTTCATTTTTCTTATCATGTTAGATTCTTTACGTTTGTACGATCCCCGCCTTGCCTGAAATATTGCCTTATCGCCGTGACAGGAAATAAACACGATTCCTTGAGCACAGGGCAATGCCGTCAGGAGCGACTCGAGGGTATCGATCCCCGAACAGCGCTCACGATTCCTCGCCTATTTCCCGCGCCCCATTAAAGAAGGAAGAAGAGGAAGACCGCTTCCCGAGAGAGAGAGAGAGAGAGAGAGATGGCGGTGAGGACCAAAATGAGCGGGAACACTCGGAAAAGAAAAAAGAAAAGTGGAAAGCGAAAACTGCATCGGGTGCGATCATTTCAGCGACGCCAAGCAACAGCAAAGAAAAAAGAAAAGAGGAAGCGAAAGGAAGAGAAAGTAACGGGGGTGCGGTAGGGGAAGGGAAATTTGAGGGAGCTAGACAATGCAGATCACGTTTTGTGTCCCCGACTTCCCCTGCATCCCCACCCTGGTGAGTACTGGGGAGAAGGTTGTACACCGGCAAGCAGGTATTTGGGCAGGAGACAGCGGGGGGTGTTTTCGGGAGGCGGGACTGCAGCTCAGGCGCGTTTTACCCGTCGGCGACGTGCCTGGCTCTGTCACAGATTTTATGACGACGGCGTGACGCCGCTGCAGCGCTACTGGTGTACCGACCGCTAGCCGGTGAGCTTTGCTTTGCGCGAGGCTCAACAGCCGTGGCGCCCGGATTGGCCGCGCAAGCGCCAAGCGGTTCTGGAGAGAAGCACTGACACACAACACGAGCGCAGACAACGCCTTCGTTGTTGTAGTTGTTGCTGTCGTCGTCATCGTCGTCGTTGTTAAAGTATGGAGCTCCTCGGCTGCGGTAGGTAGGCCTCTCAGCCTTCTATCATCTCAGGGTGTACTGGTGCAGTTCCTTCGGCTGGACGAATCCACCCCTGCAGAAGCCGTGCTTCAGAGTTATTTTCAGGCACTCTCCTTTTGCGTGGAGGAAAGCCCAGGGGCCATATTCACAAAAGCTTTCGCGTTCGTAAGTCCTCTTTGCCACTGACCACCTGCTTTCGCTAATAACGTGTCCTCCATCATGATTTGCTGAAGTTTCATCTTACCAACATTCATGAATAGCGCAAGGGCTTAATAGCGTGAGTGTTAATGCCTGCGCTGAAATTTGGTGTGTGAACGTTCCTTAGGTTCTCGAATATAATGAACTGATTTAAGGTAGTCTAAGGTAGTTTAAGGTAGTTTAAGGTAGCGATAAGGTAGTCTCGCTCAGTACGTGACATACTCCGCGACGCCATGGGCAGCTCTTGAAAGTCGTGCCCTTCTGGCCATAGGCACAAGTGATGGTCGTGCATCCATTTACCCATTTGTCCTTGAACGTTGTGACCATCTTTTCGTGTACCAAAGCAGCGACTTTACAAACTGACGAGCCAGATTTGTTATTTGAGAACTGCAATCTACAGGACTTGCGGAAATTAGTGCTTTCACTTTTGGTGCCCTCGAAATATCACGTTAATTATCCACAATAATTACTCGTCTTGCTTAAATTTAAGATATCCACTGTATGTAGAAGGAGCGTTAAAATATCTTACTGCACAAAGGTGATCCAATTCTTTGAACGGTATGCCTCGAGTGTACGTTTCCTCTCGAAACAGGAAGAAGAAAAAAGAATGTGCTGCGAAAATTGATGCTGCCTGCGTACATCCAAATTATAACTTAGCGCGCAGAAACAGCCACTATTGGGTCGGTAATATTGTTAAAACTAAAGCTGCGTCAGCCAAAGCGATAACTTTCACCACGCGCACCCAGAGTGCCTGAAACCAGGTGTAAAAACCTCGGTAACGGGAAGCCGGCTGACAAAGCTCCGTTGCTCCTTTTTACCCGCCGCGGGCGCCTCCTATATAATTACGGTCGACCGACAGGTTCCTTTCTGGAAGGCTGGCTTCTCCGCCGAAAGCCGGAGCGATCGGGAGAGAGCGCATTTCTGGGTGCCCACTCTCACTCGTAGCCACCGTGGCGTGCTGGCAAATGGGGAGGGCGGAAGCACCCGGCCTGCCGCCTTCATATTTCTCCCCGCCGCCCGGCCCCTCTCCAGCTCCTTGACTTCGTCGGCCCTGGTTGCCGAAGATCGCGGGGCGGCCGAGATCGATAGTGTCTAGCTGCAGAGCCGACGGCGGCGTCGGGGGCTTCCCGCCCTTCGGTTGCCGCTGGTCGCCTCAGAGGAGGCACCACGGCAATGCACGTGCTGCGCTATATAGCTGGATGCCCCAACAAACGCCTCGAATCGACTTTTGGTTCTTTTTGTTGTTTTTTTATTGTTTTGCCGGCGGAAGGCGGTGGCTTCTTGTTCCCGGCCGACTCGTGTGTACGCGCCGCTTCATTTGTTGTCGATTACGGTCGCAATGCACGCCGCGCCTCCCTCGGCATCGGCGGCAGCAGGCCGCATGCAGAGACCCCTGGGGGTCCGGCTGCGAAAGTGAGACGGCCGCACGAAGTCGTTCTGTATCTCTCTCTCACTCTCACACTCTCTCTCACGCTCATCCCAAGCTTTTTTTTTTCTGTTTTTTACAGCTTCCTCTACCACGTAAACAACGTTCGAACGCAACTTTGTTGCAGCTTCAGTCACGTGATTCGGCATGGCGGGAAGGAACGCTGAAGCAAAAAAAAAAAAAATCAGCTGGGCCTCCAACTTCAATCGCAATTAAAGCTGCGCGAATAAGCGATGTACGAGGGGCTAGCCTCGACACCCATGCCGCGCCCAGAAAGCGAGCGCTCGTTTCGTCTCGCGGGAGTGTCTTCGGTGGGTAGCGCGAGCACAGCGATACACAAGCAACCGCTTCGATGCAGCGTGCCTAGAGCGAGAAACCAGGCCTGGCTGTAGCTGGAAAGCTGTGAAATTCGGGACGTGTTACCTCCCAAAGCTTATGACCCACCTCGGAATCACGGAGGGCTGTTCGGTCGGTGGCACGCACAGACAGTCCTTTTTACCTGTGCCCACCAATGAAGAGTATATCAAAAGCCCCGAAAGCCTGGGTGGATGCAGTGACTGGCAAACGTACAAAAGAAGACGTAAAGGTTCAGTACGGACTAAGCATAATGGAGATAGACGCCGATGTAGCCGGAGATATCGACAAATGGAGGGTCGCGGAAGACTGAGCAACATGCCAGGCTGGCGTCCAAGAGAATGGCAGCTGAGTTGGAATCCAGAGTTGAACCAATTCAGACACTTGGCTGGTAGCCAAGAATTTTGAGAAATTAAAATAGAATGCGATAAAGAAAGGTCCCATGCATGCACACTGATCCGCGCGCTTACCCTTTGGTATAAGCAGTCTATCATCCCTCGATATCACGGTCACTAATGTCCTTCCAGCATATCACCAACGAAACACAATCGCCTTTTGTACTCCACAGCAACAAAATATGGCCAAGCGAATGAGCTTGATTAGAAAGCAGAAAGCGAGGAACGGTAGTGGAAGTCGACGTGCTGTACAACACAGTGTAACATGCTTTGGCTACTACAGCATGACAACGGCTGGCCCTGTGTACTCTATAGCTCACCCTACTCTCAGACCTTTCCGAAAGTGTCATTCCAGCTTTGCGCCAGCAAATATTGACTTGGGGCCGGAGCAGTCTCGCAGAAATACATAGGACCAGGAAAGGAACGCACATGAAGAAGCCGTCTTAACTGCTTCGCAGCCCCGCAGAAGGAGTGGCGTAAAAAAAAATGAAGAAAAAAGAAAACACGCGGGAAGTATTTCCGGCACATTTTCGCCCTGGTGTCACGCTGCGTCGGTGTGCCTACTTAACGTTACACTATGGCTGCGCTTTCATCCTTCTCGAAATGTGTTTCGTGTAGTTACCGTACTTCATGATGAGTACTTCGGTCATGATTGTAGCATTGTAATGACGCAGTTAACGCCGCGCGATGCCATGACGAGGTTAGGTCGGAAATACGTTCCATGTGCATGGTTAGCACTTCGCGCGCAATCCAGGCCACAGAGCGGGATATAAGTAATCCAAGCCACGGGGTGAAAGCAGGTGCACGTTGACTTCGCGCCGGCGAGAGGATACGCCTACCCGCTCTCATTCCCAATATATTACGCATGCGCGTGTGAGCGCAGTAGTCGTTCCTTGCAAACACCGGTGTTGATAAACAAAGCAGTGTGATTAGTCTTTGCCGCAGATTTTCGTATTCGCCCCGGCGCTCACACCCTGTCAGTTTAGCACTCCCGCGAGTTTCAGGTACGCAGAAATAATGACAAAAGTGGACTACATCACTAAATGGTAATTCGTTCTATCGCGTCGTATCACGAAACCCGTTGTTACTCTTCCATCATGTGCGTTTCTTTTTTTTTTATTTGTTTTTATTGACGCCTGCATTCCGAACAGGGAAAGAATGAAACGAAAACACTCCACAGAAAATCGTGCACAGCACTTCGCACTCTCGGAACTGCACTCGCATATTCACCTTCGCTCGTTTGAAGGCCAGTAGCACGATCCAGCCACTCATCCACCACGGCTGCTTTGTTGCGCGCAAGTCCTAACATCGTGCACAGTAGGCACACGCTCTGCAAATGAATCGGCAGCCGCCGATTCAGATACCGGTTGATCGATCGCGATACATTTGGTGTCAGTGCCCGTCTCATGCATTTCGTTGTGGCATAAATCTCGGCAGGCAGCACGCTGGCCGGCTTTACGTATATTGGAGATGGCAGCACAGATTATGCGAGAAGCGAGGTGGGCGGTGGCTAGCCGCTACACTTAAGCTATGGTACCTTGCTACGATTGAGTGTTTGATAAGAAACGGCGAATGAATACCGCCTTCGCTTTTCAAGAGATGCTATACGCCAGGTTATGGCGTACAGACGTTGGTTATTATTACGAAGGCCTGACAACAGATACCTTTTTCTCTGTGTGTGTCTTAAACTTCTTTTGCGTGACATGAGTTTTAATAAAATGGTAATTCAACAGAGAACGTAACCAAAGCTTACGCCGAGCTGTAGCTGGCTTACCTCGAAATGAGCATGCAAGCTGCGTTGTACGGACGAGTGGCCACAGTGTCTATTATCACAATGCAGAGATATTAACGTCCAGGCGAGAGCAAGCTTTTCCGAGATCTCGCCTCGCATTCATTTCAAGCAAAATGCGCGCAACGATGCCAGATGCTCGCTTTCTTAACCCGTTGAGATCGGCATTTATTCATTCCGCAATACGTTGCTTCATGCATGATCAAGTCCCGCCGGCAATGGTAATCTTCTCGGATGAAAGGAACGATAGAAGTATTTGTAAAAATGTATAGTTCAGTTGCAATGTGCCTCGCTGTATCAATATTTCTCAAAAAGTGAAAAAAAAAAGAACAGACGAGAAACAGCAGCAGTAAGCTCAGCTCGCGGTCTAATGTCGTCCAGGTCGCAGTGATGTCAGCCTCAAATAGCTGTGACAGAGACTCGTATTTCTTTTTATTCATTCCTAATCTCAAAGGAGAACTAACATTCCTAGCCCTAGCGAACAAACTGGCTTAAAGGTGTTGAAGAATTACTTTTGCGAAACTGGCACCATTAAACAGTGGATAAATGACATCAACAAAGAAAGACATTGCAATACTACAGGCGAGTATCAAAGGCGTGAACATCGAAGATCATGCGCAAGCTCAATGAAATACGTTAATCTCAGCGTAAATGAGGGTTTTTCTTTCTCGTTGGAGGTCAGCTGCATGCCAAAGAGTTCATAATAAAAAGAAACTCCCAAAACTGCAAGAAAATTTCTGTAGATGACTGCGACCTTTTATGAAATTCACATCGAACACTGCCCGGGCAGTCATAGTCTGCCACAACTGTTCACAAGTCGCCAGCACATGTCTGTGCATATACATGTGCACAGAGGGCCGCTCCCTAGATAATTATGTTACCTTCAAACACCTTTCGTGCTTATTAAAGTTACCTCAATTCATAGCTAAAAATTCTGTAAAGCTTGCGACGCTGTAACTATATACTGCAGACGCAGATCATCTGCTTGTACAGCAATAGTTGCGGAGGCTGCGTTAACGACAGCGCGAAGGATATGGCGCAAATCTCTTATTAACTGCAGACACCGTGCAAGAAACTCTTGGGCGGCCTCCACCCGTTGAAGACACTGCCCCGGCGTCGGTGGAACTTTCTGGCACAGCCCTATACCTGTTCTCGCTGACCATCTGCTGTCGGTGTACGGGGCGTATCTCAAGCAATAGCGACACCCGAAAAGCCGAGAAAGTTGCTTATAGCCCGGTCGCTCAGCACACCAAAGGCTCGCCGGCCACATAAATCCCCATTAGGGGCGGGGCTCAAGCCACGGCGTCTCTCCGTCTCCTCTCGTGCCAGGGAGCAATTGATCCCCGCCGTATGCTGGTGAGGCCGAAGACAGGGCCTCGACTGCCGGGTGCGTACGCAGTAGCAAAGGATTCGGCGCGTACGGCCATGCACTCTCGGGCGGGCAGAATCGGCACGCAAGCCATTGGATATCGAGTTGAGAGAGACTGCTTCACAGGCACCGCGAAAACCGCACGTTCGCGCGAGTGCTATCAGCAATCAGTACGGGCAGATTACCTCTAAGATCAAGCTAGTCACTGGACGCACTCTTCGGTTCGGCGCGCCTTCTGTGCGCTGTAGCGGGGCAGGAAGCAGACAGCTCGCTGACCGATCACGGTTCCGAGAGGCTCAACAATGAGAAGAAGAGGAACTGGTGTTAGGCGTGGCTGGCCGGTTACCCGCTGCCTATTTTCTCCTGGCTTAGTCAGTGACTTGCCTTGTCCTATTTCATCAAGTTCGGCAGCAGTAGTCCCGGACGCAGCGCGCTTCGATATTTAATGCGACGACAGTGAGAAAAGACAGCGAAAATAATGCATACAATGGCAGGGAGCTCAACCAGAGGTGGTTCCTCAGTGGGGAGGTGTTCGTCTTGGCAAGTACGCAAACAAGGTGAAATACTCGTTGCTCCGTGCAGACGTACAAGCAGGTGGCGCCTCTCTTCATGTTAAAAAAATGCTTATGTTTTACGGGCCAGAACCACGATAGTATTATGAGGCACTCCGGATCAATTTTCACCGCTAGTCATTCTGTAACGCGCAGGCGATGCACGGTCCACGGGTGTTCCTTGCATTCCCCCCCCCCCCCCCCCCCCCCTTCGCAATGTGATCGCCATGGCCAGAATGTTATCCCGCGCCCCTCGGGTATCTGCGATACCTTGGGAAATGGGACTCCCGGGAACTCGATTACCTGCTGTTAATTTGTAGCCTTGACAATAATGGGCTGAAGTA
The DNA here is from genome assembly GCF_023375885.2 of Dermacentor andersoni. Taxonomy (NCBI): domain Eukaryota; kingdom Metazoa; phylum Arthropoda; class Arachnida; order Ixodida; family Ixodidae; genus Dermacentor; species Dermacentor andersoni. Next base: position 73,139,433 of record NC_092818.1, read on the forward strand.
AGAACCACTCATTAGTAGAAACAACTGGCCAGAAGGCTAAAAAAGTAAACAATTCAGTGTCGTTTATTATTCTCTGTACCGTATTTTCTGTCAATTCGTTCGTTCGTTCTTTCGTTCGTTCGTTCGCTCTTTCGTTCGTTCGTTCGTTCGTTCGTTCGTTCGTTCGTTCGTTCGTTCGTTCGTTCGTTCGCTCGCTCGTTCGCTCGCTCGTTCGTTCGTTCGTTCGTTCGTTCGTTCGTTCGTTCGTTCGTTCGTTCGTTCGTTCGTTCGCTCGCTCGCTCGCTCGCTCGCTGGCTCGTTCGTTCGTTCGTTCGTTCGTTCGTTCGTTCGTTCGTTCGTTCGTTAACAGAGTATAATTGGACATTGCCGGGTCCAAATACGGGCATAATGTTATCTTATGGCACGACTGCCAAACGCATGAATACCACATCAGGAATGCGCAGCACCACGCCAAACTGCGAGGCTTTCATGCACTCTCATCGAACTACGAAGTGTCGGGTGTGTACCATCTCTTCTTTTTTTCGAACAGGTGCAGACGCGCGGGCGACAAGTTTCGGTCGTCGACCGACTCACTGTGCAATGCTTCCCCAGTTCGAGGCACCCATCGGACACCCACGTAAGGCTATAAAGAAATCTTAAGAGGGCCGACAACACCGCCTATAAGCATAAAGCTACAAGCGTATACAAGCGTATCTGCTATATGCAAATGACCGGTCCTCTCCAGCTGGCCCGTAAAAGAGCATAGGCCTCGGATTTCTCACAGCCTGCTAAATGTGTCGTGAAAAGAAACAAGCGTCCCTGCTATAAACGCCTCTGAGCGAAAGGCATGCGGCACACGCCCCATCGCACAAACGAGAGCGTTCGGGGACGCCGTAATTCTCAACTGGAAGAAGAGGCCTCTCGCAGCGCTCCGCGCATGCAGCTTGGACGTGTATACTTAGCCGCGCCAATCGCCCGAGGGTTGCAGTCGTCGGCAAAGACGCGAGCGAACGCTAATTAAACGAGACTCGAAGCGCTCGGCAGCGCCCTCCGCCTCAAGAGATAGAGGATAGCGGCGTTGCTCGAAAGCAAGGGTGGAAAATATCAGTGCTGGGCGGCGGCGGCGGCCGTGCGTGTGTTGTGTTGGTATCTACACGCGCATGGCGTGCCGCACGAGAAACGCGACTCGCATTCTAAGCGAGGGCGCAACCTCCGCGTGGCTGACCGCGTGTATGATGAATATCCCTCGTATACGAATGTATAGTATTTGTTTGCGTACACGTCAGGAGACTTGCCTCTTGGAGTGCGCGCGAGGCTTCGCGCACCCATCGGACTACACGCTGAGGCACCCGGCATAGAGGAACAACAAAAAAAGAAATGAAGAAAAGAAAACATCTGGGAGATTCGCGACTCTCGTATGCGAGCCTAGCACGAACGCCCGAGATCGGGCCTCGCGCGGGCGGAGACACGCCTTTTCTGATGAGCGTGATAGTCCTTTGATGTACGTTCGTGTGCCCGCCCGCAGGCGTTGTCGCCGGACAGTCGGTGGCCAGGGTGAGTGCCGCCTTCCTGGTATACGGCAGACAGAGCGCGGCCGCCACAACACTGCCTCCCTCCCGTTCTGCACTCCTTCCTGTTCCTCCTATATAACGCAGCTCACTCATAGAAGAAAAGAAGGGGGGGGGGGGCGAAATCGGTGCAGCAGATGGAGTGCCCGGCCTGTTTTGTAGCACAAGCGCGGCGGCGACCTTTCTACTATACGATCGCAATTTCCTGCGCGCTCGCGTTTCGGAAGGCCAGATTCGGTGCGTGGGCCACGCGCGGCGGGCCCGAATTGGGGAGGAGGCCGCGGGCTGCGTGCTCGAGTGCCGAGGTCCGTCGCTCTAGCCACACTCCGCTAACGAGCCCCCGCCGTCGACCTAGGGGGCGTGAGTTTCGGGCCCGTTCGTGTGTGTTTTTTGCCTGCCTGGACATCGTGTTCTACGTGTGTGGAAAGCATAACGACAGCTGCGGATGCAGTCAGCCCCTGCAAGCCAGCAGACACGAGCACACACGGTGCTTCGTGTCCCTGGATGAAAAAAAAATAAGAGGAAAAAAAGAAGAAAGTAGAGAAAGAAATAAACGTTATCTTTCTTCCACTGCGCGCCCTGGTGGGCTGGTCTGCGCGTGAATCGTGTGGGCCGACGTTTTTTGGGAGCACCAATTAGGCGCAATTAATTGCCGGCCACCGACAGCCACCTCCCGCATCGGCCCCTTCGAGAGGGGCGCACACATTCTTCCATTTTCCCATGGCGTCTGCGTGTGTGCGAGCTTCTGATTGGCCGCGCTGCGAACGCTCTACGGAATACACAAGAAGGAATAAGAAAGGAAGGTTTGTCCTCTTTCTTTCCATTTAGCACTGGCGTTTTGAGTCGGACGAGCCCCACGCGGCAATGGTCGGCCACGGACAAGGAGGTCCTTGGCCACGGAGCCTTGCTGTATGAGCGAAGCGTGACGGTGGGCGAAGCCAGTAGCAGCGGCGTTTGGTTTTGCGTCCACTAATCAACGTCTGTAGTCCTCTGTGGTCGACGTATTGAGCGGTCAATAACGCCGCCTCCTCATCTGCGTACTAACACATTGGCAACGTCTATGCCGCAAGTGCCACAATGTTAGTGCCATAGAGATCGACGAACTATTGTTCCATGGAGGCGTTTCTAAAGGGGCCCTACCAAACTCATGACCCTGAGTTCTCTGAAATTGCTCGCCAGTCTGTTAACGGTTACGGTGGCCCGTTAGCGGGGCCGCTTAGAAAACGGTCGATATTGAAATCAGCGCCTTCGAAGCAAGTTGCGATAAATCCTATCGTCGTACGACGTAGCCTTTGGTTTTTTCCACCCGCATGTAACCATACTGTCCAGCGCTGCGCTTTATGAATTCAGAAGAGCATCGACCAACACCTCCACAAGCTTAAGTTCTTACATCGGTAGTACAAAAATATAATCCTAGGCGAGCAAAGGTGAAGCTGGAGATCATTGGAGTCCATTTCTTATTATCATAGACGAACGTAGATTGAATGTCACTGTGCTACCTAGTGAAAAGACGACGTTTGATTTCTTTCAGAACTGACTCTCAGGTTCTTTGTGAAAGACTCAGAAGAAGGTAAATCTCTCTTACTGAGACGATGGGCTATTTCTCACCTTGCAGACTAACTCACCTGCTAGTCTCTTCTCAGTTAATACTCTAATGTTCGCTGATTTCGGATTTTGGCTTGACACAGCACTTGACATATCACAGATAGTCCAGTAAGTACGAGGCCACTCTTAAATACGCGGTGGAGTCACTCCTACGGCGCTGGATACGCGTAGACTTTAGTTATCGCTGCTGCTCTTGTACCACGACGCGAGCCGCGAAAGTGCCGTGGCAAGCGCAATCAAGACATATCATCGTTAATTAAGCCTCAAGAAGTTGAAGGGGCACTAAAGCAAAACACTAGCGCACTTTAGACTGATGAAGTATCGTTTGAGAACTCTAGTGGGATTCATTTCGCGTTAATAGGTTGAGTATGAGAAAAGTAACTGAATGTAGAAGTTTTTTTTAATTCCGCGCTGAAGCCACAAAACACGTACGTCAATGTGACGCCACGGATTTCAAATTAACATTCGTATTTGGATCGCGTTGGACTCAACGAAAGTTACCGAAACTGGCCATGTTCAGTCCTTGGCTCCTTTAGAACACAATTTAGTCCATTTTTACCAATAAAAAAATAGCTAGGACCTAGCTGACGCCGCCAAAATTTCTGACGTCATGGCGGGCTGGTGCGAGTATTCCAAGGTTGCGTAGTCACCCGTCTTTTAGTTCATGCCTGTTTCCTGGTTTACCAAGCGTCTCCTCGCGGTAGAAGTGGTGTTCTTGCGGTATTATAAGAGAGTAATTTACAAATGGCAGGTTAGCTCATGTTTCTTTATAGTGTCTCTTTAAGTGAGGGTGCACCCGCCTTCCTACTGCACGCAGACCCCCCCTTCCCCTCTTACTGACGTTTCGTTTCAACCCATACATACGAACATAAAATAAAATCTGAAAAAACCGACATACGAAAATGTAGAAAACGTTGCTGTGTTCAAGATAAAACCCTCGGCGTACAGACAGCTTTCTTCGAGAATCCGGTGAGGCTGTTCATGCTGAGATCGCGGGCCTCGTCGCGTAATCCTATTAATATCGTTTTGGGGCCCCCGGTCCGTTAGACAACGATATCAGTGCGTAAGTACGCAAGGAAGTTAAGAGGAGCAAGAGAAGCACAAAACAACACGCAGAAAGCTGTCCCTTCCATTTTATCTAGCGCCAAATTTCAGCTCAGTGAGGGCGATTTTCGTTTTCTTGGCTCGTTTGCCGTTCCTCCTCCCACCGTTTCTCTAACGCCGTAAATCTGAGGCGGTTGCCTTCGCACCCTCGGTGCTGTAGGCGTGCGATTCAGCGCACCGTTGAAGGCTAGAACCGTGGGTCCTCCTGCGGCCTCTCTAGAAGCACCGTCGCTTTTGAAATTAGCGAAATATTTCACTCTGCCAGAGACTCCCTAATGTGTGCTCTCTTCTGTACAGCTGTTTTTTTTTTTTTTCTCAGCGAGTTACTGCCATTTCACCGGCATACTTTGCTCTTTGAATTGCTCCCTAAGTCATTGTTTTCTCTGTTGAGCTTTCTTTCATTAAATTAAAGAACGCCAATATCCACTGCCTTCCTTTCTCTCCAGCCATGCATGTCAGGAAGAGGCCCGCCGTTGTCGTTTATTCTTCAGCATTCCGCGCGAGTCAACGCCCTTTCGAGGAATTTCTCGCACTCGTGAAATATGTGACTGGTTATAGCCTCTGCTTGGATCCCGTATACTGCTCAGTTGCAGTAGCCGCCACCGAATACAGTCAAACGTATTCTACAATGAAAAGCTCGGCACTTCCAAAGTCATTCGTTATACAGGTCACTTCGATGTAAAGGTCACTCGCCGTGCCACTCACAATAAAGCAGGCTACAACGCGCACTACAACACAAAACCTTTTTCGATGTGGAGGCTGCTCACCGATCCACTCACAGTAAAGCAGACTAAGCACGCACTACAACAGAAAACCTTTATTTGGCAAAGTGACAAAGTGCTGACATGAATGCAACAGCGACATTGAAATAAGTCGCAATTTCTTTATTTCTTTTTGTCTGAGCGCTTTGTCTTAAAGAATGTGCGACTGCGGCCACCCTTGCTGAACCACAGTAACAGCAGGAGCTACGCAAAGTAAAGGCGCATATGGTCGATGGCTGCTATCGCCCTTTTTCGTCAGAATTCTCGGTTCGTTAACGGGATTTTCATCTCTACCGCCTTCGTTGACATTTGCGTCCTTTCCGCCCTAGAAGACGTCGTTGATCGTTAGTTGCGATTCCATCGTCACGTCGTGATCAACGGTGACATATTTGTCACTTGTCGCACCCGCCGACGAGTTTCAACAAGCAGCGTACGACTTGAAGAAGTTCAAGTCGACCAAGTACGACCTGGAGAAGTTCGACAAAAGTACTTCTGACATGGGCATGCTCGTCAAATGCGTCGCTAGTGTTGACGTTAGCGCTAGCGCTGAGCGCAACTGGGCAACAAACTGCGTGCAGCAGCTGGGCATTTAACGCAAGTTCCAGTGTTCTCTGTTGCCGATTCCATGCAGGTCCAGATGGTCACAGGTGTGTGGGCTACGCCATGAAGCACGAAGCTCTCCTAAGGCCTACTTCCCTTTGTCGAGCAATTAGTGCCTGGTCTCTAGGCGAATTTGGCTGATAAGACATGTGATTGCGGTATCTGTATACCATCAGCAAGATGGTATACATCCTCGAAAAGACAACCTCGAAATAAAATCAATCGCTGGGTGCAAGCAAAAAAAAAAAACAAACGAGAAGTCTTCAACGTAAAAATAACCATACGCGCGGAGTGACTATCGTAACGTATGAGACGCGCGAAGCAATCAGGTAAATTCGGGCAGATAAACGCGAGCCACAAGATGCGGGCCCATGTCCATTCGCTGGGTCCTTGCAGCGTCCTGCATGTACGCAGATGGCGGACACGCTAATGTTCTTCGCTGCTGCTCACTGATTGGCCTCATATTTCACGCGGAGGTGCAGGCGCGATAGAACAAAAAAAGAAAGAAGGAAATAAGAAAGGAAGAAGAAAGAAAGAGTCAGCGAAATGAAAACAAAGGAACGCAAAAAAAAAAACCTCTGAGGTCGGAGCAACAGTATGAGCTCGGCCGTCTCATAAATTACGCAGCAGTACGCGCGCGCTGGCTCGCTCCTGATGGCTGGCACTCGCTGCGCAATAGACGTCGGCTCTGTGCACGGGCGTTGATCATGCGATCGCATGTGTTTCCGACATTTTTACTTTGTTTATTTGTCTTTCGTTCTTCCTTCCTCTCTTTCTGTCTTCCTTCATTCCTCTCTTTCCTTATTTCTTTCCTTTTGCAAGAGACGCAAGCAACTAGTATGGTAAAGTCGTAAGTGTTCTTGTTCTCATGGCCCAATTTCAGTGTCGATATCCTTTAACAAACGAACAGCAGAACATGAAATTTAGCCAGCGTGTACCGATTGAACATGGTGTGCTGTAGCACGAAAGACAAGACCTAACGGGAGAGTAAAACAAAACAAAAATGAAGCATACTGAGTTTCTCTTGCGGTTTACATCACCTTGCATCGTGTCTTTCACGCTACAGCACATCATGTTTAAACACACCGTTTCGTGGAGTGGTTATTTGTTGGTGCTTGTTTCTCTTTTTTTTTTTTTTACTGCGCTAACCCATCCATGCGCTAATACGTGCATTAAGCATCATTTGCCCTCCATGCTGTTATAGCACTCCTGCTAGAGGAGCCGTTAACTATGCAGACCGTAGCGCAAGATTTCCGCCCAGCATACTCTTAATATGATGCACTATGTGGCACTTAAAGTGGCATAGACCCATGCCTTGTGACTTGAACTTTTTTTTTTTTCCAGCCGCGGATGATGCCCACAATATACCAACTGGATCGCCATTTCCGCAGTTTCTCCCAGGAGTGAAGCTTCCTCACATGAAAACACGGCCGATGAAAAGATGGCCACTGCATTTCTGCACTTTGCCTTCGTCATCTCACTTCAACAGGCTTCCTGTCCTTCGGTTGTTCTCACAGAGCGTTGCAAAATTGTTTCACCCGGAAGAGGGCAACAATTTGAAACGCATGCCCGTAATACAACTGGCTGTTTTGGGCTCGAGCGCGATGTCTGGTGGCGGCTTTAAAATGTTACCAGCATGAACTACTGCATATTCGCATATCTCTCTCAAATAGCCGACCTGTAGCCAGGCCACGTATACGCCGAGGTTTCAGTGCTTATCTTTCACATAGCGCGGGAAACCAACCTGTCAAGTTATCGCTAACATTTACCCCGACTTCGTCCTCCGCCGTGCAGTTTTAACCCCCACTCTCATATTCAAATGAGGGAGTTTCACGTTTATATCTCTTGCTGTCCTGGCCGCTTATAGTCTTCAGCTGATACAGCTGATATCTGGCGGGGTATTTCTATCTCGATGCAGCATTCCACCTCAGTACCAGCATCCACGTTAAGTCTAGGAAAGCCAGCACATCTCTGCTGGTTTAGAGTCGTTTGTATTGCGCTGTTGCGACCGTCCAAAAGAAGGTCGGGAGAAGGATCGACGATCACTACGTTTGTTGAGACACTGACCTGAGCCTGTCGAGCACGGCTATTTCTCGCGACGTCTCGTCCCACGCGGCGACTCTCTGGCGCCGACGTCTCGCGGTGTCGGCGCATGAAAGATACGCGAGGCGTCTGGCGGCATTCGCGACGTTCGCACTGCGCGAATCGCCTTTCTTTTTCTTTTTTTCTCCAGAACGAGCTGTTCCGGTATACGCTCGCGTATTCACGTCCCCTATCCGCGCGCAGGGCAAGCTCTCGCGGCAAGGATGCCGAACCAGATTAGGGCAGCGGCCTGTCCAGGGAGTGGGCGTCTGAGGGTACCGATGACCGCGAGCAAAGGCAGCAGCAGCAGCAGACAGGCAGGCACAAGCAGTCAGCCAGGTCGTCACCGGCGGCGTCGTAAAAAAGCCCCGATTGCAACGACCGCGTACAACACGAGAAGGGCGTCCGAGTTCGAAGCCGCTTTTACGCCTGCCCGCTTATCGAAGCCGTCGGCGCTCATTAATAGCACGAAGGCCAGCCGTCCGCTTCGGGGGCGCTGTCTTCTCTCTCTCTGTCTCCCTTTCCCCCGTTTTGTCGGTGCTGAAGCTGACCAAGGCGCCACGCGACAATCCCCGTTCGTACGAAACCCACGACTATTTTGAGCGCCTATTATACGCGCGGTCTTGTCGCGCGGTCGCGACGTGTCGCGGGCGACACCGTAAAACGCCAACCTACGCACGCGTTGGCTCCGACTGTGCGCGAATGCACGTGTTTGTGCATGTACCTACTTGTGCTGGCGTGGGTGGGTGTGTGGTCGCATTTTAGTTTACTTGATGAACATTCAGAGATAATGTGCTAGGCTCCCTCCGCACTGTCTACCGATGTAGTTATTGATGGGGTGTTAGCCTTTTTGCACGATAAGCTTAGTTACGTGCATTGCTGCTGCTGCTGCTGCTGCTGCTGCTGCTACACTCTCAACATGACAGAAGTTGTTGGCTTGGTCAACGAACCGGAATCGGTGGTTACTGTTCGCTGTCACTACCCATTCTGCTGCCGCTATATACACATGCTCAATTTACTGTTCTTTTTTTTTTATTTTTCTGGTGCTCAAATAATGTGAATTGAACTGTCTCGTCTTTGCGTGTCACTCACTCTTGCGCAGGTTTCGCACTTCTGTAAGCGCAATGCATATCCTGTTTGGAAACTGACAGTTTGGAGTTTTACGTCACAGGGATTATTCGGCACATCTGGCGCGCCCGAAAAGCGATTCGTGCACTAGTGCGGTACTTGAAGTGCACGCCCGTTTATAGTGTCCTTGTGTATGGTGTCCCTCCCACACGTACTCAGTGCTTACTCTCTCCCTTTCTTCCTCTTTCTATTCCCTTTCCCCCACCCCCAATGTAGGGTAGCAAACCGGATGCTGTTCTGGTTGACCTCCCTGCCTTTCCTACCCTTGTTTTCTCTCTCCCTCTTTGGCGCGCCCAGCGCGTATCACTTTTTCTCAGCCTTTATCGAGAACCACATAGCAACGCCTACATTCGCGTACTTTTTGTGGGCTCTGCACAATACCTACATTACTGCACACGCGCTTGCTCCAGGAGATCGAAGCGACGGTAGTGCGCAGCATAACATTGCGTCACGCTAGTGACGTAATGATCTTATGTCATAGTGAAGCAGAAGGTCCACCTTGTATGTTATACTCAGTGAACATAGGCAGAACGCTACATTGCTCCAATTGAGCTTTGCTTTTTAATGCGTAGGCATTCTTTGGCGAGCACCCAGTAAACTCTGTCTGTCACGCGAAAAGTGTAGTGCCTTGTATTTGCACAAGAATGCGTAATTTACGAAGTTAAGACATTTCATCGATATAATCGTGTAAATGTAGATGATTGGTAGCTTCATAAGCGATGAGGAACAATGGAAACCTAAACAAACATTGTCAGAGAGAATACTATTCTAATCAGATTTACGCATTCCCATAGAGATATATAGGGCTTCATAGAGAATGCATGGGGAAGCCTTTCGTGGGGGTGGGCCAACTTGAAATTTGGGGGTAGGCTTAATTGAAATTTGGGGGTGGGCTGAATAAATTTGGGCGTGGGCCGAGTGAAATTGAGTGGTATGCTTATGCACACTTAGACAACTCCCAGTTGCTGAATACTCTTTATTGCGATAACAACTATGTAGACGCTCAAGACCCGTAATCATGCTGTCCCACTATCGATGGCGCATAACTATCGACGGCGCATGCGCGACTCGCTCACAGATTGACAGTGTTTCCGTACACGCGGAGTGCATTTGCACTACAAAAACAAAGAACCCAAGTGGACGCGTTGTCAACGCTTCACTCAAGCGACTCGGTGGCGAAGCTAGGACAACATTGTGCCTTCCGCGGCTGGCATAAACGTACACTGTAAGAACCCTAGCGTTCCTACTTGGCTGTTGTGTGTGTATGCACTGCATGGTATGTGTGCGAACGTTTATACGGATAAGCAAGTGTGGCCAGTCAATCGTGTACGTCTTGCTGTTGCTACGAGACACTTCAGCACCTGATATTGGAGTGACTCGCTTTCATTCCGCAGAACACGTCACTAGTGAGGGACTATCACCTCATTGGCCTGCGGTGTATACACTCGACTAATGTTTGTACCCCAGTAGTTGTGCGTCTCGACGCGATCAGGCGCGTCGCCCTCTTCTTGCTTTTGTAAAGTAAACCAAGTTAGGTTCACGTTTGTAGCCAATTTCTGTTTTTGGCTGACGGAACCTCAGACACTATTTCTTCTATTTCGACATTCTTCGGTGGCGTGACCTGCCGTGATCGGCCATACTGTGTGTGACCTGTACTGTGTGTGTTCTCGTTAATTCTTCGAGATTTGTTAGCTGGCACTTTCGTTCCTATTCCCTCCCCTTCTTCCTAGCAACCGTTTCTATGTTTCTGTCTCCTCTTTTCTGTAGAGTAGATTCAGCTAAATATTAAACTGCGCGACGAAGAGAGAACGCGAACAGAAGCATAGACGCACACACAAAGCGCAGTGTGTGTGTGCGTCTATGTTTCTGTTCACGTCCTGTCTTCCTCGCGCAATTTAAAATTTTGCTGAATCTATGAACTGACTAGCCCCACGACATGTCTTACTGAAGAGTAGGCAGGCGTTGGGCCCCTTCCGGTGGCAGTTGCCAGACTGCTCCTCCTCTTCCCCTTCCTGTCTAGTGTACATATGTTTTCAAGACAAGTAATAATGATAATAACAATGATAATAATAATAACAGTGTATAATAATAACAAAGTATTCCTCAAACTAACCTTATTTAGTATTTTCACTCATTGGTCTTATCTCGCGCATGATCGACGTTCGATGGCCCTGGTGGAACTAGCGCCAGTGTTCAGAGACGCATGGTTAACTCCTCCTACGCATGGTAGCTGCCAGAGCACTGTTTCTTTCGGCGAGCAGCAATCGCCTTTCGTGCTGCGTCGCGCCAACATGTCGCTCCCGCGTATAGTTAGAACACCGCCCGGGAAGTTGCGGCGCAAGGCTAGACCTAGCTATCACTTTGTATTAAGCAAACAACATTTTAACGAAGACCAGACGCTAGTAGAAAGTCCGTAAACGATGTACTTAAAAGGCTATTAGCGATTCAAACTCAAGATGGCTGACCAACAGCTGGCACAGTAGAACAGTCCAAGATTGCGGCGTTTTTCATTCAGGTGAGCGTTTTCGCCCTGCATCGCTTCATATGTTAACAATATCAGCCGTTGTAACAAGTAAAGCAAAAAAAAAGGATAAGACAACGTGCAAGGAATGCATGACCTATATGCAAATGCTAAGTGCTATAACCTGCTCACAACCCCAGGTGCGTCTAATCAAGAAGAGTAGAAACAATAAATGCGCTGAAATTGAAGGAATACTAGACAAAATTTTGGTGCAGCAAACACTATATTAAAATCGCGATAACCTGTACATGGCTTCCTGTAGTCAAAAAGAGCGAGAGAAGCTCACTGATGAAAACTGAAAAGTACAGTGTGCTACTGCTAGTGTATGCAATAATAAATTATTAGTGGTGGGCGAATATTCGAACTCTTGAATACGAATTTAGTATTCCATACTAACTATTCGTATTCATATTCGAAAACGAGCTATTCAGTATCTTCGAATACAACTGATTGCTAAAGCCCGGTTACTGTTCTCCGTCTACTGAACAAAGTATCGCAAATTATGGGAAGCGAAGCAAACACTAACGTTTTCTAAGCAACGAAGAAACAAAATCGACAATTCAGCGTTTTTCTTATTATTTATTTTTTCGACTTCATGGCGGAAGCTTATGCGTACACGACAACCTGTGGTTGTTGCTTGTAGTCTGTCATTTAGGGATTTTGGAAGTCTAGTCATGTAGCATTTTTATCTATTGCGCTACATCCACTGTCGTTTTGCTTGCAACGAGCCCTTTTACATGAGATAATGGCACGCAAGTCCTTCAGCAGTCTTTTCGTCTTTTTTACCCCAAAACCTTCTTGTCTTTCTTTTTTTTTTTTTTGGGGGGGGGGTATCATTAATTTATGGGCAACGATTTATTCATCAGCTATATATCCTTGTAAAGCTTCCTTGCAGTCAGCCTTTAAGGATGCTGGGAGGCAATTCTTGCAGTTTTCCTTAGAACAGTTAGGTAAACTTGTGTTTCAAACTGATTATTATTATTCCTGATAGTGAGCTGTCTTTCTTTCGCTAGTCAGTACAAGCGTGGTACCTAACTATACCGAAATAAACATTACTGCTTTGAATATATGCGTCTGTGTTTCACTGTACGATATTCGATTCGATATTTGAAACTTACTATTCGTATTCCATTCGTATTCGAGAAAGTTTGTATTCGCCTACCTCTAGAGATTACCACCTACGCCAGACACATAACGCGCACACGAAACCCACAACACACAGAATTAAGTTATCTCCTTCGAGACCAGTAGCCCGCGGAAAATTTAAAATTGCCATCGTTCGCAGCATTGGACGCACAGGCTGCCCTAGTCCATGGCCCAAATGCATGTCGCATAGCTCAAAGTGCGATACGTCAGGTACATTCAGTGCGGCCAATGAAACGCTTCTTTAGATTGAATGTCTGCAAAAACCAATCAAGCGAGCTATATGCTCTTCTACATTGCATACATGCCACAATGGTAGACCTATCCACTTAACATTATACAAGAAGTATATTTAGTAATACGTTCTTGCTGGCTAGTTGGTTCATACTTGAAGGAAGGTTGAAACTGCGCGAACAAAAAATGAGGACATGCTTTATAGGTCCCATCGCGCTTTTTCATTCCCTTACTTACCACACCTCGGTTACTGCTACGACATATGTTGTCTTCGTTTCTTTTGTTCGCTCAATTTATGTACGTAGCATTGATTGGTTCACGCCTTTTTTTTTTTCTCCTGTTTATTCGGTGCAAGCAGTGTTACTCAGTTAGTCTGCAGAATTATCTCTTGTTATCTGCACAAGTGTGAGTGACGATGTGGTCACGCGCATGGGATCTTGCTTGAAATAGCCTATGCTTTGATGATCAGAAATAAACAGTTGGCAATCTGCGCTCGTGGTCTGTTGCGTGTTCCATCCGCTTGTCCACGTTTCTTTTCTTTCTTTTTTTTTCGCGCAGTTTTAACCTTCCTTCAAGAAGTTGTTTTGGCAACAGTTTGTTGAAAAGCTTGTGGTGTATAAATTATTCTCATTTACTGCATGAACGGTTACTATGCTATGCACAAACCACGTCGCAAGAAAAGAGAAGGCGTCTCTAATTTCCATCTCGAAAACGTGCCGATTTCTCATTGTCAAGAGTTACACGAGCATGCGTCGCAAGAATCACTCTTTCAAGCAAACTCAGGACGGACCCTATCCCAGGGCCGCAGTATCAGCTCCGACATTCGTACTTGCAAGTTTGAGTGACGACTTGCATGCCCCTCTATAGCGGAGATCATCAACAATCCGCCGCATAAGAGCACCTCCACTATCCTGCTAAATTCACCGAAAATTCGGCATCAAAAACATACATCGCACCATAATGATGGAAGTTGGGCATGTCAAAAGTGTCCTTGAACTATACTGAACGCGTCGCGTTCAGCGAATGCTCGTAGTTCGAGAAATGTGTAGAACATGTACTGCTGTTTAACTAATGTAGAGCGTTTCTTCGCAGTGTTAGCAGTACACGTAACGACGAGGGGCACGAGTACAGCAGACGCCAGCGTGTTTCATTGAAAAGTCAGTCGCCTCTATCGACATGGTCCCAACCACAACAACTTTTGAGATACCACCCGCCGTATAGCGCCTGCTACGCTGGTCAAAGAAGAGATGGCAGGCACTGGCAATGCCAACAGTTCATGCAACGTTTCGATAGCAGTATACACGCGGTCCCTGTTCGCCGTCGCAACGAAACAGAGTTTCAAGGACTGCGAACTCGCCAGGTGTTCGAGTGCAGACATGTCAAGTGAAGTCTTGGCTCGCACACACACATGCAGAAACGATCACCCTTTCTTTCGCCGCGAGAAAGGGCACTATGTAGGGCCACTCACCGGCGAGCTCGACGCTAGCGTTTCGGGAGCGGACCGTGCCCAGCGCGTTGGCGGCCGTGCACCAGTAGAGTCCGGTGTCCTGTTCCCGGCGGCTGTGCTGCACTTGCAGGAAGAACAGCTGTCCCTCGGGCAGGACCATGCGCGTGGCCGAATTGCGCACGGGTCGCCCGTCGTGGAACCACGCGATTCGCGGGGGAGGGTCGCCGTCGGCGCCGCACCGGAGCGTCACCGGCTCGTGCTTGCGGACCACCACGTCCACCGGTTGCTCCGTGATGCGCGGCGAGCGGCCACCACCTCCTCCGTGACTGGACGCTGCAGAAACACGCGACAGGGAGAGAGAGAGAAAAAGGCTATGAGCGGGCGAACTCGAGAAATACAAAATGTACAGTACGGCGCATGCTTAATAGGCGCCGATTGAAAAAATGTCGCGAAACACGCGAAAAGGTGAAACAACGAGACCAGCGAGACACAAAGGCGCATTTGTGTATACCCGTCTTGTTCGACTTGCGCGTGTTGCCCCTCTACAATTGTGTATCCGAAGCAGCTTGCCCTGCTCTCAATTTTATAGCAGGCATGTCAATAAAGGCAATGTAACGAAAAAACAAAATAAATTCGCCCCCCCCCCCCCCACCCTGTAATCGAAGGCGCCACACTGACTACACGGTTCTTGCAAATGTAGACTAGTTGCACTTGTAACGCAAGTTAAAATGTCAACTAGAAGACAAAAATAAAAAGTGGAGAAGGGGAGGTGCAAGAAGAATTCGTGTTGTGTTACCCCCGTGGCTACTAAATGATACAATGTATGGCTGAATTCGCAATCTGCGCGGCTAGTGACATGGCGGGTGAAAATCTCTAATTTACGCCAGCTGTGAATAATAACGTAGTTGCTCATGTTGATGCCGCGCTTGGCACGCATCGGAAGGGCCCCGTCAAACTGAAATTGAGAATTTTGCACGAAGGAAATGATTTACGAACCAAGCCAAGTTGGTCTCATACAGCTTAACGAAAAGCATTTCACTTTCATCATACCAGTCAATGCTTAGTCCTTAACTTGACACTGCCATGCAGTACGTTGAAGGCTATGGTGCCTACTAATGGAAATCCAGTGTTCGAAATAAAAAAAAAAAAAAAAAAAATTTCTTGAATTTTATTTAAAATAATAATTGTGTTTTTGCAATGAAAAATATTGTTGTCAAGTTAGAAGATTCTCCGCAGCCTGCTTAAGAGTTATCAGCTAGTCGCACTAAGACCGGCCGCTCCATCCTCACTCCGGATGAACATAAAATCTGCATCGCACGGATTCGGCCGATAAATGAGATATGATCTTGCCATAGTTTTTTTCATGCTTTCGTGACGGCATTGACGCAGTTCAAGACCTTTATTCGCGTAAATTTACTACTGGAATGCTTCTAACACTTCGTGCATTTTAAACCCCTGTCACACGAGCACTTTAAAGGCATTTGAAGAAAAAGACATCTCACACAAAGGAGTTGCATCCGCAGACACACGCCAAAGTTTAATCTCTTTTTCAGAAGCGGTCTTTTCCGAAACCGGAGATCACCGATCTCTTTTACGGCTGGAAAGGCGTAGCCTCCAACGCAGTGGGCACCAGTAATTATCATGCAATAAAGAAACGAAGCAAAAGTGCATTTTTATTTCAAGTGTACACATCACAAAAAAGGGTTTTGTCTTTCGTTGAACCTTAAGTAGGCGCAGTTTTGCACTTTTTGCACGGCACTCTCGTAAGCAGTTCGAAAATATCACGTGACGCTAACAGACGATGCAAATTCGCGCCATTTTCTGCGACCATGGCTACGGCGAGCGGTACCGACGAACAGCCTCCGGCACGCCAAAGAAAACCGCGGGTACAGTGGTCGGAGAGAGACACCTGGGCGTTAATCAAGTTATGGGAAGACAACCTGCCCTCGCTGCGTGCGCAGAAGCACAACGGAGGCGTTTACGATGGCATTGCACAAGCATTGACGAGCATGGGTGTACCTCGCACAAAGGCGCAAGTGCACAGCAAGATAGAGAACCTGGGACAGACCTACAGGTAAGACAAAGCACAGCAGTAAGCTGTGAGCGCTAAATTTACCTTGAAGCGGCTTCAGGCTGTGGTCGCAAGCTGCAAGCTCTCGTTTGTGGTGTCGCGACCTCAGCATCGAACGTTGTTTCCGTAGTAGGCAGCGACGGAACCCTAATCTAGCGGACGGAGCCGTAGTAACGAAGGTTTTAAGGCAGAGACCCTTCATTTCAGCTAGCGTCGAATTTTGCAGGGCTGAACTGCGCCCTGCACACACGAAAGTCGACGACGCGCTAAAGGCTGTTTCTGCAATTCCTTTACAGTGCGAGTCGGTCTGAGTAAACGCAAATTCGCCTTCACATGCGGCGAAGAATGACAACCCGCGCAGGTCGTCAATAGCATGATTTCGTTCGTCACAAGATAACGGGAACCTTAACTTATGGACAGGCGCATTTCACATTATATTGTACGCCTTCTCACGGCAACATATAATACGAAGCAGGAAGTCGTCTGCATGTTTTCATTTCTGCAGATGTGACTACGGTTTGCATTTTTCTCGGACCATGCGCAAGCGTTGTTCTCAGACAAGAAAACATGAGAAACTTTAAATTTTTTCGAGTAAAAAGGGTTACCTTCGCTTCTCAGGCTTTCTGTACCATCAAGTCGCGTTTGTATCTATCGGCAAACGTTTTGCTCTGTGTATATCTTTACATTTTGAGTATATAAAATTTTAGTTCTTTCGTTTTCTTATCCAGGAGCTGCCTGAAACACATGACAACAGGGTCATCACCGCCGAGCTGGCCATTCTTCTCCGAAGTCCATAGGTTTCTAGGATCCCTGCCTGTTCACGATACATCTTTAATGGAAGAGGCTGGGTGCAGCGAGAGCACAACAAGCAGCACTGCCTCCGTCGAAGAAGTAAGAAATGCATAGTGGAGACTATATATGCTTTATTACAGTCAACTAAATTTCAAGACATAATGTAGCATCAGCTGTGCTGCCAAGCCCATAATCTGCACAACCCTGCAGTGTAGCGGACTGCTCTTGTTAATACTGTGGTTCATTTCTGCTTGTGCTCACGCGCTGTTCATTTTGCAAGCTTGGCAGTGCGCTGTTTGGAGAATAAAAAAAATGCAGACTCTAAAATAAAAAAACGTGAATACATACACGCAAGGAGAGGCAGCTCTCTTGCAAGTAAAAACCCTGAACTAATTGTTTACCGCTTCACACATCAACTAATGTGGTCAATGTATTTCGGATCCCTTCTTCAAACGCAGCTGATCTTCGACATGCTTGATTCCGGCTCTGCTTCTTGTGAAGACGTCGCCGAAGATTGTTCACCTTCCGAGTCGCCAGTACAACAGGTTGAATCCAGGAACCTCGCAAGTGGCAGTTCCGAATGTGCCCGCAGGAAGAGAAGGCAACCGGCTGGCGACTTTCAAGAAAGGATGCTTGAGGAGCAGCGACGGCAGAGAGAGCAGTTTGCTGATGCGCACAAAATGGAAATGGATCTCCGTAAAGAGGGGCTCAAGTTGCAAGAGAAACTTGTAGATGCAATGTTGAAGTTTTTTAGTAAAAACTGACATGGTGTTCCACAATTGTTGCTGATTCTTGGGACTCTTGCGTTCAGTTCCTTCGCTTGTAATATTCCACAAGTGCTGTCCTGATGGCGGATGCATTTCCAATTTCAGCTTCTGTTCTGCGTGATGGCTGTGGAAATGTAGCATTGGACTGCTGCACCTCACTTAACCACTGTGGGTGGACACTGTCGTTGAAGTGCTCGCAAATGTTATTGAGCACGCAGCATGCTCGTATAGCCAAACGGGCATTGCCAACAGAACACTCCATTCTTTTCGCAATGAAACGGAACCGGGCCTTTAGCCTTCCGAATGCGTTTTCAACTATCCTCCTTGCTCCAGATAAATGACAGTTGAAATTCCTTTCAGCTTCACTGATGACAGTTCGGTGTCCAAATGGCTTCATGAGGTTTGGGGTTAGTGGAAATGCTTGATCGCATAATATTATCGGTGGGACTGCTGTGGTACCCACTGCGGCAACAGGTGCTTTGAAAAGGGGACTGTTGACAATCTTCGACAGCCGTGAAACACCAAACACATGTGCGTCGTGGCAGCGTCCTGGGGCACCGACATTGCAGTATCTGAATCGATACTTGTGGTCGACCAATGCTAGTAGGATAATACTGTGCCTGCAAGAAAAAACAAAGTGCAAAGTGAATAAAGGTTAGTGCAGCATGGCACTGCTGAGTTCACTGCCTTTAGTTACTGTGATGCGATTTTACAGTTTGCTTTTATTAATAGCTGTGAGTGCAGCTCGGATTACATTATTTCACATAATGCCACAACCGGTCGCTGTTAGCGTACTCTACATCGTATAGGAGTTGCAGTCCTGCGGAGAACTCTTTTCGTCGTCGCATTAAAATTGTCGCTGCTAAACACTGCAAGACTGCGAACCAAATTACGCGTTTTCTTAAGAGCTGCTGGTAAAATTGAATAACATTTTACTTAGCAATAAAATATGGGTCAGTCAGTTACTTTTTTTTACTACTATAAAAATGGGCCCAAACAGAACACTTACATGAAATAAGTTAAATCGTGGCCACTTACCAACCCTTGTAGTTGTAGTAGTCGGTGGCGTACTTCTTTGGAGGCGAAATAGGGAAATGGCAGCCATCAAGGGCACCGACAGCTTGAGGGAAATCGCACACGGCTTCGAACTCTTGGATGTGCCTAGGCATTTCCTCTTCAGTAATCATTCTGATCCAGTCACTTTCGAGCACAGAGACAACAGCTGCGCAAAACTCTCTGTAAATGACGTTGACGGATGAGCGCCCAACGCCGAAGAGGTTTGCCACAGTTCTATCTTCGGCAGAAGAGCACAATTTGTAGAGGCCAATGGCGACACGCTTTTCCGCAGTGATCGGGTCACGCATGTTGGTAACTTGTTTTTCGAGCACATGGCGCAGACTTTCCACGAGAAACCGGAACGTTGAGGGGTTCACTCGAAACGACTGCTTGAAGTTGTGGCCACCGAGGTGAGGCACAGTCTCCTCGAACCACTTTTCGTGGCGGATGAAAGCCCACGTCGATCGGTTGCAGACTCTCGTGGGAAGCGCCAAGGCATAAAATGTACACCCGTTGAGTAGCAACTGCCGCTTAATACGGTCTTTGACTGCCTTTGCGGCGTCTGCTTCGCTCTCTGCAGCAAGAATCCTTGCCAAAATGCATGCTATTTCGACTTTTTCCTTCGTGTCCGTGCAGTCCCCCATATTCTCGACCTCCATGTTGACTCCGATGTAAACAGTGGCCCAAGGTTGCTAGACGAACATGTAAAATTTGCTACTTCTGCGAAGACTCTTGAAGCTACCTTATTAAATCTTCTTTAATTTAACCTTTTCGAATAAACTGTATCTAAATTCACTAAAACAAGCATATTATAGTACGTTTCTAATTTCTATATTGAAATACGTTGGTTTATTCTAACTGGTTTTGTTTCAGAATCTAGCGCCATGCTTTCCATAGCGTGTTCGGAAGGAAACGATAAAAGGAGATCGCCCGCGCCGTGTGTCTGCAGCGCAACTCCTTTTAATTAGAGGTCTTTCAACTCGGTAAAGGACCGCTTAGGTAAAAGAGTTTTTGCGTGCTTGTGTGACAGAGGTATTAATCGGCCCCTATTGGCTGACAAATATACGGAATAAAACACACCGTTGACGTCTAGAAGGAGTAGCGCAAAAATACTGTAAGGAGCTTAAGCGGTAAAAGTAATAACTCAGAATGTCCTTGCGACTCTGGAGAACGTTCGCCTTGCCATATATGCAGAACATTTCGGCGCGCTTCAACGCTTATGCGAAAACTCGCGCGCTCTGATTGAATTTACTTCAGGAACCTCTTTCGCGAGCAGCCTGCAATCGGTGCCGCCACTGCAAATTTGGCGGGCGTACGGGGACGGGTCTATTTTTATTGAAGCGGGAGGGGGGAAGGGGGGGGGGGGTGCTGTCCTGGGAAGACAGGAACTGCCTCTTTGGTGCTTCAGGTTTCGGCACCGAGCACACCCTCGAACGACCAATGGAAGACGGCGGGGACGCAGCGCAGCCCCGGTGCGCAATATCCGGATGGCGGCTGGGGGCGCGCACTCGACTTTTCGATGGTTCCTCATGTGCCTTCGCCAGCAATATCGAAAGCAGCTATGGATTTTCGTCGAGCTGTTTGCTTCCAAAACACCGACATCGAAAGGTTCATTTATTTCGCCTATTTCGAGATAACGGTATTTTCATTCGTGCGTGCGGGCCATATAAGCAGTGTCGTGCCTTTTTTTTTTTTTGTCTCTTTATTACTCTCTTCCATCTTTTAGCGGGCGAAGGTATAGAGTGGCGGCCGCGCTGTGCCCATACTTGACCACTGCGAAAACACGTGCTCCCGCAACCTCGGAAGCCGCGAAGTCGACAGCAGCGTTATAAGATTTCTAGAAGACTTTGCGCTTTAATATAGCGGCGCAGTAAAGGAAGCGAGAGGTAGCTTAGGTGCTATAATGAAAACAAAAGTTACATTAAAAAGAGGCGAGGATAACTGGGGCGTTGCTCTGGTTGACTAGGAGGAAGGGTAAAGTGAAAAACGGAGATAGAGGAAGGAGAGAAGCACGAATAACGCCAAAGAAAGTGACAACGGCATGGCGGAGCCAGAAAGCTCTTGACATCACGCGTTTTTTCCTCATGTCCGCAAAATTGGGAGGCTCGATCATCTGGCCAATGTTTCGTCTTGTGTTTGCTCCGTATGGTTGTAGCCTTTCAATCAACTGCGAATGTTTCGTTTATCTACTATACATGGGAACCACCCACATTTACAGGTCTCTGACAACTTTCGCAGGGTAACTTCTCTAAGTCCTTCAAATACCAGATGAAGACAGCAAGGATGACGACTTAACTGCAACTTCATAATGATCGTTCACCTACAAAGAGCCTGCGACTATCGTGTAGGAGCAATGCGGCTTTATTAAATTTACGGACAACAGATCTTGGTGACATTTTCGATAACACCTGTGGTAGCGAATGTTACGAATGAGTAAGGCAACAAATGGCGTTGTGGAGCACTCGATTTAGAACAGGCGTGATTCATGGTCGAGCGTCCCCATTTAGTGGCACAGTATATGTTCTAAAACAGGAAACACTGCAGTGGCAGCATTACACTCTCAATGAAAGCATGAACAAGGGGCTTTAACTTTTTTGTGCACGGAGCAATGTATAGATTCATTAGCATAGCTTTGAGACATCATCTGTATCTGTGGCTGCAAACGGCAGCAAAAAATCATTCGTCACGCATTAGAGACTCTTACTGTTCATATTACATGGCAAGGTACAAAGATACTTATGCGTTTATAGGCAAACTGTTCCATTCATTTTACGATGTCCCGTCGGCTCATGGGATGCTGAGGTTCAACTGATAAGGTGCAGAGGATGAAAAAGGATGGCGGCATGAACCATGGAGAAAGAAGCCTGAACTATACCCTCATCCCCCACGCTGCAGCCCTTTCTCACAAAGAAACGGTTAACCATCGCGCCATCGTATGACATGTAGAGACAGCATAGATGTGAGCTGGGACGGCGGTAACCTGGCAAAGTGCGATCCAATTCTAAATCAGGCACAGGACTGGCGCGTTTCACTCAGTGAAAGACACTCAAGCAAACAAAGAAGTCCGCAACGGCGAGCAAATCACCACACGAAAAAAAAAATCCCACTTCTTTCACGGCTCTCGTACAAATCGCGGCTTTCACGACTTTCATTCGGGCGAGTTCGTGAAGAATCTCCTTTTGTTGGAGCGATGCGCACAAGACAGCAGACCGAAAGAGGAAAAGATTAGGATCCCGTGCCATCAAGCCATGCATGCCGTCAAGCGAGCTGCACCCCTGTACTCCGTGCGCAGAACGCAGACCGATCAACCTAGGGCCGAAAAGAGAGACGCGTTCGCACGCTAAGCGGGGGAAAATACAGTACTCGGACGCTCCCAATTAGGGACGCCCGCCTTTGCGGTGGAGCCGCCCGCGTACACTTGTCAATGGGAGCGCTGCACTGAAGTGGACTGAGGAAGCCCCCTGTGCGCTGCTCTGGCACGTATACACTCTCAATGGATGTCACGGAAAGCCAAAGGCGCATTTTCCGAACGAGCGTTACATTCAACAAAGCGAGCCCGCAATTGGGGGGATGCCTCGGGGTTTTTTTGTACTTGCGCCAGCGACGAGTTGAAGATGATGCTAGCGAATCGAACGAACTCCATGCCTTGGAGGCGTAGTGGGAGACGACAGCGCTTTTGAGAAGCGGCGTCGTCGGTCCTTTCGTGAGCGCGTGCAGCATATCTTCTTTCTTTCTCTCTCTCTCTCTCTCTCTGTTTGTTCTCCTTCCTCTTTTCTCCCCTTTTTTAGAGAGGTTTACTTATTTTGCATTTCTGGAATGCTACGTGTTGCGACACGCCTGCGTTGCAGCGAACGGCGGCAATCCACCGGAAACGTATGACTAGCGCGATCCATAAAACAATCTTTTTTGTTCTATTCTGTGCTTAGCCACTTGCCTAATGGCATAAGTGAATCAAAAATATACAAAGCGTGACAGGACCTTTTTTAGAACGAAACGCAAATTTGATATAATGCGGGAAAGCAAAGCCAGATTTCTTAGCAGCGAAGCGAACGTCGTTGAGCCTCTTCTCTTCTTTACTGCCAAATTATTTATTAGCCCAAACGGTGACAAATTGACAAATAATATCACTTTGACCCCTCTAAACAACTGACATTCTTGTCCTTCCGAGAGAACAAATGGTATTTCAGTGCACTGATGACACGCCTATGCCTGTACATGACCCATAAGGAAAAGAAGCCAACCTGACAAAGAAGAAAGCATTCGTTACGACAAGCCAACTATGGCTGCAGTCACGTCCTGTAATCACAGATGCTGAGTGCCGTCCGCATTTGCGAAACCCGTCTGTACGTGATTGCTGCGCACTGGAACAATGTTTATGGTCTCTCGGGGAAGGAAACGCGCTATAGAGGCCGGGCGTGTAACAACTTCGGACACGTGTCTAATGGCCAGAGCTTTACGCGGAGTTTATCGGGAGCGCTGTAGCGTTTGACGACACCGACGTGCGCTATATATATATATATATATATATATATATATATATATATATATGCAGCCTAGGTCAATTAACCACCCTCGCTACACCTCGGCGAACTCGGTTTACGCGCAAGGCGCCATCAGAGAGGTGTCGCACGCTTTTCACGACCTACTTGCCGCCTTCATGCGCAAAAACGAGGTCATTAGGTTGTCATTGCTAAAATAGGCGGCATTCTTCTTCTTGGCATAATCTTTATTTGTTTCCGGGGAGCCGCAGCGCTTAGAATATAAGCGCACATAGAAGTGCGAAACACACACACACACACACTGCGCTGTGTTCGTCTCGGCACTCGTTCTGTGGTATATGAACTATGCGATCCACCAACAGGACCACGTTTCAACCTTATCGAAATCTTTTTCGTTTGTTTGTTGTTTATAGTAATAATCTGTTCATTTTTCAACTGTGCGACGGTTTCAGTAAATCCACATTCTGGGCCGCAGCAGTGGGCTCATTCGGAACTTCAATGACCATTAAATACCAACACATGCGGGAGTCCACTCTAGAGGCGAAAGTGGTGGTGAGGAAATGTTGGAAGAGTCAACGCTTTCACAATATCTTGGAACACTAAGAAGCGTGACAGATGAAATTAAAGCGAACTGCTGTCTTCGCGGCTGCATTTCACTCTTGCTCAAAGCGACCTCATGAGAAAAAGAGAAAAGAAGAAGAGCTAGTATAGTAAGTAAGCTGTCCTGTGGAGGGGTTCTATAAAGTGTACCACACGCACGTGCAATTGGTGGACGCTATAATGTGGCTTAGTTCTCTCTTCCGCACAGTTTGCACGAAATAATGAATGTGAGGTATACTGAATATAACTAATCGCACGAACAGAGCATATATCCGCGTGATAGGTACACGCCAGGAAGCGTGGAGACTAACTGCCGTCGCACTAAGCTCCTGCGCGGCGCTTTGACGCAGTTTAAACGGGTGCTATTTCATTGGCTTACATAGCCGGGGCTATAAGTATAGCACCCACGTGTCCAGGCGACTTTTCTGACGATTGACGCATCGGGAATAAGAAGGACGCCCCGCCGTCGAGGGCGCAACAACTCAAAGAAAAAGAAAAGAAGAAGAAACGCTGAACCTACAAATGGCCTCCGATGTAGCCGCGGGGCTCAAACGTGCATAACTGTCAATCCGCAGGCGCAGTTTATACAAGTGTCGAATCATTGTGGCGCTCGTAAAAAGCGGCGGGTGTTCTCTGCACAACGCGGCCGAGTTGTGTTTGCGCACCCGGTTTCACCAGCTCCTACGGCAGCGGAGGCAAGCAAACAGCGGAAGCGGTGGCGCCTGATCCCCCTATTTTCTGAGAAGCGAACCCGTGTTGGCGTGCCGCCCTCCCCCTCCATTGCACCCCCCCCCCCTTTGCCCCCTTGCGAGAGCGGCCAGCAGGCGACGGTAATTACGCGACCGATACGGGTCTTTCGCGAAGGGGCTGGGCAAGTGCCGAGCGTGGACAACAACGGGAACGCTTTGTTTTCGGGCAGCAGACGTAGGACGCCCTCCCCATCTGCCGCCGCCGCCCACTCTTGCCCGGGCGGCGATGAGACCGGCTGCGAGAAGCTGCTAGGCGGCTCCCCGCTGTACAAAGGCCAGGCCGCTTACTGCGAACCGTCATCAGCTGTGCGTGCGCGATGATCGCGTTCCGCTCTGACGAACGCGCCGTCAGAGCGGCGAGCATCATCTGTGCGGTCTGTCTGAGTCAAAACGGTACAGCATCGCGGGGGCTGTAAGCCGCGGCGTCAGCTAACCGAGCGCCCAACTCGACAAATGTGGGTGCAGCAAGTTGCGGAAAGGTTCGAACGAAGTTAGCAGCTTCGTCGAGCCCGCGGGACTAAACTAGTAATCGTTTGTCGAAACCATAAGGCGGAAGTGAAACTACACATGGGATTATACTTCTACTTTTTTTTCCTTTTCTTTGTTAGCTGGGAAATATGAAAATGTTGGTCATAGAAAGAGCGAGTAATTTCCAAAATTTTAGCCACCGCGGTCTTTCATAGTGGGCTACCTTGTATACATGTTCCCCATTACGGCAATCCAGCCAAAGAACGCGGAGACGAAGCGAACAAATGAACAGCATTCCGCTATAGCACGAATCGTGTACCGTTACGTAGGCGGCTTTCTTCAGAGAATTCTTTCAGTAGCTGACCATTTCCCAAAAACATTCCACGCTCGCGATTGCAAGAAGTGTAGGGTCACTTTATACGTATAGTTTCGTAGTCAGGCTGCCCACCAAAGCGGGAGAAATGCAAAAACGAAAAATGGGCCGTATTGTGCAGATATTATTTCCATTTTCTTTGTCTTCTTCAGTATAGAATGGCGCCACACCTTCGTTATCGGCACTATCGGCGATTTGCTACGAGGGACCAAAAAAAAAGAAAATTGAATCACCGGAACACAATCGTACATAATACTGCCTCTGCTCTCCTAAGTTTATTTTATATCAATTTTTTTTAATTTCGGAAGTCTTCACAAGCTATATGATTTTTTAAAGCCCACAGGTACCCTGATAAAGCTAATGTGAGAAAAAAAAAAGCCTCCAAGACATGCCTACCGTGACAGCGACCCAGCATCGCCGTAAATTGACCACGCTCGGCATACAGTTCCCGCATCCACCATTACAATTTTCAGATCCTCGACTTTGAGAGACACGTCACTACTCGGAGAACTCAGACGTTTGGGCGGTTGTTGGCTGACAGGAGCGATATTGAAAAGGGCTTCGCCGATTTTCGGTCACCAACTTCTATTGGACGCTTTGCAATCGATGCCGCACGTAAGGCACTTTTGTTTCCCACGGTAAACGCACTGATCAATCGCAGCATCTAGGCATCCGCTGCAAGGTGCCCCAACGGTTATTCAAAATAATTAGAGTTCAAGAATCATTGGATTTGTGCGCGTATGTTCAATTCCATCTCTGTTATATCTTGTGCTACACGGTATTTGAACGAAAGCCTGCGAATTTCGGCTACTGTGACCATGCCGTGCCTCTGTTTCTCAGTCTCTCCGAACGGACGTTTCGGAAAGAATGCATCCATGCTATACCTACGCTAAGTAACCAAAATTTTGGAATGTGTTCAGCGGATGAACTTCTCCTAATACATCACTAATCTCCACCATGACCACGTAACCTGCGTAAAGTCGAAATGAACGATCCAAACGTATACCGTCGCATTTGGAATACCGTGTATATAACGAGGCTGTTCCAGTATCCGGAGTGACATACTTCTTTCGCCCCATTTAGAATCGTTGAAACACCCCTAATGTGGCAGTTATTTTTGGTTCGGAAGCGGTGCGGTGAGATATAGACGCCGTCCGCCTGAGTTATCTCAATACGTGAGCGGTTGCTTCTAATTATTCTGGAAAAGTGAAAATCTAAAAGGGCTCGTTGCCTTTCTAGAACTATGGTCCCCGAGGGGAACCTACTATGGTGAGTATGTCCATTCAGCACAAAGCCTGTCCTGTGTTTCATGTCATTCTTGCGGACCTTGGCACATGTGTCTCATGCTTCTTGTTTGGTTTTACTTTAGAGAAGCCGCACCGTGTGTTGCGTGAAACGGGAACGTGGAAGATTCTCTGAGCGCTTTGTTGGGGGCAACTATTATTTCTCCTGGCTTTCAGGCTCACTCTTTCACGCTATACTTAGTCTAATCTTTCTTAAGAACATGTTTTATACGTAGCCACATATCTACACATACGTGACCACTGTTTACGCCCTTCTCCTCTCTGGAAAAATGGACGCATTCAGTTTTCTTGCTGCACTTTCGCACATCCGGCCAATTTTTTCCAATTCATTATCCCAACCATGCTGGAGGATCAGTTCCATTTTATTAATCAACACTCACTCACTCACTCACTCACTCACTCACTCACTCACTCACTCACTCACTCACTCACTCACTCACTCACTCACTCACTCACTCACTCACTCACTCACTCACTCACTCACTCACTCACTCAGTTTTCGTACTGACGTCCTCACGCTCTACGCAGTGATTCCCAGCAGACTGTTCTTTTGTTTTGTCGCTTCCTGACGAGTTCAATGGACTCCGCTCAGTTGCCGCTGCCAAATGTTTCTTGGTGAACGACGTGCACAGCTTGATGACTTCCGAGGTTAAAGCGGGAAACCCTGTAGCCGGAGGAGAAACAACGGAAGTAGCAAGAGTAGATACTTCTTCGGACGGGACAACGATTGCACAGCACTAGTAACTGTCCCTCGTCGAGAGGATAAGTGAAGAAAAACCAAGATTCCATCGGTGTTTGCGTTAAGTTATCCTGTCGGCCTGTATGGACAAAGGTAAAGCTACGAGGAGGAAAAAAGAAGGGTAAAATAGGTGACGACGGCGGAGCGCTCTTTAGAGCCTTTTTGGAACCTCGAGAACAGCAGCGACCAAATGACGCCGGAAAACGGGGGACAGTAATGGCCAACTTCCGGTCTCGGCGTTGCCTCGCAACGTGCTCATGCAGGGAAGCGCGTGCCGGGCACCAGCCGACTCCCCCGCGCCGTCGTTCTCGGCAACCCACATGTCGTCTCGTTAGAAAGGTGCAGCGTTGTAGAATAGTCAGCTACTGCGTCCGCCAATCAGAAGAGCGAGTCTGAGCGCAAAGACCAGGCAGGAAATCGTCTAGAAGAATGCGGGAATAACATCGCGTGCATGCTGACTCAGGCACAACTGTCTGTCTTTGCCTTAATTCTGTCTCTGACTGCTGTTACTGCTGCTGTGAATAGGTGCGAGAGCCATAGATGTAAGATTTCTCAGGCAAAAATGAAAAAGAAAAAAAGGAAAGTTCTCATAGCGTTTTTAACAACATATATGTCGCTGTGACAGACAACCGTAATTAACATGGAGTAATTTGCGTGATTGTAACAGATTATGCTTTAATATCAATAACTGGACTACACATCGTCTAGTCGGGAAGTAGATTGATGTTTGAAACGCAAATTATCAGAACACCCGACCCAGATAGCATAGAAAGTTCAATTAAGTTAACAAGGCTTCCGCGTGGATGCCGAAACGACTTACCCCTTCAAGAGCAGCCTTTTGGCAGGCGTTTTATTTATTGCGTTTCTAATAGGAAAGCAGCAAGAATACACCAAACATCCTATACTGACATCCTAAAACGACTGAATATTCGAATATTCCTATACTTTCTCTTGCTTTCTTTCCCGAAAGTTCCCTACAATATCGGAGTTTTGCTTTGATAACAGAAAATTCCAAACCCTGCACAGTACCAGTAAATTAATGCAGGGCAATATAAAAGAAAAATTTACATACAAATAGCGTAGTGCACGGCGACTAATGACAACAAAAGAAGACCACTCTCTCCTTCATTAACTCGTGCAGCCGTGCTTACTGTAGCATGAACTCTGTCTATAGCATTATAATAGCTCACCAACAGCAATCAAGCCATCGTGAGTCCATGAGGCACACAGTGCGCAAAATTTTAAGCCCCTATTTATTTGTTTCTTTCAAAAGCTCGCAACAGCACTTCCTCGGAAACCGAAAGAGCGCCTCTGCGAGCGAACCATTGGCTTTCATACACAGTGACAACGTTGATTTTGCTTTGTTTTTGAGTCCTTCTGCAGCGGGTGAAAGACCTCGATGCCTTTCAGTGGTGCCAGCTGCTTAGATTCTGTCTGTGGCAGTTAGTCGCGAACAAAATACCTATAGTCCATACGCCCTTACGTGGAGCACTCAAGTCGTAGCTTCTACAGCTCACATCAGTTGCACGTTGTTCTTTCCTTGCGTCACGTCTTCGAAAAGAACGCTCAGCAGGGTGGCAAAGGGCGCCGGGAGAGACCATACAGCGGGTCAAATGGAAAAACGGAAAGGGGCTGCTTAGAAGAGATCCTCGATGAAAAGTGACCTTAAGTAGGCTGTGTGTGTGAGAAAGGGTAACCGACTCCGGGGAACGAGCGGCTCAGCGGGGGGAGCACGCACGGGCGGTAAGTGTAATTAGAGAAATGAAAATGAGACCGGGGAGGACTCCGGGGCTGATTACAATCATTCCGAGGCCCCCGTCGGAGTGGCTGACGGATGAGCGCGCTGAATCAACAGCGAGGCGGGAACCTCGACCGCGGCGCCTTCGGCTGCGTCTCTGTTTAGCGTCGAGTCGGCGACCCTGGAGGAAGACGGTTCCAGGAGAAACGTCGCAGAAATCGGCTTTGCCGCCCTGCCGGTGACCTTGAGCATGTTAGTTTTCTTGGAACCGTTTGACTTTTTATTTGTTTTATTCATAGATTAAATATTTTGGTAACAAACACGTCGCCGGCCACAGCAAAATGTTAAATGAATGGAACGATGACGCGCGGTGTGAACAATTCTCACATACATAAGGTGTTTCGTCACTACACGCGGAGCACTGACTGGCATAACACAAGAAAGCGCAAAGCCGCTCCGCTCAGGCCAACTACATGTACGCGACCATAGAGATTTCTATACCAACATTAGGGAACTTTGCTCATTTAGCTCACAGGCATGGGCATGGCATAAATTAATTTAATCTTGGAACTTCGTACGTTCTTGCAGCTCCCGGAGACACTATCGCCAGAGTTACCTCTGGTAACGTTTGCTGGAAACGCTGTGCACGCAAGATGGCCCCCGAGAATAGGCGGCGTCCGCTGGTGCCACCTGATCTCAAAGGCCATTCGCACAGTCACCTATTGCCTCGTTCGAAGAATGCTAGCCTGGCGTTCATCTACTTGGAGGAAGTGAACCTCTTATGCTCTCCGTATGGAATAGTCAAAAGCTCGCAGTTATTCCGTTCGGGTTCCCGCGAGCTTAACGGGAAAACTGGTGCTGCGAACCAAGTGGCGTTTGAGTTCTCATGCGCATGTGCTCATGTCGCTTCCTTCTTTGTTTTCAACACACAACTGCTCCTCCTGTAGTAACGAAGTGCTAAATATCTATAAGAATTCCCTGCGCCTGACATCTTGGCGTCACCCGAAACAAGATATCTGCGTTATGGAGAGGCCGACAACATACTTGTTGCCTAATGCTGCAATCTTGTCACATTGACTTGTTAAAACAGTCATGCATATCAACCAATCAACAAAATGAAATGTCGTGAATGGTCTTGACGACGTCTTTGTTGGAAGCAGCTACTTCTCTTTGTCCGTGACTATAGAAAAGTCTCTAGATTTGACTCTGATCAAGATAGGACTGCGGGTAGTTCGTGGAACTCCTACGGAGCTGGGTAATTCCGCGCTCAACGTATCTTGAGCGCCTGTCCTTCTACTCCGATCCCTGTCTGAATGTGCTTATGCTAACACGCCAATACTGCCTTTAATTATTGTAAGAGGCATTCGTGTATATTCCGGCGTCATCTGTCTAAAAGATGTGTACGAAGGACGGAAGTGCCCAAAGTAAAATGTAGGTGGCCCGGGACGTTGCAGTGAGAGTGCAATGGATAAGCATATTACTTCTAACCTTGCGCGTTTCCGCAGAACTATTAAATTCACGTTTTCATGTGTTCAACAATGGTAAAACATAATCAATCATTCCTCATGTATTATTATATGACGCAGATAGCTAGGCCTCGTTGTTGAACTTGCTTTTAATTCGGTAGCATTACGAGTGTCACAGAAGCCGGTGACGTGGCAGAGGCGCATGTATATATATTGCGACGAAGGCACTATACTGCAATCTTTAAGGACAACAGCTTACACACGTGAATTTAGCACAGATTGCTGCTCATTGCGCTGCACATGATCTTGGGCTGTGATAATGTGCTGTGATCGCGACCAACCTTGATCGTGCACCTGCCCCACGCTCTGTCTGTCTGTCTCTCTATCTCACTCTCTCTCCTTTCATTTTATTTGTCTACCTGGTCGATCCCGGCTGTAGCAGGCGCATTTCGATGGGGGCGAAATTCAAGAAAAAGTAAAAGGAAAGCGCTCGTACGCTCATATTTTGGTGCAGCTTAAGAAACCCCAGGTAATCAATTAATCCAGGTGCCCCTTCTATGACGTGCCTCAACATCATTTCGTGGTTTTCGCTAATAAAATGTTAGAATTTATAATTGATTTATTCCCTCTACCTTTCACACTCCTTTTCTCAGTCTAGGGTAGCAAACCGAACTTTCTGGTATGGGTGACCTCCTCGCCTTACTCCTTTCTTTCGCTTCCCTCCCTCTCTCTTTTGGGTTTCAGTTCACGAGTTACGATGAGTTAACTGCGCTATGCCCTAAAACAGAAGCCTTTCGTAGATATAGAACAGGCTTTTCACAGCGGGTTTCTGTTCACTAAACAAGGAAAGAAGGAAATAGGAGAGAAATAACAAACAAAGCAAGAAAACATAAGCCAGCACCACGCCGCCACGCCTTGCTATCCGTCTGGCGCAGAATGAAACTGCTTGGCTCGCCGCACGTCCACTTACATCTGATAGGCAATTACGGCTTATTATTAATGAGGATAATGCCGATACGAGTCGCCATGGAATGGGGCTAAGAGGGGCTTTGCACTGAAGCCGCGTCGCGAAAAGCCCCACGAAAACACGCACGCTCACCCTGGAATGTGACCAGCGCTCATAATCAGTCGCATAGCGGCGAGAGTATACTTACCGTCTTTGAGAGGGGTGGGGGGGGCTGCAGGTAGTATGCGTTGTCACCCAAAAACCGTGCAGCTCTCCAAAACCTGTGGTTGTCATTGCCCGTGAGCCGCGTTTGTAGAGCTGCTAGAAACGCGGCAACCGGTTTATGCAATTTTTACTTGAATCCCCGTTTCTGCTCATGCAAGACCACCTTTGCGAACTCGACCACGCTGTAGGATAACTGGCTGTTCTAGCTTCGAAAACAGTGCACGGTATTACCGAGAAGTGGTATGCATATTTGCTCTGATAATACGCAAATAAAATATATAACAAGCGGTGCGAGGTGAACCCGCTAATTTTCTCGGCTATAAGAAATTAAGTCTCTGGGCGCGAAGTCCTGTCTAAGACTGAAAACGATTTGTCTTCCTGTCACGCCATGCTCTCCGAAAGCCTTAAAAGGGGGCCGTGTAGGTCACGCCTATGTGACTGGCTGGGTCACGTGCTGTGCGCCGCTTGTACAGGGCCCAGATCTGAACGCGATACAATGTAAAGTGCTAGCACGTGTGATTGTCAGTGCGGGGTCTCCGATGTGCACAAGATGGCGATTAATCATGCTATTCAGCGTCGACTACATGGGCACGCCATATTCAGTGACGTTAGCTTCGCGAAGTGGGCCACGCAATCTTGTTTACAGTCGCGTAAAGTTTGCCGGCCGATCCTCGCGCATAACTTTCCGTTTTCGCCTGAGCTAAGCTCTTCGGACAACGCTTTCACACGTAATACATAAAAAAAAAACGTATTACTGCAACTGTCCCATGAACTTCGCTGAATGGGTGTTTTGTGTAAATACGTGTTATCACTGACATTCACCAGAAGTACTAAGACGGAACTAGAAAATTTGTGATTCTTGAATTAAAAGGTAACAGCAACCTATCATTGTGCACTAAAAAAGAAAACAAAGAAGACTGTGCGTGGGGAGGAATGGGGGCTGGGAAGCGTATCTGCGTACTTATGGGGGACAGGTGTACTATGCGCACAGAACATGGCGAATAACGTACGGTGTCTGTGGTGCATACGCGATGGGTACACTATTTTGCCCGAAAAAAAATTTTTTTTTGGATGCGGCCTAATTAAGGAGTATGACGGCAAGGAGCAACAAGACAGAGATGGGAAAGGCAGCGATGTTAACCAGATGCAAGTTTTGGTTTCGCTACTTTGAGCATGGTTGAGGCAAGAGGGTTAGCAATACGGGAGCAATAGAGAGAACCAGAGAGAGAGAGAGATAAAAAAAAGGACAAAGAAAGAAACTAAAACTGCTAGAATCATTCACACAGGCCGGTGGACCGCAGAAAGTGCTGTATTACTTGCACAGCTTTCTGACGTGATGACGGTTCACGTCATCTTGCAAAAAAAGGAAGAAATAAAAAACTACGACACAGATAACGGAGTCGAAGGAAGCGAGTACGGGTGGGAAAAGGTAAAGAGAAATACCCGTGCTCTCCGGCGTATGCAACGGCGCGCGAGAGTTTTCGTGCAAACCGCCTCAAAGGGACCACACATCGCGAACTTGGCGGGCGCGTCTCCGTCGCTGCCACTCCGATCGTTCGAGAGCGAGGAAGAGGAGAGCAAGAGGAAGAAAACGAAGAAGCCGCCTATGAAGCCCGCGCCAGAGGAAGAGAAGCAAGCGCTCGTCGGGTGGAGCAACATACTCGCCGAATATGACGAAGCTGCGGGGGTGGCCGTGTACGCCCCGTGCACTTCTGCTTACTACTATACCGCACGGCAACGTGATGGTGCGTTGCGGTGTGCCCGACTGAGGAGGCAGGAGGCATTTGCTGAAGAGAAAACAAAAATAAAGAAACGTCTAGACCAAAGGGCGCACACACAGTTGTAGCGTCAAAATCAGCGCGCGAAGAAAAGTGCCCCGAGGTCGTAAAAGCTGTACGAGTGGGCGAGCACATGGCCGGAATACGTACGTGAGAAAAGTGACGCCTCGGCTGAGAGCTGGGCGGAGGGGCTCATCGCGGCGGTAGGGGCGCCTTCGCACACACACACACACACGTAGGAGTTTCTAAACTATATACTCGAGGTAAGACGCGGCTAGCATCTGCGTGCGCCGTCTCCTCGGTTGTTCAGTCACTGTGACTGAACAGCCGCTGATACGACGAAACCGGTAGTCCGTTGGGCTTCGTCGTTCTGGTTTCACGCAACCTTGTGGATCTTGATATTAACTCTATAATCAAGCTCATTTTTTTGACTCCAATGTTCCTTGTGACAACAATTGATATCGTTTAGTTTTAAACAACCTGCCGATGGAGCCTATTACCCAAATAAATATCAATGACCAGCAGGGTCAATGGCACAGTTCATGGAATTGGGAAGAGCACTGGGCTTCCCTTCGAGGCAAAAATTGTGTGTATGCTACCAGCTTATTAACGCAGGTGCTTCCACGACACATAACTGTTCGTGCGAAGGGGCACCATCCTTAAGAACTTTGCAAAACAGCAGAAACGGAGGAATACTTCGGGCACTCACGCGTGCTCACAACAGTCCAGAAGTTATCAAGAGTTGTCCATTAGGGGACGCAAGCAGCTCGCGTACCCAAGGGCCCAAAGCCGGCTTTGGTTTTGGCGCGAGGGAAGCGGCTCGCCTACGTAAGCAGAACTAAAGCCCCTTGCATGCCCTAATCTAAAACTGTCTATTAGGGTGACGCGCACGCGTGCTCTCACTGGAAGTATGCGTGACAAGTCTCGAGCTTTCTTGTAAATAAGGTGCCCATTAGCCAGGAGCTGACGCCTTTCCTGGGCGCCTCGTAACGGCAATTATAGCAAGGCAGAGGAGATCCAAGGCAAGACGAGTGCCGAACGACCGCTGCCAACGAGAGAGGAAGCATAAAGACCGCAACAGTGTCCCTTCCAGAGACAGCCCAAGCATAAACCCTTTGCTGCAGGAAAGCGCCCCCAACTCCCCCTCCTTTGCCGAATCAGTAGCAGGCGGCAGGGTCCTGGAATCCACACACGCCAGAGGAGAAGAGAAAGGCAGGGTTGGCGGCATTCCGCCGTAAACGCGGCAGCCATGCCAGGGGCGAGGATTGTCTTGATGGCTCCATCCCGCAGCGAGAGAACCCTGAGTTATGGAGCCAGGCGTTATTGGAGCTAAAGGGCTGCTGCCGCTGCGGCGGCTCGGCGGGCCCAAACCCCGCGTCGTTCCAGCATCTCGCGTGCCGGAATGGCGTGCACGTAGCTCTGGCTGTAAACGGGCAGGCGTGGTACGTATAGTACACCCGGAGCGGGCTTGCCTCAAGGCGATGCGACCACGGCTCGTGGTGTGCGTCACTCGATCTTCAGGGCCACCGCCGCCACGTTGTCGACGTTTCTTCCCCCCCCCCCCCCCCCCCGATCAGTCAGGCTCGGCAACTGCGGAAATGCGAGGAGGTGCCACCGAAACGGAGTCCCCCGTTCCCGTCACACGAGGCACGTGGAGGAAACGCGACTGGAATGTTTTGTTGTGCTGCGTGCAAACGCGTGCATTTACGTTTGTGCCGTGTCTCGCGAAATTCGTGGCAGTGGAGTCTATGCTAGAGATCGCGGCAACCGATCAGGAACGAGAACGAAGGGCTCGACCAAACTCGGCTATCAGTCCTCTAGTGCACGAGGCCATCGTGGGTAGAAGATCGGCGAATGGATTAGTGGAGCACATATTACACAGTGAGGCCGTAAGAGCCTGTTTTAATGGTTCTAATTCTTGAGAGCAGAGATCCGGGTACGTGGCTCTGGCGAGTTACTGTTCTGCACGGATTTGGTAAGGTGGACTATGTAGACTCAATTCCCGAGCACACTGTAGGGAACAGGGACGCAGAGGAAAATACCCTCGTGGTATGCAGAGACGGTCGTCAAGCGCAGAATACGCAACTGAAATTACGGATGGGCTTAATTACTGCCTTAACAGAAATGTGAACGATGACACATTTAGATGATACAGATTTCTGTTACGGCAATGAGAT
This sequence comes from Dermacentor andersoni, assembly GCF_023375885.2. Lineage (NCBI taxonomy): Eukaryota > Metazoa > Arthropoda > Arachnida > Ixodida > Ixodidae > Dermacentor > Dermacentor andersoni. Next base: position 73,175,353 of record NC_092818.1, read on the forward strand.
AGGCGACCAAGATGGTGTGCGCGCCGACGACAAGACGCTCTCGCGCAGTTCGACAAAGCTGAATATATGCTACTTTGAATATATGCTACTTTTGGGGGGCCAGTACTGCACAGCCGCCGATGAAAGTCTCCCCAAGGTTATTCGGCAGCAAACGAGCCAGGTACACACAGTTCCGCTCCCTGCTACCCGGATCTTACACACTTGCACTGGGTGTGTTCGCGCCTGACTACAGTACGGGATCGGCAAGAGCTCAAGACAGTGCCCGTCTTTCACGGCTGGCCGCACCACGCAGACAACGCATGTGGTGTTCTGCGATGTGGGACTTCGTTCGTGAAGCTGGCCAGCGGGGCCAACATAATTACTCTCGATGTGTCCTTCCCATTCTTCCCTTGTCCCCACTAAGGCCTCTGGTCATGCATGCTATTTAATTTAAAAAAAGTTGTAAGGCGAGTCAACATCTCGTTCAAGTCAACAAAAGACGATGTCTTCCTTGAAGAGTTCGAGGTGAGAATGGTACGAACCGCATAAGTTACTGTGAGACCAGTGCTGGAGCGAGAACGTCTGACTGACGTCCACTAGAGGTTGAATCGCCTTTCAACTTTTTGTCATGACTTATAATCGTCATTGTAATCACGATAATAATAATAATAAAGGGCATCATCATCACCAACTTTGTCGCGTATTTAGACTTCACTATCTTCGCGATCGGCCCACGCAAGAGGAGAAACAGAAGTTACAAACATAAACATACCCGATACGGAAGAGTGTAGGGAACTGGCCAAAAAACACTTCGCCATCACAATTTATTCAACTACATCGAAACTACAACACAAGTTTCAACTGGAGCGGCATCAGCTGGTTTCGCCACAGCTCAAGTGGCTGGATCATGGGCGTGCCTTGGCTGTCCTCGTCGCAGCTTGCGACACAATATTTCACAGCCGCAGTGGAGCTCGTGAAGTCGTTCCTCGCAGACAGAACGGCTACTGCACGATGTGCCTTTGCCTGTGTGCGAGCTAAATGATGAGGCCCGCGTGCACGATGAGGCCCGAGCGCCTGACACTCGCGACACTGCCGCGTTGCGCATACGCGAACCTGGGGGGTCGGCTTCCTTGGCTTCGCAGCTCCCGAGACAGTTTCTATAAGAACTTCTTTGGTGGCGCCTCTGTATATGGCTCTCGCGCTGCAAAACACGTCTCAGACCACGCGTGTTCTCGCCTCACTTTACAGCGGCCAAGCAAGCAGCGGTACCGCTCGGCAGCCGTTCCTCGGTCGAGGTTGAGCATTTTAATTATAAGAGGGAGCCTCCTGGATTACAGTGATGGATAGAAGAGTGGGTGCGAGCTCCTAATTCCGGACCACCCGCCACCGCTGCCCCCTTCCCTCCCCCCGTCCCACGTGCTTTCTCGGCTCTCGCGAAGGCATTAATACCTTCTTCCAAGCGACGCCGCGGCTTCCCTTAGAGGCTTAGAAGGTATAAGGTAGACACGCATGGTGCGGTCGGCGAAGACGTATGCGCCAGACAAGCCAGCGGTGTTTTACCGCGTCGTGATGCATCGAGCTACCGCTCCACGCAGGCACGGCCGAAGCATCGTGCGTCCTCCACCGGGGTACACACGGCGTGCGCGGTTAATCTTTTTTGGAGGAGGCAGCCCTTCAATCCTGAAGCTGGCTTCCGTCGTCTCGGAAAAGCGTCTCCGTGCTTCTCGTTGGTGCCGCACGCAGCAGAAAAACCACGACGTACTCGTCCGGCCTAACGTGAAGCCCGTTTAGAAACTTCCGCACTCGAAGCTGATAGGTTCGACTAGAAGGTTCTTACTGTTCTCTTATTCTGTAGTTCTTACTGGAGACTGCGCTAGCGTTACTTCGCTGTTCTGGACTTTGTTTATTGGCCCTGAAGTATGGCCTGGATACCAGTGTGTAGCGGTTGAGATTGGTATTGACAAGTTCTTGAACGGTGAAACAAACAAACATCACGAGGTGCTCAATCTTCGACATTTCATTTTTACACGCACACAACTGCATAAAGAAAGCAAATGTTAACTATTCACTCGACAAATTTATCAGATTATCTATCTAATTGGGTGAGATGCATACCAGGAAGACCACGTCCCAGAAATGAAACGCCATGCCCAACTATAAAGACACGCGCTTCAGCGTCACCGTACGCACGTCCCGGCGCCTGCATGCGTCCTCGTTGCTTTGCTAGTTGCTCCTAAAAAGTGAAAGAAATGGTACGGGAAACGATACGCAGAAAAACCAGTTCAAACCACGGATGCTCCTTCTACACATGGAAATCGCTCTAGAGTCATCGTCACGGCTACGAAAGTAACGATTCCCAGGAAGTTCGCCTTTATCATTTTCACATACATGTAACTGTGTGTAACTTGCAATCAGGAGCACCTGCCGGCATTGACCCGGGCAACATATAGCCGCTGCCAAGTGTAAGCGGGCAAGAGTGATCCGCATGAGACGAAGACACGGCTTCGAAGACCATGGCGAAGCGGTGTGCCCAACCCAGCAGACAGCACGCGTCGCCTCATCTGCATCTCGATAAGGAAAATTTGATGTATCGCGTCCGAACGTGCCCCTGCCGTAGCTCGATGCATGTATCCGATCAGGTGGCTGCACATATCCGGGTCTATAGTACACAGAGTTAGCGATGAGTGGCCGCCTCATTTCAAGGTGCCGAAGCCGGAGGCGAACGCACGTATTTCTATTTTTCATCGCGTTGTTCTTCACGCGCCAAAGCGAAGAGCCGCAAAACGTGCGCGGGGCGCGACGACAAATTGCGCTTTCCTGTATGTAGAACCTGCTAAGCGGCTTTGACAAGCGCTGGTCCACGCACGCTCCACTTTTGACGGGTGTCCTGGCGCCTTCAAGCGCCGTGAAAAAGGTGCGATGATGGATCTCGGCGCCGGTCGCTGGCCTATCTTACCGTCCCGTACTGCCTCGCCTTTCGCGGACCCCTTGCATACGTGCCCTGCTATGCGAGGCGTGTGCGAGCGTTTCCCGGGCGTCCATTGTGGCCTATACGCACCTCGCTGCGGCGTTAAAAACCGGGCCCGTCGCCCTTAGCGTTCCTTTCCATCTTTCCTTCACGCCGCCTCGTTACGTATAGACGCCCACGAGGTCGATTCTGCTTCCAACGAGACAGGTAGGTATGCGTCGGCAATTAAGTGGCCTCTGTCCTCAGGAGGGGACGGGAAATGCGCGCGAGGCAGGAGCGGGGCGTGTGCGTTTGATGATGATGATGATGATGATGATGATGATGATGGTGGTGGTGGTGGTGGTGGTGGTGGTGGTGGTGGTGGTGGTGGTGGTGGTGGTGGTGGTGGTGGTGGTGGTGATATGTGGTGTTCTGCGGCGTAAGAGCTAAGTATGGTCAAAGAGCCCCAGGCTAGTGTCAAATGAGTTCGAAACATAGCGATGAATTATGAGAGTTAGATGTAACGTGACTGTAAGGAGGCCTTAAAAGAAGTCCACGTAAAGTGCGTGAAATCTATCTGTTATAGCATAGTGGCGATCACTAATGAAGGGCATGAGCATAAAAGGCACGTTGTGGTCGGATGAGATGATCTACAAAGTACGCCAAAGAAGCACTACTGCCTTTAAGAACCCTTGAAACACAAGGGTCTGGAGGCATGTGCTATTTAAAACACTTATCGCAGCAGCATCCTATGTCGAGAGGATGTGCTACGAATTTGGAGTAATAACATGCAAAACAACATCATTCAAGTATCCTAGCACTGCTTTGGTGTCAAAAAACGGTCCTTCTGCAAGTAATAAAACAGGATGGAGAAAGATGTATTGGCGGTAGCTAACCAAAAAAGCCAATGTCATGTGGTATATTTGTGTATGTAGTTGAATAGCATCGATGAAACGGATTCTAGTAGTTGATGTCGAAGTATTCTTTTTTATCTATTGTTTTGCTGCAGAAGGTCCCAAGAACAACAGTGCTTCAGTGCACCGAAAACATTGACGCAGTCAAGTTAACAAATGTATCAGTACCAACGATGGAGACTAGGGGCGCACTAACGCCGAGCAGCCAATAACTATCCAGCACTAAGGTGAAAAAATGTTAAAGGAGGCAAGCACTGCACCGAACAGTTGCCGCAATAGCTTGTTCATTATATCATGCGACGCAGCAACGTCATCAGTGTCCATCGCAGCATCCTAGTTTTATTCTCACAGGTTACAGGGAAAGGCTATAAGGCAGCTAGGTTCTCGTCGATGCAAGCCAAACAGCAGAAATTACTTCCTGGACTGCATTCTCGAAAGGTGTCATGCCAGAGTATTGGGCAAGCGTGTTCTAAGATCGATATTACAGGGCTTGTCACTCTGAACAAGGCTTGTCACTTGAATTCGTAACGATATTGATGAACAACGTGCGGCTGCACGTGCTACGCAGGGCCACAGTTCAAAGAACGAAGGCGCCAAGGTCCTTAGCAAGAGGCCAATGTACAACGCGAACGGCAGTGCGGCAACAGGAGGTGAAAAACGGCACGAAGCAAAGTTCATACAACTGCACGGAACCACACATAGTGTCAATCAAACGATGTCACTATACTTTCCATTTTTGGAAAAAACGTTTCTGTTTACAGTGTGTGCCCGGCCCCGTGAAAGTTTATAGTGAAGAGCATAAAATATGTTGTCTGCACAATGTATTCGACCAGAAACAGCTACGTTTCAATTGTGATGTTCTTGCAAGAGCTTTTGAGTCGGATGTGCGGCTCTAGCATGCTCCTGCAACATATAGTGTAGGGCTTGCTTGGAACTCGGACCGGAGGCATATCGGCACGCTGCCTACACGTCATCACTTAGCACGCGTTTACATGTACAGATCTCAAGTCTGCTAACCGTAGCGCGCGACTGCGTGGCCGCCATTACTGTCTTCACCATCTAGTGATAATCGCTAGCGCTATCGGTGAGGGGAACGTACGCGCCTAAACTGCGAAAATCAGAGATAAAGCACCAAAACCTTCACCTCTTTAGAGACGCCAAGCTCTGCTTCACACACTATATTTTTCAGCGCGCTTCAAATGCAACAGAAGCGCGACAAATTAGTTGGGCAACCTAACCAAACCATCATGGAGCACGACTAGAAACTATGCTCAAGTCCAGCAAAAACTACTAGGGCAATTAAAAAAAAAAAGAGAGAGAAGCAAACCAGGGAGACCGTCGCCCGCGAGGCAATGTCAAGAGCAATGGATTAAAGCTCAGAAAGGCGAGGTGAGCAAAATGTCAGGCTATCCATCTTGCCCCTCCTGGTGTGTCCCCTGCGGTCACGGAGTCCGAAGCGGCCCCGCCAGCCATTCACGCCGACGACGAGGTGCGCCGGCTCTCCGCAATGCGTCATCGGTCTAGACCTTGTCACCTCCTGCGTTGCGTGTGTGCTTAAAATCGTAAACTTCTCACAGACACGTGGGTATTATCGGCGGTGCGACCATCCGCGATTTCCTCTCTCTTGGTGTGACTTCCTCCTTTGAGGGCAGCTGGATTTTTCCGCAGCTGATGGCGACTCTCTTTGGCTTCATACGTGCCTTACACAAAGAACTTGTTGAGTATCGTGAAATTATCTCCTGATATCCCTTGAGTTTATTATCACAAATAAGAATCCAAGAATTGTGGTACCAAAACAATTTTGCGTTGAAAGCTAAGGAGGCCTTGTAAAAGAACCATGTATTTAGTAACCGCATTCAGCCATCACCAGAAACGGCTACCGCACAGAGTATCCTGTAACTTTCCTGCAACAATGGGCATCCTCCTTATCCTCCTAACCACTTTATAACAGTGTCTTAATGCCTTCTGGGGATTACGGGGTTAAAAAAAAATTAAATTATGGGGCTTTACGTGCCAAAACCACTTTCTGATTATGAGGCACGCCGTAGTGGAGGACTCCGGAAATTTCGACCACCTGGGGTTCTATAACGTGCACCTAAATCTAAGTACACGGGTGTTTTCGCATTTCGTCCCCATCGAAATGCGGCCGCCGTGGCCGGGATTCGATCCCGCGACCTCGTGCTCAGCAGCCCAACACCATAGCCACTGAGCAACCACGGCAGGTACGGGGTTAGAGCCCCGTCAGTTATCATCTATGTGAGGCTGTTCATTTTCAGCACTTGATTGTCTGAATCGAATAATGAACAGCTATTTCTGGGAACCTAAGTTGCATGACATCACAGTAGCATTATCAGTGCCGGGTTTTGCATGGTCCTGAAATTTAGTAAACGAAAAATTTGCTTTCATTTGCCCAAGTAATAATTTCTCAATTAAAACCATCATGAACTGTAAATACAGCTCTGAAAGAATACTTTACCGTTCTGAACTTTGTTTTTCCTTTTCACCCCATTAGGGGGAAGCCCTCACTCAAGTACGCCCACTCTTTCGCTTACCTAACTTTCGGTGAGCATAATCAATCCACAATCTATCTAAATACTGCTGAGTTTAATTATGATACAGAAACCTTTCCTTACAACGTTGTTTTGCACAGCTAACAGCTATTATGTATCTTTTTTCTATTCACACTCCTCGTCTGTATAGCAGCGCAGAGCAAAAAAAAAAAAAAAAAAAAAACTAGGCGCTCGGCATTAAACGTGACCTCTCGGTGGCAGCGCCACGAGGAAACCGGCGCTGTTCCGATACTATGTAGGATGGCCAACAGGCGCAACACTATACCAGTTCATGGGAATGCGCGCGTATAACCGTATTTCTCCATGTGTCAGTGCCTTCGATGCGACGTAAAGATCAGACGCGTATAAGGAGAGAGAGAGAAAAACGTTGCGCATTAAATTTTGGAGAAAAAGAAAGGAAAAGCAGCATAGCAAGTAGTTCTGTCGTGCCCTCGTCTGTACTAGGAAGCCATTAAGGGACCGCGGAATATCAATCCGATACGGGTCGTTCGGCAACTTTTCTGTTTGCACGTTCTCGCTCGCATACGAGGTGACGTCGTTGATTGCAACGATAGCTGCGCAGTGTGGGTGGCACTGAATGTTCGTAACGTTTTCGTTTCCCGTTAGCATTAGTGTCGAGCCCGTGGTAACCCTTAGATATCGCGTCTATGCCGATCGCACGCTGAGTAGAGCAGCTGATTTTGACGCTATAGACTGGACTACCAGATGAAAGACATTTACCAATTCTTTAAAGAAGAGTGTTGTGAGCCCCTTGAGGATCGAAACAGCTCAGTCTTGCCTCCTGTATTTTCTCATCATCATTTTTAATTATACGCTTTTGTCGCTTTTCGTTGTTCAACCTTGCACACGAGTTGTAGCCAAGAGCATGCTACAGGCCTGCCTACCCTATATGTCTATCCTAAAATAAATGTTCTCTTTCTTTCTCGATGCATTTTCTTTCTCCATATATTTGACAAAATAGAGACACGGCACACACAGCAATATATGTTCTTATACAGCAACACTCCTATCCTTGTTGAGATTTGAGAACTGCTAAGGCGTCTAGAGTCAATGACCGTGATTCTCGGTGGTGTGCATGCAAGCTTCAGCCGCTAAATGCGCCGTGCTGGTGCTGGTGCCACTTATCGCAGCTCTTTACATATTCTGAACCATTTTCCTGGCCCCTGCGCTGCGCACGCAGGATAAGCCGACACACCAACCACTTTATTACTGCTTTTTCTGGAATGTCGTTTGAATTAGTGACTCCAACCATGATCTATCGAACCCGCCGGCTTACCGGATGATATTTCTGAATGACATTTTTGGACCTTGTTGATAATCTACAGAATGTTGAACTTGCCTTCACCGTTGCGCATCCCTCTTCTATATCTCGATCATCGCTCGTCACATCTTTACGTCCCTATTCCCCCGCCCCCCCTGGGCTAAGTAGAAGGCCAGAGCACGCTAGCTCAGGCCGATCTCCCTGCCGACTTTCAAATAAATTGTTCCTCTTCCTTGTTCCGCTCTCAGTATAAAGGAGTCCGCTAAAAGCGTGGACAACCTGTTGATCTTTTCAATTCGATTCAATTTTATTGATAAGTAAAATAGTACAAGAACAGTTGTATACAGGAAGGGTTTATTCAATTACATATATTCTTCCTGGAACATCAACCACCTTTGCACGCGAAGCGGAAAAGAAGGCAACGACATGCACAACTAGTAGAATATTAAGACGCACATTTAATTGCGTGTGAAAGTGTACTGTGTTATCAATGACGCAAAATATAAGCCCCTATTGTCCACATTATTTAGAATCTTTAGCAATTGTGTCAAATTTTACCGCATGCAGCCTCCCCTTCCCCTGATGGTATTGATCTCCCAACGGATACCATTGTCCATTAACGTTATGGCTAAATATTAAGCGGCAACCCCATACCACGGATTACCTGCACCTGCGCTTAGGTTTCCAGTATTCACATCGCAGAGTAATAACGCATACATCTCGTTCGTTGCTCTTAGGCGTTCGACATAGGTGCAGCAGAAGCAGGCCATGAACGCGAAAATATCAAACGCCACGAAACGAAATGCAAAGGTCTTCCAGATGCTAAAAATTACACATGTTCAGGAGGCTACACTGATATAAATTTCCGTCTTGTCGGAACGCCTTCGTTCGATAAATCTTTGGAAATGCGCGTTCGTACACACGCACAACATGCATAATACACACACTTACACACACGCACACGCACGCCCACGGGCGCATTACGAGCGCAAACTTATTATGGCCGAGATTAACGCGGACCTGTCTCCGCGCACTAATCCCGCGGGGTTTCGGCCGCGGCGAAGTTCTTTTTTAATTGAACGTCCCAATTCATCAGCCACCGCGCATATAAGCCGGCAGCCACCACACGGTGCAAGCCCTCGCTTAGGTAGCTGCGCAACCGGTACTGACTCCTCGATACACTAGCTGGTCGCAGCAGCGGCCTTGCCCACTGACGAGGAGCTGTAATGTGTAGAGAGCCCTTCGGTAACAGCGGCTGCCACAAGAAAAAGGAAGCGAACGCAGTAGCAAGATCTCTGCGGGCAGCGGCATTCGTCAACCTCGCGGTTCGGAAGCTAAATCAACGATGGAGGGGCGCCGTAGAGAAAAAGGTGGGCAAACGAAGCTTGAGAGGAAGGCTCAGTCACGTACTTCCTTCCAGTGTACGGTGGACGGCGATTCGTTGCACCTGCGGCGCACCCTGGGCGGCTCAGCCGATTAGAACGACTCCAGTCCAACACTAGTGCCACCCTCGATAAGCGATCGCAGGTCTACCCACGCTCGAAAGGAGGGAGAAGTGTTCCAGTGTTCGAAAATATCGTCGCAGATGAACGTACACGCAATATCTCATGCATGCAATATCCAGCGCTGGAGAGCGAGCTTGTCGGGCCGCTTGATGCATATAGTAGCGTTTGTGTATGTCATTGACGGCGTCGCTTAATATACGGTATTGGTGCGCGGAATTAACGGCGTTTCTGGAATATACAGTCGACAAGCGTAAAGCCCCCACGGTGCGAGCTTTAGGGACTAGGAGAAACGCCGCTCTTTAGTCGACCAAGCCCGCGAACACTTCCGAAGTGGTTGATCATTAAGCGAGCACTCGTTCATCAAGAGGGTGGGCTACATACGTGAGACCTGATAGGAAGTGCCACGTACGTGGTGTGCGTATTTCCTTGCTGTCTGTATGTGTTTTAAAAGAGATATTTTTTTTATTTTGCATTCATTCATAGGTCACGTGTGAACCCATAAACATGATCATAAAGCCCAAAACTTTAATTGCATGCAAAGCCAGGAACAATTGGGGACGCCACTATACCACCTGCAGTCCATGCGCAAAGAGAAGTTAGTGCATGCTTTCGTGATCTTCCGCAATAGTTTAGAAGAACATATATGGGTTAAATATATTAAGTGGTTTTATTAAGGTTCCGTTTTTAGGTAGGGCTGTATTGAAACTTCTGATAACCAGCTACCATTAGCTCCTTTCCTGTGTGTGCGTTCGCGTGCTTTCTTTTTTCGTCCCAGTTTACATTCATTTAGCTTTTCTCTAAATTTCGTTGACGAGACATCTATAAAAGTAAACAAAGCGTAAACGATAAACAATGCAAACATACCTTCTTAGAGTTCCTAAAAGATTGAAAGAAAAGATAAAATAAGAGCATCCGATCTCGAAAAAGATCATTAAAGGCTAAATGAGCGTGGCATCGTGGCTGCAGAAGCGAATCCTTATCCTCGAATGTGGTTCCCAATGACGTCTTAAAACTTTTTGTGCGCAAACAAACAGGGACAAAGAATAGGGGCAACACAAGGACGAGCGCTTCGTCCTTGTGTTGCCCCTATTCTTTGTCCCTGTTTGTTTGCGCACAAAAAGTTTTAAGATGAATCTGTTCCAACTAGGCCGACTCGCTGTTATGCTCCCAATGACGATAAGAAACGGCGATTTAAGCTACAGGCGTTTCCTTTGTCCACAGGTTTTGTTCAATCTACGTTCATCATTGATACTGATCTATGTTCGCATTCGCGCACTGTTATAGAAACCCGGAAAGTGCGTTCGGGAAACAGACTCGGCAAGGCTCACGGAACGTATACGCTCCAGTCCCTTTGGCTCTGACTAACCCGGGGCCGCACCCGTATCGCGCACTTTATCTTTCTCGGGTGATCCGCACCTTCAAAGGCGCGGAGACCGCAAGCGTACAAACACCGCTGTATACCTCGTACGCCTAGCTTTTCCGCTCAACTCGCCCAGCCCATCCGGCATTTTGCAAAGAGCTAGAATCCCGCTTACAATCGCCGCACCTTCTTCACGTGCACGCGTTGCCCGCATTCGAAGTAACGGTATACGTCTACAACTCTGCAGTACACACGCACAGCTGGGTCTTTCCTTGAGCGGTGTGTGTATATACAGTTCCCACTGAGTCCACCCACCCGTCCTGTTTGATTCCAGCCCAGACCGGCCAAACTTGATAGCTGCACTGATGGCGTATCCATAGACGGAGTGGGCGCGGAACAATAACAAGTAGTGTGCGCAAAACGCCACACGCTTGGAAAGTTGTAGGCAGTGCGGCCGATGGGTATAGCTGCATTTTGACTCGCACATTCGCCTTAGGGCTTTCTCTTCCAATCGTCAGTGTCAAGGCACCTCCGGCAGTGATAACTTCAGGTATGACGTGCTGGAAGGTAGCTAAAATTTAAAACGACCTGACTGGAATATATATCACAGTCGCGTCCTGCGAGGCATGTCTCGCATCAGAAACCAACGCTGCAGGGAATTAATAGCGGCACGAAGCACAAGGAAGGATGAGGCGAGTCACCGGGATACATATCGTACACAGTATATAAGCGAGCTGAACGCTGAAATCGAAAAGCGAACGATTCGTTGCCAACCAACCATCGCCCCGTAGACGGAGTCCAGTCTGGAGCCGCGGCTGATAAGGAAAGTGGGCACCAATATCGGAGAGAACGAGAGAGACCGGCGCTTCGCCGATCTTTTTCTGGGACGCGCATATTGAGCAAAAGAATGCAGACAGTGAAAGACCTGCGTGATAGGCGGGGTCATAAGACAAGAGGCTGCGTGAATTATAACGCGTTGACAGGATCGATTAAGAAGACGCCTCGTCGGTCGTTAACCGAAAGGTTTGCGCTAAGGCCTGGTTTTGTGCTCGTCCTGACGGCTAAGTGCGCTAGATGGCCAGTTCGCAAAGACGCGATGCTGACAGGCGCCTGGGCTATCAAACCTCTCGAGCGAGCACTGCGATTCGGGACGGGAATAATCAGGGTAAGTAAAGGAGTTCGGTAACGGTGGTTCAGTGCATAGAGTGGTGCATTAAGGGTTGACGCGTGACAGATAGCAATGTTAGGCTGGGGGTCTTCTTTTACTGTGCAAGAATCAATTTTCGTGGCTATTCACAGTGAAAGATACGGGGAAAATAACAAGAAGCCTTAATGGTGTTTAGCGAGAGGCTCCTTGGTCATAAAAGACGCAGAAGGCATAAGACATATCGGCGCGTGTGAACATGAAAATTAGCAGCAAAAGCAAACTATATATGTAGCTAAAAATTTGCCGTGGTTAAACCAAGTTTGTTTAGCGATAGCCCGGTTTCGCTCGCTTTGAGAAAGGATACAGACGCTGCTCGGCGCCGTCAGCAACTACCGCATCCACAACTGCACCACAAGACAGCACACAGACGCTGCTCGGCGCGGCAGCAGCAGCGAGCGAATTGACCTTCATGCTGAGTCTCGCTCCAACACGAACTAAGCGTCGAAAGCATAGCGGAAACGAAGCTACCCTCACTGGGCGCACTTGGCCCACATCGCAGATCGCCTTCAAGACCTGGGCGCCCACGGAGCCTACGCAGCAGCCGCCGGTAGTGGCAGGGGAAGTCCCAATTTGACCTTGGTTGAGCTTGAAGGTCAAATTTACGGAACCAGATGTTTTCTGGGTATGCACCTGGAGCACGGTGTAAGAGTAACCTGGAGTCATAGAGCTAAGAAAAAAAAAAGTTTGAGCGTCCTCCAGTTCTTGCAGGTCTTGGTGCCCAAGCCTTCGGAAACGCAGAGGCAGATATGTTCATACCATGATCACGATGCGAGTGTAAAGGCTTTCCGCATGTCGTTTTGCGACCACGATGCGAAATATGCACCACTCTGACACGATGATGGCAAACATTAGTATAAGGATATCACGTGCGATCTGTATTACTTAGCTTGGAAAGCCAGACCGTAATTTCAAAAAAGGCAAGTACAATTTACTGATTGGCACTGCGGTACCTCCACCCATGTACAGACGGACCTGAACACATAGGAGGTTCTAAAAAAGAAATGCTTGAAAGACTGAAATATATGAATGGCTCTCTGGAAAACGGTCCAGTAAATCATATTGTTTTTTACCATCTTATACGCGCGAATGCAACACCTCCCAAACACTGGCATTGGAACATTAATGATTATTTGTGCTGTTGTAGTCGCTGGCCCAGTCCATGATTTATTGCATAAAAAAGATGGGGATGTTTTGCCTTATGGGCACGGCATGCTATATCCTATATACATGCGTAGACAAGGCTGCCTCAGAACGAACGGGAGAAGGGCCTTAAACCACCTATAGACTACCTACACCACTATCCACGAAACATGAACTGGTTTCTTTACGAGAAATGCATTGCGAAAACAGCTCCGACCATTCCTACAACTTGACTAGCCTGGCAGATGTTTTGTATGAGCTTTTCTGCGCTGCACGTTTACTGAATACGGAGGCCTGAACCAAGATGTGGCCTTCGACAGTGGCCTCTAATTTTCCTTGCGTAAGCGTGCAAGGTGCTGTACGCAAACTCCCGCTCAGGTATGCGCGCTCCGTCAACAGCACACCTGCTCGCTTGGCATACACGATCACTCAAGGCGGAGATTTTTACGAAAACAGATAAGCTGCCTTAGGTATGAGCTCCCAAGAAAGTAACAGCGTAAATATGAGGTAGGAACCCGGCTGTGCAATTAAAGTGCCCACGTGACCACTGAGAGGTGAAAATTTGAATATGTATAAACATAGTATCTTCAGTGGCATCAGCTAGGCAAGCCGAAAGTTTAGTGTTAGGCAGATAATCAAGTATCTATGTTAGGCAAGCAGCATAAAAATAGTAACGTTATCTGCCTTGTGCGAAACGGATGATCCCGGTATGGGCGAGCAATCCGTTTCGCCCGAGAGGCGCCGGAAGCCGATGATGGAGTTCTGCCCCTGCAACGAAGCCACACGAGAGCCTCTTTTACGGCCTTTTCTCGGAGCCAGTTGTAGAAACCAGGAACAGTGGAGTATTGATAAGCACTGAGAAAGACTGAGTGAGTGAACGATCTGGCCCTCCGACTCGCGTATATAAGGATGTCCCTCACGCAACTCGTCCTGGGGCGCTCGCTATATTTAAAAAGTTTTAGTGAAAAAAAAAAGGCAGAAGTTTATTGAACTAGGGAAAGCCTCTCATCTATCAACAAGCTCAAACTTCTGAAACATCTTGTTCTCAGAAGTTGACAACCGTCATCGTGCTGCGAAAAAAAAAGAGAGAAGAAAAGGGAATAACTATCTCCAGAATTCAGTCGTTCCCTTTTTACCATGTTTCTTTCTCACGTTAGATTTATTCTAGATTCTGGTGGTTTATGCGCCACAACTACGACCTCATTACGAGGCATATGTGTGGGGGATCGTTGTGGAAGACGTGGTAACAACGTGATGCTGTTACTGAAACGATTCCGATGATATGACGACGACGGAATGACGACTATGGTGTGAAGAAGGGAATGACAGAGCTGAAATAATTCGACGACGACGATTATGGTATAACGATGCCGGAATGATGGTGACTTTACACGACGGTGTGAGAACAATGGGATGACGAAGGTGGAATGACGACAACGCAATGACAGCGACGGAATGGTGACGACAACGGCGTGACGACAAAGGCATGACAAAGACAAAGGCATGACAACGAGTTGACAGTTAGCAGTGGAATCATTACGACGAAATGATGACGATGGAATGACCATCACGGTATGACGACGACGGAATGATGAGGCTGGAATGACGACGAAGGCATGTCGCTGTTAGAGCTCACCTTCCTTTTGATATCGAACAAAACAAAACAGTGTTTTCTGCCCTCAAACAAGCTTTGTTCAATATCAAAGAGAAACAACGCTGTCAAGGAACAAAGAAGCCCAGTGTGAAGTAAGCGCTTGTCCTCGTTTTCTTCCTGTGTCCCCTTTTCCGCTTCGTGGTGCCCCTCACAGCCTGAAATCCTGCTCTTGTTTGCACTATGCCGGGCACCGGCCAATCGTTGAAGACTGTAGCCAGGGGCCAGCAGGGAAGGCAATGGTACACCGTCGGCATCGTGATGACGACATTACTTACGGTATGACCACTGCATTCCGCGAGAGCTTCCTCGATTCGTACTATATCCACTGTTTGTTTCACTATGTCCGGTACAGAACTGGTGCAGATTACGCTGTGGACACTCCTTGAGTGCCATACTTTGTGTAGAAGCGTTATTGTCTATCAAAGAAGACAGAAAAAAAAGAGCTTGTAAGGCACAGCAAGATGGCCACGAGCACATCTTTGCTTTAGCTAGTAAATACTACAGGTCCCGAAACGACTATAAGTCCACCAGAATGTACGCCTTGGTTTACAACGTGTACTACATAACGCGCTGAATGCAACTGTTCAATTAGTAGTAATGAAAGTGCCTTTGTTTCGTGCTATAGAAATGAGATGAGCTCTCTCCATCACCTAAAGCCCGTTCTTCTCTTGCTTTACTTCTAATACCAGTATAAGGTTGATAATTAGTCACTCGCTATATAATCCCTTTTCGAGTGCTAACCAATAGTGGAAAATGAGGTCACCCTCAGACTGGAAGACAACGTTCCAACCAAACCACTTGTGTTTTTAAATACAGCAGGCCTTTCTTGGTGGACGCCTGCGTAGCGTGTTCTTCTACGTCAATAGAAACGTAAAAAATTCATTCGTCATAGTAAATTGTACTTCCCGCAAATTATAAGAAAAAAATGATATGGTGGCCAACATTGATGGCCGCTGATGTTCCGATAGTTTACCCTGATTAAAGCCATTGTGTAACTGTTTTTTTTTTTTTTTATGCGATAACGTCGATTAGTTTTATTTTGAAGATTCCATAAATCATGAAACCTCGTGCGCCGCACAAGTGGAAAGGTATAAGTAAGGTGCCACCCATGAGTTCAGAAGCGTGGCGAATTCGAACCTCTCTTTAACATTGAGACGTGTTTCTCGGTTAGCAATCAAGGACCTGAGGAGACTGAACATCGCAATCACCGGGGCTCGAGCATTAGCAACATTTAATGAAAGGCAGCAAGACAGCCGATAATTAATGTTCGCAATCTCGTACAAGTCCACAACGGCCGCAAGTCGCAGCGTAACGCGAAAGCTCGACTCAAACAAGGCGCGCGCCTTTTTATTGCTCAGCGAATGTGTCCGGCTTATTATATATACCATACATTCGCACGGTGAATCGGAGACTACCGCGCACGGCAGGGGAAATACGTATAAACTCACTGGCGAAGGGAACGTCAAGACGTCTTCGAAAGCAACGAATAAATACGTTGTACGATTCCCGGATAACGCCCAAGTCCTTAGTCGCGGATACCGTATGGCCACGAGACCGAGCAGCCTCTCCCATCGTGGCATGGGCGACCGCGCAATTTGGAGGCCGCGTTAAGGTGCTTCTCAGGCTCGTGGAGGTCGCGAGGTCAGCCCACCTCGTAACAGACGGCTCGCCCTCCGCACGATGCCATCACTTTTGCTGGTAGAGAACGTAGAGACACGAAGAAAAGTAATAGAGTATACACAACCGAACGCAAATACAGAAGTCACATCACCGCCGAAGGGTGGACCAAAGAAGCCGCGATTTCCTTGCGCGGGGCTTCGAGACACAGGTTCCCCTCTTAATACAGCCGTCGCGGGGAGTATCGCTTTCATCTGCTCCGGCATTGGAAGTGAAACGGGAAGAAAACAGAGATCGCAGCAGCGGCAGCGGATCACAAGACATGCGTGCACGGTGGTGAGAAAGAAAAGGATCGGCTGTGATGCGCCGCTGCTTCGCACCATATGCGAGTACACCACCACCACGTGAGAAAAAAAGTAAACGAGCGATGACCGCGAATAGAGGGGAGAGCGGGGCTGTTGTGAATCTTTCGCTTGCTCAGTTTTTTTTTTCTTTTTTTTTCTGTATAACACCGAGAGATGGGGTAGCCGAGGTACCCTGTACTCCAACCTCAGCTCACCGACTCGCGCATAACAGAACAGAAGAGATCTTGCGCAGGGTCTTCCCAACTTCCTGCTTGTGACGGCGACTCGGTCTCTCGCTTCATCGGCGGCCGCCGTGTAATAGCCACTCCTTTGTGATACGTGCGTTCATGTTCACTGCGACCTCAAGGTGGAGCAAAGAATGAGATTGCGGCTCCCCGATTAAGGGGTTTCCTGCCTTCTGGAAGCATTGGAGCTCCGCCCCGTGCCCATTGTGTTTACGAACAAAAGCGAAAGCGCATCCGCGTCACTTGTCCCAGAGTGTTGGCGCAGACTGGAGCGGCTCGTTTCGCTTTTGGTCGTGGTCGCCGACGCAATAAAGGCAAGCCAATTGCTGGGCGGTGGCCACAGTGCTACCGAACTCCCTCCCGTAGGTCTCACGGTAAATCCGCGCAGCAGTGCAGCCTGTAGAGTCTTCGTCAGACAAACGGCACAGTCATGCAGTGCACTCGGTAAACACACTGACGAATGTCAGTCGGTGACTTCGCATAAACGTTTGAAGCATTGCAGGCGTCTTACAAGCGGTGTCACTCGGGTGCCTTACTCTAGGCTACATATGTAATAGAATATGAAAACTAGAAAATTTTCTCATTAGTCAATTAAACAACAATTAAAACATCGACAGACTTGCTGGTTCATTCTAACTTCATTCTGTGACCTAATAAGTGTGCAAAGCCGAAAATTTAATGCTGGTGAAAGAGAGGCTGGTTTTCCCCCACAACGCCATTGCAGTAAACGGTAGCTTTCCTGCAAGGGACTCAACGATCGTGCTCCAAGTTGAAGAAAAACAACCTGCCGGTGGGAGCTGAACCCCCAGACATATATACGTGTAGCTTTTATGAATTCTAAGTGGTTAGTTTTGAGAAATGCGAAATATTCCATTGTTTGCGCAAAGTGGTGCCTATGCTTTATAACTTTATAAGGCAGGAAAGCAGCCTTCACGGTTTTCGATAAAGAACACAAAGGTTTGTTGCAACGGGTAGTGTGGTACTTAACTTTACGGAGTCATTAAGAGCATTGTCAAAATGAATCAGGCCGTAGAGTAAGAATAACGTTTTCACTCTGAAAATGCAGACTCTCAAGGTATTTCTAACGAGCACGAAAAATCGAGGTGGGGGGGGGATGTCATCTCAGTTCTGTAAAGGGATGTCACTTAGAAGAGTGTATACAGAAACTAAGGAAGCAAACCTACGTTGCGGCGTCGAACAGGCATTCCCTGACACGATAAACATGCGACACGACAAACGATGTGAATAGAGCACATGAGAAAATCAGCAGGCCCCCGAGCTGAATCAAAACAGACAGCGCATCTTCAAAGAGTGAGCAGCGTTCCGGAGAGCTCGCCATTTTTCGCTTCTGCCGTCTCGTTTCTTTATTTTTCTCGCATCTGCCGTTCAACGTAACGTTTTGAGTAGATTTTGCCCAGCGCTCTAGCCCGCGCTTCTGATCGAGGAACTCGGGGGGCAAGCAAACTCGCTTACGCACGAGGCCGTCGCCTTGCGATCCACTTTGTCCGAGTTGGCGCCGCTCGAATGCTTGCGTGCGCCATGGCCCAGCCTTCCCCCCTACGCCCAACTCCAGCCAATTCCCTTTGCTCTCCACCGTGTTGCCGCAGGTCCCGAAAAAACAAAAAAAAAAGAAACAAGCTCGAGGGGGAACGACAGGGAACGAACCCGAGACGGTGCAGCTTGTATAGTTTCCCTCTCGGCGACCGTTCGCTTTCTGCTGCCGCGTGTTTACCTTCCCTTTTTTTTTTAACTTCCTCTTCGCCTTTCGCTTTTGAAAATTCTGTGCGCTCTGCGGACCTCGGGAGATTCGCATCAACCCTAAGGCACCTAGTGGAGGCGCGGCACGCTCTGCGCTTTGTGCCGAATGCAGAAGGCAAGCAACCAATTGAGAAAAGTAAATGCGAAATAAGAAAAAAGAAGAAAAATCGACGGGATCGGCAGCATCCCACGAGCGAGTGGCGTCCCCAGAAAAGTTTTCCTCCCCACTTCCCAAGAGGAGCGCCTCTTGCCGGCACCGAATGCTTCCTATTTTTTGCCTTCGTATTTGTGTTTGCCTGCGCGTAGTACAAATTCGTTTTCAGCCCCTGGACCCCGATCCCTCTGGCGTCTTTCCTCTGCCGGTCAGCTACCGACGGAAGCGTTTTCCCTCTCACTCGCGCCCTCCCTACTCCGCCCCTCGGCAAGCGACAGATGTTAGCTCGGACTTGGCGCGACGCTCTTCTCAGTCGCGAGCACCCCGTATTTGGGGGCGCAGTGTCTCCATGTCTGCATTTGAAAACGAGGCACACACAAGAGGCAGTTCAACTGCCTCTCGCATTTTCGACCCCCCTCCCCTCTCTCTCCTCCCAACCCCGAGATATTCGAGCAGGGACGACAGGAGCGCGCAGTGCGTGAGGTGTTTGTCTGACACTCGCTATCTCGCCAAAGGCATCGGCGATTCACGCAGCCGCCGCCCGTCCATCACGCGCGACACACCTCTCAGCTTTGTATGTTGGCCTGCCTTCTAGGTAGAATGAGAAGCGGAAGCGGCACGTACGTTTGACTGCGATCTTATCTGCGCGAAAACAAACGTCTTGTGGCCCCCGTACGACTTCTTCCCTCATCGTCTCTTCACACGGAGGCTCAGAGACTGTGCGGTGCGTTGTTCAACGCGCATCTCTGTGTTGGTATACCAGAGCCTTCGCTCTGCTCAATTTAATTCATCGATTCAACATCATCCCTCGGTTATTTTCCTTTGCGGTAGCGCAATGAGTGTGAGCGGAGCACAAAGCCCCGAACCAGCGACGTGGAGGCGCATTCCGCCAGATATTCTGTCCCGTTCACCGCCCCGCCTTGCCGACAGGCATCCGCCTCGATCAGAGATCGACATCTTTCAACGGGTTCTACGGCACAGAGGTACACACAGTGCAGCAGTCGCGGCAGGCATCCGTGCATCCTTGCCTTTTACTACACCGCTCTCTCTCAGACCTCTCGCGACGCCCCTCTCCGGAAGCCAACGCCGCCGGCGTCGGTAGACCGGGGGCACAGCTCGGCACGCGCGCTCTGCCCTTTGTCAACAAACAGCGGCATTCCTGCCAGAGCGGGTCCTTCCGCTCGCCGCCGCAAGCTGCAGCCGTTGCCGGCCGCCGTCGGAAGGGGCAACGTACGGCGACGTCGGCGACACCGCTGGCTGAGGGCCTCGACGAATGTGGACGGAGGCGAGCACGCTCCGCCCACCGGCGCGCCTCTCGCGACTGGCCCCCGCGCTTTCCAAAAGGGGGGGCCGCCTCTGTCGCTTCCCTTCCTTCCCCTTCCGAGCACGGCAGCGAGAGAGTCCCAGGAGAAGCGCTCTGATTTACGGTCCCATCCGTGGCGGAGAACCGCACGACCGCGAGTCGCCGCGGCGGGATGCACTAAAAGCGCACCGGTGACATCTGTCGCTGCTGCCGCCCGGCGCGTACGACGCGCCTCTTAAAAAGTTGTGCTCCCTGCCGCGCGTGCGTTGCGTACGCGTTCGCGCGTGCTTTGCTCGCCCTCTTCCACTCCCCCTCTCTTTCTCTCTCTTTCTGGCGAGATTGCTGGCCTCCCGCGGATGACTGCCAGCAAGCGATCCGGGGCGACTCGCGCTGCTCCGTGGATCGGCAGATGCTTAAGACCCCGGGGAACGTCGGCGCGTTCCATCTTAGGAACCGCGTGGGTCGGCCGCCACCGGCGCCAGACACGACTGGGCTTCGCGAGTACCCTCGGTTCGTCGTCGTTCATCTCGAACGCCTTCAACGCTCCCTCATCGCTTACCCGCTGGCGCCGCGGACGCTTCGAACGGGGCTGCGTTCGCGTCGGCTCGCTTTGCTCCGCGAAGTGCACTCCGTGCACAACGCACGAACACACCCCTGGTGATCCTAAGCCTACTACAGCTTAGGTGACTAAAAAAATGTTTTTGTGGATGTCGAAGTCACAGCCTGCGCTCGTTTGCTGACAGATGGTTTGTGAATGTTCTCCACGTTCCCCACAGTGCCGTCGATATCGTCGTTCTGATCAAGGCACTATGGCTCTAGGCATCATTCTCATTGTTTATGGTGTGTGGCTTGTGTTGCGAATAAAAAGGCAATACAGATATCGAGCGCAAGCAAACGGCAGCAGAGAAGAATGGACACTTAATTTCATGTCGTATTTAAATTTCTTAGCACCGCGAGGAGCGCACACCCGGCGATAAGGAGCTGGTGTCGAGAGTATACTCATGAACAAAACAAAAATCAAGAATGTAGAATTTCACAGCTCTCCCGTCACCACCCGCATGTCTGTCAATTTTGGTTCGCCTATTACGTATACTTATTCGCTGAAAGTTGCGATCAGGAATACGATGGCCCTATACCAGTCGCATCTACACGTAAACGGACTACCATGCACAGCAGACGCAACGTCAGAGCAGCACAGGTAGCCCAGCGAGAAGGGCCGAGGGAGCAAACGTCTTAATACACAGCGATCGCATGCAGAGAAGGCAGGAGTAATCCGAAATCCATCCTGTCCCTACTTCATCAATTTAGCGTGATAGCTCATCCGTTACCGCCAGGGTATACAGCTCCACTCCACACGTTTCGTACGTAGCCAGTCGAACATTTGTACATTACAGCCGGAAAAGTACAAGAGTCGAGCCTTTCTACATTTTAAGTACACGCTCTGCGCTGAAGGGAAGGGCTGAGGACCAAAATAAATGTAGCAAAGTTGTAAGGGGGGGGCGGCAATGCTTGCACAAATTTATGGTGTGACACAAGCGGACAAATTTAATTCTTGCTGAGTACGGAAGCGTTTCGGAGGGTTTTCGGACGCGCAATGCATCGCCTGCTGCTAAGCGCTCCCTTGTACATGTTTGCCATATACCCGCGGCGCGATTTATGGGCCTGACCGGATTCCCTTATAAACGATCCTCCATTTGCTCGCTTAGCATCGGAATGGCCCCATAGAGGATGCGAGAGAACGGCTCGGTAAGGAGCTCCTGTTTATATGACCCGCGCTGCGCAACGTATATACGCGCACTCTCGCGCACGGCGCCACGAAGATCCCCCTTACGCACTGCGCCGATCGGTCCCGGTTATGGTGTAACAGGCGCCTCGGCGCATACCTTCCTTAAGAGGCTGGCCACGCGTCGGCTACAGGCATGCGCCCTTCGAAGGCTTCCCTTCCAACCTCACCCTCTCACCCCCCCCCCTCTTTTCTCTTTCTTTTTTATATCCTGCAAGCGCACCGCTGTCATCTTTGTTAGGTGTTGTTACTTCCACGGCGTCCTTTCTTTTTTCTTGCTTTCTTTATTTTTTTTCACCCGGCACCACCTGCATCCTCCTGCTCGTGTTCCTTTATATGAAAGGGCTGAAGGGCAGGCTATAGCTGCTCCTTTTCCGCACCACATGGTCGCGTCTGTGCTTTCTCTGTAATATATAGATGCAGCCGCCGAGCAGGGCTAAGTGTCCTTTTTATGTAGCGTACTTTATCAGTTGCCACTGCTAAACATTCATTTTGGAGGTAACCCCATCCTATGTAAATAGTAGGCGCCTAAATCACCCAAACCCCGGTCATCAACATTCGGAACCTGCTGGTATAGTTACATTGTTTCTTGTGACTAAATATGCGCTATGCTACGCGTTAGCATATAACCCTCGCTCATGCGGCCATGTAAAGAAATTCCGTGCTTAACGTCTACTTACAAAGTAGTGCGCGAACTTAATAACTATGTGGGATTCAATTAGTTATCCTTGCTACCACAATTCTCATTCGATAAAATAAAGTGTGTGAGCACGAAGATAAGTTCAAGTGATTTGTTATAAGATTGTTTCTTCGTTTGGGGGCAACACAGCGCTAAGGCAGGACTAGAAAGTTTGTATCACACGGCAACTGAGCTTTAAAATACGGCCTGCTTAGTCGTGCTCCAACGGTGATGATGAAGCTGCGCTGGCGCAATTTAATGCTGCTCGCGTATACTGTCATGCCCTCTTGAAACGACCAGTTGATGATTGCATTATTATATTCAGTGACTGAATGAGTCGATAAACGCGTCGAATTTTTACGCTATTGTGTTCTATACTCCTATATTTCTTTTCTGTACTTGACCTATAGAAGACGCGTCGTACTTGAGGGGTCACGACTAATTTCGATCCTCATGCCATTTTCTGTTTCTTTAATATGCCACCATCTCAGCACGTGGGCGTGTTTCCATTTCATCACATCGGAGTTTGGAAACGACGGACGGGAGTGTGTAACGTGTGCTTTGAAGTCATGCGTGTCGACGAGACAGGATAAGATACACAAGAACATAGCCGCGCTCTCAAACAGAAAGGCTTTCTAGTAACCATTCCATTACAAGGCTTTCAAGTCAACGTTGTTTCACTGTCTCTCAGCGCGATGACTGAGGTGGCTATATGGCGTTTGTCACAGTACCAACTCCTTGCTCAGTGCCTCTGTGCGTCAGTGGCTCCGTCACGACTTCCAGGAGTCGTCGCTCGCAGACCTGAGGCGCTGCGAGACACTAATTTACGGCCTATCATCAATAGGGACCATCCAGCCGGCGTATGGTCATTCTTAGATACAGTGTCCCTCGTGACGAGCGAGGTCGTGTCCCTAACCATCAGGACATCCGTAGTCTCTTCATGGTTGCCACAAGCTATAGGCGCACTATAGTCTTTTAGCGAGTAGAACAACGCTGTGGCTTGGCAGCGCTCCAGTCTTCCAACCGCCGCCAGCAACGACGACGAGCCGCGATGAATGCCGTGGTAACTGGAGAACACAACGTTTACCGTTGTCACGCCGCACATCGCATGAAAAGCCGGCGGCCAACTGGCGCGTCGTCCACCGTGCTGTCGCGGATCGGGTCTCGAGGATATTTTCTTTCCCACGGTTCGTGGCGCTGGACTGCACACATGCGAAATCTCGGGAACGCTTGTTCGCGGAGCGTGTTGTACACAGCGTAGGGACGTCGCTCTCAGACTTCGCTTCTTTTTTTGTTATTCGAGGTAACGGGTTCCCCTTGGCCCAGATATCAAAACTGAGGGAACTTGTCTGCGGTACACACGAAACGAATAAGGGCCAAGAACTGTACACGATGATATACAATTGCGTGCCTTACGAAACCCAACAATTAGCGGGTGCTAGGAATGCGTACAGTATTATGAACTGTAAAGGAATCCAGACAATATAAAGGGTTCAAAGGTAGATGAGACTTGAACTGAACCGCAGTGGCCAAACAAGGGAAACCTTGGCCCGTAAGCCAACGCTTCAACAAGGATACTTGTCTCGGTCTGTCTGTGGTAAACTAAATAAACAACATTAAAGTGGGTCACGGAACTGGCACACCGATGGCAGGGAAAGAACCCAGTATTTCAGCATAGCGGGTACCATGCTCTTCTTTTTTGAAACAATGGTCTCAGATAGGAAACAATGCTCTCAACACATTGGGTGCCTCAGCCAGGTTACCACGCGCAAGGGCTGCGACTCAAATTACAGCAGCACGTCCGGGCTTCAGTTCGAAGACTCGCTTACGTTGCAGCGTTGCTCACGTACAGCTACGAACAACCGTCGCTCTATTGATAGGGTAAGCCTCCTTTACACTGCACACGGTGACTGCTCCGTGATGCAGAATTTTAACGGAGTGCTGTAGGCCCTACGAAGCCAAACATTTCTTTCTTTTTTTCCTTTCAACTACTCTGCCGTCCTCTCTACCAACTCCCTGTCCGTGCAGGATCGGAAGGCGAAATACGAAGAAATGACGCACGCATGTTTAGAATTTCGACCGATGTACGCAGGGACGTCCAGGAGTGTGAGATAATTACTCTGTGCGTTTCATAATATCAGCGCTTGCCAAACGTGTCCAGGTTCACAGAGGCACGCAGGCAAGCTATTTCATTAAGAAAGAGAAAGAAAAACAAACCCAGAAGCCACGGAGAAGATTCACACGTATGGCGAGGCACCCGAAGAAGGACCGATACGCGTTTCTGTGTTTTTAGCATTGAAGGAGGTGTCGACGATTGAGCTGGTCTGGCCCTCGTGTCTGAATAAAATACAGGATGCTCTTGAGACCAGAGTTACAACCTCATGTGCGGCACTGCATCGCCGTATGACGGTACTTTCTTTGAGCATGCCGACATTCTTTTACATCAAGAGGTCTTCCCGTTTACCTGGTGCAAAATCCCCAGCGCAAGACTCTATAGGTGGCATTGTTTTAATTTCACAACCACTGTGTTCGCAAATACACCGTTATGTGCAAATTTTGTAAGCCGGGACGCAGGTTGCATTGAGTTTCTTTCTCTCCTTTCTTGTCTTTCTTTTTTTTTGGACGAGTAACACAACGTCTAATGTCTTTTTGCCTAACGCTACTTATCATTGCGCTGGTAGTGGAAACCATATTGAACGCGCCATGCCATGGCTACTGTGCTCTTCAGCTCGGCCGCTTATCCATAGTAGTAGTTGTTGTTGCTGCTGTTGTTGTTGAATCTCCGTCAGTAAACTTCGTTACCTTCATCATTCTTTGAAAAGTCAAAATTTTCAGCGATGTCATGTGTGTCACTCCACTCACGGTAAATTGGCGGCTCGAAGGACCAGAGACAAATGATGCGACGAGTGGGCAGAAAATAAATTCCGTGCACGGCTCGCTTACGAGTTATTTTGCCCCACTTTAACGCTCACGATTCTTCACGAGGGACGGGCTTTCCGGGCAGTGCCACAAGTGAAAGTGGCGTATACGAGCTCGCGATCTTTCGCTTTCGGTCTTTCGTCGAGCCTTTTAACCCCCACTCCGCCACCCACGCCGTTACACTTATCCGGAATGAAATATTGAGGAGCTGCCACATTTTTCACTTCTCACGTAGTCTGCGCAACTTAAACGGGACAATCCGCTCTGTCTTTGCCTTGTGCGCGTGGTACTTGTTTCTCCTGTTATTTCTTTGTTGGGGCCCCAACTGCGGTGAAATTTACCTGGTCTTAGTGCAGCGCGTCGGAATCGAGTCGTAAGATGTTGGTTCGTGCAAACGTGTGGGTCTGCAAGTCTCGATGACTGTGCCACATTCGACATACGATTTTGTAAGCATAAACTGGCAAAGTACTTGCACCACACGCAGGTACTTCAAAAATGAAATAATGTTTTGCGCTGAAAGAAAAAAAATGGATGCTTTCTGTCGACTTCTAGTTAATAACGCTGGATGTTTGGGCAAGCGTGCTCAGCGCGACAGCAATGCAGTTAACGTTGTCCTGGCTAGCTGATAAATGGGTTGGGTCGATTCATGCAAGTCTGTGATCAGTACGGCGCCGTTAAAGCGCTCTTACCAATGGCGCGTCCATTCTCGCATCTCGTCTCAGCCATGCGCTTGCATAAGCCATGTGCTTGCATAAAACCGGCGAGCGAAGTTAGAGGAAAAAATTACCGACGATTACGTTACTTCCTAATGCGAAATTTGAGCGCAGCAAATAAGCTGTTTCACCTTTTCGATAGATTGAGGCAAAGAAATCGAGCAACACATGTATGCGCTATCACAGAACTTTTTTTTTATTTTTCACACGTATTTCTTTAACAAAGACTCCACTAACAGTTCTTGACAGTCATGAAGGAAGCTTTGTGGTCGGAGAAATAGACTGATATATGTTCGACTTGGTACACCAATGCTTGATTCTCAAAGACGAGATCTATACAAGTGCCTCGCGAGGTTGTCACAGCCGTGGGACGCGTTACGAGCGAGAGGAACGGGATGTTCTCCCGCATAAGTGTTAGGAAATTGCTGTTTGTCTTTATGTCAAGCCGCCACCGATCTGGCTCTCTGATTGCCACCGCACAGGGCGAACGGCAGCGGGAATTTCGGCTCGGGCGGTGCACATATACAGATCCGCCGCCACCGATCTGGCTCTCTGATTGCCACCGCACAGGGGTTGCATTGGAGGAGGAGCGAAGAAAGGAATTAAGTTCGAGCCGGCGCTTTGACAACCGGAGACTCGCAGGAAGAGGGGGGAGGGGGGCGGCGTGTACACCCAGCGGCAAACGATGGGGGCAGAAGCGCGCGCAGCAAGCGGACAACACGATAAAGGGAGGAGGGAAGAGATAGCAGCGACTGACTGATGCCGCTGACGCCGATAGTGAGTCAACCCCAGCTGCGGAGTTGGTTTCAGGGACAACGCCGCCGATGCCGACACAAACAATATGATACCCTCGCTTCCGCAGCGCTAAGAACCAGGTCTAGCCGTGGGAAGGTGGTCACGTATTCGTCGACGTGCCGGGGCCTACGTGAAATAACCGGCGCGTCGGCAACTGAAGAGCACCCTATCCGCCACACAAGAACAGGGGGGGGGGGGGACCCTTTCCTCCTCTTTCTGCATGGCGGCGACGGTGTTCTATGCAGTCACGTTATCTTGACTCTCTAGCGGCGTCAGCGGCATCCAGCGGTATCAGTCGGTCGCTGCTAGCGCTGGGGGGATGAAAGGGGGGCGGAGCTGGTTACGAGGCCGACGACAACGCCGACGACGACGCGAAACCCAGGAACGGACGCCAAAGAGCTGCGCTCTAAAACAAGTGCAACAAGGAGGTGGCGCACTTTTGTACAGGTTTACATGCTCAAATCCTTCGTCAAATGCAGCATCCATGAGCGGCTCCATCCGTGCTGTGACTGATGGAGAACTGGTTCTAGGGAAGCTTGTTTCGTGACCCTGGATTCCAATAACCATCGGGTAGCTCTGAAACACCTGCCCCGCAAACGCTGGTGGGCACCGCCAGCCCCCAACTCGCTGCTAGACGCTCTTGCAGGCTGTGTCTGATTGCCACGCAATTACGCTCCCGCGAGGTGAGGCCGACGCAGGTGAAATACTGCGCGCGAACGGTGGCGCGCGTCTTCGCTCGTTAATATCTCGCAATGCTACGCGCGATGGCAAAGCGGGGGCTTCTGTACGCGGGAGCGATCGAGTCAAGGCGAACAGCAACGCTGCCACCGAGCTGCAACGGCGCGGCAGGAGCAACAACAGCGACAGCGACTCGCATTATGCGCGCGCGTGCCTCCTATCGGCGGAGACGTGAACAAGAGCAAAACAACGCTGGGAACCCGCACTGTGGCGCGCCAGCACGCATACCGGGTATCTCAGTCGGCCATTTGTTATCTTCTCGCACGGCCGACCGCGTTGTGTTAGCGGTGTAGCGTCACGGCTGCCAGAGATAATCGAGCGGAAGACACTTTGGGCGCGATGAAGATGTAATTCATTCTGCTTTGTTTCTATTTTTTTCTTCGCTGCAACCATGCGCTCCAACAGAGGAACTCGCATCGCGCAGCTTATACGGCTCCACTTTGTAGATGAGGCCATGAGTCATCATCATCTGCCCAAGCTGTGTGTGGTCGAAGATAAAAAACAAGGAGAAACCTGTGTGTTGAGGAGGCGAGCGGGCAAGGCGGACATACGGTCCTATGCGACGGTACACGGAGACGGGTGTAACATGTGGCACTCGAGATCGGTACGTTTGGACCACACTGGTAGGCAGATGAAGAACAAAAGAAAAAATGATTCTATAACTTCACCACATCCTCCTTTCGCATAACTGAGTTCAATTTTAGCCGCACGACATCTGCCACCATTCTTGAAGTAGGCTGTAATCGGTGTAGTGCCGGGGAACTATAGGTAGCAATCTCAAGGATGATACAGGTTATCGGTCTTGGCGCCGTAGTTACACAACAACAAAAAAATACTTGCGCTGGAACTGTTCTTAACAAATGCCACTCAGTCGTGATGATGGACACAATCCGTCACCTGATGGACATAATATTAGTGAATTCGGCCGACCAATGGGGAAAATGCACTCGCGAACGAAAAGCTTCGTGAGTAACTTAGATTTCTTGATCTGCAGGAGAGCCAAGCAACTTTAATTTTTGCCAATTCTCAAGACACACGAACTTGTACAAATCTGAAACACCAGGCGTTACTCGACTTGCTAGCGTCGTTGCGCACGAAATTCACGGAAGGGCTAAGGTTCTTAACCACATTTCAATACTCTGCCTAAAATTTCAGTGACAAAATGCGTTGGCCGTGCAGGAAGGCATCCACTTTTGAAGTTGACTCTATAGCACCTGCAAAAAATATGTAGCAACCCTTTTATATATGCATTAGGTGTGGACGAATGTTAGAAGTTTCGTATATAAATGGAATATTACGCATTAACAATTCGTATTCGCGAAGGAACCGTTCTCTATTTTCGAATACTGGAAACCAACCAAATATTTCGCAAGATCCTACTTTTAAAGTCTTGCTACTGTTCACTGTCTGTTCAACAAAGCATCACGAATTGTCACAAGTGAAACAACGAGAAATGTTTTCGAAGCAGTGCAGATACAAAATGGCTAGTGAAAACTCCGTTCTCAGTTTCGCGGCGGAAGCCTGCATGACAACCGTCGCTTTTGCTTTTATTTTATCGTTTCGTGTTTTGGGAAGTCTAGCCATTCAGTGGTTTAATCTTGTATGCTAGGACCAGTGATGTCTTCCTCGCAACGGCCCCGTTTACTTGTGTTCACGACATAGAAATCCCCCTTTTTTTGTTTTTTTTTAGCACAAGCATCGAGTGACACTTGTTTCTTGCGAAGCACTTGCGGTTCACCCCCTGAGGCAACCGCGGAGGAAATTGAAGATAAATCAGAAAAAAAAATAGAAATAACATAGTAGAGCATAAAATTCATGGGTTTCATATAGATATGATATCAGAGCATAAGTTCAGTTACAAGTTGAGTTACTGAAGTGTCTGGAAAAATTAAAATTAATTATAAATCACTGAGACGACCGAGGACGAAATTCAAGATAAATCAGAAAGAATAGAAAAAAAGTGTTAAGTAAAAATTCGTGGATTTCATTATATATATGATCTCAGATCATAACTTTATTTACAAGTTGAGTTACTGAAGTGTCTGGAATAATTAGAATTGATTACACCAAAGCACAGAATAGATTTTAGACTTTAGAGACACGCCACGTGAGCACGACTTTGGCGAAATTACTGGAAACCCGGAAGTAATACGCGGAAGTTATAACGTCACTAATGACGTCGCGCACAATAAGCTGGCATGATATTTAACAGGCTAATTAATGGAAAACGGTTACCACCGAATTCGATTCGTGCGTTGCGTTCACCTAAAGTTAACCTAAAGAACATCAACGCCGAGGTGCGAGTGCCACTAAGAGACACGTAAGTCAAATTTTAGGGTCGCCTACCATTACGTTTTTCTCGCTACTAGTGGTCTCTTCTCGGCCACCATTACGTAACGCTTTTTTGGGAGGCTAACCATACAGCAGCCAATCATTTTAGACAAGCTTGTTCGAAAGCATGCTCTCAATGTCTCGGAACCTTGCTCGTGCAGCTTTCCTTCTGCCAATTATTAATTCTTTGCATAAAGCTTGTTCCCCATTGTTATCCGTCTTTCCTGCACTAGTCAGTACAGTTGCTGTACCTCATACACCGAAATAAACACATTCCTGCTGTAAATATATGCGTCTGCGTTTGCCTGTTCAATATTCCTTCCGAGATTCGATACTTTCTATTAGTATTCGATTGGTATTCTAAGATGTTGACATTTTCCCGCCTCTAATACATAATTATAGAAAGGCGAATCGGTATGTCAGTTCTTACGTTCACAGAAAGAAAGTGACGACCCCGATTTGCGAGAAAGTGACTGTGGCTAAGAGCTACAAAAGCTTCGTACCTCATTAATATCAGCGAATTCGCCCCGCTGTCATTCTATGAGCAGCTTTTAAAGCTATGCCAAGACGCTAGGCCATCGCGACAACTCCCGTGTACGTGAGCGGCAGAAGTAAGTGTTGTAAAATCAGAACTGCGACATAAAAGCGAAGAAAATGCAAGGACCAAAAGAGATGGGAGGAAGCGACAAGAGGAGCTGCTAATTCAAGTCGTGGTATGGCTTATGTCGTGCTCACACGCGGTCGCCGAGTGGGCCTCTCATTAGCGAAACGCGCGCTAACGAGGAGGTCCCTGTTGCCAGAATAGAGCGGCTTGCTTGCGTGTGCGCGTGTGCGTTTGCGCCTTCAGTGCTCTTCGCTCTGCAAGCACGCTGCAGCTCAGCGGAAAAGATAGGAAGATCAAGAAGAAACTGTGAGGTGAAATAAAAAACAACAAAGGTATGAAAGGGCTGCTGGCGACGAAGTTACGTAAGGCCTATACATAAACAAACTATGCCGGTGACTCATGAGTGTTGCTTCGGTATACTTTATGTTTGTGAAGTGAGTACTGTATTTTACTTTCTTCAAAGCCAGGGGCTTGAAACGAGAGGAGGGGAAGACGACAGAGCATAAAAAGGCAGCAGCGCGTAAAAAGAAAGAAAGAAAGAAAGGAGGAAAGAGAGAAAGAAAGTGAAACGGCGCACGCATAAATTAGCGGCGACGGGCGCGCGCCTCGTGCCACGAGCTCCTTATCAACTTCACGCTCTTGCTGTCGATAAGGCACGGAAGGCTTTGTCGACGTGCGCGTCACAGTAATTTGTTTGAGAGGTGCACTCACAAGGCTGGAGGCTATGTTGCTTTGTATTTAAACACAATAAAATAAACAAAGCAAGAACATCATTCGCATATCAAAAACAACAGGCTTACTCCGTGACTCGCTCGGTCAATTCTCCCCTGAGCTAATTTTTAAGCCATTGGCGACGCGCGTTCCCAGTACACCGCCCAAAGTAAGGGAACTGCAACGTCTCTGAGGCCAGTTTACAGTGCGTGCGCATGCGTGTGTGCCAAAGTTTAAGTATACCGCTATTTTATTCACTTCGTCGCGCAGTCTTCGCCCAGGAACTCGTAAACCTGCGCGAGTGTTCGGGGCGAACGGCCCAACCGCTGATCTGTGCTATGTGTGAGATCAATGGGTACAAGCGTCGCACTTGGGGCAACTGTCGCATTTATGAGGAAATGTAAGATTTGCCGAAGCATTACGGATATTGCGCAACTTCACCCATACACTCTTTCAACTCCCGCCTCTGTCGCTTAAGCACAAAGAGAATGATATTGCATCCGCCTACGCGGGAATGTCAAGTTAAGAAGCAGTATAGGGTCAATTGCCACGTCAACTGCAAAAGTACTGCAACCTAGAAAAGAAATAAAAAATTGAAGGATGAGCGTACAAGGGCTTCGCTCCGCTGCAGCCTCTTCTTGGACGAAAAGGCAGGCGCATTCCCCACCAACGCGCCTCAATAGAAAGCCCTTCTTACCCATGGAAACCAATAGGATTGCTCGGAACACCGTCTAGCGGCCGAAGGGACAGGTTTAGCTCGTATAGGGTCCTATATCTGGCGGTGTTCCGGGGGCTTAAGCATGTAGATTCGGCGAAATTCATATGCAAATGCAGCTGCGGTGGCTATTCACTGCTCGAGGGCCTCCTCTGAGACTGCCTATGTATATGTGACCGGCTCAACCAGATCGGTGGTGGCGATTCTGTATGCATTCGGCGTTTTGTCGTGCAAAGGAGACAGGTTTGTAACTAGCGCAAAAACTCAACGATACACTGTTGCTGCATAGTTACAGGATGCAGATGCATGTAGAGTTATTCAGAGTACTTGTATAAAGTAATGGATAGTAAGCTAGAGAGAGAAAGAAGGGAAGGTGGTGGCCTCTTTCGCCTTGCATGCTGCAAGTATAGTCATCCCCGTAAGCACGCAAAAAATGCAATGGCTCATTGCTCCGTAAGGTTCATGGTAGCTCACTTTGTGTGGTTTAGTTGGGATGGCATTACCCCTATAGTATTTGTATGTGATTTCAATGCGGACGCGTCGAGACCGAAAAGGGAGTGGTTTACGCCTTTCGTGTTGCAGACATATAGTTTGCGATGCCACCCCGATCCGGTCCAACCGAACACCCAGCGGCGTACGTGCACCGATTTGACACTTTTAAAGAATGCGTTTGCAGTTGCCACTATGCCGATTAGTGTATACCATAGCGACCAGAAAGCCATTGTGACCATCGTTGCAAAGTGACAATGAGTGGTGCGAATAAAGTCTTTGCCACAAGTTTTCTTACCGCGGTGTTTACACAGCTCCGCCGGTGATCCACGTTCGCAGGGCAAAATGGCATTGATTCTTTATGCATATAGCAATGTGCCTGATCTCTGCTCCCGGAGCGATGTATTGCACATATAAAGCAAACGTGGAAATTGATCCATTTTCTTTGTTGGTATCGCTGTCGACAAAGAGACAGTAGTGGCAGCAGTAAATGAGACCAGATCAAACATCCTTCATTCCTCCTTCCGCCTCACTCCCGCCCCCGCGCAATTAAATTGTATGCAACACGGTCACCTTAAGCCTTACTTGACTTCGCTACTAGTAATTACAAAAGAATTCTCTCACTGGCAACACTAACAGAAAGCGGCTTAGAGGTCTTGCTATAACTGCGCTACATATATATCCTTAGCGCCGCAGCTCCCTTCTTTGGAAAGCAGGAATCAAAGCGCGCCTCCCTTGACAACCTTCCAGCTTTTCCAACAGAGCGTGCTCTCTTTCCACGCCAGGCGGGCGCATGGGCGGGTATGTTATTTCAGTCGCCATTTTGCCGGCATTTCGAACATCATTGCAACGAGCCGGAATTGCACCGAGAGCCGCCGCAAGAAGAAGGGAACCGCCGCACTCAGCCACCGCGCGTGCCCACTTTGGCCCGAAAATACACGCACTCGACGAGCGGTCTACCGTGTACTACAGGGCGCCCAGCTCGCGCCAGCCGCTCGAGCCCGGCGGCGCAAGACGGAGCGTTTTTCGGCGAGCGTGCGGCCGCGCACTGAAGCTGCAAACGCGCACCGAGCGAGTCGAGCTTTTGGCCTCGCCGAAAAGAATTCAGGGTTCTGCCGCCTCAGGTCGCTTCGCGGCGCGGCGTTCTTAAATGGAAGCCTCCCGCAGCGGCTGGCTGCGCGGTTGGGTACGGGCGCTATAGCCCACTGCGCGTCAAGCCCCAGTCCTATACTATACTACACCCCCGCGAGCCATTTGCGAAAAGTTCCCAAAAGGCGCGCGCGGCTCACGACGGGCGCCTCGACGAATTTCGTTTTCTCCGAGCCGTCACTTTGATTTCGTTCCGTTTTGTCTGTGTCTGCCTCGGCACTGAGCTGTGGAAGCCCTGCAGGGCCCCTGCGCATGCGTAGACGGGCGCGCGCGCTAGTTGATTCTCTCTACCGCCGCCGCCACCGCCGCTTCATTTGTTTCGTTCTGTTTTAATTCCTCGCGGCGAAGTTCCAGAACTATGCACTCTCGACGCTCTTGGGTCAGAGTAGAAGATCTGTGGCGCTTCAGAAGCGAGCCCTTCTTGCGAGACGCCTTTGTTTCAAGCCGCCTCGTTGTCTCAAGTGCCCGGCTTGATGAGCCCCGCGCGTTGAGAGAGAGACAGCTGCACTGCGTGAAAGCTTCCGCGAGGTCAAGCGAATGCGCAACGTTTGAGGAAAGTTGGAGCGTGCGTTACTTGCCCTTGCAGTGTGCGCACGTCTTGTTGACTATATCTGCCAGGTTTTGTGTTGATCTTTCGGAAGGTGGCTATTGCATTCAAGGCGTGTATACTTGGGATAGTTGGAAAGACGTGATGAATTCACGCACCGCGGTGCACACAATAAAGGGGAAGGTTTTATTGACTAAATCGGCAAATTGCACTGGTGCGCACCGGGGCGCCGTTTTGTCCAATCATCCTCGCCCCAGGGTGCCCTGGTGCACGGCGGTGGGATTCGCCTAATTAACGATAAGGCACACGAAAGCGCACAATATCGCTTGGAAGCTTTAGCTCGGGGGTTCCTATCAAATACGTGGGAAAGGAGAAAACTACGGCACCCAATTTGATGAGGCTCGTTGCGCTTAAAAGGACAAATAAGTTAAAATCTAGTGACTGTTGGAAGCGGATTTTTATTTAGGTATTTGATCTTTTAATAAAAATTGGCAGAAATCACAAATTTTGAGAAAACGAAACTCTCAAGTTTAAAGCTCGCTAACTCAGCAATGAAAAAAGATATAGCGATCCTGTAAACTGCATCTAATACAACATCTAAAGCGGACAGATTTCATGTGTTATACACGGTTCTGCGTTTTATATGTGTTTGAACAGGCGGCATTGGAGTTGCGGCCGAGCTAAAGCTTCCTCTCAACTCCTCTCAGATTGGTTGTGTTCTGTACAGCTTTATCATGAATAATGTTCTCTACGTATGTGATTTACTTCATGGCTGATAGGCGACATTATGACAGAAGCTTCATGAAGTCAACGCCTATTCGCTATCGTGGTGCATTGAGTTCTTGGAATCAACGCTCATTCATTGTGCAGTAGTGGCAAAGGCAGAAGCGGGATATTGTAACCATGGTACTTCATTTCTTTTCAGTTTTCACTTCATCAGTGGTCGAGCTGCGCTCTGCCAACCTTATTACTACTATTGCCGATCGTTTGCGGCGGATCACAAGAAAATCACACCATCAAGCGAAAGGAATCGTTATGTTCGACACTCACTTAGTGGTCTGTATGCTTACATAGCTCCAGAAGTTAACCAACTACATCGCATCCGCCTACAGCTATGGCGTACCTTTCGAGAAGCGAAATAAACAAGCATGCGACACCCGTCCACTCGCAGCGGAAGTGGTGTGCGGTTCTTGTACTTTGAATATGTTCCCCGGCATCACCATGGGTGGCATAAACGTTCGCTGCGGGCAATCCGAGCAAATCAGTCTTCTGTTCACCTCGTGTCGGGACTCTCACCTAGCGCGTCGGGGAATTAGCGCGGAGATTGCGGCGAAAGAAAAGTCGACTGCGAGATTTTAAGCGTTATCATTATTTAAAAGTGCTTCGCACGGGCACACGTGCGCCGAGCATGGACGGGATTACCGTAGAAGAAAAAAAAACACGAAGTGCGCTCCTCGTCCATCACACCGAAAGAGCAGCTCGCTCAGACGCCGTCGTCGTCGCAAAACTCGGTCGGCCCGCGCGCCGAAAGGCATGGCGCCGGCGAAAGAGGAATTATCCATGCGTAAAGCTCGGGGCCACGAAGCGCGCGCGCACGACGTCATGAAATATGCACATCCGCCCTCTTACGAGGCTCGTCGCGCTCAATGGACCAAGAGGACGACGACGAGCATCCGAGAGTGAGTCGCGGGGCAAAAGGAGGAGCAGCAGCTCATCGAATAGAGCAAGACCTTCTCGTCACTCGCACTTCGCGGTGCTCCCTCGCTGGCCGATAAAAAACCGCGAGGAAGAAAGAAGAAGAAGCAACAGCGACGGCAGCGCAGCGAGATTGATTTATCACGCTCTTCCTTTTCATCCTCTCTACCGGGGATGTACGCTTCGTCCTAGAAGAGGAGCAGAGAACGCGTGTGCGTGCAGCAGAGACGTTCTTCTTCTACTTCTTCTCACTCCTTTTTAAGCACTCAGTCCGTGATTTCTACTGAAGACGTGGACGAGTCCATCTTGCGGCCTGAGAGGAAACGAACTAGCAGAGCTCATGTGGCCAGTCTCGGCAAGATGCGCACGCCGTGTCGGTTTGGCTTTCGCGATTCGGGCAGCCGGTGACACCGAACGTAAGGTGTAGAACCATTGCGGCTTCCTATGAACATTCAGCCTTCTCTTCTACGTAACGTATGTTTGCTCTCATCAGCTTAGCAAGTGACCACGCCTTCCCTCTCCCCTTGCAAAATGGCGCAAGCTGCATTTAAACGCGGTCAGGTCGGTGGGTATCAGCTCGACTTCTAAATGGACCCACTCTCGTCGAGTTGACGGAAACGAACCTAAAGTGTTGGAGCGAACCGCTGAGCGCAATCGTTGATTTCGCATGCCCAAGTCACTTTTTCCTAGAAAGAAAGAAAGGAAGGGAGAAAAATCGCCTGCGGGATATATGTAGCACAGATCTATTTAGTTAGCTGGATTACTCCAAGAGGTATATCTTACTTACACTGGAGATCAAAATGCGTAAGTGTACAAATAACAAAATTTTACTAATCAACTGTTTAACTAATTACTTTGGCGCACACAGTACCGGGGTGCACGAATTCAAGCCAGTAATTTCGCAGGGCGCGTCCGCTTCAAACGAATTTTGAAACTAACACTAGTTTTGAGGTAAAAATGTACTGGTGTTACACTTTTTCAACGAAACGTCTCCTTATGCACTGGAGCTCGAAACTTACTGGGACACCAATGCATTTTGCATCTCGAAACTGGTTTCATCCACAGAATTCGTTCCAAGCGGATATGACTTTCGAGGTCACCGGCTACAATTCGTGAAATGAAATCTATGCCGTAATTAAGCAATTAGCTTAAAATTCAATTAGTGAAAGCTTGTTCACTAGTAAAATATTCATTTTCGTATCTTGTGCTGATAATGTGCACCTCTGAGACTAATTCAGCTAAAGTATGGTAGAATTGTGCTACACGCCACCGGTGATCTTTCTTTTCTAAAATTATTTGAACGATAAAGAAACTTATACAGAAGCGACGCAAAACCGCGTATGTAAATATGTCGCTTTTTTTTTATAAGTTGCGTGTGCGCAAGCTTTTCTTTGCTCCTTGCCCCTTCCTTTTGTGCTCCTCTCAGAAACTGTCACTTGGGCAGCGTTCAGGGATTCGTAAAACACACGTCTTACACTTTCGCAAGTGGCGCAGCGCTCACGCTAACCCACACACGGTCTGGCGCCTGCTTTCACTCAAAACAAACGCTTTGAGAGGCGCCCACCAAAAACAAACACCGCCGCCTTAGGCATGAATCGTTCACGGAGCAACGCCACCACAAGAAGAAAACGAATGCGAGTGTTTTTTCACTTTTATTCCCCGTCGCAAATGTTTCCAAGGGCAATAACACTCAAGCATTCAACAGCGTGTTTAACTTTAATCCATGGTTCTGTTTTCGTTTTTGTTTGTATTGTTATTGCTGTTCCTTGTGTCCCACACCACGGACACGATAAAAATGAGTTCTATTTACACTACAAATACGGCCGACCTACAGCTTCTGGCCTCAGATGGGCGCTGGCACGCACAATACCGATCAAACCTCACGGTTATATTAAAAAGCGCGGTTCTCGCGAGGAGAAGAGGGCATTTCGTTGTTTCCTTATTTATTTTTTTGCTTTATTTTTATTTTTTTAGTGGTTTCGGTGGGACTTCGCGTTTCGAGTGCTTGATTTTGTTAGCATTCGATGCCGCCAAAACGTACATGACGCATAAATGAAACACAGGCAGCCATGCGTGACCTGTCGAGCTTTCTCCAACGATCAGCATATTTTCCTCTTTCTGGCTATATACGCAAAATTTGCTCATAGGGGTAAAATTACCTAATAGTAAACGAAAGTGCCGTGCGCGTCATATACGGTGGTGTATTGACGTGCGAGTGCGTGCGGTAGGGGCGGGGTAGGAGGAGAGGCGAGGGGAGGGAAGGAGGTAAGCGTTACGCGTAGCGGTACTACCGCGAAGATTATCACGGCCTAAAGGCCGTGCGACGGGGAGGAGGCGATAGCCGCGCGCCGAGGTTTCCGTGCGTGAAGGTGACGACCGGCGGACGGCGTCGCGCACACGAGACGGGCTCGGAGCTGCGGGCTTTAATAGGGACACGCGCGCGCCTGATCGGTCACGATCTTGGCGGAAGCCCTCGCATTACGGCCGCCGGGCCGGGTGCCCGAGCACATAAACACGCCGCGCACTCGCACCGACACTGCCGTGCGCTCCTGACGCTGCTGCTTGGTTTGCCCGTATTTTCTGCGATGACGCGCTTGGAGAGCTTTCTTTTCCCGTGCGGTTCGCAACTTGCAGAGAGTTGCGTGACTTAATTTGTTGCGGCGCTGCCGTCGCTTTGTTTGTATACGCACACGGGACGAACTATGGTGAAGTGAGTTTTGGTGTATTTTGGGGGGACAACATTTCGAATACCACTTGCGCTAAAAGTCTTCGCTGTGTAGAGCACATGTCGGCCATATTCGCGACGTTCGACGACGTAACATTTGCAAAGGCGGACGACGAATGGTAAATGACAAGAACAAAATAATATATCTGCTAATTTGGTTCCGGTGGCATCGCACTAATTCGGCTCTTGCGATCGAGTGTCCGGGCGGCTCGTTTTTATTTTTTTTTTCCTCGGAGTGTGAGCGCGACCACGCCACTAAAGTCTATGCGTCGCTCAACCAGTACACGCGTCTCATGACGCAGCGATTTCTACCATTAGAGTAGTTGCAAGGACGCCAGGCTTGTTTCGCACAGACGCCGGCAAAAAAAAAAAAAAAAGATTCGAGGAGAAGCGGTATACATGCCTCCGCATAAGGGGCTCCTGTGTATACGATCATAAAGACTCCCGACAAGTTACGCTCCTTGCCTCTGCGGCGTCCACCACGACCTCCACACGCATTGCACTCGAGGTGAAAGCACGCGGTGATTAAGGAATCATCGACGGCGGCTGCGGAAATCTGCCGGCCATCACGCGGCAGCAATCCAAGCGGCGAGCATGCGAGGGCACGGGCAATTATGGAGCCCGCGCCGTAGTGCCGCCGGGTCCCGCGTAATTGTGTTCCCTTCCCGACAGTGACGTACGACGCAGGCAAGATGGCGCACCTCGATGCACCGCATGCTTCTCTGGCGATGTCCTTGCACGTCGGACCACCACGTACGTTTGAAGCCGAAAATCTCACCGGTTGGCATAGCTTACGTAATGCGTATACATCCACTGAACGACACATAGTAGTGTACATTCAGAGAAGAGAGTTAGTGAAATACTCCACATCAGCTTTGGCCACTTGAACTTCATTGTAGCGAACCGCGGCCTTAAAAATGAAGAAATAAACAAACAAATAAGAACTGGAACGAAAGATGCAACAGCCTTTCTTCCAGATCTGGGGTTCTGTTTCTCCCGCTGAGTATTTTTAACCGTGCCAATCTGGCCACCTTGCTATTTGTCTCACTTCTCTTGAAAGTGCTTACTTAGCCTGTGTCGGAAACCCAATACATTGCTTTTTTCTCTTTTTTTTTTCGCATAAAGCTTTCCAAAGTACTTGTGTAACGTTCGCAGGGCATTCCTTATAAGTTATTGAGCAATGCACGTGTAACACCTTTTCGGGAACACGCGGTCGTCTACAGTGTTTTACAATGACATGTCTGGGCTGCTCCTCATTGCAGCACGGCGAATGTATGCCACTGCTTTTCAGCGAACTCGAAATAGCCGTGAAGGGCGACGAACTACGTTTCTTCGATGTACATACGTCTCTATTTCCAAATTTGACTGAGTAGCTAGGCTTTCCGTTGCACCTCCGTGATGCAGCATAGTGAACGCTGTTCTGGAAGCACCCGGTAATAATGAACACAGCTGTAGCGGTGGTAAAGTGCAGGTGCGGTACGGAACCTTGCACGCAGCTATCCTTGGTAGTGGTCGCCAATAGATAGTTTTAGTTACACGTACGTAGAGGCTTTGCGTACGTAGAGCTTCTACGTGTCAGCAGTGCGCATGCGTACAACGTAGCGGGCGCGCGCGCGTCTCACGGACATACGTGAGATTCAATTCTTTGCGTGCGTTTCTTGCGCACGTAGACAGCTTCGCGCGGGAGTTCCGCGAGATCACGAACAAACGATAGCGGGCCGCGCGCGCGCAGTCGGCTTGCACCAAAACGCGGCGACAGGATTGAATTGGCTACCGCCGTGTTCACATTTCCCGATAGATGTAGCTACGGGGTCCCTCTTGGCGTGCGTAGCGTACGTGTAGCTAAAAGCGTTTCAGATGGCGTGCACGTAAGGCACGTAGGCTTTTCACGTTTGCGTACGTGAAGCTTCTACGTACGTGTAACTAAAACTGTCTAATTTTACCTCTAGCAGACTCGGCGGGTTGGTTTACACGTGCATCTGGTGTTTGTCACTAGGCACCTCCTCAAGCCATATTTTGCTTTCAATATACGCACGCCCGTCTATTTGGGCGCCAGGTAGAAAGAACCTACGGGGCACGTACAAGTTTTCGAAGCTAACAAGCGCTTCGCATTGCCTGTGAACGCCCTTTGAACTATATGCACTAGTGTCTTTATCATGAAAGAAGTAGCGGGAACACCCCACGAGAAGATTCAAGCAAACATAAAAGAATGCATGCTTCGTGGAAAGTTACTTCATGTGAATGAAGATTGTAGGTAAAGGAGCACGACAATAAAGCGGGCTGCATAGATAATGCAGTGTTCGTCAGATATTTTTGTTGGATCTTTAGCGAATATGGACAGGAAATACTATGCTATGTACCTTAAGATGTCGATGCTCAACATTTTCCATGACACAGCGGAGTTTTATTGAAGTCAACTGAACTATGTCGTTTCATTGTTAGGTTCCGGATCTGCTATGAGAAGGGGATACCTGCCGTCTTAACGAACTGCGCAACGACCGCGTATTTATGCTTCGTGGCTGTATAGATCCACTCCACGGCAAAAGCGAGGTACAATGAGTAGGCGTTTCACCTGTCTTCATACATTGCGCATTTCGTCTATTGTAGCTCACTACCAGCGAACAGTATATTGCTCTACAATTTACCGCTCCATTGCCTTTCAGCCTCTCAACACACTCTCGTCATTTTTCTCTTGTCATTGCCCGTGGTCGTACGTCAAAAACATTAGTTGTATTGAACACTCGAGGGGTCACGAATAGCCACAAAATGGAGGACCACGAAAGGGACTCTTTCCCGACTGCGCTTAGTGAAGCTTATACTGTTACAAAACGTGACGCTGGTTCTTATTAAGCGAATATTTCGGACATAACGAGACCCGACTGCTGCACAGCGGGAGGACATGGCAGTTCGTGATGGATCTGACCGAGTATCTGATCCACTGGTCGTGCTTCTTTCTTTCTTTCTTGTTTTCGACTTCGCTCGGAACAC
This sequence comes from Dermacentor andersoni, assembly GCF_023375885.2. Classification (NCBI taxonomy): domain Eukaryota; kingdom Metazoa; phylum Arthropoda; class Arachnida; order Ixodida; family Ixodidae; genus Dermacentor; species Dermacentor andersoni. The sequence continues at coordinate 73,216,892 of NC_092818.1, forward strand.
GGCCTTTCACCTTACACTCTCTCGCTTCATGCTTGCTTCACATCTCGCCGCCAGGGGGTAGGAAGGGGAGGGGGCGGGGGGTGAGAGGGCACGTCGATTCCTGTCTGCCCGCTCCGCGCCTGCCGGTGTCGCTTCTTCTTTTATTTTATTTTTCTCGTGACCTGTTCCTTTAATAAACGTACCTCCTTTTCGGCCATTACTTTACGGAGCCCTTGATCCCCTCACACGCCATGTCAGCGAGCTTTGGCTTCTTGCGGGCATCGTGAAAGTTTCCGCCACAGCGCCTCGAGATGTCTGCCTTCCGCCGGCGTTCCTTCTTTTAATCTTGCCCCAAGCTTTGCTGCGGTTGCTACGACGGCGTTAGTATGTATACACCGTACACATCTGGCGTGCCTGTGTGCGCTGAGCGTTAAGCCGGAACGTAATCAATTCGCTTTCGGCGCCGCTCGTGCGCTTCGTGATATAAGCTAAAAAATAACGCGTTTAATAAAGAAAGACGGCGCTCTTCAAGTGCTCTTGCACGCCTCTTCCACGGTGCTTGGAAATTGCTCCGAAAAAATACTTAGGTGCCAACGTATAGTCTGAATCTTTATATTGCGAGACGGGGGAACAGCTTTATCGATGTTCGCTTTTTTCCGTAAGAGCGCGGGTCGCTTGGTTTCTTCTTATTTCAGATCGCGTGTATATATAAGGGCTTTAGGATAGATGAAACGGGACGAAAAATAAAGTGAATCAGCCGTTGCCACGCAACAAGTAGTATTGAATTTCAATTCAATTTTGCCTAACTAATCCTAAAATGCGCTGCGTGCTCCGCTCTCTCTGTAGAGACGTATACAGAAACAGCTGAAAAAGAATAGATATATAATTGTAAGTCAATTCGCTCTATGAACGACGGTGCTTATACTACTATTATGGATATGTATACAGTTCATAAACCATCACTTAACCACGAAAAGAAAGACAAATGTAGAGGACGTAGTGTTTTTTTAAATAATTTCTGATCCGTATCTTTTGATTGCTCCATCACGCTTATAAATATGCGTTAGGACAGATATGAAATGTACGTCGATTGAGGACCCCAGAAATGCCACTTGAGTTAATCACTCGCTGTGGTTTGCACGCACTGCGGTCACAGCAAGACCACAGAGTGACAGAAAAAAAAAAAAGCAGTAACCAAGCGAAAAAAAAGCTTCCGTTGCTGGTTGGCGGGAAATTAGAGTAGCAGGCGAATTAACGAGCCCGTTAAGCTGTCTGGAGGCTCGATGTAAGCACGCTAGCGGGGCTTAAGCAGGCGAGAGAGTCACCCCTAATTGGACGCGAAAGGCAAAGGCCACGCCGTTGACCATCGAGCGGAAGCGAAAAAAAAAAAAAAAACGAGCACAACAGTGATTTGATGCCGGAGATTATCGAAGTCCCAACAGGGGAGGCGGGATCAACGCGGCCGCCGAGCGGGCGCTAGATTAATGCCAGGTCGTGACTGCGTTTAACGCGGTTTTCATTGCACCGCGGGGCCACGACGGAGCCATGGTGACTCCGCTGTTATGTCGAAACGTCTAGCGTACCGCCTGCATTTCTTAAGCACCCCTACGCAAGTGTCCGTCCGTCCGTCCGTCCGTCCGTTAATGCCAACAGGGATCATGCAGGGAAGGCAAGTTCCGTAGGTCAAGGGTTTGATTCCCGACGGCGCAGGACCATTTTCCGAAGGAGGCGGGATGCAATAACGCTGGTGTACCATATGCTTTGTGTGGGCGTAAAAGAACCGCAAGTGATAGCAAAATAATTCCGTAGCACTCCGTTAATGCGTACATCATAACCAACTATATGCAGTTTCGAGAATGAGATCTAGTTAAGTTCTAGCACATTCAGATAAAAACAAAAGAAAAATGGGGGGGGGGGGGGGGCAGCGCCGTTCACCGATGTGGATACAGGGCAACAAAAATTTCTACGTAGCCCTGACGAAGACGAACGGGTGCGCCCTAAACATAAACACGGCAGTTCGAGAATTTGCTGTGTTTTCTTCTACTGCGCCATTGATAAGGTCATCATTTCATAGTGGCAAGAACTAAAACGGGCTGCAAAGCACGTAACCAGGTATGGAGACGATATCTTGCGCATTTCGCGGGCGCACCGCGATATACACAGCTGCCTATCTCCTCTTTCTATCTATTCAGGAAGCGTTGTTCGACATCTCTACGACGTCGATGACAGCGCTTGCTCGTAAAGTACGGCACTCGAGAGCACATCCGCGTGCGGACCTCTTTTGAGATCGCCCGGAGATAAGGAGACACTTCTGCGCCTCCTCCTCAATTTAAATACACGATAAAGAAATAAAGCATTATACACGCAATAGAATGTCTGCATGCAAAAGGGAACGGAGCCGTTTATCGCCCCTCATGATCGTATGCACTGTGGAGTATGCGGTGCAGGCATTTCGCAGACGATCGAGGCACTGCACAAAGTACGAAGTGCTCCACCGGTCGGGCAAGTTCCGTTCCAGAGTGCTCGAAGCTTTAGATTTTGACTGATAGCCTCGTGATAGCTTGTCTTAATTCTCGTGCAGTGCAGTTTTTACCGTATATTTCCTGCATGAATATGATGATTAGGGCTAGTTGGTTTATGTTCATGTTCAAGTTTCACGAAGCGCAAGGATAGGCAGGAGTAAAAAAACGTCAATAGGACCCATGCTCCTATTTATGTTACGTGTTCTCCACGTCTGTCCCTGACCTATAGCGCATCAAGAAACTGCAACATCAACACGGGGGCCGTATCAAATGCGACTGTATTCTTCCCTCCCCTTTTGATGCGATGGTACTATAAGCCGATCTCACGCACTTTTGGGGTATTCGTCTGACAGAAAATGTGGACCGATGCCGAATGCCGTCCAGCGGGCTAGGGCCGTTACCGAGGATCTTGGAAGATTTTCCTCGGGCGATGGACCCCTGGCAGCCTAGCCCCGGGCACCAACATCAATAACCGTTGGACCTATCCTATCGTATCCGAATGCAGTGCATTCTAACAGAGCGGCTGGAAGCGTTAGCGGTCACGAGGTGAGAACGCGGCGAGCAGATACACGACGCACGTGCCAGACGCTTCGAAGATCGACTTTGGCACGAGAGAAGCATGCGTGCGACCGTGGCTCGATTGGTTAGATTGCAAGGATTTGTATCCCCTCTTGAAGTGCTGTTCTTTCTGTGCTAATGGTTAGAGCATGGTGCTGCTATCCTGGAAGACAGAGATTCCCTTCCATGATCGACCGCGCATTCTTTTAAAATATTATAGGTGTACTTCACCCATTTTGGAGGTATCTAAGACAAAATTCAGTTTCGTTCAACGTGCGCGAGCACGTCACAGAATGCCCAACAGAGATGCGAGGTGAAGAAACGCCACTTTGACAAGCGGGAATGGCAAGAACGCGGCGTGAGCTATTGTCGAGGAGAAGTCCACACAATCGTCACGCGCATATAGAGTTGACCGTTTAATTAAGTTCTGGCCTAATTTTCTTTCGCGGCCAATTAAAATGAAACTTAGACGTATTTTCTGCATCTTCTTGTTCCTCTCTTCATGCTGTCCGATAGACTTCGATAGAATTTAAATTTCATAACGATTTGCTTCTTTACGCGTTTTATGCTTCAGTTAAACTGAATTGTATAATTCGTTGAATATTTTCACACGTACTCCACGTAAAAAATAGAGCTATGCTATGCTATCACCGAGCTACGGCGCCCAAGTACTCATTTCGATATAGATATAATTGCGACATCAACTATATAGTCGACAGCAATACGAGAATTCTCATGATACAACAACAGAACACCTTTATTGTAAAGGCAAGAAAGGCAGTTCTTATCGCCGGCGTCATACTGTCACTTCTGGCTTACACGATTGAGCCTTCCTACAAACAACAGAACTCAAATTTACGCTGCTGGTTCATGTTGAAAATTAAATTATGAGTGTCAAACGAAAGATTGGCGGCGAACCATGGGACACTGTAAAGCGTTAAATCTCCTCATTGAATGCCTAAAACACACTATTCGTGCAGTGCTCATAACAGCATGCTTTGGACACGGTATATAGGGAATTTCGGCAGCGACTAGCATACTTGCCTTGCGATCAGTAAGTGTTGTGCACTTATACACAAATACTTACGTACTCTAATACACACGGTTATACGTAACGCGAATTGGTCCAGATGAATGTTTGCGCAACATTACATCTTAGAAATCGAAGCAATAGCGCGAATAAAAAGAATGATCCTATATAAAACGGGACTACCACATGACAAGCAAATAAACACTACACAAACGCAAACAATGACATGTGGCGGAAAGGTTACTTTTATGCTCGCGCGCGGACCTGAGAAAGCTGCGCTCATACGGTTTGAAATTGGCAATACCGACAATGTTCGTACGCTTAGAACGATGAGCTAATTGACCAGCTGTCCCACACACACACACACACACACACACACACAAGCGCGAGGCCAGAGATCGTCTATTTTCGAGCATCTTCACAATGAAAACTAAAAACACTTACATTGCAATTTAGCGCCTCGCAATATAGGAATAAACGCCGCAGCTTGCCATACAGCACAAATGACATCGATGCATTTCTCTGCGTGTTTTGATTTTGCGATGTATAGCGTGCAATGCTATTTTGCGGCTATTTTTGGTATCCTTTATTTGTCATGTCCGACTGCCCAGGACTGCAAGAGGAGCACTTTTCAGCCAAGGAGCGTCAGCATAGGCAACGTCTCGTGAAGTACTGGACAGCTTGGAATGACGAATCGGAGGGACCTTTCCTTTGCCCATCAGTCTACCAAATTGGCAAATGACACAGTGACCCACGAATGGCTTTCATGGATTCGGACGGCGACGAAGACTGGCACACACGAAAATAAAATAAAGCAAAACGAAAACAAAGGCCGAAGGAAACACGACGTCTCATTGGCTAAATTGGCAAATTACGAAATATTCCTGTCACTGCCCTGGTGACACGGCCTCACGATATACTTCCGCATACTCGTCGCCGCCTCTTTTTAGCGATGAAGAACAGGTTTACCGGCTAATCGACACCTCTACGGAAGCTCGACCTTTGGAAGCCCGCAACTGTGGTCGCGGTCGCGTGGCGTGGTCAATTTTCTAGAGGACTATCAGGCGCTGGACTTTCATAATGACGACGTCAAAACTTCTTTTTGCCTGTGTGCGTTTTTTTTTTTCGCTTTGGTTTCTTATCTAGTGAAACACCTCTTCCCCGTTCCCTGGTCTAGTATCAAAGGCGACCGCGTTCTGCATGGGGTGGCGGACATGCTTCGAAAACTGCTTTGACGAGCTCTTCGTGCTTTTAGCCTGGACTCCCAGCGCTAAACCGGGTCGTCTCCTCTTGCTGCTCTCCTCTCGCCCGTCCCGCGCTTTCTTTCACGGCACGCAGAAGTTGTCGGCACTTACAGACCGACGCGAGGAATGTCGTATCGTGTCAACGGATGCTTCACCGCGCCGGATCAAACCGTTCCTCGCTAAGGCGTGTGCAACGCAAATTCCTTTCATCCCTCTTTTCTGGCGATAACCTAGCAATTTTATTGTCTCAGTGTTACTCATGTTTCGCAGCGATGCCAAATAATCCTCGAAAACTCCCGCCTGCCAAGTTCTCTTCGCTGCTCCAGGACCTCCTCTGGTGCATATAACTGAGAGCTATGAGTGACACGACCAGAGAGCGACAATGCGTGAAACTGGTCGCGTATCTATTCAGTTCTATCAGAAAGAAAATTTGGAAGTTTCTCAAGCGATACCAAGATTTAAAGCGTTGCGTTTCAGCTCCTCGGATGGTGTTCTTAACCTTCGCGGCTAACGCGGGTGCAAATATACTGGATGCGACATACGCGGGTACGCCAAACTTTCTGGCACCTTTTAAAGCTAGACATATTTGTTTCGATTGGTGAACAAGTACCTCAAAATAAAGATAAAAGATTGAAAAGGCGCTTCAACTGTGCGGGTATAATGGGAAAATTCCATTGGTGCGATTCTATTCCTTCTTTTATCGTGCACACTTCACGACCGGCCGAACGTGGCGTTAGGGTGGGTGGAGCACCACTCAAACCGCTGATGAAGATCGAAAACGAATAGCATTCGAATAGAATCGTCACGGCATCCCGGCCCAGATTTATGTCCTATAGCATGCGTGTGATCTCTTCTGCAAAATTTTCAGCTTAACAGCTTGTAAAATAGAATAACCGAAAGACAAGAACAGAAAAGGCGGCAGGCACCTAGGTTCATGTATAACGTTGCGCTGTTTATAAAGCTTGTAACCGTCGTATGTACACTAATCTCTCTCTCTCTCTCTCTCTCTCTCTCTCTCTCTCTCTCTCTCTCCTGTAAGACCGAAAGCCATTGACCCCATTTTTTTGAACGATGCAGCAGAGTAAGATTCCTATACACGCTCCTTGCTTCGTATTCATTTAATTTGTCTCTTCGTTCTGCAGTCTCTGCTGCCTTAGGTACTAGGAGGAAAGCATGCTGCCATTTTGTCGCGAACGTACTTCACCACCGCCGCCGACGCGTCGAGCCCTGTGTCGGCGTCTCGACCAAATTCGCCTTCGCTGACGCCGTGCCTCTCTCCTCCCTGAACCTTATCGTGTCATAACGAGAACAGGCAGCTTCTCGGTGCTACCCGATCGAAAAAGGACAACAAAAGAACGACAAAGAAGATAGGAGGAAGGCAATGGAGGATAGCACCCTCTCAGAAACAGCTGTGAGCGCTTGCGGCGCCTTCAAACTGGCGAGACAAATTCCCAGCTTCCACACACAGCAGCCCTCCCCCCCCCCCTCCCCCCCCCTTTACACTTATCTGAGGGATAGTCGGTGGACCGCCCGTTTGGTCGTCCATGACGCGTCGCGTAAAGCCTGTACGGCGTCGAGCTCCTAACGACGATCTCGCGGTGGAATCCGCTTGCGCCGCGTTCTGTTATCGTACGTTCAATCCTCTTTGACTGTCTCTTTTGCTCAGTGTTCTTCTATTCTCGCTTTCCCGATCCATGGGTATTTCTTTTTTTTTTCGTGCATTTTGAAGACGATGACTAGCCGGAATGATCTTTCGATGTCGGTTCGTCCGTGTATACCATGTCGTTCTCGTTCCGGCCGAGATATCCGGGATCTTTAACGAGCGATCGTTCCCTGCAGTTCTCGATGCGCATAAAAGGAAAAGAAGAAAGAAATAAGAAAATACAGGCTGGGAGACATCTGGAAGACGTCGGGGGCAGAAGTGGCACACGTTTGCTTTTAAAAAACCAGATGGGTTGAAAGTCATTGATCTCGATAGCCAAGTGCGTTCGTTGTGTTTCTTCTCAAAAAGGATTCCCGATTCGGTTATCGAGGAGTGGTGCACTTGTTGTATTGACAACCAACCAGACGGAAGGCTTTTGAGTCCTGGGAGACAAAACTTCACAATCATAAACTCTTGATGCCCAAGTGCAAACTAATGTCAAAAAAGAAACAAAAGAAAATAGAGAAAGTTCCCCCGATGCAAGCTTTACATGAAGTACTGCGAAGATTATTTAGAGGACAACGCTGAACGCACGATGTTGCGACAAGGAACTGCAAAGGCTGTGATGCACGGAGCAAAAAAAGGAGGCCCTCGAACACTTTTCAAGCCACCGTCTTTCCGTTGCAGGTTGCGTAGACTGACGTTTGGAGAGATAAATGCAACAAGCGACAGTGGTAGGCAGTTCGAAGTTAATCAGCAGAGAAAGGTCAAAATACAAGAAAAAAAGTATGCACGCCCTAAACTCAAATTTTGCGCAGTCTACTGTTCCCACTTCTGTCATCCACGGACATGACTCCTCGCTTAGGAGCTTCAAGCGATTACGCGGCGAAAGCTTGTACTCCACGTTTAGTCCTTCCATACTCGCAGATTTTGGTGTGATGATGGGATCGTTACAGTGTAAAGAAATCACGTGAAGCCGCACCACACCCTTTTGTTTACAACGTTTAAATGAAGGCCGCTGCAAGTAATGAGCTTCCGTGACGATAATGACTTAGAGGCCCGGTTCTCCCAGTCGAGCACCCTGAGATTGCGCAACGCGTTTCTTCCTCTCTCACAGTCTGTGCTGGCAGTTCAGCACAGCAAAGCGAACTACAAAAAAAAAAAAAGGGGGGGGGGGGGGCGGGGTGTAGGCGGCAACAACGATGCATCGAAGTAAGAATCTTTCCCCGCTTAAAGAACACTCATGAGCACACTGCACCTCCATGGCGCAAGACGAGGCGGTAGGATTACTCATGAGTCTATAGAGAAGCGAGAGGGAAAAGCTTTGAATAAATGGAGCAATGCTCTGATACAGTCTTCTGGTAGCTCAGGGGTGAAGGAGCAGTACCCAGCGCGCCTACCCTGTTTTGTATAGTTGTAATTATTTTTTCTTTCTTTTTTCTTCTTTTACGACTGTGCCTGTTAGCGCTAATATAAGAAGTAGAGCAAACAAAAATAGATCCAAATCTTTATTTCTCACGTTTTTGCTGCAGTGCAGTGGTTATCTGCAAGTTTGTTTTTAACCAATCATGAGCGAGCGAATGATGACGTCGAGTCCGGTATAAATGCTTCTGGCGAGCGCCACGGGGCGATGATGCGGTCGGCGGCGGCGTGTTGGTTTGTTTGTGTGATAAAAGCAATAACTATGTTGATATCGGCGCTTGGACATACGATAAAAGCACAACCAAGCGTTTGTCGACGCAACATGCAACAGAAAGACGGTGGCTTAAAAAGTTTTCGAGAACCTCTTTAAAGGTGCAAGAGAGTACTGCAAACTACCCGCATTGGTTGCTTAGTGGCTATGGTGTTGGGCTGTTAAGCACGAAGTCGCGGGATCGAATCCCGGCAACGGCGGCCGCATTTCGATAGGAGTGAAGTGCGAAAACACCCGGGTACTGAGATTTAGGTGCACGTTAAAGAACCCCAGGTGGTCCAAATTTCCGGAGTCCCCCACAACTGCGTGACTCATAATCAGAAAGTAGTTTTGGGACGTAAAATCCGAGAATAGAAGTTCCAGAGTGTATAAATGCAGTCATAAAGCACGTCTTTTCCTGCTGACTAAAACAAACACGCGACCAATCCTCGTGGCTGACTCGGTCTTATAAACTTCCGCGCGCTCCCGTGAGCACACGGTATACGTTAACTGACGTCATGGTATGATACCACCACCCATCTCGTCTATGAGAGCATGGTTGAGGACACATTTGTTGACCGATTTGCCGCCATGTTTGGGTCGTCGCACTTACTGTGGGAGACACTGGCTCAAGCAATCTAAAATTTTAGTACTTATTTTTTGTCAGACGACTACAAACATAAAATACGTTTTCGTTAAAACAACTATTGCGTGCAAGACAAAGAATTACATAAAATGTCACCTAACCATTTCGGAGAAATCTGTGCGCATTTGGCAGCATTGGCGAGCGCGTTTTTGCTCTTTACTAAGCAGCGCCGCTCCTCTCATCAACCTTTTGCCAGCGAGGACAGCATGTCAACACGTCACTACTTTGTTTCGGAAGCTTGCAAAAAAAAAAAAAAAAAGTCGCTGATACTCCATTCCGACGCGCTTCATCGTCGCTCGCTTAAAAAAAAAAGAAGCAAAATGCCGTCGTCGATGGATGGCAGGACAGCGCCCGTTCAAAAGACGGCCGTCCGGGGCATTGACAGAGCAGGTCGTCAGTAGTCTCTGCGTGCCGGCCGTGTCCCTAGGGCGGGCCCGTCACGGAACAAAACTAACTCCACACAGGCGAGGGGGTCGAACCCCCTCCTGCTTCCCTCGCGCCCCACCTTTCGCCCTTCGCGTTCATTACTGTCCTCACCGCGAGTGACCAGGTGCGCGTCCGGAGGGTGAAAAAAAGGACGGGTCAAAAGGGAAGGCCGACTCCCGGGTCCACGGGCTGCTGCCCGCGCTTCCAGCAAAGGCGCCTCAGCAACGTGTGCGCGCAGGCGCGAGCACTTCGCGGAGGAGCGTCTCCTCTGGGGGCCAACTCGGCGCCTCCCGAGCAGCCTGCCGGCGCGAGCGAGCGGTGTGAGCTGTCCGGGCTGTAATTAAGGTAATGAACGCCGCGGCGGCGGCGGCCGGCTGTGGCGCGGGACGCTCAGACAGCCCCGGTGGCGGCCGCTCGCGTGGGGCTCGGGCTTCACCTTCCCTGTAGACGTCGAGGCGCCGAGGACGGTTGCTGCTGCTGCTGCTGCGTGCTTTCTCCCCCGCACTGCGCTCGGCCCGTTGCCCCTAATTGAGCGAGGGGCTCTCGCCAGTCAACCCAACACACACACACACACACGCAGGCGCGCGCGAGCCCGAGTGTACGCGAGTGCCACGGCAGCAGTAGTGCGGCTTCGAATGCAAAATGCGTGCGATAGAGGAGAACGAGGGCCCCCAGCGCACTGTGATGGAGGGCTCGCCCGCTCCCTCCGGCAACAAACGTTGCGTTCGCGCACGCGGGCTCGCACGCACGAGCTCGAAGGCCTTTCGTAGCCGCAGGCCGCCGCTAGAGCGATAACGCAGCGACGACTACAGAGAAGAGCGCGCGTTTGATGAGTTGCACGAGCGCGTGCGGCACGCGCTGTACCTTCCGCGGCCGCCGCCGTTCGCTGTTGGTTCAAGCACGCGAGCTCTCGGCGGGTAATTGTGTCCGCGTTTGGACGCGCTGAAGAACTCGTTAAGGGCTATGGTCGGGAAGCCGGCCGCATGGGGGATGTTCGTTAGGCGAGCGGGGAGGCCTCCGCGCGCGCGTTGGAATGTCCACAGGTAAACGCGTCTCTCTCGCACGCCCTCTTTGCACTCTGTTTCGTGCCCGCATACATGTTTTGTGGTTCCTGTGGTACAACGGCACTTTACGCTTGCGCGTGCCCGTAGGGGCAGCCTTAACGTGTGCCCTACGGCAGTTTATGCGCGCATGTGACACGGATGCTCGGGTGCCGAACTTGGGAAGTGTTGCGAAGTACGAGCACGCAGGTGATGAATATCAAATTTGTACGTCGTTGGTGAGAGATCTACACCACCTGCGCCAAACATTCGCAACGAGGAATAAAAGACGTAAGTGGTGACGCAAACATAAAGATTGGAATATATCGACAGCAGGGAAACCTATAGGGGCGTCGTTAGAAATATTCTAGTCGAAAAAACATCTGCCCTTACATTGCGTTCTTTATGAGAATTGGCCGGCGCCTACTCTTGTGAACAATACCATAGCGTACGAAATGCACTTTGAGTACGGACCTTGGTTTGAATCAGTATTGTCGCTATATGCAAACACGGTTAGGTAGAAGTATTTTGAAAGCGAAAAATTCAGTGCAAGACCCTGGACAACCCACAAAGAAGAGGCGAGACAAGCACTGGCGCTGTGCTTGTCAGCGCTAGTGAATTGTCTCGCCTCTTCTTTGTGGGTTGTCCTGGGTTTCGCGCTGAATTTTTCACTTTCAAAATACCATTTACCAACTAGCCCCAACCGAAGTTTTATTGTAGGCAGAAGCGGCCACCACAGAATTCAAACCGCCAAGAACACGCTATCACATTGCCCCGTTAAGTGACCGAGCTTGTACTTCGCAAATGTGACCCACTTACACTTTACTTATCGACACATTTATTTATGTATTTATTTGACAATACTGCTGACTACAGCGGGAGTCGTTGCAGAGTGTGTTATAATATATGAGTGGATTCATAAAAGCGTCGCAAACAGAGACCAGTACACACACTACACTAAATCAACGCAAGTTCTCCGCCGACAAGTGACCATTACAAGCTAGCAATTGGAAAGTTTTGGAGAGTTGAGTCTGGACACTACAATAGCGATTTGAACGAGCCTCTAGATAAGCCTTCAGAAAACGGACAACACGACCATTGAAAGAAAAAAAAGCATAAAAACAAAACTGTACATTGATGACAGACAGTTGCACTACGTTGCTACCCGGTCTTTTTATATGTTTACGACTTTGCCACCGCACGTTGTTAGTGTTTTCAACAATTACGACGTTGAGAACAGACTCAATTAACTGCGCGGACAGCAGCACTGAGTGGTTCCTCGAACCATATCAAGTTCTACTCTCATTATTAGTACTTCTATTGCTATTGATGATAATACGAAAAAAAAATCTTTTTCGAGTGTCCTTCTGTAGAATCTTTCACTTTCTCGCGATATTTTTTCGGTGGGAAAGTACACTTTGTCCAAGATACTGCACCAAAGACAGGCAATGACAAGTTCGCGCTGGTCCGACAAGCGCGAATTCTATTTCCCTCACAGTCATCAATATAGAGAATTGACCACACATGCGCAATGAAGCAAAACATATTCACACAAACAAACTAAAAAGAAGAGGAGAAACGAGGTCACCGGTAACAACGTCAAATAGTCAAATTACTGCTAATTCGATCTTGCTCCTCCAGAACACAAATGAGACCCACGATGAGACCACGCTGAAAGCCACGATGAGACCACGCCGTAGTGGGGCACTCCGGGATAACTTTAGCACCAATGATTCTGAAACATGCACCTAAATCTGTGCACACGCGCGTTTTTGCATTTCAACCCCTCCAAAATGCAGCCGCCACCGCCGCCGCCGATATTGAACTAGCGGCCTCTAGCTCAGCGGCAGAACGCCATAGCCACGAAATTTCAGCGGCAGGTAGGCCACTTCTCTACAACGCCCCGATGCGAGAAGGTACCGCAGAACACGCTATACCTCTTCTCTCTGTGTTGCATGCTCCAGAAAGAGGCGTGGTCGGTTTGCGACTTTTGCTCCGTCGCACCGAACGGGAGTGACACCAGTCAAAGGGAAAAATGCCCTCACTTACTTACGTCATCTTCGCCTTGTGGGAAGTGTGTTGTAGCCGACGTGGGAGGGAGAGAGAGAGATTGTCGTGTGGTTCGCGCGACCATTTCTCAAGGCGTGGCGGCGTCTGCCGACCGATCTGTCGCAGGGGCCCCAGCACGCACACACCCTCCTCCCTCTCTTTCCCTTCGCCCTCCCTCATTTGTCAGTGTCACTCAGTTCGACCATGTTTCGAGTCCCGTCGGTCTCGCCTGATTAATACGGTCGCCGCTGTCACGCGCACCGCGTGAGTCGACGCCTCCATGCAGCAGTGCGCCTGCCTTCTTTCGCAGTTGTCTAGGATAGAACACGCCAACTCATTTGCGAACGACGGTCATACGCTGTCTGAAAACAGCTAAGACGTGAAGGGAAGGGGAGTGGCAGAGAGAGAGAGTGAATGCTTCAGTTATGGTGAACAATGTATGCTTTTAGGAGTTATACTCGAAGGAAAAGCATCAAATTGAAAAAAAACTCGACCGTGCGACACTGTGCAACAATTTCGCACCATCTGCGGCTTGGCACCGCGTTGAAGAACCAGTTTCCGCGTAAACTTGATCGTGCTGACACCGAAATGCACTTGGCACCTCGCGGACGAGAATCCACAGTGCAACACAGTCTGCTAGAATCCCCACCAAGTTATACTGAAAGGCGCTATCTGATAAGAGAGAGAGAGAGAGAAAATGATAAATGGAAGGTAGGGAGGTTAACCAAGACTGAGCCCGGTTGGCTACCCTACACTGGGGAAAGGGGATGGAAAGCTTAAAAGAAGAGAAAGTCCACTGGGGATATCAGTCGGTCCCTCAGTCTGGATCACAGACGCTGACTCAATCCGGTAGCTTTCAAATATCGCAGCAGCGCTTTTGCGGCCTTTTGTAGCTGCGATAAGGGCGCGGCCTACTGGAATAGGGACCGCTAGTCTTCAGGCCTCAAAAAAGATAGGTCCACGGCCAACAAACGAATTATGAAGGCGGTCGCTAGTTGCACTGCAGATATTTCTGGAAGGGAGCAGTATAGTTGGACACTATTGATTATTGTTCGCACCATCCGATGCAAACTGTCTGTGTTTCATTTGACCTAATTTTGCGCTCATTTGTGAGCTGGAAACCATGTTCTTTTCTTTGAACGGGCTTCGCGTTTTCTGTTCTTTAGTAGATTTAGCCGCGCCGACGTTCCGTTCCAGTGTGTTTTATTAATTAATTAATATCTGGGGTATCATGTGCCAAAACCACGATCTGATAACGAGGCACGGACTGCGGACGTGCTCAGCAGCGTAACGCCAGATCCACCAAGCAACCACGAGAGGTGTTTGTTTTATGTGACCTTTTTTGCCAGTGGCCTTTCGTACATAGTCATTTTGTTTGTATATGTATCCATTTTCTGAGCATGGTGTGAAAATAAGTATATTGGCGGCGCCATCAAATCGCACCGACATCTGCTAAATGTATATTAACAATATGATATCGCAGTTTCAGCCAAAGCTCGAAGCGCGACACCAATAATTACAGCCGTGTAATCAACGTGCTTGCATTCTATAGTGGTTTCGCGCATTCTAGTCTCGTCTCGTTTCGGCCACGTGTTCCACTTCAAGCCCTGCTCCGTTTTGACCTGTAGGGTACAGCACTTAATTCAGCACCCAGGGTTTTGGTTTCAACCGGTCGAGAGATTTTTGCGCGGGTCTAGGAAGAAATTTTCATCTCTACTCACGACCACTCGGCTCGTAAAGCTCTGGATATCTCTAGCTGCGAGTATAGATCAACTCGGCAAGGTCAGGTGGAATCGGCCTTTCGGGTATGAAGGTGGTCGTCGTGTTCATGTAAAAGCTAGTTGATCGGGCCCAGCGAGCGGCGAGGAGAGAGAGAAAGAGAAAAACTAAAGGGGAAAGGTAGGGATATCGAAGTTAACCAATGACGTGCCCGGTTGCCTACCCTACATTTGGGAAGGGGAAATGGTTAGAATAGATAAGAGTTCTGGACAACATGCCGGCAAGGGTTGACTTTACGCGAACAACCCGCTTGGTAAGCTGAATGTAAACGCCGTCGGGTCGGGATGTATCTGCTGGTCTTCTTGAGTCGACGCCCTCGTTTCAAGCTCATGTAAACGAAGCTCGTGAATAACAACTTGTAGTTAACATTTGTTCAGCGTAGAACACGAAAGCAAAGCCCTTTTGGTGAGCTTCGCCCCCCAAAAGCTTTCTCCAGCATCTGGTTTTTCCGTTTCCTCGCCGTGCATGCATACAATCTCCGCAATGAAGTGTTATAGTTTTACGATTTAGCTGGGCCTTGATTTAACGCAGTCATCGCCGCATTTATTGGCGTGAAGATAACTGCGCTAACAGTGTACCGAACCGAGATGCCACGCACTTGAAACTGATACGCTGCATGGCGTGCGTGAACAGACTCTGGAATTCTCCACCCTCCTCCATGCATGAAATAAAAAAAAATCGGTCTCATGCCACGCATCGCATGACGCTAGTGTATTTTGAGCTCGTGCGGACAAAAGAAATATGTTGATTTATTCGCGCCTTAGGAACGCTTCTCATAGTAACGTCCTAACACACTGATTTCAGAAGTGCCGGACATGCTGGCGCACATTAGAGTTAACACAAATGGTATCCTAACCATTGCGTTAATAATAGATGTTTCCTCAGATGCCGAGAAAGCGATGTGAGGTGCCGAAAAGAAAAAAATAACAATTATCGTTGAAGCTTCAGCAGAAGAATAAGCGCTCGCACATTAACTTCCCTGCCACGATATGAAACGCTCTTCCGTTCTGTGTAGCAGTCGTATTCCGGAGCGTTTTAATTTGGGGCTCCCCTTCTGATGAAGCCGCGCCGGACTCGCGCGTAATCCTTCAATTATTCTAGGCACCGGTAGTTACGCCAGGAAACGAGATGTTTCGCCCGAGACAAAGCAGCCAAGTAGGAAACAGAAAGAAAAAAAGAAAGAAAACGAAGCAAGTATGAGTAAGAATACCATAGACTCGTGAACGTCTTCGCAAAGAACAAACGAAAAGGCGTTGAATGAAATGCAAGAGAGAAGGCGCCTCGCAGGACGGCGGCACTGAATCATACATAGGTTCATTTTCCGCAAGACCGGCTGACAGCACGCACCAGACAACGACTGAGAGCTAACGAGACCACGAGACGATTCAAAGCTGGCGGCGCACAGCCGTGCATATAAAACGGAGTGAGGAACGTATTAGAAGGTGCGCTCCACAGCACAGTGCTTTCCCTGCCGCACATCAGCCACCGAAGAGACACACACAAACACTACACTTACTTTCAGAGCGCATACGACGCTCGTAGTGAAAGAGGGAATTCAATGCACTACACGGGCGTCGCGCGCGATGACAGCAGCCGTCGCTATATATGCGAGCAGTCTCCCTGGATCCCCGAAATGTTGGCTAGTCGCCGCGATTTAATAAAGCGCGGCCTGCGGGGCTGCTACACTGTACGCGTTCCCGGGAGGTTCGTAATGAAATCCCGTACGGCCAGCACACCACGACGGCAGCAAGAAACGTTCGCGGGCCTGTTTTAGAATCTGCATGTGTCTGAGCGGGTGCCGCCGCAGTAGTCCTCGTCGTCACAAGCCCTCGCTCCAGCAGAGGAGGAGGAGGAGGAGGAGAAGATGAGAATGAGGAGGACGAAGCAAGGAAGGAAAGGTAGGGAGGTAAACCAGACGCACGTTCGGTTTATCTACCCTACACAGGGCAAGGTGTTTAAGGAAAGAAAAGAAAGGAGAGGGAGGGAAGAAAGTACAATCAGAAGAAGGGACGCGGCTGGCCTCCCAAGTGATCGACTTACACAGGTTGTTCACAACGCGTGCCATCTTTCTTTCTCATTTATTTATCGTCTTTAATCGTCAGTTTCAGAAGACAAGCTGATAGCTGTTCTCCACCGTACGCGCTTGTAACTTTGCGCGATATTAATGTAGGTTACCAGGTTCATTTGTAAAATAATTTTTGACCATATTATTGCATTATGACACGAACCTACATGTGCGATCTACCACCACCGTTACCACCACCAGCTACTTTCTTCCCCCGAATAAAAATTAGACGTCGCTCATACATTACACGTAAATGGAGAAACAATGCGAATAGAGAAACATTCATTATTTTGAGATGCCATAGTCGATTTTATATAGGTTAAGATTTCACAATCGTAAAATATCAGTTTGCGAAAAAGGCTTTTGGGATAAGAGCCTTTCTCAAAGCTAGGCCAAGCGTCACGGCACACACATTCATTATGTTATACCCAATAATGTTATTCACCGTTCTACCCAATCATATCAACTATTGTATTACATCATGATGAAATTTGTACGCTACTCACACGTGGCCTTTATACATCAGTTCACTACAAAAATTCCAAACAAAGTCAGTTCGGATCCTAACTTTCACGCCCAAGCTATGCCTTTCTTTCTCTATTTCTTCTGAACGGAAAATTGTGCCACTCCCCTATTTGTATCTGTGTGGCGATGGCATACTAATTTTACAACTTTACCGCGCCGCCTAATTACTTTAGATATCCATCCAGCTTAGTTGCTTTCTAATGATCATAAAAGTAGGTTTTCCGTAAAGCGCAATCTCCTTTTGCAAAAAATAAATACTAACTATGGTAAAAAGAGTGAATTTTTCTTCTCTGTATATTTCTTTCGCTAAGGTTGCCAAGCGAATTTTTTTCTTCTATGTGCTTTACCATTCCTTCGACGATAATGTTAAAGAGGACACATCGACCGAGCTGCTTACGAATAAACTGACGTTGTTTCAATGCGAATAGCATTCGTCGGCATATTTAGCCGTTTTAAATCTATCTATCTATCTATCTATCTATCTATCTATCTATCTATCTATCTATCTATCTATCTATCTATCTATCTATCTATCTGTCTATCTGTCTATCTATCTATCTATCTATCTATCTATCTATCCGTGGTCCATGTTGTCCAATAGCTTGGACTACTAGGGGTCGTGATTCCGTAATGGACGTTTCATAGTCGTCCTTCGAGCTTTATCATCAAACTCTCGTCGTGCCGTCGTCATCACGCTTTCGTCGTCACACAGTCGTCACGGCGTTGTTTTATCATTGTCATCACTTCAGTTACGTCATCCAATCGACATCATGCCGTCGTCGTCATACCACCGTGGACGTTTGATCGACGTCAATCTTTCCTCGTCATACTGTCGTCATTCAAACGTGATTATGCCGCTCTTGTCACCCCGTCATCGTCAGGCATTCGCTGACAGGCTATTTATCGTCAGACCGTCGTCGTAATGCTGTCGTAGTCGCGTTACCATCGTCACTGCCGGCTTCGTCATGCGACTCTCGTCATGCCGTCGTTGTGACACAGGCTTCGTGATATAGTGATTGTCACGCCATTTTCACCAGACACTCGTCGCCATCCCGTCGTCCTCATGTCGTTGCCATGCCATCGATGTCATTGCGCATTTCGTCATGAGTGGTCGTTATCTGTTCGTTCTTAAAACGTCGTAGGGACACCGAACCAGTCGTTCTGTCATCATCGTTGTAACTTTGACGTCCGACACTCGTCGTGCCGTTTTCGTCATCTTCATCTTGCTGTCATTTCACCATCGTCATTCTGTTGTATCGTATCGTAGTTGTTACGTCATCGTCGTCGTACAGTCGTCGTCATACCATTGCCCTCATGTCGTCAACGCCACGCTGTCGGCGTCCCGACATCGTCTTAATTAAGAATCGACATCGCTATCCTTCCTTCTTCGTAATTCCATCGTAATTGAGTTGATGTCGTACAGTCGTCTTCATGCCTCCATGCTCACAGGCGAGCATGACAAGCGAGTGCCGTAGCAAAGTGGGGATGAAATATAAGTATATGGCATATAGCTGAAGTTACGAAAGTCTCAGAATTACCACTACGCGTGTTAAATGTTCGAAATTAAATTGAAGCGCACATAAGACACCGATAGGGAAGTAGACAGGACGGCGCTGTATATCCCTGTTTGTGTCCCCGTCTAATGTGCGCTTCAATCTAATTCCAAACATGAACGTCAACCAACTAGCCCAACTCGCTATCTTATTGCGTGTTAAATAAACGGGTTTTATAGGAATATGGTCTGTCGTTACTTTGCTCGTTTGCTATTCGCATTTCTGTGGACAGTCATCGTGAAATGAGTTGCGCCATAATTCCTCCGAATGATGTAGTTTCTTCTCTTCACTTTTTTCGATATGTGTAATCGCATGGCTATACCTTGTTAATATATTATGCTACGTTAGTTTGTATTAACGCATTTTCAAAACTGTTGTCGCTAAAGTGCTGTTTCTTTATTTTCCTTCTATCACACTGACGTCCCGTCCCGCCTACGGTTCTTGAACCATGGGACCTCCCATTATACACGGAAAGCATTTGTAATGTTCCCTGTAATCTTCTCGAAAATAAATATTTGAATGTTTGAACAAGCACATCAGCAAATTCAAAAATAACATGCTGGATTACATTGCAATTCGAAGTCACCTTGTGCGTTATCGTACTAATAAAGCCTTCGCGCTAATTCTGGAGCGCCCTGAACATAAGAGTATTTTCGGTGGAACGCTCGCGTCACAATGTTTGTACTGTGCTACACTATCGTCGAAGCCATGATGCGCGTTCTCCTCTCAATTCGAGCGTAAAATTTCATCTCCAACCACTCACCCAGTGTTCGAAGCGGCACGCCTCGCAATCTCAGCGAAACAGACGCGAAAGAAAGAAAACCCTACGATAACGAATAGAAAAAAAAAAAGAAAAAGCTCGCGCGTTTTCTGCGCGTGCAAACACTGCCGAAACGCGCAAAAGACACGAGTCTGCGTGTCCAAACGGCTTCGTCCCGCGCTCGCGTGTCCATAAACGCAGACGATCGTCCATGGTGGCGTGTGTGCTTTGGAAGCGAAACAGAGCTGCCGACAGAGACGCGCTCGCGCGCTCTGCCGATCGCCTGCCATAACTTAGAACGGCTCGCTTTATTATCGAAACAAAACGGGCCCCGAGCATCACGCGCCGACGCGGGTGGCGCGCTGCGCGCCGCATGCAGGCGCTCGCTCGCCGCCACCACTGTTTACACGTCCGCGGGGAATGAGCGGAGGCGATTCTCTCTTGTCGCGTGGCGGATCGGCTGCTGCGACGCGTATGACTGTATACGCACCGCCACGAGCACAGTGACCTCGTGAATAGGCGGTCTTCTTTTCAGGCTCATCGCCATCTGTTACGACTGCGATTACGGGCGCTTGTAATTCTATAGAGAGAGAAAGAAAAGATAGGGAGTTAAGCGAGGAAAAGGGAGAGAGAGAGAGAGAGACGACAATTTTCAAAAACCCCATGTCCGGTCGCTCCTCTTTGTTTACACTAAAGAGAGCCCTAGGCCGCGCTGTTAACTTGTTTCTTACGAAGCAACCATAAAGCTTATGCCTTTTCTCGGTACGACCAACAACCTCTAGGTGCTAATACGGGTCCGCTACGGAAGCGTGTTTAGAGTTTTGTGTTGTTTTCTTGTCAATCTTCTTGTTTTTTTTTTTTCGAGGGACTCCAGCGCGCTCTAAATCTTACAGCTTATGTTTGTTTTGTAATGGCATAAAAGAACGCAGAAAATTAACACACTGAGAAAGAACGAACGTTCGATCGCCGCAATGCGCTGACTAACATCTGGAGGGGCTTTATTGCGATGAGAGGAACGAATATAATTAACAACCAGCTCATGAAAGCTAGGGCACATCGTCGCGAAAGCACGCCGGATTATATAACTGAGCGGTAATAATGCTTAACAAAAGAACAACAAACAATTTAAGGCAACTTCAGCTCACTCATTTAGCCGCGCACTGTCAAGGCGCGCGATTTTCGTCAGCTTTGGGAATGGAGCCCTCACGCAAGCATCGACTCTATTGTTAACCGCATGTGCTTCAGCAATCAGGTGAGCATCTCCGGCCATATAGTGCATCTCTTAAACAACGCCCGACTGAATGACGGCGACAGAATTTACTGACCGATCTACCTAGACTCATGCCTCTCTCTCTCTCTCTTCCCCCTCCCCACGTGTAGGGTAGCAAATTGGACGAAGTGTAGCTAATGTCTCCGCCTTTCCTTCCTTCATTCCCTTTTTATCATCCTGTCAGCTTGCACGTTACAACGCCCGAAGCACATCCACACGCAAAGCCGCAGTTAAGGGCCATATTGCTGCCTTGTTTCTGGCGACAGTTATATTTAACAACAACAACAACAACAAAGTAAGGTTCACGCGCAAGACCGTGCAATGATAATGAGACGCTCCTTAGTGCGGGGTAGCGGTTTGATTTTTACCACCTCGTGTTCTTTAACGTGAGCTTAAACCTAAGTATACGATCGTTTTTGCATTTCATCCCTGCTTATATGCGGCGGCGGCCGCGGCTGCGGGACCGAACCATGCGGCGTAGCAGCGCAGTGCCATAGTCACTAAGTTACCGCGGCAGGAAGGACACTTGTAAGCATTGTTGCTAATGCTAGTTGTTGCTGTGATCACGATGAAAGCCTTGTTGTTGGTCAGCGTTTTGTCGTGCGAGTTCTTTCTTTGTCTGCATTTGTTTTCTGCGCTATCTTACCACCAAAGCCACATTGGACCAACTAACCAATGCCTCGCACGCCTGTACTGCTTCTCCAGCTACACGGCAACGACGGCCACAGAAGGTGTTGTAAGAGCTCAATTAAGCATCGAAATATCTGCGCGTAACTACGGGAGCCACGGTCTAATATCCTTGTGCACTGAATTCCAGAAATAACCAGACAGCAAGTACATTTCCTCGAACACTTTAGAAATGAACAATTCGAAAGCGATGTCATCCTGAGAATTTGCACCCGAAGTGGATATACCTGGCGAACTCACCCGGCTGCAATTCGTAAATTGCTAATCTGTCGTAATGTGATAAGCTAACTGATTTCGTGATTTTTTTTAATTAGTCGATTATTCATTTCGATTCCTCGCACAAGCAACGTCCGCCTCTTCGAGCATTCTAGGCGAACGTCTATAGAATTGTGTACTGTGCCACAGGAGCTAAAAAAAAAGGAAATTCTCCATAGTCTAAAAGAACAGCCGTATACGTGTTATCAAATATACAGTGTGACTAGCGAAAAATCGATACTTTAACTGTTCGGGAAAACATTCTAAAAGGTTATAGGGAAATAAATAGGCTTACTCACACTGCAGGCAGTGTTCCATACTGTGGCATTAAATGTAACACTGCGCGGTGTCTGCGATAAAGGTAGACTTTCGCGAAGCCCGGAATTCATAGCGTCAGATTCTATCCTGGGAGTAGCATGAATGTCCAGCCAACGCTTTCCTCTGCTTGAAAAGTTGCAGTGCCGATGAGCGTGAAATTAAAAAAAAGAAAGAAAATTTCTGCGCAAACCTTATTCTGCGAACTTCTGACGACAACAGAACGCGGGTCAGCGACGGCAGTCAAAGGTGTTCGATTGACTTTGCAGGTGCGGGAAACGGCATTTGTTGCGGGGTCGTGCGCAGTTGTGACGGACACAAGCGATCAAAGCTGGACAAAGCCGGTCCCCTTTATTGTTTTCTTGTGACTCAGCAGCAGCTGTGCGTTCGGTCGCGTATGCCGAAATTCAGGCCGAACGAGACACAACCTCGCAGAACGAGGTCAAGCAGAGTTGGACGCGCTTTGCCTGTGTTCAAAGGCACACACGTCCGGCAATAAAGAAGGCAACCGGGAAGCCTCACGATGAATGTGAAAATTCATTTGGATTTTGCAGCGTGGCGGGCAGCCGTGTAAAGACTGTAGGCGTCAGCGATTTCCTTACACATGCATGGCACGTGGCTTTCCGAACTGGCGACATGGATGACATTTTGTTGACTGTCGTCAATAATTTCCATTCATTTAATTCATCGGAAGGCCAAAAAAAGAAAAGTCTAGAGAGGTTTCTGGCTATAAATACGCTTGTAATGCTAGATGAAAACTGGACTATAGAAACAAACTAGACTTTGAAAGAAACACTGGAGTTACAGCAGTGACGTCGGCATGAATACGAGCGAGTTCATTGGGATATGGTAGTGTGCCCCTCTACACGAATACAGATATTCAGTAATTGTAATAGGACACCGCGGCATCTGGTCATATTTGCAGTAGGATAACGAGTTCATCGATACAGACCACCTTCATCGTATACCTCGTAACCTTCCCAAATTTGCGTATCGCGCGCTAGTCAGAACGCATCTGTCGAGAGTCCTATTGTAGCCGGAGGTAGTGTGAACAGTTTAGGCGTGCAGACGAGCAAGAGTTTATCCACGCCTCCGAAAACTCAGCTAAAACACACTTAAGGATGCCATAAATACAAGCAACGCACGAATAACACTCTCTTGATCTGCAATGGCACATCACAGTTCTTGCCTCCGTGTGTCTCTATCTGCAGCGTGACCCTACATGAGTTGCGTGACTGGCTCGAGTGATTCGTTAATAACATCGCCCGCTACAGTGTACGTTTTGCCAGCCGGAATAAGCGATGCGAGCCGAAGCAATCGGAACGCCGCGCGGTTTCAACGAAACAGTCATGGAGTCAGTGTGTGCGCGTGCGGAGCAGCAAGTGTTTCGTGACAGGAAGCGACACGCGCGTGTTGCGAGTGTCCAGCCCCTCCTCGCAGGAAAAAGGCTCGGGCGTTCGCCGCTTCCATTGTGGCTCGCGCAATCAGTCATCACCGGGGAACGCTTACATTCAGGCCAGCGCTCAGCTTGCGAAAAAACGACGTGACCTGAAAAAAAGAGCGGTTGGCTGAACGAAAAGCAACCGGCGATAAGAGCAGCGATTTTTTTCTTAATTTTTTAAAGACCCGTATTCACAACCAGCAACGACTCCATGCGCATCGACGACTTCATTAAATGGAGCACAGCACGGTGTCTCGCGTGAAGCAGATACTGCGTTCTAACCCCTTAGGGACGGTAAAAAAATAAAATACTTGCAAAGAAACTGAGTTTGTGTGTGTGTGTATGTGTGTGTGTGTGTGAGTGTGCGCAAATCATTCAAATGATCATATCAAGCATGACCATGCGATACATTCGTGTCAGAAAGGTAAATTTTACTACCGAAAGCAGCTGTTTTTACACTATAACAAACTTGGGCGTCGTGCACACGAGTCATTGTATTCACAGGCAAAATATTTTGATGATCATATAAGGCAAGACCGCAAAATTTTCTGCCAGAAAGCTGTTTACTAAGATAAAAGCATGTACACTGTAACAAAATGGGCTTTTAACGGCTATTTGCGCCATCTGACGTTATTTGCAACAAGCAAAAAAGAAAAAAAAAGATGAAGCACGTAATTTGGAAGCACGGAGCAACACAGGAGCTCCAATCGTCTTCTGGACTGCATGAAAAAAGAGAAAGAAAGAAAAAAGACGCTGGACGATCTCGTCTCGTCGCTCGTCTATTTTGCAAGTTTTCGCTTTACACGCGGCAGTGACGGCTTCCGTCCTGAAAGGGTTGATAAGCCTTATCGGTGGTTTCTACGCCGATGAGTTATTGTTCGCTTCAGTGCATTCGATCAGGTGTTGAGAAGGCCTGGTTACGCATATTGTTGCCCGTAAATCACTGTGAAGTGTCACGAAGCCGAGTAACTACAGACGCTACCTCCATGGAGGATCATGTTAAAACACATTTGGTTCGTGCGCTCATGCGAGATTTAGAAGTTAAACAGCTCTCACTCTCTTTCTGTGTCGGTCATATATATATATATATATATCCAACCCGCTACAGCACCCATGCTTTAGCGCAGGTAGTGTTGTACCGATATTCGTGTGGGCCACCTAACCCAATTTTAGCGCAAGTCACTGTGCGTGACAAGCGCCGCGCAAAGACAAACGGCAGCGTGGGCACTACGTTTCTTGGGTGTTTGAAATGTGAACCTGAAACGGGGGCGCCATGGCAAACGCATTGTTTTACAGGGTAAAAAATATTGCCAGATGTACGGCAAGGTAATGTGGGCGTCTCGGAGGGAACTTGTACCGCTGATCAACATACGGAGAGACGGGGCGAAGGTTTCGTGTGCGAGCGATGTACAGATTTCGTTTACATAATTTGGCTCTTTCTTTGGGAGCAAGAGTTCGCACCCAGAGGGCTCCACGCATAAGCAAAAGTGCAACGTACGTACGAAAAGGCATTGGCGACCGTAAAATATTAGTGAAGCGATCGTGAAACCACTGCCGAATCCCGGCTAACATTTACCAACAAGTAGACGTATAATTTTGCGATTGCGTAGTCAGGTGCTTCTGAGGAAGCAAGGCATCCTAGAAAAGCACTGCTCGCTGAAAACAGAACTCACGGAGAACGGAAACTTAATTTCGTGGAATGCCGAGGAAAGAAAGCTCGAGTCGAGAATCCATCGAGAAATCGATGGATTCTCCGACGCCAAAAGCGCGAGCAGAAAGCGTGCGGGAAGAATCGAGGTTGCCTGTGGCACCGCAGCGGACAAAGGCAGCAACAGGCTGGTGTCTATAGACACAAACGCTCACCCGATCCTTTCCCACTCTGCGCACAGGACACAATGGTGTTGGTGGAGGGCGGACGGACCATTGTGGCCGCCTTCTCCTCATCGCGGCGGTGGGTCGGCTTTTTGCAAGGCGCGACCGAGGAAAAGTCAACGGCCCGAGTCGGGTGCTATGGGTGTCGGCGCCCGGGTGGTGCGGCTGGCGCAGCCCGTCGTGTAGCCCTCCCTCGCCCACCGCTCCCTTTTCTTCTCCCGATTGTGATTCACTCTCGGGCAGCTGCGCCCTTTGCGACCTCCAGGCGACATCGATGCTTGGTAACGCGCGGAGGCCGCGCGGTGGCGCCGGATCGTTCAGCGGGCGCTCGGAGGTAAACACTCGACCCGAAGTCGGCGGCGGCAGCCGCGCCTCACAAAAGGAAGACGTCGTCCCCAATCTTCGTCGTTGCCGCAGGTCAGCAAGTCCGACGTTACTAGATTACTGCAAGGGTGGGCGGGGGGGGGGGGGGCGCTGTGTCGCTTCCCTCCCCGCGCGCAAAGTCAACGCTGCCGCTGTTTGCGGAACGCCGCCGCGTTGTACGATTGTTGGTGAGACGAGCCTGTCGCTCGCGGCCTGAAGTGGCACGCGCCCGTGTTGACGTAAAAAAGAAAGGAGCCGTGCATCGCGTTGTCCCATGCTTTTTTGTTTGTTTTTGTGAGCGAGTGCGCGCGAGCAAACGGCTTTGCCACAGCCTCGCACTGCTTGAGAAAACGGGTACGCGAATTTGACGCGGAGTCGGCCACGCGTCTTAAACGTTCGTAATCCATTCGTCTTGCGTGTCACGCACTATGGACAGTTGTTAGAAGTATTGAAGTCAAGTGTCAGCTGACCTTTGCGCTTGTGTAGGTGCTGCGATCGTTTTACTCGGAGTGGCGTTGTCTACGTATACGCAAGAAGTATGACGCCTTCATTGTGAGTCCACAACGGCTAGTGGTATATAACGTTGGGAAAGAAAAGCCTAGAGCACGCGATACTACTGACAGGGCTAAGTCATCATAACCACTCTGCTCTGATATTTAGGATAGTACTTATCTGCGCATGCGTGTATGTACTTATTCGCTTGTACCATCGGTCTGCAAACCGTCATAGTGGGTTTTTTCCAGATAGCTAGAATGCGGGGCTAAAATATTATGTCCTTTAATAACATTCTAATAAATTAATGGTCTCGCAATATTATAACGAGGAATTCGTTATGAGCACTCGTCACGAGCGTCCTTAAAATAGTACCGAGGCTGGTAGAACATGGATCCACAGGACTGGACACGCAAACGGTAAAGTAGATATAGGAAGTCCATGCACCGCGAATCCCTGCGCGTTATGAATAGCATAAAGGGCGCTGACAACGCAAATGGATTGGTTGACGCAGTTGCTTCGGTCTTTGTGAGCAGTGCGAGAAACAGCCTTACACAACCACGTACCTTTGAGCAACCGAGATAACAGAAAGCGACGGCGTTTGCCAGCTGTCTAGAAAGTTAGAGAGAGAGAGAAACTTTTAATAATACGAAATGCAGAGAGGTCGGCCTGAGGCACATTCCTCTAGCCACCTACTCAGTGTTAGGTGAAGGGGAAGAGGGGAAAAAAGAGGTCTTGCTTAACTTTTAAAAAAGTCAAGTAAGGCCTGGACGGCCTGAAAACTAGATTTAACGTCTTGCCGAAGGCCTAAAATAACGTTCTCCGACAACGGTGGGCTGTCGAGGCGAGTGAGTTCGTTGAGGAAAGAAAAACCTAAATGATCTTAATCTAACGTCCCCTCAGTGAGATATACATGTGTATGTTATTGGCCGCGCAAGAGCTTTGCAAAACTGACGCACACGAAAGCAGGATATAATGCTGTTAATGAAAAAGAAAGAATGAAAGAAAAAAACGAAGGGAACGCGCGATATGAAAGGAAAATTCTGCGCGTCGGACATCGAGGCTGCCCTATATGCGAGCGGATATATGTTCTGTGAGCCGCGTAAAGGTGACAATTAGGACTTATTAACGCGCATCGCAAATAGCCCTTGCCACGCTGGCAGACGCTCGCGATGGGTTCAGGTGGACATGCGCTGTAGTCTAAGCCACTTCGAACACAGTTCTTGATGTACGGCACTAATGGCCGCGTATATACCAGTTGGCGCTGTTAAGAGCCATGCGCGCTCTCAATATTCGGCTGAGCGGATGCCGTATTTTACACATGCGCTACGTAATATTACGCATCATTTTAATGGACATTCCTGCCCTGCTTCTCACGCAAAGTGCTAGTACTTTACGTCGCATGGCTTGCACCAGCGTTTTAGCACCTCGTATTAGTCCGTACTAGGAACGACGCCTTGACGTGACTGGTGTCACTACATAATTCATCTCTCCCTGTAAGTTGGATTATACCGGTATTTTCGGACCAGTGGTAAACGGCATAAACCAACAATTAAAAAAATATAGTTCTCAAATGCCCGATGTTGCGTTACCGACGGAAGAGTTAAACACTTCCGATATGAACGTTCGTTGCGGTAATAATGTGTTTCTTATGAGTCGGTTGCTGCTTTCCGCAATCTAAGTTTACTTTGTTAATAAGTGAGATAACTTTCAGCTGCGCTTAATAAAATTAAAGCAAGAACTTGTGTTGTTTTCAGTCTTGTTAAACATTTCATGGCCCCTTCTAAAAATCCAATACTGCTCGTCTCTGTGCAACATCTCTCTCGGGAGACCTTCCTGAAAGCAGTGAACCCAGCTCCGTGTGGAAATAAACACATGGACTCGATACACAAAACGGCTGACAGCCCCTCCATACTCGCACGGGGACGAGAATCCCGAACCACGAGCCCTAGCAACTTTCGGCAAGCGAGACTGCTTTTCGCACTTCACACATCTACCTGCAGCACTAACTCACGGCTTCAGAACTCGCCCTTGGGAAAGAATTGCCCCTGCGGGCTACGACATTCTCGCCTCAGTATTACTAGAGGAACGACACCAACACGGATTGTGCAATGCAACACAAAGCAAATTCGTTCGAGCGCACGACATTTGCCGATCAAACTGCCCCACGCGTGCGCAGACGGCATCAGCCTCGACACGTCCGAGCCGTTATTCTCCCTTCAGAAGTGTCAGTGACGCATTCACTGGGACTTGACAAAAGGAATTACGAAGAGAGAAAGGAAGAGACAGGCTTGCATTCGCGCAACTCACCTGCATCCGCGGCGTCCGCACTGCAGACGACGAGGGCGAGGAGAAAGGTGGCAGTAATCCGACAGGCCGTTATCCACAGATTGAGGAACCACTGGCGGCGATCACGCTGGCGTGCCATCGCTCGGCTATCATGCTACGGTCGCAACCCCTGTAGCACCGCCGATTTCCTTTCTTCACGAGCGCGCGGCTGCGGCGGCGCACCGCTTCTCCGGAGGAGACGCGCCGTGGTCCAGCGGACGCGTGCCGGTCGCGTTCTTCTTGCTGGGCTCGTCAACGGGGCGCGAAACAGCACCGTGGTCGTCTTGGCCGCTTGCGGAAACACTCGTTCGCGAGGCACGGCCAAGCCAGCGCGCGGCGCGCACACTTTTTTTTTTTTTTTTCGACGCAGGTCAACACCACGCGGAAAGGGAAGTCGAATCGAGGAGCGAAGCGTCGTGCACACAAGCTGCGTCGGGGCGCCCTGACGCGTCCGCAGAGACGCCTTCTCTGCGCGATACAAACGTGCCGCTGCCCGCACCGGAGAGCAGAGCGGGGCGAGAGCGGGATCGCTCGTTGGCTGCCGGCGCTGCCACGACGCCAGCGCCCCCACCGAGGGGCGCGGCGGCCGGCGTTGTTTGGGAGCGGAGATGCCCGGGAGCGCGGGTCCGCTCCTTCGGATCGGTGGAAGAAGATGCGATAACACTACGGGATTGTCTGCGAGAGAGAGAGAGAGAGAGAAGAAGAGTTGAAGCGAGCTGAACCGGAGTAACTGTATGGTTGGATGCGGCGCACTGGGACAAGGGGAAAAAGCGAGAAGGTTATGAGAACATACTATCGCAGAAACACCATTAAGGTGCATGACGACGATGTCTTTCATGGAGTTGGAATGATCAAAAAAAAAAAAGAAACACGAGCAAACTAAGAACGTCAGTGATATTGAAGTAGCTCGGGCACTCGCCGGCAAAGACGACGGTCCAAAAATTCTGCGTTTTCTGAACGGACGTTTGCAAGGTTTGTTTAAAGTGGTCCACTCACTGTTTGAGCGCATATGGCAGTCAATATGAAGTCAGAAATTGTAACTTGCAGAATACTTATTCAGCGTATTCCGCCAGAACCAACCTACGGAGTCGAACCTTCTAGCATAACCAACAAACTTCAACATAAGATAAGGGTCGTGCCACAAGCCACGAAACAGAAAATGATCGGTGTGAAATCGAGACAGGAAGACGGAAGCATGAACTCGAGCACTGTTTCTAAGAACTGCTCTTGCGTACAAAATGCTTTATAATTTGGTCCCATATAAAATACGTGCCAGCTGTGGGGAATTATATCAGTTAGAAACGATTTATTGAATTAATGTGGAAAAGCAACGTTAATAATTGCGCTAAATCACATGATAGTGCGCCGTCATGCTGCTCACCCAAGTACAGAAACAAGACCATTACGACGACTCATCACCGGCCTCAATATAACTGCGAGTACAGCGACCTACCGAACCCAATTACAGCTCAAGAAATCATGATCCATTCCACTCTTTGAAGGTGGTTGACCAGCGAAGCTGTTTAGCACACGACAGGGAGGTGGCACATAATCTTTAACAAAGGTACGAACTCATTTATTGTCTTGATGGGGGGTCATCGTGACGAAAGGTACGCTACTCACTTATTGTCTTGATCGGTGGTCATTGTTTCACTCGCCACTACAATCACATTCTTTGATAATGTCAAATCAATGCGCGTACGCCGCTGGGTGGTCGGTTGGGCCAGATCGATGCGGCATCGCAATGTATATGTCTGCAACACGGAACACGTAGACTGCTCCCTTTTCAGTGGTGACACATCCACTTTGAAATCACCGACAACGACAGGGGTAGTGCCATCGCAGCTAATTCACGCAAAGTTAGTAGCCATGAACCTTACGGGACTCAAAGAAAATGTATTTTTTTTGCTTGCTTACGGGGGTATGAGCCATTGCTCAAGGGGTATGAGCCATTGATGATGACAGTTTTCGATATGCTGTTTCGTATGTTGTATGCGTGATTACAAAGAATTTAAGCACTGTCCGTTTCACGTTGCTGAGTGCTTGCAACCTGTCTTTCGGGACAATGAGCAACTGCATTTTTTGCTTGCTTAAGGGAGTATGAACTTAGAGGGGTATGAGCCATTGATGATGATAGTTTTTGTTCACAGAGAACAGAAATGCTCGGAACCCTAGCCATGTACAGCTTCGTTGTAAAAACTTAAACGACTGACCACAAGCTGGCTAAACCGATCATGGGACACAGATTTAGTATGTGCACACATTCCCCCGTTAGTCTTGTGTTTAACCCTGCATTTTAAGTTCAACTGAAGTGCAGTAATATAGCTATAAGGGAGCACTTTTCCGAAATATTTAGAGCCCTGAATGGGCTACAAGACGTCTTGGCGGGCTCGTAGTATTTCAATTCAATACCATTTGTGCTTTTCGAAAAAGAATAATTTATTAGCACTTTTGTGTAAAGATGCGAATTTACGAAGGTGATTTTGATCACCTTTCTGCAAATAACCTTTGCCCACGTCAGGTAGCCATGAAACCCATAAAGAAGTTTGCAACACGTTGTCAAAGAAAATTACTTAACACATGACGGGTGGGCAACGTACGTGTCCTATGGCACCTGCACTAAAACACTAGTTCCGTAGCGCTTCTACTGTTGCTTTTTCATGACGAAAAAAGATTAATGTGAATGACGGAGAAAACGCGGATTCATGAACAATGAAACTAGAGTTTGACAACGGAAATCATCATGTCATTGACATGCAACAAAGTTGTTGTGTCGGATACAGAGGCTTTTAGGTTTTGTCCGCAGTGGCATCCCGTTTTGGACTGAAACGATAGAATGCTGGGGTTACCTCTTC
Source organism: Dermacentor andersoni (assembly GCF_023375885.2). Lineage (NCBI taxonomy): Eukaryota > Metazoa > Arthropoda > Arachnida > Ixodida > Ixodidae > Dermacentor > Dermacentor andersoni. The sequence continues at coordinate 73,248,260 of NC_092818.1, forward strand.
GCTGCAGCAAGTGGTCAATGTGCTTTTGTAGGTAACGTCTGTCGTGCTATTCCGCACGTAATTATTATTATTATTATTATTTTTATTATTATTATTATTATTATTAGTAGTAGTAGTAGTAGTAGTAGTAGTGGTGGTAGTAGTAGTAGTAGTAGTAGTAGTAGTAGTAGTAGTAGTAGTAGTAGTAGTCTCACTGCAGCGACATCAGTGCTCCGTAAACCATGAAAAACAGCCTCCCTCTCAGCCCTCGATCGATCTAGGAGATTGGAATTCCGAGCACCAAAGATGACTTAACTTCCTTATTCAAGCTTGTAAATAGTCTCATTGATTGCACAGATATGTTAGATAACGTGAACGTATGAATACCGCGAAAATAACTAGGGTGTCGGTACCTTTTCATTAATCTGCTTCTGGCTTCCAAAGAATACTTCGGCCAGGATTTCGCTGGCCCACGACGAACATTCAGGTGAAATTGGCATGCCACTTCCAAGCTGCAGCCAATAGTATTTCCGTATGTATTTCCTAAAATATTATTGTTCGCTTTGTATGTTATACATTATATATTGTTATGCTAATAGATGTTATAAATTATAAACTGTAATCGTATGAAATGTCTACTTCTTTGTTTTTGTTTAATTGTTGTAGACGTATCAGTCTGGCGTCACCAACGCTTGTTCACATACTGATATTGTGTCATACCTTTCTAGTGCCTGCCTATTCCTACCCTGAATAGACCACAGCTGCTTTGACCGAATGAACCCATTTCTTGTATCCAGCCAAGTACTGTGACGTATATGGGTGCCTGACCGGATTTGTATGTATACTATACGAATTCTTGCGTGCGCCAAAACTAGGATCAGCAAGTGGTTCCTGGGCACATTAACAAATTGATTGATTGATAGTAGCTGTTACTGTTACCCTCCAGTTCAATGACCTTCGTTTACCTCGTATTAGTATCTGTCTTACCGTGCGAACCTATTCCAGTCTTTATATTTAATTTTTAATGGTAGTTTTTGTACTTGTTTTATTGATGGTGTGTGCAATTGCGGTGTACAAGATATGCTTTTGTTAAGTTGATGCTTTCGTTCTTCATTTTTAAACATAACCAATTCTAAGTTGATGTAACCGGAGTAGCTCTGTTATTCAGTGCCTGCACACCTGTATTATTACTAAAAAAGAAGGATAAACATTGTTGTTTTATCAACATCTTCATTTCTTACGCAGGAATAGGTGAACGCACGCTGTTTAGAAGGACGTAGCATTTCTACATCTCGTTTCTACAGCACTGTTGATCATATACTTCATTTACTTTCGATTTTACGTCACACACGCTAAAATAATTGTCGTATTGCATAGATTGCGATAAAGTCAATATAAAAGTGCTCCGTGTGTCGCAAGGGGACGTAAGCTTGAGGAAACGCAGACGGCACATTGCCCTGTAATCCATCAGCGGAAGAGACAGCTGAGCGGAACTAAAGCAGTCAATTCATCATTCGGAAGGGCCTTGAGAAACACGCATCCGCTTGATTCTGGAAGTATCATTAAGGAAGTGCCACTCTCTGTTTATCCTTGCCGAAGAGAATGTTGTTCTACTTCTCAGGAGACGCATCAACCGTTCTATACCACGTAAAGATTGATGGCTGTTCTGGTTTCTTAAAAATACCCAGGCATCATTTATAATTAGAAAGCGCTGCCTGAAAACGTACGTAGTTGCAATTTGTCTGCTTTTATTGACTGGCACAGTAGAAGTTTTGGGCACCTTGGAGGTTTTGATTCTGGACCCAACAAATGCAAATAAACAAGCTTAAGAAACTTTACAAACTTATGCTGGGCGTTCAGATAATAACCACTGGATTCTGACAGAAGCTGGTTTCATGAAAACGCGATGTAAGATTGATTCAATTTTGCGCTGTACAAGTCTATATTTGTTGCCGGTCCACCCTCATGTAAAATATAGCCTTCTTCATACATGTTTCTCGGCAGCCAGGATAGTGGAGCATGCATTGGTGCACTGTGCTTCGCACATATAGCGGCTCAGAATTTACGCTAACACAACACACATTTAGATCGTTGCTTATGCCGCTCTCCGCGTTCGCACTTTCTTGCTGATATACGTAACAGTCACTTTCAGTCGCTTTGTCACAAGCATAAAGGTGCGCACAATAATGCTGTGTGAAACGCAAAAGTGCATTCAAATGTCTTTTAACGTGTCACGTTGGTTTCATCCTTAACACTTGAAGATACAAACAGCGAAATACACCCTGGTGTAATTGGTGTAACACCTGGTTAATGGCTTTAAATGTATCAAAATGTCAGGTTATTTCTTTTAGTCGTAAGCGTGACAACTCACATTTTTTATACAACGTAAATAATAAAGAATTGTTACATACAGTATCGTATAAATATTTGGGTGTTCACCTAACCGAAAACCTCTCCTGGACAGACCATATTGCAGCCGTTTGCGCAAAAGCTTCAAGGACACTAGGTTACCTACGTCGTAATCTGGGTAATTCACCTTCCAACATCCGCAAATTGGCCTATCATACATTTGTTCGTCCACAGCTCGAGTATGCATCATCCATTTGGTCCCCACATCCTACATACTTAATCGACATGCTTGAATCAGTCCAGAACCGAGCTGCCCGTTTCATTTCACGTAATTATAGCCATCACTCCAGCGTAACGCAAATGAAACTCGATCATTCCATACAGCCTTTAGTTCTTCGCCGTAATATCGCTCTGTTATCCTTGTTTCACAAATATGTTTATAATGCCACACAATCTACACTACATATCCAGACCGCCTCGAACACGTCTCGTCGATTAAATAACCCCTTAAGTTTTACGCGCATGTACGGTACGACACATGCTTTTAACTTTTCCGCACTCCCTACGGCCATTCGCTTGTGGAACAATCTGCCTGAGCACATTGCTTCTGAGTCAGATCAAGAAAAATTTCGTCATCTCCTACACGAGCATTTTTCATAATAGCACTTACAAATCACTTTATCTTTTTTCGTACACTTTGCAATCTGCTTCGAACATCGTGTGATATTTTTTTTTTTTTTTGCATTGCTATCTCGCTCTTGTGAATTGCTATTTTATGCTGCTTCGTGTGTTCACCTGTATGCCTTGTATATATTATTGCTTTTTTGAATACCACTTCAAGAATTGTACTCCCTGATATGTTCATCTTTTGTGTATTTTATTTTCTAGTATTAATGCCTTACGTTATGTTTTACTCATGTTATTTCCTTAAGTGTACCTTTGTGGCCTTTCATTGCTTCAGTTGTTCCTGTTTCATGTTTTAATCTTGGTAGTGTTGTTGATGAGGCCTGTATTGAGGTATATCTTTTGTGTACCACATTAGAAGGCTGCTTACTCTGTAACCCCCCTTACACAATGCCCCCATGGGGCCTGTAAGGTATTTTAAATAAATAAATAAATAAATAAATAAATATATATATAACTGACGCCAGTGTACGCATATTTTAGATGTGCCTCGATGCATTTCCTAAAATCCCGTAACAACACGGAGTATGCCACACCGATACGCGAATACTGTGCCTTTGTCATCCTACCGCAATCCACCAAACCGAATGATAAAGTGGATATCTCAGAAATTGGGCGTGCGACAAGAACGAGCATGACAGAAAACGCGATTATGTATGACCTGCAAACCCAACGAGGTACGTGCTAAACCGCTTACCCCGTTCGCTAGACAACCACCGGTTGCTTTTGCGGCGCGACTGAATACTTGCGGTGTTAATGCCCCCTCGAAAATTGAGCAGACCGGACATTTTAATTACAAAGGTTCCAACATATACTTCGGTCTACAATCTTGCCCGAAGAAACGCAAGCTAACCACGAGCAGGAATTACGAACTGATGCTTCACTGTGATGAATGTCATACGCACGCACGCGCGCACACGCACACACAAGATAAAGTGCCTGAGTAGCAAATGCTGACGAGAAAACTCGGTCGCCAGGTCGTCCATGTATTGTAGGTTTAAGAATTAACGAAACCACTTTCCAGAAGCTTGCTGCTGGGACGTTTGGTGCATAATACTCAGAAATAAAACCACGCACAAGAACTGGACAATAAGAACAAGCGGAATTTCTTTCTTAGGTATTTATTTACCAGTTATTTATTTAGTTACCATATTCGCACCATCAATCAGGTGATAGAGAAATGTGCGAAATATAACCAACCCTTATATATAGCTTTCATTGATTACGAGAAAGCGTTTGATTCGGTCGAAACCTCAGCAGTCATGGAGGCATTACGGAATCAAGGTGTAGAAGACCTATATGTAAAAATACTGAATGATATCTATAGCGGCTACACAGCCACCATAGTTCTCCATAGAGAAAGCAACAAAATCCCTATAAAGAAAGGCGTCAGGCAGGGACATACGATCTCTCCAATGCTATTCACAGCGTGTTTACAGGAGGTATTCAGAGACCTGGATTGGGAAGAATTGGGGATAAATGTTAATGGAGAAAGCTTAGTAACTGACGATTCGCTGATGATATTGCCTTGCTTAGTAACTCAGGGGACCAACTGCAATGCATGATCAGTGACCTGGAGAGGCAAAGCAGAAGAGTGGGTCTAAAAATTAATCTGCAGAAAACTAAAGTAATGTTTAACAGTCTCGGAAGAGAACAGCAATTTACAATAGGTAGCGAGGCACTGGAAGTGGTAAGGGAATACATATACTTAGGGCAGGTAGTGACGGCGGATCCGTATCATGAGACGGAAATAATCAGAAGAATAAGAATGGGCTGGGGTGCGTTTGGCAGGCATTCTCAGATCATGAACAGCAGGTTGCCATTATCCCTCGAGAGAAAAGTGTATAATAGCTGTGAGTTACCAGTGCTCACCTACGGGGCAGAAACCTGCAGGCTTACGAAAAGGGTTCTACTTGAATTGAGGACGACGCAACGAGCTATGGAAAGAAGAATGATGGGTGTAACGTTAAGGGATAAGAAAAGAGCAGATCGGGTCAGGGAACAAACGCGAGTTAATGACATCTTAGTTGAAATCAAGAAAAAGAAATGGGCATGGGCAGGACATGTAATGAGGAGGGAAGATAACCGATGGTCATTAAGGGTTACGGACTGGATTCGAAGGTCAGAGAAGCGTAGCAGGGGGCGGCCGAAAGTCAGGTGGGTGGATGAGGTTAAGAAGTTTGCAGGAACGACATGGCCACAATTAGTACATGACCGGGGTTGTTGGAGAAGTATGGGAGAGGCCTTTGCCCTGCAGTGGGCGTAATCAGGCTGATGATGATGATGATATTTATTTATTTATTTATTTATTTATTTATTTATTTATTTATTTATTTATTTATTTATTTATTTGCACTGTTAGCATTCTAAAAGTTACATTAAACCAATGCGCAATTCGCCCTCGTGTCACTGTTTTTTTCACGCATAATGTAGTTGTGCATTGCCGCCATCTAAATGTGCATCCCCACGCCCTTGTGCATCGTTTAGACCCGTAGCCGAATCACAAAGTCCACGGTTGTTCTCACGCTATGCCACACATTTTTATCGTCTTTTTCGCCGTCTTCCGCTCTTCTCGCCGGCGCTGCCGCTGGTGACACCCATCCCGGTATCTATATGGCTCGCTTTCCTGCTCCGTGACTTTGTTCTCGCAGCTCCCGAGCGACAAAAACCAGACGGGTCACGGACGTTTCGGAGAGAAAGAACGACCTTTCTCTCCCTCTCAACCTCTCCCGTTGTCTGATGCCCGGCACGGTTGCCTGTAGGCGTCTTCGCTTCCTTTCTCTCTCGTGTCGTCTTCTGCACCGCTGTGGAAGCCACCCACATCTTGCTTGCTCGTGAATGCCGTTCACCGACCGCGTGCTCGACAGCATCGGTCGTCCTCCTTCGTTTTATGGCTTTAGCATGTTTGCCTCTTGCCAGTGTCTAGTCTCTCTCTCTGTCTGCTCCCGGGGCGTATTTATTGTCTGTAGCACAAGCGTCATCCACCATTCTCGGTCCTCCAGCAGAAGGGCTCCGAGTTCGCACGCACTGGGCCCACGAAGCCGCGACAGAAAGTGAAAGACCACGAAAGCAGTGCTATGTTTTAGTGCCGCCGGAGCCGTTGATGGGGGGACGACCCGAACCCCGCGGCATGCTCTTTCATTTCTTCGCGTTTACTTTCTAGGGAAGTCCGCCCTTCTCGTCTCCGACCTTTGTGCCGATCCCCGTTCTCTTCTGTGTCTTCCTTCTTTTTCTCTCTTTCTCTTTTTAATTACTGCGGCTTTTTTTCTTTTTCAGTCAATTTTTTTCTCAGTTGGATAGCCCTGGGGTGTCGTTCAAGCTGCTGGGCAAGACCGAATGTGTTTTGCTGAAGTGCTGGAGGCTGATCTTTTTGTTTCTTTTCTCTTTTTACACTCCCCAATTTTCTCCCGTCCTTTGCTGCCTCGACTCTTCTCGTTTTCAGCAGCGCCGCCGCCTGCATCGCGGCTCACGCTTTGTGCGGAGTCTAGGCTGCGGGAACGATCTTGGCCGCAGCTGTCCAGCAAATTGGGCGGACTGCCCGCGAGCCCCTGTGGCGATGCGGGCGGCGACTGAGAAGGCGAGTTGCAACAACTTGTCCCGGCGCCTAGAGCGGAAGCATGGCGGAAACACGTTTTCTTCGAGGTGGCACCCTGGTCTCCCCCAAAGTCTTTCCTCCCTTCGTGTCCTTCTCTTCAGTCTTTGCTTAGAAAGGAACGCCTTTCCATTTTTTTTTTGTCCATTCTCGCGTGCCTCGTTGGGCTCGAGTTACGGAACGCGCACAGAGAGTGGAAGAGATCGCACAGGGCTCGCTTCGACCGCCATTGACTGGGGCACTTTCTGACGTTTCCCCACTGCGAATGAGAAGCCGGCGGCTGAGCTGATGTTTCTCGCACAAAGCGTTGTCTCGTTTCTTGTTCTACAGTTCCTTATCTTCCCTCCCTAGAAACAAGGTTTCCGGAGAAAAGCACGGTTTCTCGTCTGGTTCAGCTGGCTGCCGCACTGAGAACAACGTTAGGGAATCTCGAGAGAAAAGCTTCATTCGGAATAGCTAAAGTGAACCACAGCATGACGGCGGACGCGACTGGTGAGAAACGCGAGCATCCCACGAAAAAAAAAAAAAAAAAGCACTAATGCAGCAAAGGTACCTGCATCGTTCCAGCAAATGAAAACAAAATGCACGTTTTGGAATATCCATGCGAGCACAGCTACAAATTAATATATAAATATAGGCATGCGAATTTTCGTATATACATAGTGGTCTGTCACATTGCTGAGGGGATGCAACGTAATATTGCGTTGTATTTAGAGTGAATGCAACCTACCTAATGCGGTTATCATTTAGAACATTTGTGCCATAAGGCTGCGTGCCCTTCAGGCCAAAGCGTAGGAAGAGTACTGAAGGATTTTATCGGCAGTGATGTTTGCAGACGCTTATTTGCGCAATTACGAACGAATTTAGATGATATCTGGTGGGGCGAAAGACAAAGGGAAACTCGTGAGCGCCTCCGCGCGTGTTCTGAACGTTCACCGCCAGCAAACAAACGGATAAATCAATTATGATTGCTTTCTGAAACTAGTGCCATTGCCACAAGTGTTCAAAAATAAAAAATAAAAGTAGGTGTCTAATGCGTTCGGGTATACTTTGTTAGATGGCCGCCAGACGCATGGATTTTTATTGGCGTTGATCCTGATGCCTTTCACAACCCAGTGCCTTTGCCACAAATTACTGTCGCACAGCCTGTATACCCCAGAAGCGTATACGCCAGTCAGCATATTTACCAAATACCATACATATATGCTAATATGTACGCGCTTGGATGCAAGAGAACGTTTCTGGGCTGTTCCCGGTAAAGATCAGGACTCTGGGTTTCACCCACAGGGATGTTTGCTCCCCTGTCCAAGGATTTCTTATTGAATCCAATCGACTGCCCCGTAATAATTGTATGTTTCCTTTTCCTTCTTTTCGTGCTTTTAAATAATGATTATTCATTCGACCTGTTGTTACTGATTTTAATTTTAACTGATAAGTTCAGGTTTTACAGTGCTAGGTTCACAGAAATTCTGAAACTTTATTCTTCAGCATAAGTTAAAATAATCTTCCAATTTCTTGGCCAATCCTCCATAGTAAGGATTGCTTACTCGACAGGAAACAACAACGACGACTCCGAGCTGTGTCTTTCTAATTCACCCGCGACACAACTGGTGGAGAAACGCACTGCCATCATCCAATCACTTTGGAGGCAGCCACAGACCCTACAGCTAGAAACAGCCGCCGCCTACGTCGACTACCACCCGCATTCGGGCCCTGTCGTCGTCCAGACTGGAAAAGATGTCGACTACAGCTACAAGCCAGGCGAGCCAGACCCACAACATCAGATAAGTTCTCCCCCATGGGTTCTCCATGGGCCGCAGACACCTAAATCGTTCGACAGAGATGCTTTTGAAGATGTCGAAGACTGGATTGAACATTTCGATCAGGTTGCCCGTTTCAGTGATTAGGATGACGTTCGTAAGCTGCCGGACGTCTACTTCATCTTGGATGACTCTGCGCGAACATGGTACGGGAACCGCGAGGGCTCCTTTGCGACTTGGCAGGAATTTCGCAGCAGCTCCGCGACACCTACCGCAGCGCCGAAAGGAAGCAGAGAGTTGAACAAGTCATCTCTTGCATAAACCAGTGACCGACCGAGAGAGTTTTCACGTTTGTCGAAGACATGCATCGTCGTTTCAGGCGAGCAGACCCTGCAATACGGGAAGTAAAGATGGTGCTACACTTGATACTTGCGAGGGGTGAACGAATAACTTTTCGCCGGACTCGTACGCAACCCCCCAACTACCGTCGCCGAGTTAATGAGCGAGGCGACCATGATGGAGCGGACTATGGAGCAGAGGTCGTCTCAGTACGAACGGTACCACATCGCGCATACAGCGTGCTCTCTCGGATACAGCAGTGAGAAGCAAGCCCTCGTGGTCCTCCTATAGATAGTGCCGTGCGCGACACTACTACAAGCTGTGGAATCCCAACCACCTACGACGGCATTCACAGAGGTCACTCGCGATGAAATTTGACAGGCAGTGCAATTGTTCGCGCCACCTACACCCATGGTACCCGCCGCAGAATATGCGGCGCCACTGTGGGCCCCTGCTCATTGAATCATGCCAACTGTTCAGTGACTGGTTTTCGAACATACCTTCGCAAGTGCCCGTACCGCAATATATATATATATATATATATATATATATATATATTTGTTAGGTACAGTGAATAACACAGTAATCATAAATTTCGGGTCCCAGATGTCTGTACTGGTATAAACGGAACGCGGCGACCAGCGCTATAACCCTAAGACTTTGTGCTGCGCCTTGATCTGTTCTCGTTCAAATTTCGTAACAGGATCGCAACTCATGGTCAATGATTTTTCTTTCTTTTCTTTTTTTGATAAAACATTTCACATAAGTTATTTTTTCTTTACTTTTAGTGGCCGACATGCACCGAAAGAGTTCACTTCTCTGCAAAAGCTCACTAGGTCTGTTGGCTGTAGGCACCCACACGTCGGAGGTATTAAATTTTGTCCGAGGAACCAGGTACGAAAAAATACCAAGTGCTCCATATAACGACGTGGAACATTTAACGTAGTTGCGGTACTTGAGTTCAAGTAAAGTAGCTGTACGTGCAAAATAATCACTGAAAGAGGGAAACTAAGGTCACCGAAAAGTGTTTCCAATTTTTACTATCGCATGCAGCACAGAATTCTTTCGGGCTCGTGAGGCCAAAGTTAACAAAATTTTGCACAGAGCCCATAATAAATTTAGATCAATGTGAAAATATAATCGGTATGCAAAAATTATATAGTTAGGGATCATCATAAAACAAAAATTTGTGCGTATCATTATCATGGCACCCAATGACAAAAAGTCTTGACAGGTAACAATATCCTTGAAGTTACACTTGACAGCTAGGACAATAGAAGTAAAAATTTTGTCCTCGCTTTCGAGGACATAACCTCCGCGTGGCCACAGGATAGAGGATAACCTCGCATAAGTGCTGTTTAATATGGCAACTTAGGTAACAACGCAAATGCAGGACACCAGACCTAGTAACACGTGACGAGAACAAGGACGCGGGAGGATGAAACCTGTCCTCGTCACATGTTGCTTTTCCTGTGTCCTGCGTTCACGTTGTTACCCAAGCAACGTGGAAAGTCACCAACTATCCCCCCATCCGCCACGCTTCTCAGTTAAGAATACCCGGTTTCCAAATAGTTCGTCGAGGGGAAGGATAGAAGAGTGAAGGAACCACAAACACTTTTTATGTCGGTTGGGCGAAACGGGATCTATATCTCGATGTTATCTGCCGGAAGCAGCGCGCCGTTGATCCTTGCTCCCCTTGGCAATAAATCATATCGGTCGTCCCGTATCACCACGGGAGCGTTGCCTATATGGTAAGAATTTTATGACGTTGACCTCTACATAGCAAGAAGTAGAGGAGCAGAAAGCTCTGGCGCCGTAAATAGAACGTCGCTTTCATTCAGGCACTCGTGTACGTGTTGCAGGCAGTCGCATTATTTCCAGTACGGGAGATCATCCTAAATGCGAGGAGACCTCAGGGACGTGATCGCTTTTTAACTCGGTTTTTATTAAGGAGTGGTTTTAGCTTTCTATGAATGTGAAAGAAAAAAAAAACTATTGTTTAAGCGCCACTGATAGATTCTGAAACTGAATATTCGTGTCATGGGGAAAATATGACCGCTTTCCCACGTTTCTTGCCAAATATATATATATATATATATATATATATATATATAATAATAATAATAATAAAAGAAAAACGCTTTTCTTTGCCTAAATGCGGAATGAAGTTCTACGATCAAGTGGTGGTTTCGGATGCAGACGCTATATACATTCCGCATTTTCATGTCATCTCGTGCTATTAAAAACTGTCTTTAAGGGCGCTTTTTGATATCGGTGTCATCACAATGGTCCATAGGTCAATATAGCGCCAATTTTCCCAAAATACTTAATGCAGGACTACGACCAAACTACTTTCACACGTCTCTGCAAGCATCTGACGTGATATCGAGGATAAGTTTCTGAATTAACCGCATCCCAGTTAACATTTAAAATCATTGCAGGCAATGTATAATATAGCGCACAAGGCGCCTCATGAGGATGCCATGCAGTACAGAGAAGCACGGCAAATGTTGAAGCACACTTCGCATTCCTCTTGCGACCCGAGCACATGCTTATTCTTGTTTTTGTTGGTAATGATCATCAGGCACTCAAATGAGCTTACTCAACAGAGCACAGACAGCGAAACATTTTGTTTCGAGTTCATTAAGAGTGAACAAAGAAACACAAAGAAATGTGAAGGGTTTGACAAGGTGACGAATTCCTGAATCTTTATGTTATAAAAAGCGGACAGCTCATTTTTTTTTCATATTGCTGCTGGTATCCCGAGAAGATTTTCTTCGTGCTTGCTGCCTGCATCTGTTTTGTTTAGAATTTGCTCGCTATATTGTGTAGTTTCATTTAAATTTTCATTTTATTTCATCAAGTCTTCGGTTTAATCGCATATACCTGCCTTCCCGCCTCACCGCATCAAAGAGTAGTCAACTGTTCTTTACAATGGCTAACTTCTCTAGTTTCTGATTTTCGTCCGCTTTACTTTATTTTGAATTGATTGGCGCGGATGACACGGAGCATTCCCCGCACAATTTTAACGCTTGCAGTAGAAGTCAGTCTTTCTCAACGAAGCGCTAGTGTGTCACTAAGCCCGGAAATCTCTGCGAAACGTAAACGCGTTACTAACGCCCAGTTACGGTACCGCTCCTTGACTATCGTACGCTCAAACACTGTTCCTTAGAGCTGTATACCAATTAATCATTAATCCATAATAAATGGCTGACTTCCAAGCCGTAGGAAATGTATCCGTTCGCTCGGTTTACGGCACTCGTAGCAGGCCCGGCACTTCCACAGTCCCAAGGATCACGAGGAAAGCATCCGCGCGCATAGTAAAGCCAGGTGGCTCTTCCGACGTCGTAACGACTTGTCACGGCGTAAATCCCCGACAACGCTAACACCCGTCACGCATGGGAAGGAGGGGGGGGAGGGGCCTAAGCCATGTTCGTATAGAGGGAAACAAAAGCAGATGCGAAATGACAGCCAGCATATTACTTACGCAACAACAAGGCAACGCTTCTGGTGTGCTGCCGGTGCAGCACGCTGCGCTCCTTCCACGTGTTTTGCTAGTCGCTTCCCTCCCTGTTCTCCTCCCCTCCTTCCTTCTCCGTCTCTTTAGGCCCGCGCTAGACCCGTCACAAACAAGCAGCGAGCGGGGGGGTTGCAGCCATATGCTCCATCGGACGAGATGGCGTGCCAAGGGCTGTCACCCACCCGCGCGGGCTGCCTTTCTGGGGTCCCGAATTTCTTTACGACGCCAACCTGATTATTTACAGCGGACCCTTCGGCGGGGCTTCCTCTCCCCGGCCGCAGCGGCGGAAGCAGAAGGTGCACGACCCATCCCGAAGGCACCCGAGCGTCTCCGTGGTCTCACCATAGCGATCCCCCGTGCATCAGCATTGAACGTGCGCGCGAGGGACTCGCGCGACTTGGAAGGATAGCGAGCCGTCCTCCTCGCTCGCTTTCAACCGAAGCGAGACTTCCCCACCGAAAGGGCGCTTCCGATCGGGTGCAGCGGACGATATTTCATCGCGCTTCTTCTTGCCGCTTAACACGACCGAAGCTAAACCCCCCCAACCCCAACAAGGGGGGCCGAGCATTGGCGGCGTTTGGAACGATGCGAGCAGAACGCTTCGTTCCCACTCCAATCCGTTCCGTTCTCCCCTTTCTCGCCGCGCAAGAAAAGAGGGGAGCCGGGGTTTTGGTGCCCTGCAATGATCCCGGCTGGTCTTGGAGGCACCATGCATAACGGCGCATCGGTTACCGAGGTCCCCGGCCGTTCACGTGGACTGTGGATACGCTACCTAGCAACGCGCCTTCGCTAGACAAAGGGCTGACGCCCTTCGGGTTGCTCCGACTTGGCAGGACGCTTTTGAGAAGAGACAAAAAGCCACAGTGGTGGCGTTGAAAGAGGAAGGTCAGCGCCCCCGCGTCACCGAAGACGACTGCAAGAATGAAGGAAACAAGAAAGAAAAGCTGAAGCGCCGGCGCCCGCCATAAGGCAAGCACTTCACCACGGGTTGCGTTAACATTTTGGTGGAGACTCCGTTCCAATTGGCACCACACGACAGATGAATTAGTTAGGAATAGTACTTCATCCCACCCAGAGTGCATGTGAACAGCTTAAAACGTTCATACCAGGAATAAGTGGCTAACCTGGAGAAGCACGAAAGGACTCCAAGGTGATTGTGGTTTATGGCTAATGATTATGAGAGCGAGATAATTTGCAATGGGAGGGGAGTATCCTGGGCAGGCGCCACCGCGTGTCGCCTGTGTTAAAGTGTAATAGTCACAAGCAATGCATTGACGTATGTAACGCCAAATTCCGGGAAATGGAATGGTTTTCGAAAGAAACTTAAAACAAAACATAAAAGCACGAGCAAAAGAAAGTAACATCGATCGATGGCGCTGCATAGAGGTTACGTTTTTTACCATTTCAGTACAACTGGTAAAAGTAAATATACAGTATTTGAATATTTAAGGAACGTGTAAGCGACATCTTCCAGTCATAATGATGTGATTTTGATGAGAATTGAGAAAGCACGTCACAGTAGGTGACGGTTGTTAATGACAGAAGTTTTATTGCCGTGCTCGTCTCGAGGAAAGCGGCACGTAATAAAACGACAAGAAATGAAAGAGTAGAAGCGTGCTTTGAAAGTGCGCTAAGGTTTCAATGGTGTACCATGTTCTTCTTCGTGAATTATTATTTCAAAAGTAACATTTGTCATTCAATTCTACATGAGGCACGCAAAGCGTTTGTAAAATTTTGTTATATATATATATATATATATATATATATATATATATATATATATATATATAGACATATATATAGTCATATAGACTATATATATAGTCATATATATAGTCATACCTTCGAATTCATGCCGGACTCCAATCTTGACAACGGATCACGAGCGATGGGATTGAGCCCCCAATCCTGACAACGGCCCCGCCTCAAAATTTATCTTGTCAGCAGGAGAAGTTACGCACTCGGACCGCTGTAATAGAAACGAAAGCCATCCTTGGTATCTCCAATCATCGCTAGCACCAAGGCGAAATCTCAAGTGCATGGTGAGAAGTGCGTACACCGATATGAGCTTCCAACACTCGCCATTGTTCACCGCTCAATTGACGCAGCTACGTTTCAGTTCCGTCAGCACAGCGATAATACAGGTAGTATACAGTGCTAAGGTTATGTGTTTGCGATATAAATGCGGGACAAGGTGATCACAATCTTAAAGGAACAGGGAAGTTCTAGAGAGAACCTTTCGACCTTGTCGCGCAATTGTCGCAGATAGAGCTAAAGGAAGAGCCCAATCTTATCTTTGAGCACTCCACGTGTCGGTTGATGCCAAAATAGCACGCCCAGAAACTCACGCAGCGAACGTCCCAATTTAGCGACGTTGTAGAATTAGTGCAGTTTTCGAGTTTGTTGGAAGCACTAGACAGTTTTAGCAGAGCGTTTGCATGCGCTCCGCTGCGCACACGTTTCACGCGCACCGGTGGCTGCATAGAATGCATCGATTTCGCTTATCTAACAAGCGCGTCTCCCAGAGACGCCACTGACGTGCTCTCGGCTTGGCGGTAAAACGATTACGAAAGCAACTACACGCTCCCTGACGCACCGCTAAATCAGGTTCCTAGCGGAACGTGGTCAGCGTCCCACGTTCCGCTGCCACTATGTGTGTTGTGCGCACGCGCGTTAGTCGGTAGCGTTTTGCTGAGCGGCTGCGTGCCAATTGTTGTGATAGGCCGGTCTGAGCGGAGCGGACCGTAAACGCTCTGCTAAAACTCTCTACTGTCACGTTATGGCGAGAAGGAAGAACGAAAGTGCCCCAAAAGGTATCTGTTAGCACTGTAATATTTTTGTTCGGCGAATTTGTAGCCAGAAAGACGTTTTCAGATGTTTTCACAAGAAAACTAAGGCGCATGATCGACGAAAATTTCGAAAAGCGATTGTAAAGGAAGATAAAAGAAGTGTGAAGGACTGCAAAGGACACATTGCAACAGTCATGCTTGATTGTTAAATTTTACTGTATTTGTGATAAAAGTTTCGAGTAGAGTAACGTAAAATTAAGCGATAACTTTTAAGGTAATTGATCCCTTACTATTACCTTATTTCTGTAATGTGCACAAGTGTGTGTACAGATGGCAGGGCATAGTATCTTACAGTTCCTTTTTATTTAATTTATATGAGCTCCCCTCCATCTCTCTGTCATATATCAGTCGCATAAAAACCACGTTTTCAGATAGGTTACTGTCCAGGCTGCTGCGTTCAAAAAAAAAAAATAAAAGAATGCTTTGCTTGGATTTCAGAAAATACGAGAACCGTCGAGAAACGTGTGCTTTGTATGGCAACGACATGGAGGAAATCAAAGTTACGCGAGAAAGCGGACCTCGGCTCGCAGAGTATGGTCAAAAGCGCCGGTACATATGAACGTAATTTTTTTTTTTGTAATTACGGAGGTTTAGCGAATTCTAAATATATTTGTAAGAGGTGGTCGTCACTTAACAGTTGGATGCCCGGATTACAACATTGATGGCCGCTGAGACGGCATTACATTAAACTGCAGAGACAGAGAGAACAAGGAATTCCAGGGAGCTTAACCAATTGAGGTCTCGCTCGGTTGGCTATCTATACACGTGAGAAAGGGGAAAGAAAGATAAGAAAGATAAGAAAGAGATAAGGAAATTCATTGTGCGCACGCGCAGAAGAAACAGCACGCTCGGCTCAACCAGCAGTATCAGTGCCTACCAATACCGCTGTCGAGAACCATTCCAGCGCGGCAACTTTGCTAACTTGCACGTAGTATTACACTTCGGCATTGGAATACGCCAGCTTTGACCAACTCTATATTAACCTGCCGCGCACACGAAAGACGAAGTACCATGGAAAGTTAACAGCCAAAGTCTGCGCCGCTTTCCTGTGTCTTTGGTCTTTTGTGCACCGCTGCAGTTTAACCATGAATAATTACCAACTAGCCCAACTTTCATATCTTATGAATTTATACCCACTAAAGGCAGGCTACGCCTTGTATGCAGGTTAAAAACTTCAGCAGTGAGTCCAGATAACGGCGGCCCGGCTACTTATGCTTGCCCCAGTTTTCATGCACTTACTTACCTTCGTGTTATCGCCATCTCTACTAACCTCAACCACTCTTCTGTGCCGAATGTGAACGCATATATATGTGGTGTCGACTGTGATAAAAATTTGTGTTCCCTCGAGGTAGCATGCGGTGCACCGAGGATGAGTGGAGTTTTACGACAACGTATCGTATATTCTTCTGTGCATCATAATGGGCCTAAAGGGAGGTGCGCCGAATTTTTATGGCTCATATGGAGTCTTTCCGGCTTTGCGTACGCCCATCTAGAGAATACGGGTCTAACAAGTTTCCGTGGCTAGAAAAACGAACCCGCGGAATGCACCATTTTTTTTTAGACTTTCAGAGCCATTCGCATTTCCTTTCAACACGGAACTGGGAAACTGGCTTGGCCTGAGATTTAGGCAAAAAAGTACTTTGGTTGATTGCTGGAGAGGAACGCCTACTGGGAAGAAAGTAGGAAAAGTTAATGTATTTCCTCGATTACCAATTTGGGTAAAATGTGCACTGAAGGAAACTGCTTTCTTTGTCTCAATAAAAAAAGAAAACTAATATTGCGGGGAAGGGGGGATATGGCAGGGACGCGATATTCGTTCAGGTTGTGCGGCCAAAAGTGTGAATGTTCAAGTCAAATGTAAAGTTAATCCATAAAAAAAAAATCGGAAAGTGCAGAAGGAATAGTGCGACGCAGAGATAAAATTCCTTGCAGAAGGAGAACATAACAAGGCAGTAAGTTAGGCAAGTCGGTTTACTTTCATGGTTCATCGCGGGGATGCTGTTTGTATTCTTTCTTTCTTTAACCTGGGTTATGGTAACTTATTTATGTAAGTTCACGTGATTTCCGCAAAGCGTCAATTGTGAGTCAGCACTCGTCCGCGCGTTTCTTTTGTTCGTCCGTGTTCAATTTGCGCTGCTCTTCGCGGAGAACATAACACCAAGCTCTATCAACAGATTATTCTGGTTTCTAGTGGAAGGGCTAATGTGTGACTATAAGCCCCAACAGAAAGCTTCGCATGTTAGAAAATGGTGCAATACATTACTCAGCTGCCGTCTCAAGACGCGAGTGTTGTGTGACTGGCAAATGCAACCTATGAACAACTGTGGACTGTACAGGTAACATAATTACATTGATTCCGGCAATAAAACTGAATTCAGCTAGTTGTCGTTGGAAGGCTACGTATTCACGAATGACATGGGAATCTATGAGATCGGAAAGAGGTTAAACTTTCACTCGCGCTTTCATACGAATCCCCCCACCTTAGTGAGTGCCATTTGCATAACATATTTTAAGTAGCGTGCTTGACAAAGCATCAGGCCTCTCGAACTATCCGGCGGTTTAAATGCTCCGCTCATTGCCTCGACTGCCGTGACGGTCTACAAAGCAACGCGGTGCACTCACTACTTGTCTACAAATGCGCGCACCTCGCTAACATATGTCAATTGCCTGTACGAGGAAGCTCTCACAGCTGAAATCAGAGTCATCCCGGCTGTCTGAAATGTATTCCTTCCGAAGCATCCTTATCCCTTGTGTTGTGCATAAATAACCTCAACCACGTTTCATCGGACCCGTATCAAGGGCTCGTCTCTCTTAACGTCTGGCTTTGCGCATCTTGTGCGCATGCCTGGAGGTCGGAACGCCGTCTTCCGGCGCCGCGGAGTCGGCTCACGGAAGCCCACTGCGATACGCAGACGGCTTCCTGCCCAGAGCGTCTGCTTCTGACAGATTTACGCCGCGGGAGATTTGAGGACGCGTCTTCGTGGAACTGTTCGACGCGGGCACATGAACGGCGCGAACAGCGGCACGCAGTGAGACTCCGCTGGCAAAGCTACGAGTATTTCTGAGCGGGCGAGGAAGGGGAGAAAGAGGGGAGATGGGAACATGGCAGACTGGTGGCGTGGAAAAAGAAATCTCGCGTTTTCGCCTCAGCGTTCGCCGTCTGCCACGCGACACCAGGAGGCGGCGGTGGCGTCCTTTTTTTTTTCTTTTTTTACCGCCAAAAGAGCCCATTTTCCGCAGGTGCGCGCCGCGGTAGCCGCCTTCACGGGCGATTTATGGCTTCGGGATCGACAAGGACCGTATCTAGTTCGTGCCTGGTTTGCACGGTCGACATCCGACTCTATGGTGTACTGATGGAGCCCGCTGACTGAAGGCCCGGAGATTTCGAGCAGAGCAGCGTCGCGTACTCATTCCTACGGGATAACCTTGGCGCGCGTTTCTGGCCCCCGGTGACCGCTAAATTAAGGTTGCGATGGTCGGCGTGTTAACTCGCGATTGCGAGCACGTTATTTTGCAATGATCAAATTTATTTTGACTCCATTCGTTCTTCTTTCATGGAAGCCATGCTGCCGCGTCCACTACGAACAGCCACGCGGCACGACGGCTGATACGAAAAGAAGAATTAAAAACTAGATTGATTTTCGTTAATTCCGGTTCGTGAATACAAATCAGTCACGTGTAAGAGCGCTTCATAGACTTTCTTACAGAAAGAAAGTATGAAAAAGAGAGTGTGCAGGCAAGCACTGAAAATAGATCAACAAATCAGCACTGCTGTTTAGTTCACTGACTTAAATCTTATTTGCAACCTTGCTCTTTCTGTTATATGCTATTCTGCCACCATGCACAATGAATACAACCGTCCGTTAGAGCTAGTCTTGTTCGCTAGGTTAGCGAGCGCCATTTTCGTAACAAAGTATTTGCCAACTCGTTCCAAATATTATTACTACCAGCGTTCTATTATTTCTAATATTTTTGACATTATTATATATATTATTATTTTATTATGTGCCATCTGAGATAATGAGAACGCCAGCAGATAAATACACAACGTCTGAATATTCCAACAGAAGAGCCCGAAACTTCAAGCACTAACAGGCGATATAGTTAAAAAGACGAAAGAGAAGTGTTAGAAGACAGCCCTCAAGTGGTTTCACGTCTGCAGTATTCACAAGATATATATTTGTATAAAGGTATATAACCACTGCTTGTTACTCCAGTGTAGTGCCAGAGCGCGCACATTTGTTTTGCGTGATAAAGGTTTCTGACGCCTTGCCAGGCACTAGTTTGCCTTTTCGTCAATTGACAACTATGTATTCGTTGTCTAAATAAACTTGTATTGTTTTGCTCGTCAAAGCAATACACAACATAAAACATGCACAGATCACGTCCCTCCAGATCAGGGGCGTAGCCAGGGGGGGGTGGCTTATGGGGCTTCAGCCCCCCCCGAAATTTTTTCGTGCTGTCCATTTACCGCCGACCAAAGCAAGCCCCGGCGCCGGAAATCATTCTGGATTTTGTCTAGAAGGTCTTTTTCACGCTCAAAAAGCCATTTCACCGCGAAAATTGCCAACTCGGGCTGGATTTCGCGGCAACGCCCATGCACCGGGAGTCACATAACGCTATCAGCCCCATCCGAGCACAAAATTTCAAGGACCTTCTGATGGCGAACGGGCTGGCGCGGCATTTCGTGGAGGCCGCGGAATCTACACTCTATCATGGAATCTACGGAGCGCGTGGATGTCAATTCCGAAACTTTATGGGTATAAAGTTCGCATAAACTTTTGATGTGAAAGGTGCATTGATATTTCAAAACTTGTGCTTTAGATTTTCAATTGCGGAACTTTGTAAGTTTAATGTTCCCATAAATATTTGACGCCCAAGGTGCATTAACTTTTCCAAAGTAACACATCGGGCCATACAACGAGACAAGCCAAATCAACACACTATCCGACAAGTTGTACAAAGCCCGCAGCGAGGCCCGATGGGACGAAGCGTTGTGGTGGTTCATTCCTGCCGTCATGTCACATAAAAAAATATCAACATATTTTTCACCTGCGCCAAAGCATCCAGTGAAGACACTAAAGCCAGCCAAGGTAACTACGTTCTTATTTATTTTTTCTACTTTGACTTTTAATCGCGAGGACACATTGATCCCCTTCAATTTTTTTGTTCTCGCTCCCCTGCCCGCGGGCTGCGAGAGCCAGCCAGAGCGCATGCGTTTTTCTCGTGTTGCCCCGACCACCGCGCGGCGCACTTCGGTGCACATTCGGTTTTCTCTGGCCGAGTGCATTTTCGTCTGGCAGTTTTAGACGCTTTCTGGCTAGCAGACGAGAAAAAGAAACAATGGTCGCTCGCCGCCATCACTGTGGGGACGACGGATTGCACCGCGTTCGCTTGAGCGCAACCTCTCCAGAATGTCGTGCCTCGCCGGTGTAGGATACCGAGCAGTATGCGAATGGTTCTTGGTGGACCAAGCGTCTCGTGTTTTCTTCGATATTCCTTTAATAGCCACATTAGTTGCCCAAAGTAGGCATTCGATTGTGACCAACATACTTTCCTTTGCGTTTTTTTTTTTCATTATGGTGCCCCCGCCCCACAAAAGGAAAAAAAAAAAAAACGTTGAGGCGCAGCGAATTGTCGCGTGGTGAAAGTTATATTTTGTTACTTATTTTGCGGAAAGCAATGGGCCATGAGACGCTTCAGCTGCGGATACTCTTATTATATTATTGCAATAGCAATTATATGGAGACTCTAGGCGCATTCCTGCCGTCGCCGTCGCCCTCACGTTCCGCATAAATTCTAAGGGCGATAACATCGTGACCGTGCACCGCATGCTGTATGTGCGAGTGAAAGCATATGGGGGGTGAGGGGGAATGGGTGAGCCGACGATGGTGGCTCAGTCTTGCGTGCGCAATGGAGAAAAGTGAGGAGCAAGCGCGCCGCCTTCGGTCGCGCACAATACATCGGGGGGAGTGGATGGAATGGGGGCGGGATCTAGGATTCTGTGAATCTGTGATTGCGTAACGTGTTTATTTGCCTTGTTTGACCCATTATATAGCGTGACTCTTTCTTAGATACGTAGATTTATTGGAGACTTATACGCATGTTTTGTGTATACGTGCAGTGAACTATGTTTCCAGTGGCACTTTTTTGCCCGTTATCAAGCTGTGTCTTCGCATTTGTATATTCCATTGTATCTTCGCATTTCTAATGTACGAGGGCAATCAAATGAAAGTGAGCCGACCCACCCCGCGCAATTATGGTTCTGTTCATTATCTGCAAGGCCTGCGCGTAGCACACAGGCATCTGTGATTTACAAAAGTGACACGCAGGCTTGAGGATAAATGTTCTTTAACGCTCTCATACACTGGGATGAACATGGTTGCGTGACGTAATGGACGCTCCAAAAGTGGAGCAGCGTAGTGCCGTGAGGTTTTTGACAGCTGAAGGTGTTTCCCAAAAAGAAATTAAGTCACCGTATGGCTGCCGTGTACGTCGAACATTGCATTTCATTGGCCACTGTGAAGCGTTAGAACAAACGGTTCAAAGAAGGACGTGAAATTTGTAAAGACGACCCCAGACCGGGCCAAAGCCATCGTGCAATCACACCTAACAAAATTGCAAAAGTTGATGAGCTGATGACACAAGAACGGAGGATAAGCATCGATGAACTGCCAGAGCGTGTGAACATCGCTCACGGTTCGGTTCACCGTCACCGTTCACGCCGTAATTCATGAACATTTCGGCTATCGGCTCTTGTATGCGCAATGGATGCCCAAGATTTTGGACCACCGCCAGAATACGGAGATGCTCGGCGCTGCCTTCACTCATCTGATCCGGTATGACAATAAGGGTGACGATTTCTTGTCTGCAATTGTCATTGGAGACGAACCATCATGCCACTACTACGAGCCTGAAACACGACAGCAAATCTTGTAATGGAAACATTTGAAATCACCACCCCAAAAGAAAGCAAATGCCGTCATTTCCGCCGGACAGGTATTGTTGACTTTTATTTTTCGATTGTCAGGGGCCATTACTGATAGAATTTGCTAAATCTTGAGAGACTATCAATTGTTTACGATATTGCTAAACGCCGGATCGGCTGCGTGTCGCAATCAAGAACAAACTACGTGACAAATTGACGAATGGGGTCATCTTGTTCCACGACAATGCCCGTCCCTGCGTCGCTGATGTGGTTAATACAAAACTGGCAAAGTTCAAGCGGGGAACGCTGCAACATCCGCCAGACAGCTCAGACCTGTCGCCTTGCGACTTCCCCATTTTTGGGCAACCGAAAAAACAGCTCAAGGGAACCAGATTCGTCTCGGACGATGACGTGAATGTCAGTTGCAGACGTTTTGAAGCAGCAACCCAAGCAACTCTATGAGACAGGGATTACGCTACTCGTTTTTCAATGGGACAAATGTCTGAATGCAAATGAAGGCTACTTTTAAACAAAGTACCCCATTTTTCATATATTCGCACTGGCTCACTTTCATTTGACTCACCCTCGTATATTCTGCAAAACTCCTGCTTTTTATACGTGCTCTCTGTTGCGACTATAATTTCGGTGCAATTACTCACGATACACGACCGGTGACAGCTGCTCCTGCGTAATACATTGGAACAAATGACAGCGTCATTGAGATTTTTCACTGGCCGTTGCATATGTACAAGAATGTAAACAAGGATCTTGAATGACAAAGTTTCGTTAACATATTTGTCTTCAACTTGTTCATTTCATGGCCTTTACATTTTTCATATCAGTGGCATGGAATGCTTTGGTGGTTTCGAACTGATGTAGTTCTAAAGTTCGTGTGATATTTTCTTTACTTATTAAATAGACTAAAAACATGGAAGCATTGACACCAGTTATGTAGGGCACAATTTTTGGCACATACGAGTTTAATATTTTATGAGAAGAATACATATTTTACTTGTATTGACAGTGCGTAGCATTCAAGAATTCGTTTGCAGCATCTTTGGCAATGATAATGCAGTTATTATTCATGTATTTGATCCATAGGCAAATTGTTTAAGAGGAAGCTTTAGCTCGGGCCGAACTCCGACGTGGCTTATTCAGATACATGTAAAACGTAGAAACGCTTTTCTGAGATAACTCCTGAATCGCTTTTAATGAAATTTGTCGCATTTCAGAGAGTAAGTTAAATTCTAGTGTCTTTTGGAAGCGAAATTTCGATTTAGGGCCTGAACGTTGTTTAAAATATTTTGAAAAATTCGAAACTTCGAAAAATATAGAAACACGAAGTTTACAAATTAATAGCTCTGTATCAAGAACAGATATCCCGCTTCTGTAAACAGCATCCATTGCACCATTCAAAGCGGACAAATTCGATATGTCTATTTGTATCTTACGTGAATTGGTTATGTTATGTACAAGGGTTCTGCAAAAGCCGTATTTCCATAAGACTTCCTTTTTTTAGACTCATGTGTAACATATGAACTTTGTCCGCTGTAGATGTCCTGTTATGTGTAAATCACAGAATTGTGATATCAATTTTCATTGGTGATATACAGAGCTGTAAACTGCATTGTTTCGTTTCCTGAAAATTTTCGATTTCGCCACTTTTCAATAAAATATTGACTACCTAAATCAAAAATTCGAAACAAAACAGTCACTAGAATTTAAGTTTTTCGTTTAAATGCAACTCACCTCATCAAATTTGGTGCAGTGATTGCCGAGAAAAAACCAATTCTCCTTCTACATGTATTTAGATAAGAGCATCCGACCTAATGTTTCCTAGGAGGCCGAGCTGCAACGTTAGCCCCCCCCCCCTCGAACGAAATTTCTGGCTACGCCACTGCTCCAGATGTATCTCTAATGCTCACAAACCTCTTAATGAAATAACACATGATACTCGGCGTTTTATTTTTCTTTTTAAACATTTGGCCTAACCCTGTTACCGGGCCACTGTAGCATTGTGAGACGCCTGGAATAGCTGCCAGGGCAATGTTTCTTCTGCCAAGCAGGAGCTGCCTTGCCCGCTGCGCCACACCAACGTGTCGTACTCGCGTATAGTTAGAACGCAGTCACAGCAGTTCAAGCGCAACACTGAAACTTGCTATCGGGGTGAATGCCTCACCCTTCGGATGAAATTGCCCAAGGGCTTATTTTTGGGGGGAACTTACCGGCGATTACTCATGTCTAACCGCTTTCGTTAAATGATCACGAAGATAACGCAGTCTAGCAAAACGGGGGAAAACCACATTAAGGAGCGCCTGCATTTAGGCTCCCTAAAGCGCATGGTGCTACCGTGTGGTTGGTACCAGTGGTAAGGAGAGCCTTCTCGAATTCTTTCCTGTTTTGTTTTGTTTTGTTTTGTTTTGAGACGCCATTTTTGAGAGGCTGCCGCCTTTTGTCGAGGACGCAGCCAGTAAACCACAAATGTCCCCGCGAAGTGCGAATTGAGTCTACTGTCTTAGTCCAAGGGCGATATCTGCTAGGAGTCACAGACAGGTACGTTATTGCTACAGAAATACCGGAAGCCTATAGTTAAAAAAAAAAATTAAATTATGGGGTTTAACGTGCCAAAACCACTTTCTGATTATGAGGCACGCCGTAGTGGAGGACTCCGGAAATTTCGACCACCTGGGGTTCTTTAACGTGCACCTAAATCTAAGTACACGGGTGTTTTCGCATTTCGCCTCCATCGAAATGCGGCCGCCGTGGCCGGGATTCGATCCCGCGACCTCGTGCTCAGCAGCCCAACACCATAGCCACTGAGCAACCACGGCGGGTGGAAGCCTATAGTCGGTGACAAGCTAAGAATAAAAGAATTATATGTAGGCTACTCAAACACAGTTTGCGTAGATGCACCGACCAATAAGGTTCGCTTATTTCTGTGACGTCGAGGGGCATGGCATCATTAAAACGGCTATTTTGTCCGTACAGATCTGTCTTTGTGACACCTCCAGAGGGTGGAACCTGAGCGTTTGGCAAAACTTATTGGTGATCCGAATATCGACGCTCAGCCAAAGCTAATATTTTAGCTTCAAGCAACGTCCTTTTATTTTCCAATTAGCTTAGCATTTAAATTAGGAGAGCACAGTCAATCAGCTGTCAGAGAGCTCCTTCTGGCTCTGCACGCTTTCAGAGGTGAAGAGCAGACTCACTGCATTTTTTGTGGCTGAAGCTTGTACTGAATTATTGGGTTCTGCCCGACCATATATAGAGTATGTTGCTTTGACTTAAGAAAGAGATGGCCTACATATTTTATCTCACGACTCTAATGTATATAGTAAAAAACTTGACTAACGAGGCTTTTTCGGTTCACACGTGTTTTTCTTTCTAAATAATTTTCCCGGAGTCCAGTTTTCCTACGGCAAAATTATTTATTTCTTAATGGCTCAAATTATACTTCGAAACTATCATGTCTGCAGCTTATATATGTGAATCTAGTTTGCCTATTGTGTGATATAGTTTGCTGTTAAAGCTTTCGTCAATTCAGTATGGCACTTCTGCATGGCAGGAGACCTAGATGGATGAGTGTACTCTGCAAAGCCTCGTGCACGTGCATGTGCAGGCACGCGTGCACGCGATGCGTCTGTAATATTCAGCATGGCAAACGTTGTCAGGATTGGGGGCTCAATCACATCGCTCGTAACCCGTGGTCAAGATTGGAGTCCGGCATGAATTAGAAAGTAGCTGGCCCATGCCGTCGTCCAACTTATCCACGCTGAGGACGTTGATGAAGGAAGGACTGCTTCTCATCGAGAACGAGGAATATGGGTTTATTTACAGTATTTACATGCAGTTCATCAGTCTAGCATGACGGTAAGAGAAAGTACGTCAGTCTAACATGACTGCTTGAGAGAGTGTATCAGTCTAACATGACTGCTAGAGAGAGTGTGTCGAGCATCCGCACAATAGCGGTTTATAAACACTCGGTCCCCTCCCCCCCCGATTCCAAGGGGACGGAAACGTTCGTCCAGTCGTCGTAAACAAGCCGCCTCTCCGCGGATGAATGTGGCATAGCGGCTGGCACTTTCTGAAAGGGGAACTTGTGAGTACCCCCGCACAAGATCTATAGTTGCAATGCATTTAGCAGCGCTAACTCTTTCAATTCGATATCCCAATAAGGGGACGCCGGCCAATCACTTTCGAATCACTTTTGGCGCGATTTTTCAAATGCTGGCACTAATATCAAACACTTTTTCTTTCTTTCTTTCTTTCTTTCTTTCTTTCTTTCTTTCTTTCTTTCTTTCTTTCTTTGCGTTTTGTCGTATGTGAGCAGGCTAGAACAAACACCGTGGCGACGTGTCTTGCGCCTAATTCCACACTCAACATGCAAAATTCACTTACAAGAGCTTCAACTCATGCCAGCACCTTCTGAAATCCCGTTCATTTTGTATCCAACTTTTTTAACAATTTCGTGGTTGAAGGCTGGCCGAAATAAGAACGGTCTTTAACGCAGACTTGGTCCTTATCGAACCGCCCAGAGCACTTCTGTTCGATAAGTGCAATGCATGCTATTGGCGTTCAAAAGTACGATGTTAAGTTCACTTCAGTAACGTCTAAAAAAAAAAAAAAGAGAGAGAGAGAGAGAGAGAGAGAGAGAGAGAGAGAGAGAGAGAGAGACTCAGTCTGGAAGGCATGAAGACTGCGCCTATGTTCTTTCGTCCTCCTGTGGTCTTGTCGTTGGCCGTTCTTTTTTCGGAGCACGTCCGCGTCGTAAAGCTATGTTCTCATTATCCCACTGATAATTATTGTTGCTTTCTGAAAGCAACAATCGCGGGACACGTTTTGCAAGACAAGTGAACAACTGCAATCACCTTTCTCCATATTTTTTTGAGGCGGCGCCAAGCTTTCGGCCATGTAAATTACTGCCGCGAATACGTTGCAAGAACGTTAATGTGTCGGCGAAACGTCACCTGCAATGGAAGGCCACCCGTAAGGCACTGTCGCTCCAAAAGTCGGCGCATATCACTGCGCGAGAAACACTTCCGCGCGTGCCGAGACGTCGTGCGACGTAGGCAGCCCACCACTTCTTGGCCAGCCTTCCTCGACGCTGCCGCGCATGACTTTTTTTCTTTTATTCTCTCGTTTCGACCGAGTTCGTAGGGTGATAGCAACGGCTGCTGCAACGTTATGGATGACGCGAAACGCTGCGACGCAGCGCGACACGTTTCGCAAACTTCCGCACGTCGTCTGCTCGAAGTACCCGGTCTGCATGCTCGCTTCCTTCCTTCCGTGCTTCCTCCCTTCTTCACTGTATCGTCGTCTGGCTGGTCGCGTCAGCTGGTGACGAGAAGGGCGCGTAAGAAAGAGAAAAAAAAAAAAGTCGCTGTCCCGATCTGAGATGGTGCGCGTCGCGAGCAGCCCGTGGATGGCGCCCGGCGAGGTTCCGTTCTCGAAGAAGCACTTGTCTCCGGCGGAGACAGATTGCCGTTACCGCCTACGCCGCGCCGCTTCTTCTTCGCGTACGGTACGCGAGCGAGCCGCGACGCTGGCGACGACACGTGAGAGACACGAGTGCGTGTCGCAGAAGAAGAGCCGTGTATCAACGCCTCCGTCCTTTCTTTCTTTTTTTTTTTCTTTTTCGAAGGCAACGGGAAGACGCGAAGCACACGCAGCGTCGCCGTGTTGGTGTCGCCCATTTCGAGCTGAAATAATGGTGGGTGGTATACCTGAAGCAAGGTGAGAAGGAAGGGTGTTGTACCGACTCCTTTTGTGAGAGAGTGACCACTAGTCCTATGCTCAACTTCGTTGCAGCGGGTCGTCGGAACATCACGACTTGTGGGGGGGGGATATTGGGGGCAGGATGGTAAGGGCAATCGCTTCCTGCCTCCGCCTCTTCCCCCCCCCCCCCTTTCAGACCTGTCCGAGCCTTCTTCTAACACAACAGAAAACCCCCTATATGCCATTAAGTTGTAAAATACATTTTTCGCCAATAATGAAGCCATTAAACTAGATGATCAATATTGTTATAAGAGCGAAATCTAGGAAATGAGCTCAGTAATATTTTGGTCCTGGTGTTTTATTGTTCCTATAGGCGGTCCAGCGGCATCGGCGAAGCGAACTTTGCTTTAAACAGCAGTAATTTTGCCGGACGCTTAACTACAACCACAGCGACGATAGCCGCACCACCACGCATCCCATGAATTTCCTTACCACAGCATGAATACACTGCGATGCGTCTCGTGACTGAGCTTTAACGTGAGTAATTGCTAGAGCTGTAGGTCAAAACGCCCACGGTAAAAATGTCCCTCCTCCATTATCCGATAAAACAAAGAGACGCCTAAGAAGATCCGAAACGAAATCAGTTGTTTCGCAAACGACTGCCAGGTGTCTTCTGTTCAAAATATACGCTCATCACCTCCGTTGCTCGTCTCCTCCGAACACGACGCCAGCCCAGCTTGCAAAGAGAAAAAGACTATTACTCAGCTGCTATTCTACCCACACCTACATTTTCCGTGTCCTCGACTGCTTTCTCGGATCCCTAACCTTCGGCCACTTCCAATGCACCTTGGTTGGAGCCGAGACATAGCAGAGGCCGTTCCCCGCTGGGCCGGCGTCGACCCCTAGTTGCTTCTGCTCGGGATAGAAAACCCTGGGGAATGCGCGGGTTGTCGACACCGAACTATGAGGGGGGCGGGGGGGGGGACGGCATGTGGTTTTGACTGACATATGCTATAACCCATCTCTTAGAGAAAGATGCAGAAATTAGTGCATAGCGAACCAATAACTGCGAAAGAGAAGCGCTTACAAGAGCGAGAGAGATATAGAAAAATAAAAGAAGCTTTGTTCTAGCCTTTCGTGTTGTGGCGACCCTGCTAGATGCTACATTCGTTGGCACGCGAAACGTCTGAGAGCGCTGCATTCACGACGCGCAAGCGAGCATTCACGTGGTATTTTTTTTTTTTTTTTGTATTTCACGGGCATCTGTAGTAAGCTGAAAAACACTAATTCCTAATATATAGAAAGTTAGAAACTGTTTAATCGGACTTCTTGCCAAGCGCTCTACAACATTGTATTTCGAATTTTTTTGCCTAACTTCGTTACTTGCGAAGTTGGTTAATTATTCTTCACTAATTATGTTATTAAGCAGATTACAAAACATTGTGTGACCTACTACATTCAATAGCCAGCAAAATGCATTTGGTCGCGTCGTCTTAGAGTGCATCGGCACATTTTTAAACTCTGGCTAAAGTTTGCTGAAACATCATGTATATACGTTTTCCTTTTTTGTACCCATCCAAACATCAAAAAGCGGAATTCAAGCTGACTACCACAGCTTTCCATATGGCGTTCCATAATGGTTACAATATTAATGTATTTCTATAAGGTATGGGGGGTGTGTTTTTTAACGTGAATCCTTGTTTTCATGCACTCATGTGTTTGTGTGTTGTCCAGCCTTAAGCGTTATTTACCTGTTTTTGTAGTAATTGTTTGTTGTTGTATGGGGAATCTCATATTCAATCATTTTATTGTTGCGTACTTCTGAACAGATTTGCTGTAACAACGTGCTGTTTGACAAATAATAATAAAATAGCTCCAGAGTGTGTTGGAAAAAAATTCTTGCTCTTTAAGCTTTCTCAGTGCTATAGAATAACGTGAATCAGACAATTTTTTTTTGTTTTCCCCAAACAGGGTGTCCCACATAACTTGAGCAAAGAATTTAAAAATGAAAGGTGCGTGGGAAGCGAATTGATCCAAACGCATACTATTCGCAATAGCCTATAGTAAGTCAGACATTTCTTTTTGTTTTCCCCATAACTCAGTAATGAACTAAGTTTAATTACCCAAATTGTTTATTATTGCCCGAGGACCCCAAGTATGATACGCAGATTTGTAGAGAACCTTCAGAAACCACCGATCGAGTTGTTTCCTTTACGATACGTGTCACGTAGTCGCCTTTTCCGGGTTGCAAAGTAAGCCCGTGAAATATGAAAATGAAAGCAACGTTACGGTGCGTTTGCGCAGGGGTATCGTGCTGCTCTCAAGCGTGCATTCGGTGAACAAGGTCGGCTCTCGTCGGATGACGGCGAACATAAATGCTGCTAGCCGAGCGCTGCGGATGAAATAAACAACACCTTGCCACTTCCTCGTCGCCAATCCCGATGCAGCCGACCTTGTTCACCGAACGCACGCTTGAGAGCAAGCAGCACAATACCACTGCGCAAACGCTCCACCACGTAGCCTTTTTTTTTTTTTTTTTTCATATTTCGCGGGCATTCTTTGCAACCCGGAAAAAAAGAACTACGTGAGACGTATCGTAGAAGAAACCACTCGATCGGTGGTTTCTGAAGGTGCTATACAAATCTGCGTATCATACTTAGGGTCCTCGGCCAATAATTAATAATCATCATCACGAGCCTGGTTACGCCCACTGCAGGGCAAAGGCCTCTCCCATACTTCTCCAACAACCACGGTCAAGTACTAATTGTGGCCATGTCGTCCTCGCAAACTTCTTAATCTCATCCGCCCACCTGACTTTCGGCCGCCCCCTGCTACGCTTCTCTTCCCTTGGAATCCAGTCCGTAACCCTTAATGACCATCGGTTATCTTCCCTCCTCATTACATGTCCTGCCCATGCCCATTTCTTTTTCTTGATTTCAACTAAGATGTCATTAACTCGCGTTTGTTCCCTGACCCGATCTGCTCTTTTCTTATCCCTTAACGTTACACCCATCATTCTTCTTTCCATAGCTCGTTGCGTCGTCCTCAATTTAAGTAGAACCCTTTTCGTAAGCCTCCAGGTTTCTGCCCCGTAGGTGAGTACTGGTAACTCACAGCTATTATACACTTTTCTCTTGAGGGATAATGGCAAACTGCTGTTCATGATCTGAGAATGCCTGCCAAACGCACCCCAGCCCATTCTTATTCTTCTGATTATTTCCGTCTCATGATCCGGATCCGCCGTCACTACCTGCCCTAAGTAGATGTTTTCCCTTACCACTTCCAGTGCCTCGCTACCTATTGTAAATTGCTGTTCTCTTCCGAGACTGTTAAACATTACTTTAGTTTTCTGCAGATTAATTTTTAGACCCACTCTTCTGCTTTGCCTCTCCAGGTCACTGATCATGCATTGCAGTTGGTCCCCTGAGTTACTAAGCAAGGCAATATCATCAGCGAATCGCAAGTTACTAAGGTATTCTCCATTACCTTTTATCCCCAATTCTTCCCAATCCAGATCTCTGGATTGAGCCAATAATTAAAAAGTTGGGTAATTCAACTTAATTAATTAATTCGTTATGGGGAAGACAAGAAGTTGTCTGAGTTACTATAGACTATTACGAATAGTATGGGTTCGGTTCAATTCGCTTCCGACACGTCTTTCATTTTTGAATTCTTGGCTTAAGTTATGTGGGACACCCTGTATATAGTTACCGCGATGCACATTTCCGGGCTCCGTGTAACTTCATGAAATGTGGAATGCTACAGCTACTGATGCGAGAAAAAAGTTTTGTAGTCTGTATTTTCTTGCCTACACCATAACCTGCGGCGCATGCGCGCCCGCGTTCTGCCTGTAGCGAGAAATAGTTTCTCAGTTCTGCGAAATATGCAGAAAGCTTGCGAGCACTGCGAATCTGCACGACCGTCGCAATCGGGGAAATACTGAACCCTTGGCTAAGGAACCTTAACACCGCTGGTTCGTCTTCCATAATTAAAGAAAAAAAAAAGAAAATGCCGGGCAATTTCGTTTCGTGAGTGCTCGTGGATCAGTCCGCACATTGCGAACACGACGACGAAACTTGAGCGATTATGAAGCAATAGCGGCGCCCAAACATAAGCGCGGAACGTGACGTAGAAAGGAAAAAAAAAATCGGAATCATGATGGGAACAAACGCTAGCTGTCTCCTTGTACGAGCACAAGCGGCGCTCGAAAACCCGCTTATATTGCAATGCCGTGACTATCGCATGTGCTGAGTAATCTTCCTTGTAGCTGGCGAATATTTCCTCCGCCAAACACACGAGTCGGCGCATTTATTTGGACGCCACAAAGTAGCTATACGCTGCGTCGGAAAGGCTCAGTGTTTACCAGCTTGTGGGCGATGTGTTGAATGCCTTGGCAGGCTTCCTCTCGAGACACTGTGTTGATAAAACGGCTGTTGGCAGCATGACAAGGGCATGCGAACTTTCTCTACGGTGAGAGTAATATTTATTTCGCGCAGCGTAAGCAACCGAATCAGCGGCGACCTTCCGTCGCCTTTCCAAGATAACAAAACGAAATGTTCTTGAACTTGTGGCGTCGATACGGTTCCTTTAGCACATATTGACGAGTGAGAAACCACCGCTTCCCGGCAGTTCAGAGGCAGCGTTTCGCGCACAGAGGCGCGCCCCGAAAGAACAAGGAAAACGTGGTCGTAGTCTACGCTCGCGCCGGTGTTTCATTTCGGGAAAGGTCAATAATCTCGTCCGTTAGCGCCCAGAAGATAATGCGGCGTGCCAGGGATTACTCGCCGCGTTTTCTCGCCGAAGAAAGAAGCCGCCGCCGTAAAAGCCGACGTGCCGAAGAAGGCCCGGAGCACGTGCCTTGAACGAGACAACCGCCCGCCGCCGAGCATTGCCCGCCGTGCACAATGTTTGCCAGGCCCGTCTTTGTTCTTTCACGATCTTTCACGATTAGAAAGAGCTTAAGGGCCAGCGCACGCACGTGCTTGGCGAGAAGTTTCGCGTATTCTTTGTCTTTCGCCACTAGCGGTAAAGATCTCGGGAAGATAAAAGTGCGCGTGAGTGAGAGAGGATAATTTATTAGAGAAAACGCAGACGGGACGGCCTTAGGTAATAGTCCTCTAGCCTTCTACAATGCTAAGGGGCAAGGAGAAGAGAAAGAAAAAAGGGGGGGGGGAGGAGCATGAAGAGTGAAGATGAGAATAGATAGTGTGATGGCACTATATGCACGTTCGTGTCCCAAAAGGCTCGTTCACAGCCTCGAAGCTTAGTATGTGTTGACGGAAAATTTTAGGAGAAGCAGGGCCAGGGTAAATGGGATTCCCTGAACGGGTGGGAGCTTCTGCCGAACCGTTAGTGTTTTTTGGGGGGAGTGGTAGTAAATGTTGGCCACCAATTTGTCGCCAGCTTTTCCGCAAGCTTTTAATAGTTCAACAACTAAAGAATGACGCTGTGCGGTAAAATGAACGCAGTGTGTCAGAGAACCAGTTTTCGCCAACGGGCATGAGAGTGAATCGAACAAAGCAAAGAAACAGCGCATCAAGACGCCTTTCGCGCTTGCGTCAAGAGACACTTTGTTGCTGCTCGCAAATATACAGTAAAAACTAGCAAGCAAACCATGGCTAATACACAATGACAAAATTTAGCAAACGCGATTGAACAAAAAGATAAAGATGGGAAGATTTGGCATTTCTGTAGCGAGCCCTGGTGAATCAGCCTCAATTGTAGCCATTTCGCTCGTTCGCGCATCACGTAATCAAACTACTCGAATTCCATCTGACCCTGCACCACCCGTTGCAGAAACACAGACGCGAAATCCCTCAAATACATCACCAAGTTATGCTTGCGCATTACCACAATCAGTTGTTCACCTGTTCCCCTCAGGTGAGCGAAAGCGGAAAGTTCCTAAAGTATCTGCTTGCTTCGCAGTGGGAACAGGCTCGATTAGTGTCGACAGTGGATGAGAGCTTGTCTAGTGTTTCTCGCTTGTTATATAAAAAAAGAACAAAGGAAAAGAAAGAAAAAGATGCAGTATCAAAGTCATGGCAGATGGGTGGAGCCTTGCATTATATTTTTGTCTCTATCATCCCGGCACCACTTCAACGCCATTACGTATTTTATTCCTGCGAGTGCGTTCCTTGGGAGCACTGCTTTCTTCTAAGTGCAATATAGTGCAGCTTCTCGAGAGTGCTAAACACTGAAATCATGGCCACCGACACCACTGGCGAAACGAAAACACAGTTGACCTCGGGGCTCATGCTAGCTTCACCATAAGCGTTTAGCCTTGTGCCATCAAAGCCCATATATCTTATCGGTCTAGAGACTGTCTCATAATTGAGAGGACCAATGTTCTATATTTGCTAGTACGAAATCAACCTTTAACTTGCTTTCGCTAGCAGAGCCCTATTTCTTTTCTGAAGAAAGAAAGAGCTGTTCTTGTTGTTGGTGGTGGTGGTCTGGCTCTATTACAAGCAGTCTGCTACAAGGGTACCATGAAATATGAGACAAGCAGACGATGCTTTCCTAACGTACATTCTCCTAAACCTTCAGCCCTTACGCCTAGTAACTAGATATCTCATGCTAAGAATATACAAGTCAAATGTGATCCTCATATTGAAATTTTGGAGCCCCACCTCTCTTAAGCGTTGTAAGATTTTCTCACTTATTTATTGCTTAACATTGTTAAATCGAACATCGCTTGTCTTGCACTGTCAAGTTGTTAATGGTGTCTTCAACCAAAGAGATGCCAAACGTGTAGGCACTACAGAGAGACTCTCAGGGTGGGCCGGTGTCCGCAAGCCGGCCATTCTCAGAAACGAAAAACACAATGACAGCCATGGCATCGGCAGGTGACGCTGAGCAATGTCCCGTTTAGCTCGCGAATCCACTCTATAGGTACACTGAATGGCGAAATAGTAGCTTTGGAAACAACGTTTAGCTCCTTTAGCTGTTCTGGACGAGGCAGTCTACATATTTCTCGCGCAAGAAGCAGGAGATTAGCAAGCAGCAACAACCGAGGAAAACAATGCAGAGATTTTTGGGGGACCTTCAGAAACTAAACAGCTACAGCCGCGTCTGTCAGGTTAAAAAAAAAAAGGAAAAATAATAACCCCCCCCCCCCCCTCTGCGTGCCTGCCGGTGCCTATGGAACGATGTATTTTCTTTCGACAGGGCCTGCGAGCCGGTGTGGACGTTTGTGTGCTTTGAGATTAAGCTTGCAAGGATCGTGAGCAGCCATCTAGAAAAAAAAAATAAAGAAAGAAAGATGCAGGGTTGGGGAGGTCGGGGTCCTGTAATGTATGGCGCACGCCAAAGGGTGCCGCGGAGCGTTGTCGGCTTGCTGCCTTTTTCCAGGATGACTCGGCCTCTCGCTAGCTTGGTTCGCGAGCGGACCGATGGCAGCAAGCAATAAAAAAAAAATGTGATAAAGTGAAAGCAGCTAGGTCGCGCTGGATGCGATATCTCCGGGCGGAGCCCCTTGTTTGCTCTCAATAAGCTTTTCCTGATTGCTAAGTCCATATAATAAGCGGCACGTTTCGTCGTATCGCCAGTGGGGCCAGACACGCTTATCCGAGCCGAGCAATGCAGGCGAGCTTTAAGCCCGTTTAGTCCTTGTGGCGGAAGGGCTCCGAGGTGAACTGAGAGCTTGGAACGGAGTCGTTGTTTTTCGACTCTTCGGGCTTTCGTTATCTCGTGCGAGGACTCGCGAAAAAGTGAACGGCGACCACAGGAAAGCCATTATCATCGACACTGCGCAAATCGAGACTTCCAAAAGAGGTTCTAGCCCAGAGCGAGAGTGCTTCCACGTTATTTAGTTCGATAGAAACGGATGAGTCGTTGACATCGTCTTGCGGCACAGGAAACGCGCTTGTTAAGGTGAACATACAGATGGCGAAAATGGACGAAAACCAATTTTTTCAACTTGCTCAAATACTGCGATTGTTAGAGCATAATTTTGGGATTGAATGGCGATAAATGTAATTTTATTGCAGAGGCGACGAGAGGAGCTGCGGACAAAAATGTTTTTTCTTACGTGCTGTGAGGTCCTGTTATCAAAGGTAGTACACTTTGGGGAGAATGTGACGCAAACATGGAATTTCACCACGTACTACGCTCAGTGCAACCAAGCGCTCTGAGGTTATTTGCATCGCAACGGGGTTCCTTGCAGAACATCGCTGCTGGACGTTTAGGAGTTCATGCACAGCCAAAGACAATCTGAATTAACATAATAATCAGACAGAAAAACACGTGGAGTTAAATTCTACCTAAAGCGAAAAATAAGTGTTGCAGAATGTTCTCATAGCGTGCTTAAGACTAACATATCCTGGCTGCAGCAGTAAGCGGGTAAGGACACGATGACGCTGTTGACATAGCTATAAATGCTTAATGCAGAGATGTGCAGAATCTCCATAGATCTGCGGCAATTTTGTAGACGTACTCTCGCTGAAAGCAAGACCTTGGAGTTTTTTTTTGGCTCGGTGCTTACTGCATGTATGGTACTTCCTAAGCATCCTCTAAACATTGTGCAACTTGAACAGATACGTAAACGTACAGAAGCCTGTCATCAGTAGCAGATTCTCTGCAGCGGGCAGAGATGCAATGATGGTCACGGTAGGTAATTAGTGACGAACACAGGCTAATGTTTGGTTAGGCACGGCTCGTCAAGGCGACAGAAAAGAGAAAGAGAGGTGAGAGTAGAAGAATTTTTCCCTCTTAAGTACCCGAAACATCTGCCTCGGGTATTTGAGCAATTTAATGTATTTATTCTAATCGCGCACCCGCAGGAACACATCTTGTGTAAGTGTACACCATACTTCCCTCAAAGGGACGTCGTATTCTATTTATTTTATGTTCTATCTTTTTTTTTTGCGTTCCTCGTTCATCTTCAGCCTGTTTTAGCAGTCGCGGGCCATTCCTGCATCTCCATGCCTGTCATGTCTGTGAGATTAAAAATAAAACTGTAGGAGCCCGTCATGAACTTTGAAAACGTTGTAATAAGCTGCAGCTGGATATTTTATTGAAGAATCTGTAGACATTGATATACATTGTCTAAAGAATGACCACTCATGACCAAATACGTTACTTACATTACGAGACCAGACATGCACATCATTACCTCCCGGAAAACTTTCTCGAGATGTCCTGGGGAGCCCGCAAATTGTCTCTGCTATACAGCGCTGATAGAAAGGGCCGTTTCACTCACGTGAATGGTGATCAGCTGCTCTTCATAATCAATGCTGTCTGCTACTTCGCGGGCTTATAAAGCATTCCGTTCTTTCTTTTTCTTATTTAAAAGATATACGCACGCCACACATCAGTTGAAGAAGACTTCGCTGTTCCTGAACTAAGAGACAAGTTACAATAGTGTTACCCACTTTTCTTCTGTTTAGATAGCGCTGAACTGCTAAGTGCAAACACTTGTTTGTCGCTGCGTGCAAAGGCGTAGTCTTAATTTTTAGCATACTCAGATGTTAAAGTCAGCATTCAACTAAAAAAAATATACTGACACTTTTACTTAAAACGCAGTGTGCCCGTATGCAACAAGAAAATAAGAACTACTGAGAACGACACAAGGAGGTCACGTTGTCGGCAGCAGGGCGTTTAAAACAAATTTGTTTTGGAGAGGGACTGGGAGACCACTTGACTTTAAACTTAAGCAGTGCCTTTCGCGCAACAACGACGACGCCGGGAACTTAAGCCATGCCACTGGCGCGACACATCAGCAGTTCCTTGGAACGTGTTCGCAACACAATCCCTTCGTGTAAAACGGGGGCGGCTGAGGAAGCATGGCTTTATACATTAAAAACAAAACAGTAGCAGTTAAAGAGCGCTTAATTAAAGCAAAAATTTAATGTAAATGGAACGAAGGAACGCAGGTGTAAGCACCCTGTGCTAAGGGTTGTCTCTTCCGTGGCATCGCACATTGCGCGCTATTTTTAACTGATATTCCCGGCTGTATACCGCATGCGTGCGTGGTCGTTGCGCCATCACCACATTCAGGCTCGCTTCTTTTTTTTTTCTGTTTCTTTGTGTGCTCTTGTTAACGAGCAGCGCGAGCAGCTTCCTCTTGCTGTCTGGATAAATACATGCAGCGCTGTGAAAGTTAGACGGAAAAGAAAACTAGTGTTCAAAACCCAGAGATGGTCACTCTTGCAATGAATTAGAAACAATCGACCACCACTTACTGGTGCGCGGCCATTTTTCGCTACTCTGAGGAAAACAACAATCCATATCCTACTTCGACAGCTTGGCCTACTCGGGACTTCCGTGCTGGGCAACTCACACACAGATACGTTCATCGCCGGGGAGGAATTCATTTGCGAACCTCCCTGATACTTTTGATAATATTATTGGGCATTCCTTTCAAAGCTACTTTTTCTTTCTACACTATTTTATTAAATTTTTTCTTCATTCAAACTGACTGAGCGAGTCACAGAGATCGCTCTCGAGATCTGCTTACGTTTATTTAACTATTCCTTTTTAACATTAATTCCTTTTATTCACTTACGAAACTACCCGACTCTTGGTGAATGCCCCAGAATGGGGTAGGTGCCACTGCATTTAATGATATCATCTTTGGCATCATCATCGTCGTCTCATCATCATCATCATCATCATCATCATCATTTTCATCTACACCAGTGATGGCCTGGCTAGCTACCGCGCGGGAAAGAAGGTAGGTAAGAGCAAGAAATGCACCGAAGAATAAGCAAGTAATCAATCCTGGCAACATATGCAGCATTGTCGTAGTATTTACGGTAGCGAGCAAGGCTTATTAGAATTTAGATATCTGAGGCATTTCCACCGCTTCAAGGGAAAAGCTTTGTTCTTTAGACAAAGACACAAATGATGAGAGGACTTCCTGTCCTGCTGTCTATTCTGTCTTCTTTTAAGGTTATTTTTACCTAGGAATCACTGCAAATGTATCAAATGTCTGTAATAGTATTTCGCTCAGGCGCATTGATCGCTGCAGCTTTGGCAGTGCTGTTATGACATTTACGCGGATGACCTTTGCAAGCAGTGGCTCGGAACGTTCTTTTCTGATAGTTGAGGAGCTTCTTAGACTGCGAAGCACGTTGTGGAAGTACGCGAGCAGACGCCGGTCATCTACCCGTATCCGTGAACCTGCTGCAGCACGCGTCGAGAACACTTCTTGATTCGAGTCCCCGCAGCACTGCACGGTTTTAGGCGGACAGAGCGGGTTGAGCTGTGCTACTGCGGTAAGCCGGAGCTGCAAGAAAGATGCGCCTCGGCACCGACGCTGTATCCTCGAGAGCTGCGTGCCACCCGCAGGCGTCACACGACGGGAAAATAGCTCGTTAACTTTTATTCTTTGAGTATTAAAATGAAATCACCTCAGGGGCGTGAGCGAAGAAGCAATAGCACTATTCACCATGGTAAGAAAGAAAGAAAGAAAGAAAGAAAGAAAGAAAGAAAGAAAGAAAGACAGAAATAAAATAGAAAACTGATAGCCTGTTTGTGAAAGGGTCTCCTTTGTACAAAGCCTGAGTTTGTGTGGTCATCCTTTGTTTTCTTTTTTTGTATATATTAGTAGCAGCGACTAAGTAGTTACTATGCCAGTGTTTCTGTAAAACAAAGAACTTGTATGTGATCTCGTGCGTCAAAACAAGTTAAGCATGGTGTTTGGCATTCTGCACGTGAGGTTGCCTACAGGTGTCGTTTCAGTATACTGATTGCATAGTTTAGTTGATAAACATTCAATGTAAGTGCTGTGATGCCCCTCTTTAGAGCTTACCTGCTGTTGTCAAACCAGACGCCAACTTAGGTGCTCATGACGACAGTGATCAGCTTGCGAATCTTCCTTTGTAAGAACGGTATTTTTTTTAATCTAGACCGCATTTCTGTCCCAAACTGTATCATTTAAATTTTCATATCTCAGACACGTAATTACCGTTTTTTCGGAGGCTGCTATAATTGTCCTTCTTGAAACACACAATTTCCAAAGAAAGAATATT
Source organism: Dermacentor andersoni (assembly GCF_023375885.2). Classification (NCBI taxonomy): domain Eukaryota; kingdom Metazoa; phylum Arthropoda; class Arachnida; order Ixodida; family Ixodidae; genus Dermacentor; species Dermacentor andersoni. The sequence goes on from NC_092818.1 coordinate 73,287,947, forward strand.
TTTCCAGTTTAACAACTGTGAGTAGCGCTAACAAAACTTTGACCGCGAAACGATCAATGATTGCGCGCGCTAGCAGAAGTAGAAAATGCTAGCTTCTTCAAGCCGCCATGTAAAGCGAGAGTGAGTTATTGAGCGAGCGTTTGTCTCAGCCTTTTGACTCAGTTGTGTTTGTACATTCTGTGTGAGAAGTCTTTGGTCACTGAAGAGGCCAAGGTGCACATATACTGTCGTGGTCGGATGCGCAGGACATTTGTAATAAAGTCAATTATTATTATTGTTATTATTATTATTATTATTATAACTGTTACTATTACTGTTACTATTACTGTTATTATCACTACTAATACTGTTACTACTACTGTTATTATCACTAATAATACTGTTACTATTACTGTTATTATTACTACTATTGCTGTTGTTACTGCTGTTACTGTTGTTGTTGTTGTTGTTGTTTCAGGAACATATCACACAAGAGGCCCGAGAAGTCTGCCGGCAGCACCTCTATTTTTCTGGGCTTGCGTATTTTGCAGCCACATCCGCTGGGAATCCATCAAGATATCCCTGACGTCATTTTCTATATTGTTCTTCGAGCAGGTGGAGTAGCACTGCGGGTGCGATGCAATGCATGACCCGGCAACACTTTATTTGAAGGAATACACATGTCACATTCTCAAAGGACGCGTTCAATCAGCAAACTGACCAAATCCGAACTATTGTATAATTTCTTGAGCATTTCGCCTGCCTTTGTGTATAACTGTAATATAACTGCTGTTACATGAATCCTGTGTAAAATACTGTGTTGTCTCGCTATAATTATTTTTTCGCACTTCCTGCATGGGCCCAAGTCTAGCCGAGAAGGCGAAGGGCCCAGATGGTTCACATGTATTTCTTATTAGTCGTTTGAATAAACTGATTTCTGAATTTGAATTTGAACAGTGCTAAGTCATGGGCCTCAATGTAGAAGCACGCTTCTAGAGTGTAGTTTTCGTGGCATGAAATAAATGAAAAACTCCGACAGGAACCGTCTCACGATGACTGTAGAGAATAATGCTATTAGCACTGAAGCAATATAGAGATACACCACATCGCCACCACCAAAATGTATCATGTCTCAGGCGCGTACTGCTTTCAGGGTCCTCTCTGGCGGTTCGGATGAATAGATGAATGGATGCTATGAGCGTCCCCTTTGAAACGGGGTGGCGGGCTGCGCCACCAAGCACTTGTTATTATATTATCCTACCTATGTCCTACCTAATGTCGCACTTATGTTAAAGAAGAAAAAGAAGGAAAGAAAGAGAAAACCTATAAACATTGCGCGCTATCTAGCGGTACCACCGCAAAATCCGAGAGTGGCACGTGACAAGATTGTCTGAATATACTACACGGGTTCGACTCCACCCAGCACCGGATAAATTTTAAAGGATATTTCCTTTCTGTAATTGAAGAGCGGCACATACCCCGTAGCACGTACACAGTGACCCAAGGTGGTGCACCTGTTGGTTTGGAACCCGGTTCCTTCAGCACAGCAGTCCGATGCTCTACGCATTAGACCATGGACCCAGTTGGACCATGGACGTCCCAAGTTTCAGTGAAATAGGTTAGATACAGCCATAGATTCCCTGAGCACAGCTGCCGGGTGCTCTACCCACTAGGCTATGGACTACCTAGTGAATCAAGTTGGCGTCAAGTAGGTATCGTTGAAGAGCAGCGCATACGATATGTCACATACCCAGTGTACCCAAGTTGGTACGAGAGCTTGTTTCGAATTCGGTTCCTTGAGCACAGAAGGCCGGTGCTCTACATAGTACGTCCTGGACTACTCAGTGAACCAATTTGGCGTGAAAGAGGGTAGACGTGGACAGACAGACAGAAAGACAGAGAAAGACTGGCAGACACACAAACAGACGTACCGCAAACTGGGTGAAGCTTCCAAAGAAAGCCAGTCTCATAAAAAGCTGACGGGCCCGTAAGGCTTCCAAAGCTACGGCTTTGCCTGCCCTCAAGCACGTTGCTTAAGTGGGTAGTGTTACGTTTCGCCTACAACGCGCGGTAATGCCGGCGCGGATGCAACGGACGCCGGGGCTTTGTTCAAAGCGGCGGACATTTTGGTTCGTCCAACGCCGCCGCAACGCCTACCCGCCAAGCGTGTCCAGGCGTGTTTCAGTGCCACGTGTCTTCGTGTGTGCGTGTGTGTGTGTGTGCCCTCGCTTGTCAAAGCGCGGCAGCCGGGGAGCGGAGTTCCCCGAATGAGGAGCCTGGACGTCTCTCGGCTCAACTGTTCGCGCCGTCGTGCGGGTGAGGGTTGGCGATGCGTCACTACACTCGGTTCAGCCGGTCTCTCGGCCCGACAGTTCGCGCCGTCGTGGGCTCCTGCTGCGCCGTCCCGTGACCTTCATCCCGTGACCTTCCCTCCTTCCCTTTTGGACCGCGACGCCGGGAGTATAAGAGCAGCTGCCCCCGGACGCCAGAGGAGAAGCTCCGATTTGTACTGTTGAGTTACGTGCTCTCCCGTCTCTCCACTTCGGTCGACCTGACCGGCCGCTCTTTTGCTATGTTAGAATAAACAAGTTGTTCTGTTACCAGTCTTCTCATGCTTTGCCGGGACCTTCGGATGCTTCCAGTGCCCCAGGCCGCCAGGCCAACGCTACCCTTGGGGCTTGCGACCCATTCGCAATAACGGGCGTCAGCACCGAGACCCCAACAACTCGTGCCAGCGGTACGATTCCAACATCTGGTTGCCAGCGGTGAGATCGCGACAACGGAGGCCAGCAGCGAAGAGATGCGGTTGACTGTATGCTGAGCAGCACAACGACCATCCGGGAGCAGCGCAACGAGCCCTGTGTGATGACTGGTTGCCTGCAGCGGAACGACTGCGCTGAAGTCTTGGCTGCGAGGTTTGGTGAGTGCGGGACTTTCTTCTTCTGAGTTTTGCCAGGCTTTTGTTAGTGTTAGAAACAGAGCTGGTAATTGTGGTTGTCGTTGCTACCGGGTTAGTTTGCGGCAAGACAATAGTAGGCAGTAGAGAAAGCAGCATTCAGAGCAGCCATGGATTTGAAGTCGTTGCGCAAACCGAAATTGCTGGAGCTTGCGAGAGAGTTGGGTCTGGATGTCTCAGACAAACTCAGAAAACCAGAACTGCTAAGGGCTATTCTTGAGTTAGAAGCTGAGGATGACGAGCTGTCGGAATGCCTTGAGACCATTGAGGAGAGGGAGGAGCAAAAAGAGAAACAGGAGCGCGAACTTAAAGAACAGAAAGAGAAAGATGAGCGCGAACGTAAAGAACAGAAAGAGAAAGATGAGCGTGAACTTAAAGAACACAAAGAGAAAGATGAGCGTGAACGAAAAGAACAGAAAGAAAAAGAAGAGCGCGAACACGCTTTGGAAATGAAGCGTCTCGAGGTAGAGATGGAACGCGCTCGTAATGGAAGTCAGGCACACGGTGCAGGAGAACGAGTATTGTTCAAAATGACTGACCTGATGCGGCCGTTTAAGCTTGGAGAGGACATTGGTTTGTTCCTGGTTAACTTTGAGCGAACGTGCGAGAAGCAGGGGTTCTCTCGGGAAACGTGGCCACAGCGCTTGCTCACTTTGCTACCCGGCGAGGCGGCCGACGTAGTCGCTCGCTTAGAGAGAGAGGAGGCAGAGGATTTCGACAAAGTGAAATCGAGTCTGCTAAAAAAGTACCGGCTGTCAGCGGAGGCGTTCCGTCGGAAGTTTCGGGAAAATGAGAAAGGCAGAAGTGAGTCATATACAGAGTTTGCGTACAGGCTTATGTCAAACATGCAGGAGTGGCTCAAAGAAGAGAAAGCGTTTGGTGACCACGAGAAAGTTCTGCAGTGTTTCGGGCTAGAACAGTTTTATAGTCGGTTACCTGAGAACGTGCGGTACTGGGTCTTGGATAGGCCAGACGTTAGTACGGTGGCTAGAGCCGCTGAGTTAGCCGAGGAGTTTGTGACGCGTCGGGCTCGTGGAGCTAAGGACGGTCAAAAGGGTGAATTTGGCTCCAAGTTTGAGAGGCCAAAGTTCACGCCCATGAGAGCAAAGGGGGACACACGTAGTGCGGATGCGAGTGAAAGCAGTCCGACCGAACGTAAGGAGACGGCGGCAACCGAAGCCGAACGCAGAAAGCGGTTCGAGACGAGGCAAGCGCGCGTTTGTTATACGTGCCAGAAGCCGGGTCACTTTTCGGCGCAGTGTCCAGAAACAAAAACACAAGTCGTGTTTTTGTCTATATGCAGCACTGACGAGAACATGAAGCTTCTCGAGCCTTACATGTGAGACCTCCTCGTGAACGGGAAAGAGTGCCGAGTGCTTCGCGATTCCGCAGCTACAATGGATGTAGTTCACCCCTCTTACGTAGAACCCGATATGTTCACGGGCGAGTGCGCATGGATCAAGCAAGCAGTGGAAGCTCATAGCGTGTGTCTGCCGGTAGCAAAAGTGCTTATTGAAGGACCTTTCGGAGCACTTGAGACGGAGGCCGCAGTGTCATCTATGCTGCCCCCCCCAGTACCCGTACCTATTTTCGAACAGGTCCGATCACCTCCTGCGCGAGAAGGGGCTTTTGTTTGGTGAGGCTAGCGTTCAGGCCTTAACCAGATCGAAGGTTCGGGAGCTCGCTGCAAAGGTGGTAGTTGCGGGACCGACGTTGTCAAACAATGAGAAAGGGTCAGAGGTGCAGCAAGCTGATATTCAGAGCACGCCCGAACTGAATAAAATTGCGCCTGTAGCGTTAAAGGCAGCAGATACTGGAGAGGAAAATCCCGACACGGGAAAGTTAGAAGAGCTGTCTCCAGATTTGCTCATCGCGCCTACGTCAGACGGACTTAACAGGTTGCTAAAAGTCAGCCGGTCGGCTTTGATAGCCGAGCAAAAGAAGGATGGCAGCCTAGAAAACATACGCTGCATTATCAAGGAAGGTATCGCCAAGAAAAATGCTCGCTTTGTGGAAAGAGGTGGGGTCCTGTACCGGAAGTATCTGGACCGCAGAGGAGTGGAGTTCGATCAGCTGATCGTGCCTCAATGCTATCGTCAGGATCTGTTGCGCTTGTCGCATGGGGGTTCGTGGTCCGGACACCTAGGAGTTAAGAAAACTAAGGACCGTCTCTTGCAGGAGTACTATTGGCCAGGGTGTTTTCGGGACGCAGACCACTTTGTGAAGACATGCGACACCTGTCAGCGGGTGGGCAAGCCAGGGGACAAATCGAGGGCGCCGTTGAAGTTGGTACCTATCATTACGGAGCCTTTTAGACGGCTCGTTATTGATACAGTGGGACCTCTGCCGGTAACAGCCACGGGGTACCGACACATTTTGACTGTGATCTGCCCAGCGACAAAGTTCCCTGAAGCAGTGCCGCTTAAAGAACTCAGCTCAGTTGAGATAGTCAATGCACTACTGTCCATATTTGCGCGAGTTGGTTTTCCTGCAGAAATCCAGTCAGATCAGGGTACAGTGTTTACTAGCGCTTTGACGACAGCCTTTCTCGAAAGGTGCGGGGTAAGGCTGTTACACAGCTCAGTGCACCACCCCCAGTCGAATTCCGTTGAGAAGCTCCACTCCGTCATGAAGCGCGTGTTGAGAGCATTGTGTTTTGAACATCAAACTGACTGGGAGCTGTGTCTGCCTGGAGTGATGTTTGCATTAAGAACCGCGCCGCATGCGGCTACGGGGTTTTCGCCAGCTGAGCTGGTGTACGGTCGCTCGCTGCGATCTCCGCTTCGCATGCTTCGAGAATCATGGGAAGGCAGGGGCGACGACCCAGTCGTGGTAGAGTACGTGCTTAAGCTCCTCGAACGCTTAAGAAGGGCACAGGAGTTGTCAGGTGAAGCAATGGCAGAGGCCCAGCAGAGGGCCAAGGTTTATTATGATCGGACAGCCAGGGCCCGTCGTTTTGAGGTGGGCGATGAGGTCATGATATTGCGCACATCGCTAAAGAACAAACTCGACGTGCAGTGGGAGGGCCCAGCACGGATTGTTCAAAAACTGTCGGACGTTAACTACGTGGTGAGTCTGCCAGGAAAGCGGAAAGCACAGCAAGTTTACCACTGTAATCTGCTCAAACCCTATAAGCAACGGGAAGCAGTGGTGTGCATGATGGTAAACGTGCCCGAAGAGCTTCCGGTCGAGCTTCCGGGACTAGGCTCAGTGACAAACAGGAAAGACACCGATCAAGTCATTAGTGACTTAATAAGTAAAGCATCGCTGTCGCCTGAGCAGAAAACAGAACTACACCAGCTCTTACAAGAGTTTCAAGGTCTGTTCTCTGAGAGGCCTGGTAGGACTTCTGTCCTTACTCATGACATAGAACTTACCTCCCCAGAGCCAGTACGATCCAAGGCGTACCGGGTGTCACCCCGCCAGAGCGATATTATGGAGGCTGAGGTAAAGAAAATGCTACAGCTCGGTGTTATTGAAGCGGGTGAGAGTGATTATACCTCCCCTTTGATTTTAGTTGAGGTACCGGGCAAGGAACCTCGTCCTTGCGTCGACTACCGCAGGCTTAATTCCATCACTAAGGATCAAATTTATCCGATCCCTAACATCGAGGAGCGCCTTGAGAGAGTGAGTAGCGCTCAGTTTATTTCCACCCTAGATCTTGTCAGGGGTTATTGGCAGGTTCCACTTACAGAAGAGGCTAGTAGGTATGCGGCGTTCATTTCACCAATGGGGACATTCCGTCCTAAAGTTTTGAGTTTTGGTTTGAAGAACGCGCCATACTGCTTTTCAAGCCTCATGGATAAAGTGTTGCGGGGACAGCAAGAGTTCGCTTTACCGTATCTAGACGACGTAGCGATATTCTCCGCATCCTGGCCTGAGCATATGGCGCACTTGCGGGCAGTGCTAACCCGCCTGCGCGATGCGGGCTTGACAGTCAAGGCTCCCAAGTGCCAGTTAGCACAGGCCGAGGTTGTCTACCTCGGACACGTGATTGGTCGGGGTCGACGCCGCCCCTCTGAAATAAAGGTGGCCGCTGTGCGAGACTTCCCGCAACCGCGCACGAAGACCGATATTCGGTCGTTCTTAGGTGTCGCCGGCTATTATCAGAGGTACATTCCCAGGTACTCTGATATCGCGGCTCCCTTGACGGATGCTCTAAGAAAGACAGAGCCGCAAACAGTCGTCTGGGATGAGACGAAGGAAAGAGCTTTTAGCGCCCTAAAGAGCGCCCTAACAAGCCAGCCGGTGCTACGATCGCCCGACTACTCAAAAGGGTTCGTTGTTCAGTGTGATGCTAGTGAGCGAGGCATGGGCGTTGTACTGTGCCAACGGGAAAATGGAGAAGTAGAACACCCCGTCCTGTATGCTAGTCGTAAGCTGACCAGTCGTGAGCAGGCGTATAGCGCCACCGAGAAAGAGTGTGCGTGTATCGTGTGGGCCGTTCAGAAATTGTCATGTTACCTAGCTGGCTCGAGGTTTATCATTGAGACGGATCACTGCCCTCTCCAATGGCTGCAGACCATCTCTCCCAAAAATGGCCGCCTCCTGCGCTGGAGCCTCGCTTTGCAACAATATTCCTTTGAGGTGCGTTACAAAAAGGGGAGTCTCAACGGTAACGCCGATGGCTTAAGTCGAAGCCCCTAACGTGGGAATCAGCCTCAAAATTGCTTGTTACTGATGTTTTTCTTCCTGAGGCAGGATTTTTTTTAACTTATTGCTTTTGTGTAGTGTTTCAAAGTGATGATGTGCTTTTTAGTGCAATTTTTCCGATTTGTGGACGCGTTCTGAGTGCTGCTAAACTACTGTAAGGAACTAGGCAGCAGTATAAAAGGGGAAAGAGCCTGGCAGGGCTTAGTGAGGGTTGTGCCGTGCTTGCTAACTGAGCGGTTGACTTTTGGCGTGGTTCTAACGCTTGCCGGAAACGAGAACAAAAATGTCACCTCTCCCGAAGTCACTTTGCAGTGTCCTGTGTGCACCTGAACGTGAGAACGAGGCCTTCTCTGTGCGCTGCGCTCAAGAAACGCCAAGGACGCCCAACTTCGGTTATGAGCATCATCGAGCGACATCCCTCCGGACAGCGGATGCAGTCCCCTGACCATCGGGATCTCCTTCCCCCGGCGGGGCGGTCTGTTACGTTTCGCCTACAACGCGCGGTAATGCCGGCGCGGATGCAACGGACGCCGGGGCTTTGTTCAAAGCGGCGGACATTTTGGTTCGTCCAACGCCGCCGCAACGCCTACCCGCCAAGCGTGTCCAGGCGTGTTTCAGTGCCACGTGTCTTCGTGTGTGCGTGTGTGTGTGTGTGCCCTCGCTTGTCAAAGCGCGGCAGCCGGGGAGCGGAGTTCCCCGAATGAGGAGCCTGGACGTCTCTCGGCTCAACTGTTCGCGCCGTCGTGCGGGTGAGGGTTGGCGATGCGTCACTACACTCGGTTCAGCCGGTCTCTCGGCCCGACAGTTCGCGCCGTCGTGGGCTCCTGCTGCGCCGTCCCGTGACCTTCATCCCGTGACCTTCCCTCCTTCCCTTTTGGACCGCGACGCCGGGAGTATAAGAGCAGCTGCCCCCGGACGCCAGAGGAGAAGCTCCGATTTGTACTGTTGAGTTACGTGCTCTCCCGTCTCTCCACTTCGGTCGACCTGACCGGCCGCTCTTTTGCTATGTTAGAATAAACAAGTTGTTCTGTTACCAGTCTTCTCATGCTTTGCCGGGACCTTCGGATGCTTCCAGTGCCCCAGGCCGCCAGGCCAACGCTACCCTTGGGGCTTGCGACCCATTCGCAATAACGGGCGTCAGCACCGAGACCCCAACAACTCGTGCCAGCGGTACGATTCCAACAGTAGGTAAAGAGACCTTCGTTTTAAAAGTAAATCCGTATTGATAACGTGTACACGTCTCTGGAACACAGGGTAATTGCATTCGCGGCTCATCGACGCCTGCTGTCCAGATGCCACCGTTCTCGGACAGCCTTTTCCACCATCGACCACGTCCGGCGACGAGCTGGCGACGTGGTTTGGCGACGCCTCTTTCCCGGGCGGCTGGCCTGGCAGTCGCCGTGGTTGCGTAGCCTAATCACGGCCGCTGGAGAAACCCGCAGCCGGCCCCACGATGCGGCGTTATTGCCATCCCTTAATCTAATTTCTCGGGCTCCCTGGCTAATGAAATTATAGCTACTTCTGTCTTTGTTCTGACTTCATCCTCTGAGAGTTGCCTGCTTGAAGCCGTAGCTGGTCGAAGGCGGAAGCTTTTGAGGAAACTGAGGGTACAGTGCGGCGGCCCGTGGCAAAATAAAAAAATTGTTAGGACACCTCCCTGCTCTCGCTGATAACAGCTTTTAAGAAGCATGCTCTTGGGACAACCCCGACTATAGTCAATATGCACTTTAGTGGCAATTTTTGCAGCTGCGAGGGCAAAACGAAACTTTCCTGTACCTATATAGTGTCCTTATGCAGCAAAATGATATAGACATCACTTATAAAATTCGCGTCTTGAGCCGGATGTTACTTCGTGGAAATGAGCGCATTACAACGATAGCTTGCTTTCGCTCACATAACACACGACTACTGTTTTACAACGTACGTAATAATAGTTAGTGTAAGCGTTCCTTAACAAAAGTACTAGACAATAATCGGCACGATGCGGTACCTAATCGATTAGCTAAAACACATCGGCATCAGGGAATGTAAACAAAAACATCGTTTCTGCAAGACTAGCTCATCCGATTTAGAGGACCGAGGCAATAACAGAAATGCAGCTTCGCGTCATCACGCCACAATTCATCATGCTTGAAATCCCGTGATTAATTTGCGGCTAGTATAGCAGATTCGCGAGGATACATATGAAGAAATGCGGCATTAAGTTAAGCCTTTCATCCAACTCTGCCTTAAACATTAGTTAAGCAGGGTTCCATGTGTCTCAAGTATATGAAGACAGCTATTTTCAATGTTTAGTTGCATATTTCTCAGCCACGCGAGCAGGAGTACATACCCATGGTGCGAGCTAAACAGAAACAACTTAAATATGGCTACTGAGAAGGGATGTGTTTTAGACGAAAGCACTGGACCCTGTAGTAAGCAATATTGTTTGACGAGTTAGTCGGTTGGTATGTTCTTGATTTGTGTTTCCAGCGCAATATAGACCAGACAAAAAATTGATAGTCACCTTAGCATACGCCAAATAGGATGAAGGCGAAAGTCTGCCCTCAAAAGACATTCATTAAATCACTTGACATTCTCATTCGAATGCGTTGCTACTTCTTGTTACTTGTTTTCTCCCACGAAAGGTCGTGGGTTCGAGTGCCCAATTTATGCTACCTTAATTACCTGTGCCTTAATAAACGTCGCTCTAATTAACACCAAAGGTCGAGGGTACGACTCCCAGCAAGGTTTGTGGGTTCGAGTGTTTTAATAAACTGTATATTAAGTTACTGTGCCCTAATTAATTTAGCCTTAACAGTAAATTAAGGTGGGGTCCGACTTTTAAATGAGCTCGACGGTTCGATTCCCACCGAAGGTCGTGGATTCGAGTGCCTTAACGCTACCTTTTTTTTTTTTTTTTGCATGATGAGCGGCATCGAAGCCAGCTGTAGAAGAAGACGACGATGAACGCGAGAGCAGTGGCACGAGCGCATGTCTATGCAAAGTGAGCTCACGTGACTTTCTGTACCGCACGCCGCGTTTTTCAGTCCATCATGGGTATGAGCCACTTAAGGCTTTTCCCTTGAAAGCAGCCGCAAATGCCATAAGCGATGGCAGTGTTTGCGCCTTGACTTTGTGTTCCGTTTATGTTGCCCTCGTATAACATGGATCAAGAAACAGAAATAAACAATAGCAATTAGAACAGCGTTCCAAATATGAATGGCCTGTCAACCGAAAAAAAAAAAGAAAGCTTATGCTATACGTCTGAGGCATGAGAGCGGTTGAGCAGTGGTGGTACAGAGAGTGTTTCCCGGGGCTTTCAAGTTCCAGGGACAGCGGTGGTCCAGCGGCTTGGAGCTTGACAGTATAAGCGAGCAGTGACAAGAAGCGTATAGAGTTGCAGGTCGAAAAAAAAAAAAAGAAACGTGAATAATATGCAGGAGGCACATATAGTGATGTGGAGAAACTGAGGAAATATTGCAGGCGTTTGATGTACACCATGCAAAAAATTTAGATCAAGACGGCCAAGGCGTCCGCATATTCACGTTAGCGATATAATCAACAAACGAGCATAAACAAGTGCAGACTTGTTCTGCCAGAGTGAACTATGGTTTAGAGGACGTTAAAACGATAAGAACGCCTGAGATATGACACACTTGGTGAATGCGAGCAATAAAGCAGGACAGTAGCATAATTAAAAAAAAAAAAGGGGGAGATATAATTGGGCATTGCATCAACACTGATAGCTTCGAATGCAATGGAGCCGACGCAGAGTAATCGAAGGACATTGCGTGCACTGAGGTGGTACGAGTTATCTCTGGGTCGACTAATGCTTCATCTCGCGAAAAAAAGAAAAAAAGAGCTCTCTTCCATAAGCTAGAAAGACTGCTTCATCACGCAGCAAAGAAGCGTTAGCTTTTCCACAATGCTGACGCCGCATGCCGCGTGGTCGGCGCTGCTTATTAGATATCCACATTTTCAGCCGCGATAATTACGTTAGGCCGAGGCAGCTGCTCCGGATAAAAGGGCACTGCTTTCTCCCTCTATTTTAAAGCACTGAGTTGAGAGTGCGAAAGCAATCTGCTCGAAACGTAACCGGCAGAAGCGGAATTTGCACAATGGGCAGGATGCCGGCAGCCGCAGCAGCTTCATTTTGCTGTTCCAAGTCTTCAAAACGGGTCCTCTTTTATGCCCGCGGTGAAACGGCTGCTTTGAAAGTTTGTAAGTACGGGTGAAAACACTGGCTCGGCTAAAGCAGCAGTTATGCTTGCGCCAGCTAAGAGGTCCCAGCACTTCACAGGAACTAAGCAAACACGTGAGATACGTACAATAGAAGGGTTCGTAGTCACCAGCATTCTCTGCAGATATTCCTTACTTAATTATTTCTTCAATTTTATTTTTTTACCCGGAGGGGAAAAAAAAAAACGCTAGAGAAGGTAGCGCACAGGGCCTGATTAAAGCACTTTAAAGTGGAATAGCCAAACATTTGTTTTTGCCGTGATGCGCCAGGCGTGGGCCGTAATGTGTACTGACAAGTACGAATGCGCCACCATTTCACAGAAACCCAGTTCCCTAGACAGAGGCGTAAGTCGGTATATCTGTGCCGGAGAGCGGCCGTGGATAGATTTGCCATAAAGCCTTTGGCATGAGTTGCTATTGGTGGCAGTGACTTGCTTTAGAGCAGTACACGCTGTAGAAGAGACGTGCGCTAAAAAGATGTAGCACTTGGCGAAATAGCTCTGAGGTGCTTTCAATGGCGTATACGAACGTTACGATTGATGAGTGAAGGCATAGTGAAGGAAATCCAAATGTGTGCATTACAATAAATGAAAGCGAAATCACATATGGCGCTTTCTGTGAAAAGAGCAACACATCACCATTGTCATGTAGGCAGGAAGCAAAGCGGCGTATTTAACTATTTAACTTAAGCAGCGACGAATGTCATAAAAAAAACATGCAAGATTTGAACTGCAATCTTTGAAGCTTCTTCGAGAGGTTACATATGGAATGATACCCAGCCGGAAACCAAAAGTAAGTTTCATTTATTTATTTCCTTTTCCATCTGCTTCTTTGGTTCTTTCTTTTTGTTTTCGATTCTGACTGAAACCATGCACGGCCATTACGCTGCAAATGACTGGTGGTGGCTCCATGCAGACGTGTGAGCTAGCACGTAATTTCGGTAAGCGACAACACTACAGATCAACAGAGGACACAGCTGTAGTTTGTGGGCCTGGAAAGCCTTGTGTGTTTGCGGCTGTAAAAGTGCCCTCGTTCTTCCACATGGAAACAGTTAAGGTCTCACGTCCGACCTCCGAAAGTGGAGACATAGCGATCGTGCTAGAAGGAACAAAATCTGGTCCGAGGGCGTGTGTTTGCACAAGTCGCCTTATCTGGCCTGTCTCGATGTGACAGATCTCATTTCCGCCGCAGATTGCTCAAGGAACATCACCGGGAAAATCGACCTCATGGATATGTCGCTTTGGCTGATGCATTTTGCATTCTGTTGGCCACATCACAAAGGAAACTTCTTTTTTCCCCGCCTTTATAAGCGTTTGATACTCGTCTTAGAAGTTAAAACCCGCGGTTCGTACCCCTTCGCAGCTGCAATAAATGATAACAAGGGTTGGGCGTGTTGGTCATTCATCGTAACACAAGCGCAGCGCAAAAGACGGTGCCAAGAACGACACATACCACATACGGCGCTGACTTCCAACCAGCCTATTCACTAACTCGTTGATGGTTAGCGACATGTGTCTTTCTATCGTGTTTTGTGCTGTGCTTGTGTTACGATGAATGAAGCGTTATCTCCCAATGCAGCACACGTCGATACTTGAATGTGACGGTTGGTACGTCAGGCGCTGTAACATTAGTACAATTTATTTTTGGACAAGTGCAACTTGTTCTTGGACGCGTGAAAGGACACTTCCTCGCAAGTGTCTCGCAAAAATGAAAAGTTACAAACGTTGTATTCGCTTGCGCGTTGATTCGAGCGTGTTTGGTGATTTTCTCGGCTTGGAATGCAGCCATCTCGCAACGTTTGTAGCGAATGCTTCGCTTCTTTAGTTCTCTATTTCGTTTTTCTCGTCTCAGTCATGTTTTCACGTTAGCAGTGCATTATAAACGTGTTGCCCTTAACCGTATACCGATTTCTATCTCAATAGAGTGCAGGTTACTTAGGGATGTTTGCGTTCACAGAACCTTCTTTTAATGTCAGCTTATAGACTGATCGTGCTGTTTTACCTGTATATACTACCGGGGCCTTCGTCCAGGGAAGCACGCCACTGTTTAAAAAAGTCACGACTGCGCGTCTGTATGTCTTCCGGTGTAGCGCTGACAAAAACTCGGCCGAAGAGGGACAACTGCTCGATGTACGAAGACTGATAGCGCAGTTTTCGGCGAGTGTCTCCGTCATCTGCGGAGTAACTTCTTTCTTCGCTTGTAGCTGATTCGACTCTGTTTTTGACAGAGCGCCGGATATGCCTTGTCCGACAAATGCTGCGCCAGAAATTGAAGTTGTTCTCCAAGAACGATTGAGAGATCTTTGTTCACTGTATTATTATTATTTTTTTTTTTTATTTCGCCTCCACGCCGGCCCTTGTTGACGCATTTCAGCGACGCCATCTCTGTGTTCTTCCCGGTGACATGCTTCTCTCGTTGCTGTGCTCCCCGTGCTGTTCTTCCTTGACCGAGCGGTTCAGTTCACTGCCTAGCTTCATTCGATTACCCATGCTTGGCTTTATCAGCCATTTTTCCGCTCCACTGCTTACTGCATTTGTTCTTCATTGCTCGATTCTTTTTCTTTGCATGTTATCTTGACATGTTCCTGACTTTATTTTCTTTTTTCGCTATAGAAAGTGCTACACTGTCAAATTTCCTTCTTGTACAGAGACTTAATCTTTACGAAGGGTTGCTTAATGTGCTAACACAACCTTAGGAAATTCGGATTAACGTAACAACTCTTTACTGAATTCTCCGAAGACAGAGCTACGTACATTTACTTTGAGCCCTTTCTCTCTGTAAATACAAAGGTAAGAAGCAAATCTTGTTTCTTAAGTCACTCCCACTCAGACACACAAAGGTGTGCAGTTCACTATATATTTCTATCTATACACGCCAGATTGCTTTCCTTTACACCATGTCCTTTCATATCAAATAAGGGTGGCGATCCTGATGAACACCCGCCGTGGTTGCTGAGTGGCTATGGTGTTAGGCTGCTGAGCACGAGGTCGCGGGATCGAATCCCGGCCACGGCGGCCGCATTTCGATGGGGGCGAAATGCGAAAACACCCGTGTACTTAGATTTAGGTACACGTTAAAGAACCCCAGGTGGTCGAAATTTCCGGAGTCCTCCACTACGGCGTGCCTCATAACCAGAAAGTGGTTTTGGCACGTAAAACCCCATAATTTATTATTTATTATTTTATCCTGATGAACAATGTATTCCTCTAGCTTTATCGTAATTCCTGTTGAATATTTATTGTATCAGATGATGACGAAAGAGTACCTTCTGACACATGGCAAGTACTTCTAGCCTCTATTTACTTCTATAATTCGATTATTTTCAGGTACTTTACGTTATGCGCTACTGTACGCGTCGGCTCGCGAGCCTCGCACGTGAGAATCTGGAGTTAAAACCCGTATTACCGGATATCTTCTGGGCGCTTATCGAAGAAACCAGTGTCATCGATAATGGGAAGCAATTGCGCAATTTTAATTACAGTCAGGACGTGTCAATCTTCTTCAAGCGTAAGCTGCAGAAACTTTAGAAAGCATCCATTCCTAACAAAGTTTCTTATGGGATTTGCGCTGGTGTGTTGCACACAGTTGTCCTAACCCGTCTGTGAAACCTCGAGAGAGCAACACACATTCGCTATTACGTTTCTCAGCTCGGCACGATTTAAAGGTGGAAAAAAAAAACAAAGTCGCAACAATCTTGCATTTAAGAAGGTTGCGGTGCGCTAATTAAACGTCACTGCAAGTCTGCAAAGCTCCCTTTCCTTTCATTACTTTTTTTTCTTCCGTAGAATCTGGATGGATCTCTAGCGTTCGTCGGCGCGCCGACAGACACGGTCACGGGTTCGGGGTACAACAAGCGCCGACTCGAAGGTGCCTGCCTGTTTCCAGCGCCGAAAGCACAAGAAGCGTCGCTGTTCAGGACGTCGGGCGTGGGCGACGACAAGGGCCCCCCGCTGGAGGGGTTGAACACTCGTCGTAGTCGTCGGCACCGCAGTGCTATATTGGGACACCAAAGGGGCCCATTCGCCTCGCCCCCCGTCCGACCAATCCGTCGCTCCTTGAACGCCTAGCTCGCTCTTGCATCGTCGAGTAGAGGCACTCTCGCGAGCGAGCATAAGGTACTGCTCGTGCACCCGCCACAGGCTTTGGCGGGACACCCTCGCCGCAAGCAGCTCAAGTTGAAGGACAGAACGCGCGCGCTCTGACCTTCTTGTAGGCGAGCGCGACGACAAGCCAAGTCGACTGGATATGCTGCGACTGTTTCGGTGGTTTACAGCGTTTGCGCGGATTTGTGTTGAAGAGACGCTAAAGTAAATTATTGAGTCGGGTTAGATCAATAGATATAACTCCTCTAGGTGTCTATTATTCATTTCTGCCTGCAAATATAAGGCGTTATTAGGTAGAAAATTGCCGCCGTAAGCTCCCCGTTGCTGCTCCTAAATTTTAATCTCCCGCGCCAAAACGGACGAGTTGATGTAATCCTCACGTCACCCTTCCCTCTTCCGCTCCCTGTGAATCGGGTACTGTTGAGGTCACGTGAGAAGTATAAGAGTGCAAAATATGCGGGGTCACTCTGATTTCTTAATTTTAGTCATCCTCTCGCTTTCAAAGGTTATGTTCTCGCTAGGAATTATGAATTTATTAGTGCAGAAACCTCGTTCTTCGATATGTTGTCATAGTCATCTAGGCTCGATTTATTCATTTCTCCTTTGTTCCTTTTTCTTTATTGTTTTCCATTCCTTGCAATATTTGCTCTTCGTCTCAAACACATCACTTGAAGTGGAAGCCCTGCCTATCGCAGGGCTGACATCTCTTTTCACTTCCACTGAACTCCTTGTATCGCTCTATCTCTAGCCATTCAATCTAGCTCGACCTACTATATTACTTGAGTGCCTTTTTGACATAGGATAGCGGTGACTTAAACACGTCCTTATAATCTTGTCCTTGCCGGTGTGCAGCCTGTTATACCTTATAGGTACAGACTCGGGCACTACTACCGCGTTCATTTACATTAAGCGCAATAACAGATGTGCTTGTTGGTCTACGATAAGGGCAATTCCGTTACTTCATAATATATTGAATAGCCGCCGTCGTGTTGTCCCGGTATCGGTGATGCGTGCGCTGAAGTATAGAGAGTCTCCAGAACCTCGGAGTGTGCTCAGCGGCTGCCAAAGCAGCGAAGCAAAGCGGAGGCACAGCGACAGTTTGGCTTAAACTGGAACCGCATGGTGCCTTTTCCGCTGACGTCAGCACCCGCGTGAGCACGGCCGGTGCGCGCCGGCCGAGCCTTGTTGGCCGGCTGCTCCGCCGAGATGTTCCGCCATGGTGCGTGGAAGCCAACACCATCTGGTGGCGTTGTATTGTGGTAGCGGCGTGATGTATTGCGTGATGTCCACTCGCGCTACACTTTCATTGGTGGACACGCACGCGGCAACGCGATTTCTGT
Source organism: Dermacentor andersoni (assembly GCF_023375885.2). Lineage (NCBI taxonomy): Eukaryota > Metazoa > Arthropoda > Arachnida > Ixodida > Ixodidae > Dermacentor > Dermacentor andersoni. The sequence continues at coordinate 73,305,199 of NC_092818.1, forward strand.
GGTAGGGTATGTCGATTGATTTTTTTCATTCGGTTAACCTATTATAATTCATCAGTTTAGCCTTTGATGGCTTAATGACTCTAAATGCAGGGTATTTCATTGATTAGTTGATTACTCGAAGTTTTTGCCGCACACTTCAAGAAGGCCGAAACACAGTTGTCTACTTTTGTAGGCAGCTATTTTAATGTTTAAGAGATGGAACCAAATTAGAAATAAAGGTGTGTAAAGTTTGATAAAGAATAATCTTTAATTTGCTGAAAACTAAAAAGAGTTTTCCACTAGTGGCATTTGACAGGATAAACAATGTATGTTATAAAATATTACTTACAGCGAAATTAAATAAGATAAATGGCACCAGTGAATATTTGTGCAGTGCAGTTAAACAAGAAATAAGAAATATGGCAAAAGTGAAGGGCGAAGTCCTACTAAAGTACGCAAGAAAGCGCTTTATGCACAGCGGAAAAGAAAATAACTGGTGTAGGATTTTAAGCCACGTGCTATTTTCTACAGAGCGAAGGAATGTCTATTGGCTGGGACGCTTGGGTGAAACCGACGCCTTCTTTGAATGGACACACAATCAGCATGACATAATACATGCTCGGACGCTATAGATTTGCCGCAATCTACGTGAACTCCATCGCTGTGTCAAATACATGCTCCAAACCGGCGCGAACGCTGTGCCACGTCTTTAGTTGACTGGAAGTGACACGATGATCAACGACACTTCAAGCCCCCAGATTCGGGCAGCGGGTTGGCGTGTGGGGGAATGGAGCGGAAGCGCTCGGCTGGGCATCACTCGGGACTCTGTGAAACAGCCCAGAGTCGCTCTAGCACAGCCGCGCAGTCACTGCTCGTGCTCCGCCATGCTGGTGCTATTCCAAAATTTTCTCGCCACTCCTCTAGAAAACGAATAATTGAACACGTCTAATCGATTAAGACGATTAAATGAAAGCTGGACGCCGATGAAGATTAATCGTTTCGCGGGATCGACACCTTTAATCGATTAATCGTATAATTGTGCGTCGTTATTACCAGCCCTATTCTGTGGGCGCGTTTTTCTAAATGACGTCCGGGCCCTTGCGACGCGCGTCAATGACGCCAAAAATCGCGCTATGCGGTTCCAGCTTAAGTCTGCTCGGCGTGGTTCAGCGCAGAAGCCGTCTTTCTCAAGGGTACCTGTCATCCGACACGGCCCGACAGTCATCCGACAGCACATATACGAGTCGGCGTGTATAGGCACAGCCATTTGTCACCTACTGTGTTGTCTACGGAATCAGTCAACAACAACCACAACAAACATAGTATGCGGATCCCACGCACTATGGGAATCGATGTAAGCAAAGCTTTGTATGTTGTTTGCTTTGACGATAATTAGAGGTGATGTTGACGTTAAACGTGCAGTTTCTTCAGCGTTTAGTCCAATACGAGAGCGGTGAGTTGATGGTCAATGTCACCTCGCGTGCACCACTGCTGTTGGTCTGCGTAGTCCACAGAAAACACAGGGCGATATGTTTGCTCGAGGCGCTCTTGTGCGTCATTGCTCATAATATTTGAGCGGGTTGAGTACTGCCTCACATGGCACATCGCATCGTGGCAGAAGTGCTAAACTTTAATGAAATTATGGGGTTGTACGTAATTAAAATTAATATTATGAAAGTGTATGTACGCATTGTATACATACATTCGCAGTTTGCGCCTCGTTTAGCTGCGTTGCGAAGACGCTCCTGTTCCGCGCGACGCATCTTTCGGGCCTGGGTGTCCTCGACGCTGAGTGCACGGTTTGGAGCCATTTTGCGGGTGCGTGTTTCCGTACTCATTCTGCATACATGACCAGCACGCTGTCGAGACGCCAGCTCCAAGCGCTCTCTCCAGGCTATATCGTAAGAAGCCTATATCATAAGAACCCATGAGAACTCTATCGGGCCGCTCGGTTGCCCCATTTTCCTTGAGGCTATGTACGATTGTAAAGTTTGCGCTATAAGCACCCAGCACGTGACCTCCACAGCTCGGAACCGGCATTTTTGTCTCACAGGAAAGCAAACACAGCGCGTGCCATACGTACAAACTACGCATCCCGGCCCCCGGCAGGGGTACCGACCTGCACAATTTTTCCAAGCCCGCTGGAGCTGCGGGGGTGGCGATCTTCAGAGAAGCAACCTTGGAACCCTTCCCGACCCGCTGCGACGACTTGCTTTGTAAAGACAAGAATGCACCTCGTCAACAGCCCAACGGCGCCGAAATGTCTAGCCACGTTTGGTGGACCGAGTATTGTTAATCGATTCGCCGTCGCCTTCACGATTTGTTTGGAGCAACAGAACTCCTGGAACAGGGTGTTTTGCGGTGCGATCTCATGGGCCCCAGAAGTCGTCACAGTCAGTGGACAGACGTGGCGGCTACTGACTGTGGGGTCAGCTCTGGGATCAAGTGGCGCCTGCTCGAGTCAAGACCCCTGTCTGCAAGAACCCTCTCACCTCGTGTGTTCAGTGAAACCTGTGCTGAAGTGAGTGTGTAAACCCTCCCACTCAAAAGCGGGTCAACGACGATGACTTTGGACGCTCCCATTGGTCGTAGGTTGAACGGCCGTTTTCCCTCACCTAGGGATCAAGGGAGGACAAAGTGTTTTTAAGCAACTGTTTTGCGGCACTTCAGGGTGCATTCTCTTTCAGTCATGCTAGACTGATGAACTGTAACGTTCTCCTACCTTCATGTAGATATTGTAAATAAGTCCTAATATTCCTCGTTCTCGATGAGAACAAGTCCCTCCCTCCAACAAGGTCCTCAGCGTGGATGAGTCGGACAACGGCATGGGCCTGCTACCATCTATTTCATGCCCGACCCCAACTCTTGCAGTGTGTGTTTAGAAGTTGATTAGTACAGATGCAATGAAAATTCAAGGTCAGTTTAATGCACTGTAGAACAGGTAAACGGCCTGAAACACTCTTGCCCAATGCACTGTAGTTAAGCAACAAATGGCCTTGAAATTCCTCCGCTATTTCATGTTCCAGTATTTGCGCGTGCCGAAATGAAGCATAGAGAGCAGAAGCCGGCAAATCTGCAACACATTTCCTCTGCGGCCAGTTGCAGCTGTAGAATTCAGTTTCGTCGTAACCTAAATAAAAAGAAATATGCAGCTCTCGTAACATGATGCGCATTTCTTTTATTTGAAAAATAAATATAGAGATCTTGCTCATTGAGCTAACCAAAAACAACCTTTTCTTTCTTTCCTCAAACATTAACAGCAAGAAAATATTGCAATGACAACCTAAGAAATCAGGTCCCCCCACCACAGCGCAGTCTACCTGCCCTTCACATCTGAAAGAGAGCCGCACCAGCAAGAGCATGCTGCCAGTTTAATTATATTGCTCTGCTAATGCATATGCTAGCATAACTGCGAGTCGGCCTAGTTGGAACAGATTCATTTTTTTTTTTACTTTTTGTGCGCAAGCAAACAGGGGCGAAGAAGAGGAGCAACACAAGGACGAGCGCTCGTCCTTGTGTTGCTCCTCTTCTTCGTCCCTGTTTGTTTGCGCACAAAAAGCTTTTAAAAAAGTATATGCTAGGCTGTGCGTGAAATAAAAGCTCGTTGCTTGAAGCTAAGATATTGCCTCTCGCTGAGCATTGATATCGTGATCACCCATAACATTTGCCAAGATTTAGATTTCGTCCTAAAACCAGTGACACGAGGACCGATCAGTACGAAGAAAACAGCCGTTTCTTAACGCGCAAAACTTTTTACGTCACTAAAATTAGCAAGCCTAACTGACTGGCGCAGCTTTTCAAATTGTCTTTTGAGTTGGACAACGTACATATAAACTTTTATTTTTAGGTTGTCACCGACTACAGGCTGGACGGAAACAGGCAGAATCTGCACAAGTTGTTTGACCCTAAAGTAAAAGTTCAGCAACCTTGAACTTGTCTCCCCCCTCACCCCCCACCCCCCCATTGTTGGGCAATAAATTCTGAAACCTTCCTTTCCTGGGCTCGCTTGGAACCTTAAATGAGTTGCCCTTGCACCTTTTCCGCGAAGTACGGATGGAGAAAGCAAGTGTATTCTGAACGCTCCCTTAACTTGTGGTCACGAATGAAACATGTTCGCTATGTAACGAATGAATTCCACGCGCCTAGGTTCGAGGGCACCTCACATAAGTCATACGCCAATTCCTTCATTCAGCATAACAAAGAAAGCGCGTGAAATATTTTGGATTGAATTGTTCTACACGCGTTCATACGCTTCTTCGGATTCTTCCTTCAGCAGCAACGCACGTAAACACGCTTCGCGTAGGTGAACATGGCGGCACACGTCAAAGGCAACGCCGCCCGCTCCAGATCGAGCGAGTCGTCTTGCACTGTTTCGCCCATCCGTTCAGAACTGACGATCGCGTTTGCTTTAGATTTCCCTTATGGTGCGTCGACACCAATTCTCCAGTGACACTTGAGTGCTGTTCCTGAGATACATCCTAAATATTTCGTTGCTGTAGGATAAACAAAAGAGACTACACTAGTTGCACATTATCTGCGGGATGTAAATGCGTACGTTCCAAGCCGTGCGTGCCCGCCGCTCTCTGAGCAGATATAGCGTGAGTATTTTGCCTGTATATCTTCTATTACCTATGAATAGCACTACAGCCTGCGTTTAATGGCCATCATCACCATTAGGGGAAAGGCAAAGTATGCACGCTGAATATTTTTTTGAAAATAAAGGGTGCTTACTTCACCCGTGGTTAACACCCACACGTTTAACGGGTCACATCGAATAGTTGGTGGGGACAGATGCAGCTTCCTACTTTCTTTGTGGCAAGTAAACATAAGAATAGCAGCGACAAACGACATGAAAAGTGCATTAAGTAAACTAATTTTCGTAACCATCGCTGTCAAATTTCGGAGTTAGATTCTCTGGTGCGCACTAGGTGGTCACAATTGATACATAGTGTTCTGCTATGCCTTTTCTCATTGAACGTGTGGTTGAAGTTCCCTCTCGCGTGCAAAAAGGTTGTTTACAGCCGTAAAGGTAAGGATGTTACCTATATGACAATGAAACACCGCTGAGGGTGGAAAAATTTGTAGTGATATATAGTCTGGTCCACCGTGGTTGGTGCCTGCCGATTAGGTCGGCGTTTGGTATGCACGCGGTTTACGTGTACTGTGTTTACGTGTACCGCAGCCGTATGCGTGTTAAAGAGAATTCATGCACGAGCATTAAGGCTCCCTAATGCGCTTGTGTTAGCGTTCTGCTCAATCTCACTTTTCTAAAACACTAGCTTGCGCGACACTCTGCAGGGTTATAACGCTCCGTCGAAGGCCATGCGCTAAAGAAAAACATTTTGTGCTTTACTACACCTCTAACAGTTACGTGAATCACATTTTATGTTTCCTTCACGCCGCACTCGCGTCTTGGTGCCTCCCAGCAGCAGCTGCCATTTGCGCACGCGTACACAAGCATTACACGGGTGAACAGTTGGTTGAAGTGATTATGCAGGCCATTTCGGTGAGGTGAAGCGCTTGTCCAGGGGCAAAAGAAAGCGGTAGGTATGAGCTTCGGGCTCCCTTAGGGCAAGGGAGCCCTAAGGAATTCATCGCTGAAGGCGCCTCAGCAAGTATATTGTCGTGACGTGGGCTAACTGTAGTAAAGTCTTCCTTACTGAGGTACGGAAAATTTCAGAATTTGGACCCGGCTAGCTGCATATATATGACAGCATATATGGCAAATAAATTGGCAAAGTCTGTCAGCACGCTCGTTCCTTTACCAGCACGCACCGCATCCGGTTGACGATGCCCCAAGCTTCTTTATGTTGTGTGATCCGGCCTCACTATAGGACCTGGTTGCTGATGTACCGTACCTCCTGCGTAAATGGCAGCTGGCACGGAGTCCCACGTATACAAGCGCAGAGCCGCGTGCGAAATCGCGTTATTTGCGGCGAGTCGCGGAGGAATGAATGCCTGGCGAACGTGGCTAAGAGGCAGAAAACAGAATTTTGCACGCTTCTCCGCGAAAACGCGAGACCCCGGCGGAAACGGGCTCCGCAGCGGACTGCACGCCTCCTGACGGTGTGCTTGCATCCCGCCGCCGCCAGCGGCACCACAAGGAAGACGAGAAAGATGGATTTGACAACGGGCTCTACGCTGTTGCCGAGAGAAAAAAAGAATAACGACACGAGCAGCGAGGTTTCGGCGACGGCTCCTCCGGAGAGCGTGGGAACGAGGAAAATTAGTAATGGTGTCATTGGCGCGTATGCACTTGGGTGGAAGCGCGGATGCGCGCACGCCCTTGGTGTATACACAACTCTTGATGCGCAGATGTCAGTTTGAGCCGGGAGCTTCGCCCGCCGCAATGGCTCGGCTGCTACGGCTGCTGAGCACCAATGCCCGCGTTCACAAAAAGCTCTTGCGTTCAAATTGGTTCGTAAGAGAAAAATTTCTGCGAAATCCTGACGCAGGACGTACTATTAGCGAAGGTGACTGGCCAATACAAAGAACACTTACGAAGGGAAAGGCTTGTTTTTTCGAGCCCAGGTATCACGGGTCGACTGCGGCGGTCGCATTTCGTTGAGGGCGAAATAAAAGATCACTCCTGTCGCACTACTTGGGCATACATTAAAGAACGGGTCCAAGTGCTCGAAATTATTGGTTAGCCTTTCTCCACTCCAACCCACAGCGCAGTTTGGGGATAATAAACATCCCAGTTTTTTTTTTTTTACTTGAAAGATCCATAAACAACGTGGTCGCAAAGATGTAAAGACTAGTTTGAAAACGAATTTTCGGCCACGACAGATTGTGCTTTCGCCGTAAGTATTGGGATGTCGTGTTCGAAGATATGCGCCAAACGTATTTCGCGCTTTCCGAGGAGTATTTTTGCAGTAAGTATAGACTCCATTTTAGAAGCCGGCTTGTAATCTGGCGTACTTTGCATCAGTAGGAAACATAAGGTCAGTGTTCAGCCTCCGTGACAAAAATGGTGAATTTCGTGTGAGAAGCGTACCTATTCAATTTTGCAGTGCAGCAGGTTGTGTTAAACGAAAACTGGCTTACCTAGTATACGAGTAATAAAAGTATTTCACCGTCTGTAAATTTGACTATGTAATGCGACCCTGTGACAAAAGTCTAGCTTCTTTTTTTGGCGCTCCCACGTTCAGATACATTTATATTTCATTATTCCATTATTTACATTTCGATTTCCAATTACTCCATTATTTATATTTATTTTATAGTTTAAATTTATATTACAGGAAGATATATCCAATATGCTAACCGACAATGATGCCAAGACTCGCCAGCATACCACCCACTATGGCAGGTGTGCATGTCCTAATGCAGAGTTCAACGCCTTTAGAAAGTTTCTTGCTAACCTTTTTGGCTTCCAGTGCAGATTCACTGGAAATGCCACGCCGGAATAGCTTGGTAACAGTGCCGATATAAGGAACCGAGAATCGTTCGAAAACCTGTTTCCTTGAACCCAATGCGCTGACGATGGTTTCTTTATTGTTCGGATGTCACGAATCTGGCGCGGATGAACAAGGAGACTGCTGACAGTGACGGCTGTCCCAATAAACCTACACGGGCTTAAAGAAGCCGGGGCAACAGAACAGTCGAGGAAAATGAGAAAACAGAGTGAACTATCCGTTTTTCACAAGCAATAGTACGCTAGGCGAACAAGGTACGCCAGTTTTTATTGCAACACGGGAGACTGCGGGGCTTGCTGGTTCTGTTACTTCGAAAACTTTGCAGCCTATAAGAGAATGAGAAAAAAAGAAACGCAGCAGATGTCAGAGTGCGCCAGTTCCTGCTCAGTGATGGTGCCTCTTCTTCTTCCGAACTTTGTGTCTTCCGTGTTTCTTTCTGTGTGCTGTAATGTATTCAAGTCTAATTGGGATACGAGGCAGCGCTCGTCCCTGCAGCTGACCTTTCCAACCATTTCTACATGTATGTAATAGCATGGCTTCCTGCAGTGTGGGCCTCTTCTCACGTTCGTTTGCCGCGTCGAAGCTGAGTAACAGTCGCCTTTTCTTTTTTTTTTTTTTTGGCGTTGTTCCAACAAGGCTGATATGGGCAGCTGCAAGTGGAAGGCTATCCTTAAAGGTTGGTGATGATAAATTAGTAGTACTATGGTGTAACCAAAATGGGCGAAAACAAAAAGAAACTTGCGGTTAGATCACGTGGCATAAGCAGTACAGTTTCTCTTGACAAACAGTCGAGTGAACATTGCTTTCACACTGCAGGTGCCAATGAGGCTATGGCGCAATTAAGAAAGCCTCCACCATCGCGGATGAATGGAGGCGTAGAGGTGACCTTTATGACCCTGATGTCGGAGGCTCGACCTGGTCGTACAAGATCGCTGATTTAGAATTGCGTCGTTGTTCGACGAAGGAGCGGATTTCACTCAAGCAGGGAGACTGGATAATGAAGGGCGGCATTTTTGAGCCGACAAAGAGAAGAGTAGCAGAGCAACACAGCCCGTTTCATGCATGTATGCGCAGTCAGGGAAGCGGTACACCCTTTGCTCTGTGCCCGCCTGACTACGCACACCGCACCGGCAATTCGACCCGCTTTGGGCTCTGCGACGTGAATGAAAAGCTCAGTGGAGCGAGCAGGAGCACAATCTGTCCGGACCCCTGCTGCTGCTGCTGCCGCCGGCGCGAGGCACCACGTGACGCGCACGTGTCGGGGCAGTCGGAAGTGCGGTGACGTCAGCTGTCCCGTTTCGGGGTAGGGGGCTTAGTTTGGGGAACCGTGCTGGAACACACCCCCCTCTTGCCGCCCCAATGACGATGGTGCGTGGGGGCACAATGCGAACCGGAGCCCTGCCCTTGGCAGTGTAGCCGCGCGCGCATAATTGGCACGCTCTTCGACAGCAAAGGCAGCCGCCACCGCTACTTGCCAAAATCTGCGAAGTAAGCCCAAACGGCCGGCTTGTAGCATAGCACGTGCTGCGTGAATCATTTAGATGACGCGTGGCGGCTCTGCTGTCGATCGGCTCATTGTGACGTCACCGATCCCCGTGACGCCTACAGCGGCCTCGCACGGCAGAAGGGCCGGCGGTTTAGCTCTTGCTTTATTTTTTTCCGTACTCTGGAGAGCTGACCCGCGCGTCTCCGTTGGTTATCGGACCGAAATGGGCTTCCAAGCTGCGCTTGTTGTGTAGACAGCGGCCCATTACGCATGCCCCCGTGGAAGAGGAGAAACGGGAGCGACGAGAAGCAAAATCAAGAGTATGCAAACAAGAGGAAAAAAAAGAGAGTACTATGGAGGGAGTCGATAAGGCCGTCATTATTATACGTTCTCATCAGCTGCTGCACAAAGCTGCCATTGGCGAAGGGGAGCTCGAAGATTTATGGCGAGCGGGTGACATCATATCCGTCTTGGACAAAGCTCTCCGTAGGGCCTTGTTTGGACAGTGAGCTAGGACGGCGGCATATCGCGAACATAAAGTCGTCGTTGACGGAGGAATACGCGCTGATAACGCGGTGCGCTGTCTCCGTGCTAGTGGTAATAAAAACAGAAAACGCGCACTTTTTTTTTTTTAACACGCATAGAAATAAACGTTAGGGATACCTCGCTGATGACCTTAGGTCATTTCTCTTATGCGAGAGAGTTCAATATTTTCTTGCGGACGACTCCGATCGCTCTATCACGTCGGTGTCCCTCAGTAAAAGCCGCAGATATTGCCGCATATTCAGTTTACTAAAAATGAGACGTGGGTGCAAAAATCTTCCGTACTAGGAGCCCAATCTACATGAACCATGCGGAGAACTACTTGTAGAAGTATATCGGTGCTATTAGCATTATTTGGAAACTTTGCGCACTTTTCGGTATGATGTGTGTTTCTTAACCTCTTTCACGCCGACCTGAACCACTGGTTATGTGCCGCTGGGCATGTGCCCTGATAGACAATTTGGAAATCGATAACTTGGGACATCGGGTGTGTGTGATTAGGCATGTGCGGCTGGCAATGTGCAGCTTTTCAACGAAAAAACTAAAAGAGAGTGGGGAGAGAGGAGGGAGAGAGAGAGCAAATGCTAAATGAATGGCAGGGAGGTTGACCAGGCCTGAGCCCGGTTGGCTACCATACACTGGGGAAAGAGAAATGGGTAGATGGGAAGTGCGAGATGTAGGAGCCGGGCCACTCCGTGCCTGGTCAAGCTCTTTAATAAGCACTGTGCGCTTCTACCTATAACAATGTCTCGTAACTTCCATCATTATAATCATCAGGGGCGCTATAACGTAAAACTATTCCAAACTTTTCTATTCCAATTCCGCTATCAGCCCTCCACGATTGGTCAAAAACCTTTTTCGACCACTCCCACTTCACCTGTCTGTCATGCGACGTCACGAAAACCGCGATAGCTCCCCATCTGATATGATGTGTACACACTGATTATGCATGATTTGACAGAAAAAAGAAAAACAGTTATTTCTGATTCGACCCCTTTTCGCCATTATCTCTCGGCTTTTGGTAAAAAGTTTTCGGGCTGCACCCACTTCAACTGCCTGTCACGCGACGTCACAAAACCGCACAAACTCACCGCGTCAAAGTGACGTGTACGCGATAAAGATGCATTAATATGCCGAACAAAACTGAATTTTCTCCGGAATAGCCGCAGGCTGCCCCATTCCGAAAGGAATAAAAGATGGCTGCCGCCGATCGCTGAGACGCTGGCTACTCGTACCTGCCGGAGAGCATGGGTGTATTTGCGTGTAATAAAACTTCTTGCGTGGCCGTGTAACCTTTTCGAGCACTTTCGGCACGTTTACCACCTCATTCTGCCAACTCTTCTTTGCTGAGGGTCAGTTTTAGCGTCATTCTTAAGCTTCCGTTGAATGCCGCCGCGATTTTCGACCAGCCACCACAAGCTAAGTAAAGGAAAGCCGACCAATCGCAGACACCGGCACCACCCTCTTCTTCCGGTTAACGATTTTCAGTGCACTGGCTCTGCCCCAGCGGATCCCTCTCCACTTGAGCGTTCTCCTTGCCTCTTGTCAGCCAATTAGATACGACAAGCCGCTCAGTGCAGGCAGTGTTATTCGTTTTTCAAGCAAACAAAAGTGACCTCCTATGAACGAGGATAGTGTTTGATTGGTCTGTACAGACAACCCTGTGGGTGGCCGCCCGGTGCTTGCGTCGGTGGTTACGCAAATTTGACGTCAGGAGATTGGAATAGAAATATATTGGAATAGTTTTACGTTATAGGGCCCCAGGATAATAATAATAACAATCATAGCAAATAAAACATAACATTACCCGGTTAGACACCCATAAGAAATATTGGTAATCGCGTCAACGTAGTCAATAATCTCCAAACGATGGATTCGCCACCAATTTTTTATTATTTGAATCTCAGATACTGGCGCCACCCGTGTTTCAAAGTGTGCTTTTTTCTCAAGTCAAACAGTTTTACGCAATCAGCTATCACGCTAAATGTTATGGAATGCTGCTATATACATTTCTTCTCAGGAAGGTTTCAAAAAACGTTTTTCTTGCTGCATCAAACTGTCGGATCATATAAGACACGGTGTAAGTTAGACGCAACTAGAACAAGCATTAATTTCATTATTTTAACAAGCCAGATATGATTTCAAGCAACAGCGCTCGTGCTTAATACGGGAAACGTGTGCTTCGGCGTGCCGTGATGTGCAAGGGAAATTTCTACGCAATGGGTGGAACGAAGTAAATTAATCAATGTTCCTGTGTGACAATTCACTCTCGTCTTGCGAATAAGGCGATTTCTTTTACCTTCGAAGCTTTCCTAGTAGTTTCGTGCCATATTCCAGTAGATGCTTTATTTGCTTATTTAAATTCCAGGGACTTACGTGGAAAGCGGCCGGTATTGAACCCGTGAACTCGAGCTCAGCAGTGCAACGGAATTTACTTTACTTCGACATAAATATCTTATCATTTGCAGATTGAAGCAGAGCTTATTAGTTTTATTGTGGCGTTGCATACGCTATTTGACCTAAGCGCAATCATATTACTGATATAGTAGTGGTGCAGCGATTCTCAAGCTATGCTTTTAGGTAGTCACGACGCTTTTCTGTCTTAACTCTTCAATTACAGCTTCACTTCTGTGCATTCAAAATTGGTGCGCACAAAGGGTGCAGTCCAACAAACAGAGACCTGAAATTCTCCCAGTTTCCTATTACTTAAGCGCGCTGCCCTCAGCGAATAGTTGAAGCCGGGGGGGTTCAGGATAGCAAAGAGCGATTTAAAATGCGGGACGCGGCGCGGTCATGCATATTAAACTCTCACGCGTGGCGCCATCGAAAACATCTGGCATTTGTATATGTACCGGCAGCAAATCAGCCCGCGGAGCAACGCCATACATTTATTCCTAATGGCTGCCTTTAGCCTAACTCCGCGCGACGTCAACGGTGGGTGGTGGTGGCTAAACGGATGGAGTCGGCGGGCACTCCGCGCCGAGCAGCGCTGTATAAAGTCCAATTGAGAAGAATCACACACGTGACTCATGCGCCGCAACGCGTCGTTCGTGTAGCTCCTGACTCTGTGTCAGGCACCCAGTGCGCAGGGACGAAGGGAGGGTGGGGGATGCAAGTAGTTGACAGGGCGAGCGGCGGTGACGCAGCACCTCAGTTTACAAGAATAACAAAACAAAAAAGAAAGAGGAAAAATGAGGGGTACGAAGAGTTAGTCGCAGAACAGACAGAAAGTGCTTCAGCACCGGAAAGGCAGCCATTGGTGTAGGCGGCTTTCCTGCGTGGAAGTTACCTTTAGAGCACACATTGATGCATTAAACTTGCACTTGAGACGAGGGCTCTCTGATGAACATGTGCGAAAGCCGCATTACGTGGTGCTGCGTCGCTGAATGTGCCTTGCTATAACGTTGTTACGCCTCATTTTGTTACTTCCTGAATGCAATTTGCGCAAATGCTGTTACCCCTAACCTTCTGTTCCTATCGGCACTGGTTCCTATCGGTATGTTATCTTGGTAAGGTGGACAGGTCCCGGCAATTTTCGCAACGGCGTTTCCTTCCAAAGTGTGCATACGTATGTGCTTGCGTATGGTCACATGGGTTTGCGTGCTTAAAATGTGTGAGTGCGCGCGCTGCGACAAAACACAAGGAGCCCTGTGGCTCTTTCGTTCACGGTGTTGATATTAGACATTTTCCAGACCGCGGGAATTATCAAGGAGTACAGGAGGCATTTCGCAAGCGCTTTACACTGGATAAAAAAAACGAGAGAGAGAGAGAGAGAGAGAGAGAGTTCTCAGAGTGTGAGCGCACGCCAGAACTACCCCGTAACATTGCGGTGAGTGCCACGATATAAAAAGTGAAGTTTTGTGAGCTGTACAGTTGTTATATAAAACGGCCCACCAGGCTCGCAAAACCCGAAGATGACTTTCTTGTTAGCTTATTTTTTTTCTCTCTCTCTCTCTCTTCCTCGCTCTCTGTATAACCACAATAAAAGCGCACTTGACGGAGTCACCGAGGACATTGTCATATCATCTGACGTGGTTCCTGCGGTTTCCATCGCGTTTTTATTTTTTTTTTTCTTCCACACGGTATTCCCGCCATCCCGCTGTTTGACGTCCTAATCCGGAAGATTAAACCGCTTCAGCAGATTTTAGCCCGAGGGAAAGAATCTCTGCGGGTATGATAGGCATTCAGTGTTTGCGATAGGGCTTTTCAAGACCATTTTCGCGATTACGCATACGGCGGGGTCCCTCTCGTGTTTCCCTTTGTCGCGTGTCACCAATGCGCAACTTATTCCACTGCGCTCGCGGAACGTCCGCTATAGGACGCCCATTGTTATGACGAACCCGTGCGAGCTGATCGGGAAGAGTCAACGCGGCGTTGCTTTTTCACGTGTGCAGAAACGTAGCGTACATATAATAAAGAAAGGAAGATCGTTGCTCATCCTCTCACCGTAAATCTTGTATGCCTTTCGAGGGGCGAAGCCCTGACGTAAGAGTCAAATTGGCTGGCCTGACAAAGAACGAAAGCTACAAATGGTTGTTAGACAGCATTGAAATCTCCCTGGTGCTTAATGTTTATTCCTCCCAGTTCTCTCGTTGCCTGGCTGGCCAAAGAACTTTAAGCCGTTATACGGTAAAAATACCTGACGTGTATAAGCTTGCCCGGATTTAAATATTGAGGAGGTTATCTGCGAAAGTGGGCAGCAGCTGCTGCATTATTTTGTTCCATTCGTAGCCGAGACACTGTCTTAGAGTACCGGAAGCGAAATATGATGCAAAATACAAGGGAACCACCGACGAAACATTGCCTTAGAATACCGGAACCGAAATATGATGCAAAACACAAGGAAACCATCAACGATACAGATTAAACTGCAGATCCGAGTGCGTTTTCTACGGAAGATGAGCATAACCATCGACGCGCAATCGCAAGAACGCTTCAGCAACCGTACATTACTCATGAATTTTCGTTAAAGGAAGCTTTCTATATTTTAAAAAATATTTTTTTAGCGAAATTCGAGGTATTTTGTATGTGCCTCCGCATTTCGATGGCGCGGTGGGGATCGAACCCGCGACCTCGTGCTCAGCAGTGCAACTCCATAGCCACCCAGCTAGCAGGGCGGGCTAGATTTAGAGTTTCCATACACCTCTTGCGTCCCAGTGGCACATACAAATTTTGAAGGATCGGCCCCGAATAAGCACAGTCATGGAGTGGCACATACCGAGTGGGTAAATGAAAGAAAATTGAGCGAATAAAAAAAATTGGCGAATACAATGCATTATCACATTAAGAGGCCGGCTTGAGTTGAGCTATAGACCAATGAGCCGACATTACATGTCCAGATTTACGGAGATATTAATGCGAAAGCACTGTATGCTCCATTACGCGAAAATCGGTCGTCATCGACGCCGAATCATGGTACCAATAATGGCCAAACGCGCAAACAGTAAAAACGCGTCGAAATATTGCTGGGATTGACGTGAAGATTCTCAGGCAGGTTCCTATGGACAACGTATATTAGTGTCATTGAAAAGTAAACTTGGTAAATATTGGTCTGTGTGGGAATCGAACCCTGGCCTCCGGGACGCGAGAAGAGCATGCTTCCCGCCGGCCACGGCGGGTGCATGATGCTGTCTGTCTAAATGTGTGCCCAGGGCACGCTTAATTGCACACGGCACGTCGCAGCCATCTGGCTGACTAAAGCTGTGGCCTAGAGGGTGCCTCATTGGGCACGTGACAGCGCAGCCAATGGGGAGGAGGTGGCGCCACGTCGTTAGTGTCCAACATGGGCGCGTTCATGGAGTTCCGGGGTCGACAACCGGTATAATGCTTTCGCATTCCCACACGTACGCCGTCTCAAGTCACGCTGCGAAATTCTTTATCACAGAGAATAGACATACGCTTACTGGCAGAAGTTACCGGACACAGTACAGAGGTTATAACAGAACTTGCATTTGGTGCGAATATAGCCTTCGTATGTATATCCACAAATATATCCACGGAGCTACCGGAGCCAGCGGCCTCCGCCATGACAGACCCGGCTGGCCGGGTAGGCAAAAAACGTTTCGCTTTACTATCCGCACTTCTTGCTCCCTCGAACAGTAGCAAGCGAGAACCTCCGTACCGGTAACAGTGAATCATTTTGCATCACTGTCTATCCCAAGTTCGCTGCGTCTCTTGAGGTAACGAGAGGCCCACCGCATTTTCTCGTTGCCTGTTCCAGGTCGCTTCGACGCTCTCGCCCTCGGTCACGCCAGCCACCGCAAGCTTCGCTCAGAACAAGGGGTGCGCCAAGAGGAGTGAGAGGGGGAATAGGATAGCAGAAAGGAGAGGAGGATGGACGGCCATTTATTTCAATAGGAAGGAAGACAACTGTGCTAATGGCTCACGAGCCACTCGGATCCAGCAATTTGTCTTGGGCCTCCGCTGCTGCTACGGCAGCTCGGTTTGAGCGCAGCTCGACTAGTGAACGTCTCTAGGGAGGGATTGCGAGCCGCAGCCGTCCTTTTTCTTTTTATACCTCTCTCATTGCTGCTCCATACCTGCAGCCAGTGTCATCAGTCCATATTAAACAGCGCGATTCTTCTTTCGTGAACGTTGATGTTTGATTACACTGTTTTCACCAACGCCTGTGGTACGATGGCATACTTACCCACCACCACGATTGTGCAGTAACTATAGCGTTCCGAGGTAAAAACAGAGACAGATATTCTTTTAAAGAAAAGTTACAGAGGCACTTAAGCCTCCTTACGTGCATTGAATGCGAAAAGCAGTATGCCTCTTCTCTGCGATACATTTAACTTGGTCATGTGCTCGAATTGGGTAAAGTCAATTTTGAGGGTGGGCCACGCAAATTTTGGGGATGGGCCAAACCAATTGCAGGAGTGGACCAGGCCAGTTTTGAAAGTGGGTCAACTGAATTTTCTAATTGAGCAAAATCAATTTTGTCTGCGTGGGCCACAGCGTCCGCCCGATCACACCGCGGCTGTTCACCGTGGGGTATCGCATTGCGAGCAGGCGAGCCGTCCGCAGCAGGTCCAGCGCCGGGAACGTGATGGTACCATGTTGGTTTTGGCACCATCGCATGTTAACGCCGGACGTCGGATTTCTTGCCGCTTCATGGGGCATATAATGATATCGCATTTTAAAAAATGCGCATTAACTGTCCCACTTATGCTGTACACTTCAGTGGCACTGTGGGAAAGGGGGTTTAAGGAGAAGGAATAGAGAGAAGGATGTGGAAGGAATCCAGTGCGGTGCCGCGACGAAGCCATTCTGATGCTGAACACAGATCGCCCCAAAAGAATGAAAAAAAAAGAAAAGAACAGCATGTATGCCAAGCATTGGGCGCATGGTAACGAACGTACCCATTGGTGATACAAAATTATTCTGAAACACTCCACTCCACGCAGCCTCTATGAAAGCCCTCGTATTGCTTCGGGGCGTTAGACTCAATCATATTGTACTCTTTTGGATGTTACTCCTCTATGATAATCTTCATACGCTCAAAGCGAGACATGCGAACTTGAGCGAGAGTACACTGTGTGGTCGATTGATTGATTGATTGATTGATTGATTGATTGCTTAATTAATGTTAACGTCACAAGGCAACACGAGTATGCCAGACGCTGTAGTGGAGGGCTCCAGATTAATTTCGCCCACCTGGGCTTCATTAAATCGCGTATAGACCATAAGAAACAAGCGTTTTTGATTTTGATGACATTAAAATGCGCTTGCAGCGGCTGGGAATCGCGCCCGAGATCTCGCGCTCAGCAACAGAACGCCTTGACCACTAAGCCACCAGGGCGCGTTACAGTGCGTGGTGGAAACGCGGATAAGACTGAGCTCGCATGTAAGAGATTGTGCGCTACCGTCGTCTTTGTTAATACACAGCTTCCGCAACAGTGCTTAATTTTTTGGCAGTCATTACTCAATACACCACTTGGCATTCGTTGTCTGTTATCTCTGTGTCTGCAGACATCGGTGCGCCACACTTCTCGTGTCTGAGGCTGCGTGCGGACTTCGCGGCAGTGCTACTAGATAGCGCAGCCTTTCCGGAAAGAAGCTCAAGAGAGGAGCCAGGTTGCCGCACGACGCGTTTCTTAGTGTTTTCATGCAATGGCACGCCGTGAATTTCGGAGGCCACGCGCGAGCTTCGCGGCGGCAACGCTAGATGGCGCCGAGTGTTCTTAGGAAAGCGCGAAAGAGGAGTTCCGCTTCAGTGCACGCCTCGTAGATGACTGGTGGCAATAATACGTGGTGCCGCTATATTGATTCAATGCTAACGCGTTAATGCCGGCAGTTATCGCATGAGATGGGTTCTGCCTCAATTTTTTATATCGATATTGCTAGAGGAACACCTAGCCCTACAATCCTTTAATCAAAGCACGATTAATGACCACTACACGGATGCTTATACAAGTTACTCACAGGCAAGACACGTGGACTGTCGGAAAGTAGGTCCCAGCTGCGTTTTTGTGCTTTGGTGTTCACCTGTATTTAGTTCTTAGACCCTAAGGTATCTGTCAAGGAATTGATATTTCGCGTTCAGAATTCGTGTCATCGTCCAATTCCGTCACCTAATTGCCCTCTCGGCCCTCTCCCAGCTTGTATTTTCTTTGAACTTGAGGGTGCTTGGTAAGTAACGGCAGCACAATGCCTACATTTTCTTTTATCGTCATTATCGTCATTAGCATTGTCGATATAATCCACTCACTTTCTGATATGGTTGTTTCTGTGTTCTAACCGTTTTCCCGGTAACGTTAGTCACTGGGTAGTCAATCCTCATGGGTTGACCATAGGGCTGCTGTAGTGAGAAGATCGGGCTCGAAACTGACCGTCCAACCAATCTGGGATACTGTGTATGCGAGACTGTGTATATGTGGCGCTCTTAAATAAAACTATTTCAGGCCAACGTTTATGCCACGTGCTTGACGTAATAAAACCCACGTCATGCAAATTCAGACAATCTAGTTTGAACCTATTCGCACTCTCCTTTTACGCTGACGCCGGTACGGGAATTAGTTCTCGAAGCCGTAAAACGGTGATGCGTTCCCGCCCCATGGTGTTTTAGCCGCATTTCCGTGATCTCCAGGATGGAGGGAAGCGATCGAGGGGCAAGAAAAAAAGCGCATGCTCAACGTGCGACAATGCAGAAACTGTGCAATAACGGCGCGGTTAAGCTTGCGCAATTTTGCGAATGACAAGAAATGGACAAATAAATTATCGGGTTTTTAGGCGCCAAACCAATGTACGGTTGTTATGAGGGACGCCGTAGAGCAGGGGCTAAATTATTACCGCCTGGGGTGTGTCTTAACGTGCACCCGATGCGCGGTGCACGGGTGTTTTTGCATTTCACCCCCATCGAAATTCTGCCACCGCGTCCGGGATATGATCGGTGACCACTTGGTTAGCAGCACAACGCCATGACCACTGAGCCACCACGGCGGGTGAAAATAAGCGAACTAAGTTGTGGTCATTAAAACTGCGGATTGAGAGATTGGAAGAAGCTCTATGGAACGGCAGAAACAGTGCGTCCTGACACAGATGTTCATCTCGCACGTATCTCCCTACTTTTCCCCTCTGAGCATGGACCCGTAGTCGGTATAAAGTATTTCCGCCATAGCTGCTCATTCCAGCCGATGCCTCACAGTCGTTATGTAGGACAAATCGGACAAAAGAGTGGGAGCCAGCAGCAAACACCACTTATACGAACGCAAAACTGTCTCAATTCGGCCCCTGTTTCTATAACTTTACGAATCTGCCAAAGCATTGGAAAACTAAACAGGACGCAGTAAGGCATGCCTCTCATATTGAATATACGTTACGTTTATTTTAGCTAGCAGCATGGCTGCGAATGCTAGCCTCTTTAAACCATGAACGGCACCGTGCTCAGCGTTAGATTAACTACCGGGCGCCCACAGTCGCGCATTACAGAGATATCAGAAAACGCGAGAACTAATGTACTGATATTTACTGAATCGATTCCGACACTAACTTTACCCTTTATAGTATACGCGGCGAGTTTCTCTACAGCGCTTGTCATTTGCAAGCAGAGAGGCTAATTCTGCTAGATATAACGTGACCGCAGTTATACACGCTCCACTAGGCACCTTTGCTTTCCTTAGAAAGGCCAAGGATTGCGCCGAGTGCTCTGCCGACTCGTAAGCAGCCTGCTTGTCGAGTGCTTTCTTGGCCATCATCTCTATCCCGGCCACTGAACTTCCTCCGCGCCACCTATAGGTGCTGGAAAGTGCGAATTAGGCTGTGTTTGCATCGTCGCGAATTGTCTCGTAAAGCTAGAGTAGTCACTGTGCAAACGGGAACACAGCACCTTTCGTTATACCACTGGTGATATCTGTACGGCAAGGTGCCCGAAGTAACTGTAACGGGCGACTGATAACCCTCATACGCAAATAGCTGCGCCATTTTCTTCGTCTAAAGTAACGTATGTTGAGTTCTTGAGTTATGGGCCTCTCTGTTCGTGAATCCAGGCCGTAAATCACACAAGCCCGAGCCTGCAATAGTCAGTGCGGCCGTTTCCTAACGGATGTCACCGATCCACGGCTTTTGTATACGTTCGGCGGAAGGCGACTTACAGGGAGAATATTCAAGAGGAAAAGTGGATACCGAAAAAAAAGTACACATAGCTAATGAGCGGTGACGTTAAAGCCGCCTCTCTTGTAGCTATCTGACCTTGCAGAAATCACTTGGGAAACAGTGCCCAAAGAATGGTTAATTTCAACTCGGGTTGCGACAGCGTCCCTATACATCAGCCTTGAGCCCTCAGATAGCATTATTTCTTGCCTACGTTTGGCGGGGCAACGTGCAATTGCATGCGCAGTTCAGAAGTGTAAAAAAAGAAAAAAAAGGAAGAAAGAAGAAACGGCCTTCCGTTTGTTTGACCTTGCAGGTTGTTTTTAATCTAACGTAAGGATCCTGTCAGCGGAAACAGTATGAAAACTGTACGTGAGCATTTCCGAAACCTGTCTACTTCATGTAATTGATTGCGGGCGTGGCGTAAGTGTACACTGAGCCTTGAGTGAATACGTTTCTTCACTACACGCCAATGTAGAGTTAGCCTCGCTTTTACATCTTGTTACTGGGCGTTTTCACTCTAAGCATACGACAGCCCTAGTCTAACTTTTCTTTATTATTACTTCGCGGAGCTAACAACTCGGCACATCCTGATGTCTGCTGTCACCTCGCCCCGGATGTAAGTCAAGGAAGGTCGAGACGCCGACACGCCTTGCAAAACTACCTACATTGTTGCACTGCCATGCGTCAGCGCAAACCAAAGCGCGAGCGGCTTAGACTTTCAGTTTCCTTTTTCGCACAAAGTGTTTAGTGATGCAAGTTGAATAAAATTTGCGTAGCTGCGCGACGATCTTGTTGCGCTCAACGCGACAGCTCCTACTTTTCTTTCTTTCTTTTATTTTTACCAACTGATATTTTCACTCTGCCCAAGACCATTGGGAACTCTAGTACAGCATTAACAAGCTGCACCAGAATTCTACTACGAAAAGTGAAAGATGGATGTCTGAAGAAGCAAGCAGACTAGCTCTAAAGGCTGCACTTGTCCGGACGTCTCTCTCGCCGTGGACCTATCTACGGTGTAGCCCACCCCACACCGAGTATCTTTTCAAGACGCGCGCACAAAAAAGTTCACTCCAGGAACACGCGGAGAGACACATACCACACCGCCCTCCGTCTCCGGGCCTCGTCCGCCGCTGCAGCTTCCGGTTCTTCCCGGACTTCCGTTCCCTCCTCTATGCATGGCTGCTGTCCCACAATTCCTTTCTTACACCGATAGCGACGGGTGGTCGTCACATTCTTTGCCATTCTTCCGCAACGCCCTCTCTACCGTCCCGCGGTCTCTCGTTTCGCCCGTTTTGTTTTTTCTCCTTCCCTCGGAGCCTCTTCGCCGTCCACCCCTCGCTGGTCCTTCATATGACGTCTTGCTATGCATGTCAGAGACCGCGGCGCACTGCTTTGCACTTAGGCACGAGGCTGGCAGCAGCAGCAAAGGAGCCGTAGTCGAGTTCCTCGAACTTCGTCTTCCTCAGCTTGGCGCGCACTTCTTTACTGCGCTCGCTCTCTTTGCCTCTTGCTCTCGGGCCTCTCATCGTATGCGCTGGATGAGGATGGTGGCAGCGTCCACACTGGAGGGCCTGAACTTCGTCTCGTCGCCGGCCGTGCTTGCGTAAACACGAGCGCGCGCGCACGCGCGCGGACGGAGCACTTTTGCTCCTCGTCTTCCCACTGACACTCTCGCTTTCGGCTTGTGCGCGCCGGGGACTGCTCTTCTTTCGGCACCGCGCGAGAGGCCGGCTTTTTTTGTTTTTTTCGTGTAGCGCTGGCTGGCGGTGTCCGCCCACCAGAGCGCCTCGCCTGACTGTGTACATATGCAAGCAGGTCCCACTTAGTGGGGCCTGTGTACGAGCGCAGCCCTGTTTGTCCTGCTTGCGACCGGCGTCGCGCGTTTGGCCCTTGTTCTTCGAGCTTCCCACTTACAAAGGCGAACGCGAAGATGTCTCAAGACGTTGCGAACGCTGGACCTGTCAGTCATCGCGCATTAGGCCCTCGTCTCTCTGTTAAGGAATAGAGTTTCCGTCTAAACAGCGGACTTGGGCTTCTGTCGAAGAAAAGCACGATGGTGAAGATATTTTGGTGCGTGTATCAAAGTTGCATCGGCTACTCTTTTCTTAGTAGAAAAAAAGATGAATGAACTAAGTTCCCCATCCGAAATTCAATTAAGCTTGCGCAATGTTAATGGCTATGTCGCTTTTCTTTTTTTCCATCTGAGTGCCGTACGACCAGCGCGGTTCATCTGTTTTCACAGCGCCAAAGATGCAGCGAACAATTTGTGTTGTTCGACAGTGCTTAAACTTTGAAATGGCAATTCGTTTTGAAATGCAAGAATTGTGCTTAGACTCGTCAACGACAAAATTAAAGTACGCTGTCAAAGCAACCTCCATAAAGGCAAGGTCAGGGGACGGGGAGCGTTTTCAAATTTAAAGCTAACAGCCGACCTAGTTTTGTTGTTCTGGCTATGCATCGTGAGGCATAGATTTGACATCTATCGTAGCAAGACTGCAATAATAAGTGTGTTGATAGGTACGGCGTCAGGAGGCACTTGAAGATATGCAAAACTTGAAGCCTGTCGCCACCCCCGCTCATGAATAGCTCCTTTAAGTTCACTTCATGACGGTTACATTTAGACTCTAGTGTATGAGAACCAACCAAGTCCTCAGAACTAGCACAGGTGCTACAGTGATTTTATGTCAACAGCTTCGCTGTTATCTTTCGACGGGTAAAACGTGTCTTTGCAAAAGTTAACCTGATAGACGTGCACATTTCACGCGCCTTAAAAATGGTCTCAAAACACATGCTGGCGTTTAACGTGTCATTCGTCTGCCTATTTGTTTTCTTGTGTCTCTTTGCAGTAGTTTGGCTTCCTTGTATCTTGTTAGATGTATGCACGCCTGCATAAGCAGACCTCCGCCTGAAAACTGCTTTTCTTTCTTCTAGGTATTCGAGCTGTGCTTAGCTACTGACATATTGTTAAAGCATTTACTAGTGTACAATAACAATATTTATTTAGGATACTTTTGCCCCGGGCCACATTGCTCACCACGAGCTAACCTTGTACATGCAAACCATGCTCGGCGCTCGAAACACATGTATGATCGCTGAAAAAAGAGAGTTCGCGATATCGGAAACTCAGCTATGAATGGCGCCCGAAGTGCTACTAGCATTATCGTCTTGTTAACAGTTTCGCGAGGCGCGCTAGCTGATTTGCCTTCCTTCTTTGTCGTACCAGGCACGACAAGATTCGAAGCCCGTGGCACTTCAGAGGGGGGAGGGGGGGGAGGGTACCGTCGTTGGGCGATGCTTTCCCATCGAGGACCCTGCGCCTCTTGACTGAACAGCGCCGAGTGAATTGTGTGTGCATCGCCGGCCCTTCTCCCCCAGCAATCGTTTGCAGCAATAGCAGCAGCACCAGCGCTTGTCGAGGTCCACTCAACGTGTTTGCTTCGCTCTCAACGCGGTCTGTCCTCTCGGTCACTTCGACATTCGCTGCCGTGTCCTCCGCGGACAGGCGCACTGTTTATTTCTTCGGAGACTCTTCTTTTCTCCCCCTCGGGCTGGGACGAGCCAGCCTCTCGAACACGTTGGCTGCCTGTCATCGTCATATTCTTGTCCTTGTGTCAGTGTGGCCGTCCTGCAACGCCGTGGTGGCATCTTTATTTCCAGCCGATGTGCTGGTGTCCTCGACAAGTATCCAAACAACGTCTGTTCGGGAAGCAGGACTGACTTCCGCCTTCTTTCCAGCGCTCCTTTCTTTTTCTCGCACTTCTCACCCTATAGCTACACAGTTTCCATCGCTTGTCCCCGTGAGCAGGGAAGAAACCGAGTTGAAGGCTCTGTTGTTGCTAACGTATTTCAGCCATTTCGACTGATTCGCTGTAATTCTTTCGCTGTCTTCTACAGAGGCGCAGCGTTGGAATTTGGTGCTCTTTCCCCTAGTTCAATGAGAGTGTCGCATTGTTATTTATTCATTAGCAAAACATAGATAGCAAGCTTGTCTCTCCTACGCGAGCATTTAGAAAAGAAGTTTTTGATTATTGTTTAATTATACCACAACCGTCCACTCAACGCATGCAACTGCCCGCCTTTCAGGCAGTTCCGATTTCTCTCGGTGCATAAAATATTTGCCGGGCTATTGTGGAATTATATTGATTAATATTCGTGAGGATTATTTGAAGGGTGGCCGTTCCGTTCCCGGCAAATCATTTTATTCAATTAGCTACTTCATTGACGATACTAATTATTGTCTTCTCTTATTTCATTAACCTTTTTTCGCCAATATTGCATCATCGAATATCTGGCAGTGTTTAAAGCGTTTACAGTGAATTCTGAGAGTACCACTTCTTCTGTTATCATCATAATCATCGTTGTCACATTAATGTGCACTGCATGACGATGGTATCTCCCAGTGGTAACAGAAGAACCACGGCCTGTGTCCGCTGACGCCGCTCGGAGGGAGGGTGTGATCCCAGCGCCCGAAGCGAGTGAGAATCTAAGAAGGAATGCCCGCTGTGCTAAATACCAACGCTTGAAGAAGGCGAATGTATTTGACCAATACGAATGTGTTGTACCGGCGGTACAAAACAAATGTCAAAGGAGAGCAGTTTTTATGAAGGCATTGCTGAAACACTTGGTGCTGGTACATCTGTAGGACCACATGCAGATCCGACCTAGAACCTTGTAGACACCTGTAAACTCTGTTCCCGCCAAAACTTAATGCCGAACGCGCCACATCACCGATGCGTTTCGGCGGTCGGGGGGGTGTCTTCTGTTGGGGTCGAAATTCACCGACCGAAATGCCAGAGATTTCTGAGGGTTCATGCGCTTCGCGTCGAACAGTACAGACAGATGAGCAGTCACTGAGTTGATAAGGATAAAAAGGAATGTTGAGGGGCTCTATGGGTCTCATAACCGTCGATGATGATTCGACACGGATGGATAACGTGCTAAAAAGCGATGAGTGTTTATAATGGTCGGAGAAATTCAGATAATTGGTTGACAAGAACTCTTAAGGGTCGATAAGGGTCGGATCATTTGATAAGGGTCGTCATCAGTTGATAAGGACCGATAAGGATTGATAAGGGTAGCGTCGAGTCCGATAAGATTGATAACAACGGATAATTTTGATGAGAGTCGATGAGGCTCGCATCGAGTCGATAAAGTTGATAACGACCGATAAGAGTTGATAAGTGTTTATACTGGTCGGATAAATTTTGATAAGATTGACTGGCTGCGCTGCGTGGAGTTGAGCAAACGGCACAATGCTTACGCATACTTACTCCAGTGGCGTTTCTGCACAAGTTTCATCTTATGCTAAATGTAGATATCCTGAATTATTCTGAGAGATCGGATGAGCCAGAGGTTCTTCGCAGACATTTTCAGCCGACATTTTAATAACACTTTTCTTCCTTCGTGGTGGAGATACACTATTTTTATAAACTTTATTTTTCTTCCTTTACTTACACTAAAACCCCACTGGCAATTATAGAAAGCAGAGAGGGGCATTTTGGTATAACGTAGACTCATAAACTGATTAGCACACAAAAAAAGCCTTATGAGGGAGCTAGAACTGCGTTCAATACAAAACATTACTACAAGAGACAAAGCGGAAAAGGGTTGTACTTCATTACAATGGTATAAAGCATCATAGAAAAAATTACCGTCCAAGCATTCCTTACAGATGGTTAACCAGAGAAGCTGAAACATTCAGCCCCTGTGTTTATCACTGGCTTAGCTGCGACTGTTCATTAAACGACGGCGTGGAAGGCTGTCGGGTCCTCCGTACAGTTTCTGATTGCGCTCGGCTGCACGAGCCTGTTCTTGTGCCAGGACTGCAGAGAGAGAGAGAGAGAGGCAAAGAAAAAACAGGAAGGTTAATCAGAGATTACCTCCGCTTGGCTACCCTGTACCGGGGTAGGGGCAAAGGAATGCGATAGGTGAGAGAGAGAAAAAGAATTGAAAACACACACACACACACACACACGCACACGCGCACGCGCACACGCACACGCACACGCGCACACGCACACACACACACACACACACACACACACACACACACACACACACACACACACACACACACACACACACACCGCACGCACGCACGCACGCACACACACACACACACACACACACACACACACACCGCACGCACGCGCGCACACACACACACACACACACACGCGCGCGATACAGAACTGTTGCTGTTACGATGCAACTGGCCAGAGCGATGGGGCAGTACGAAGACAAATCTAACGGTGATTTACCGGATTTGAGAAGTGGAACCAAGCTGCTGCATTTCCATTCACGTGGAACCAAACCGTTGTGCTAAGACTCGTTGTAATAGTTTAGCAGCTTGAGTCGTGCTTTCTGGCCAAGATTGCCGAGCGCCGCTTAGGTATACCGCCGTCCGGCCTAGGGGACGAAGAGCACCTGCAAGTCCCCAGTGCCGCTTCAAGCTCCTGCATCGAAAACATTACATCCATGCAGCATCGGCACGGCGTAGACGAGCTCGTTCCCGGTCCTGCTCGCGGCGTTGCTGATCGAAAGCTTCCTCCTGCTAAAGAGTACGTACGACGCGTGGCCAACCCGTTTGGGAGCCAGAGAGAAAGTGCTGCGCGCACTCGGCTGCAACGGAGAGCAACGATGTCGCTACTGGCGCAGCTAATCCAACACTACCTGGATAGCACGAAGCCTTTTCACTCCGATCCATGATGTCATGTTACTTGGCCCGATTGCCATAGAATCTAATGGGGATGCTCCCGAGCAGGCAACAATGATTTTGACGTCACCGCTTTCATCACGCCAGCCTTCTAAATGGAAATATCGGGCCAGGTAGCGTGACATCTTGGATCGGAGTAAGATGCCTTTGCTATCTAGGTGATACTGGCTAATCGCACGCCTCTCTTATCTTTCTTTTTCGCGCATGCGCATAGAGTGGCACCGGATGAGTTTTTGGCGCTCAGGTGACCGACAGACGGACGCACGGACGAATCAGCTAGCCATTAAACAGCTTCACTGTAAGACACTTTCATGGAAAAATGCAGCTAGAACCACATGCAGAAGTATAAAAAAATTATTTCTAAATTCACTAGGAAAAATAAACAAACCATCACATCATTTAATATGTAACATGCCACTGCACAGGGGTGACAACAATGAGGAGCATTCTTGCTTTTAATGTCGTCGGTCAGTTGATCGGAGAAATGAATTGCTTCAGTGTTTTTCAGAATTTATCTGCACTGACTGTATGTGTCGGCTACTGGCCCCGGCATGTGACTCCGCTCCTGAATTGCCAAATGGAGGAATGAAAAGCGAGGTATATATATGACACTGCGGGCAAAGGTTGGTAAACTCTGCAGGAGTGGCTGAAGTGGCGCAAAAGCTGAAGCTGCTGTCTTAATTATAGTTGCAGTATAAGCGGTAGGGTTAGGGTAAATCTCGCGTAAAGAATGTTAGTCGAGAGTCTTTCGTCTTTCTTCTAGTGATGCGAGGTCAAGGCTCGTTTCAACTCTAGATATGTACGAATAAGAAGAGTAACCCGATGTCCTGAACTTGGCTCTTTGTTCTGCAGTGAGTCCAACCTATTGACAAGGTATGCGTGATGAGAGTTCCAAATAACCTATCAATGTTTCAAGTTTAGATCACACGATTCAGTTGTAGGCAAGGAGTTTTGTGTCCTTGTCAGCTTGGCTAACTGTGTGTGGGAGAAAAAAAAAAGTCTTATTTGCTTTTCCCCAAAATGCAGTCAAAATGTGTGTTCCGCTACAGATTAGAAGGTAATATGGGAAACGTGTGACGCTTTCGTCGGTTCACCTGCACACCAGCCCATTAGGGCAAGGCGAACACGGCAGCGGTAGACAAGTGAACTCCGCGCAATGGCGAACACAAGCGTCACGTTCATGTTGCCGCTTAGGTGCGTGGACCTCAGAATAACACTTCATTGGCTAAGAGCATTCCGTTTGACAACCTGTGTGGAACTAATGGAAGCATAAGTGCGATACTCTCATTTTCTACGCATCGCTATATCACTAGAGAGAGAGAGAGAGAG
This sequence comes from Dermacentor andersoni, assembly GCF_023375885.2. Classification (NCBI taxonomy): domain Eukaryota; kingdom Metazoa; phylum Arthropoda; class Arachnida; order Ixodida; family Ixodidae; genus Dermacentor; species Dermacentor andersoni. The sequence goes on from NC_092818.1 coordinate 73,333,265, forward strand.
AGAGAAGTCCTGAGGAAAAGGCAGGGTGATTACCCAGGCTGAGCCTGGTAGGCTACCCAGCACTGGGAAAGGGCGAAAGGGGAATGACTATGCCCTTTTCTATGGCAATGAAGGGACCTCTGCGTGGAGAGAGATTCTGACTATGTGTTACTATGCCAAGTAGCCCGTCCGAGTTTTGATGGCGATTTCTCAGGCACGGAACCAGCATAGGCATGACACTCACGATGGTTTGGCATTTGCCAAAACGCACAAGAACAAAGTGGGAAAGTAAAATTCAAATTTAACACTGAATGGCGTGTGCGAGCTTTACACTTCACATTTCTCAGCCAAAACAAACGCTCATGAGCCGCTGAGTATGCCTTGAGAAGCGCTGTCACAAGTGCGTGGATTTCCTCCGTAGCTTTCCATTAATTGCTAGAGAAAGTTATCAACGAGCGCGTAGAATATCGCGTTTCAAGCATTGGAACGTCATAACGCGGCTATAGCCACAGTTTGGTCTTCAGACACACTAGACTCGAAATTCTGGGGGAGAAGAACTGTGCAAGACTCGCAGACGAGCTATGCGAATATCGAGCCGGTGGTGCGCGATTTGTTGCGAAGCTGTTGCGCGTCTAGCGCCCACGTGGATAAGTTGGGGTCGCCAAAGGGGTGCATCCTAATTTCGCGCTCCAGCGGGGACGTTCACGGTACGTTGCTCATGGGAGAGAAAGAGAGCGAGAGCGAGAGAATGTATAGCAATGCCTCTTTCGGGCCGTCGGGAGCGAGTTGAAGACACGCACAGTGGGAACATCCAGTAGCGCCGAGGGCGTTCGCTCAACGCGTGTGGGCACGCGAATTGTATTTGCATGACCAGCCGAGGAAGGGGTGGGTGGTGCACCGTGCTGCTTTCGGAAAAAGTTCTTTACCGTAATGACCCGTACTGTGGCCTCACGTAGCGAAAGGACGCCGTGTGTCGCACAAACACAACTGCAGCACTCCAGTCGGTGTACAAAGCGCTACAACTCGGTGGCGCGGTTGCTAAAGATATGTAGCGTTTTGTGGGGCATACAGTAGCTCTTCAGTCTGCACATGGTGACGTTGGAAAATGTGCAAATTTTCGCATTCATTATATTTAGAGGCGTATTTCACCGTAAAAAGAGCGAAGAGACACGGGCACTTGACTGCCGAGGCAATTTTGATTCGATCTAAAAGAAAATCGGTGGTATTATAACTTGCACTGTAAATTTTGCACTAAATTTCCCTGGAAACTATCACGGTATGCAAGCTATGCAACGATAACTGCAGCCACAGCCGTATAGTGTTGGCTTATTACAGTAAACATTACTTTGAATAATATTTTTGAATATTTGAATAATATGAATAAATATCACGTCACTTCAGGCTTGATATTAGCATTATTTGGGATAAACAACCATTATGTAGGCCATTTCATTACCACGATCTACGGGGAGTTGCCAGTGAGATAAAATGAAAGGTTGACACAGGTTATCGGATCTAGAGAGATAGGCGCAATATATAAGTTTGTAGAGGCCACCCGAACTTGTGCCCATTTACAACTTCATAACAACATTGCGGTACTGTTGGCGGCGGAAACTTTATCTCGTCCATCAATGCTGCTTTCAGCTCCTTTTGGAATCACGAACATTTGTGATAGACCTTGCATGAGATCTAGTTCTTCGCTGCAACGCCAAGGCTTCTTCGCTCACTGAAGCAGCGAGTTCTTTTGGCTGGTCGGATGGCGGCTGCGGGAAAACATCGCGTCATGGGTACACGAAGAACTTCAAAGAACAAATACGCAAAATGGGCACCTCAGTTGAAGTGACGTAGCCTGAAACAGAGAGAAAGAGAGGGACATTAGATGCGAAGGACTGAAAGGTTAACCAGAAGACAAACACCCAGTTTGCTTTCTGCACAAGGTAAGGGCAGATAGAAAGATGAAAAGGCGAAGCACACTAACAGAGGGAGAGAGGGGGGCCATGACTTAGCGTCACCAAATCTGTAATATAAATATATGCTATGTCTCGACAGATGCGCGCGCGTGCGTCACGGTCGACCTGATACACTCGTTTATGAAGCTGACATACACATAACTCGTATCGCCTACAAGCTTGCGATTTCGAGCACTAAATTTCGCTCGCGTACGCTCAACGTATACCTTCAGTTTTCTGTTACATACCGACAAGGTGTGTGAGGTCTGACAATTATGCTGTAAAGAAATCTGTTAACGGTGGTAGGATCGAGCCTTGGTGCTTTAGCACAGCTGCCCAATACTCTAACCCATAGGCCACGATCGCACACATACTTCTGTCGGGACAAACCCACTCTTTAGCGCGTGCGTCACGTTGCCGTTTCTCGCATTCTTGCCTCGTTACAGTTAGCGCTCTGAGACATTGTTATAATTCAGTGTTCAGAATTGGCTCACAAATCCTGTTAGATACTGAATACCACCAACGTGGGTGAAGTTCGCCTGTAATGATACCGCATTAAAAGGGAAGAAAACACACGCACGCACGCACGCACGCACACACGCACACGCACACACGCACACGCACACACACACGCACGCACACACGCACACACACACACACACACACACACACTACACACACACACATGCACACACGCTTTGCTGTGCTCTGTTTGCTTGCTTGCTTGCTTACTTGCTTAGGGTGTGTCAAAAGTGAATTTGGCCCTAAGTAATGATTTGGCTAAGGAGGAACTAGCGATGAAGTTAGGAAGACCTCGTAAGACATGAACCGGGGAAATGCGGTAGGAGAAGATGGAAAAACAGTCGATTTAATCAGAGATGGTTATAGAGATATCATGCTTGAAAAGCTTGTACCCCTTTATATATGCGCAATGCCTGAACGACTTCAATTGTACCAGACAACCGGAAGAATGTCAACATTATACTATACTCCATAACAATGGAGGCGTTAAATAATTGAAGAATTATAGGCCCATTCGCTTGCTGTCAGTATGTATATAAATATTAACCAAGATAATTCCTAATAGAACCATAGCAACACTTGACTTCAGTCAACGCAGAGAACAGGCTGGCTTTAGGAAGGGATTTTCTACAATGGATCACATCCATGTCATAAAACTGGTAATCCAGAAATGTGCGCAATGCAATCAACCTCTGTATGTGGTTTTCGTAGATTATGAAAAAGGCATTTGAGTCAGTTGGGATACCATCAGTCATAGAGGCATTATGTAATACGGAGTACAGGAGGCATGCGTGAGTATATTGAGAAATATCTGCAAAGATTCTACAGTTATGTTGGTTCTGCACAAGAAGTAGAGTTACCTATCAAAAAAGAGGTCAGGTTAGGAGACACTCTCTCCAGTGCTATTCATTGCATGCTTAGAAGAAGTATGTTCAAGCTATTACACTGGGAATGTTTAGGAGTGAGAATCAATGGTAAATATCTAAGCACCCTTCGGTTTGCAGATTGGCATTGTCCTGTTCAGCGATTCTGAGAACGAATTACAACAAATGATTGAGCACAGTAACCGAGAAAGTGTAAGAGGGGTGTTGAAGATTAGTATGCTGAAAACAAAGATAATGTTCAAGAGCCTGGCAAGGGAACAAGAATTCAGGATCGCCAATCAGCCTATAAGTCTGTAAACAAGTATGTTTACCTAGGTCAATTACTCGCAAGGTACCCTTATCATGAGAAGAAAATATAAAGAATAAAAATTGATTGGAGTGCATACGGCACGCATTACCAAATTTTGACTGGCAGCTTACCCCTGTTGTTGAAAAGAAAAGTGTACAATAATTGCATTCTACTGGTGCTAACATATGGGGCAGAAACTTCGAAAGTTAACAAAGAAGCTCGAGAACAAGTTAAGGACCGCGCAAACAGCGATCGAACGAAAATGTTGGGTGTAACATTAAGAGACAGGTAGAGAGCGGTGTGGATCAGAGAGATAGCGAGCCAACGGGGATAACTGATATTCTAGTTGACAATAACAGAAAAAAAAATGAAGCTCGGCAGGCCATGTAATACGCAGGGTAGACAACCGGTGGACTATTAACATTACAGAATGGGTGCCGAAGAAACGAAAGCCCACTCGAGGATGGCCGAAAATTAGGTGGGGTGATGAAATTAGGAAATTTGCAGGCGCAAGTTGGAATCAGCTAGCGCAAGACAGGTGCAATTTTTGGTTGCAGGGAGGGGCCTTCTTTCTGCTGCGGACATCAAGATAGGCTTCTGCTGCTGATGATGATAATGAGGAATACTTGGGTTTGTCTCACGGTGTTTCTTTCACAGAGCGTCGGTGGCTGCATCTTCAACCATGAAGTTGGTAGCTTTCCTACTTGCCTATATACGCTCGAGCAAGTGCTCGTATAAAGGCCCTACTTCAAAAGTAACATGGATAACTGAAGAGGAAGCTTTAGCTCGGTCCCAACTCTGACGCGGCCTATTCAAATACATGTAAAACGCAAAAACGTTTTTCTGAGATAACCCCTGGACCGATTTTGATGAAATTTGTTGCATTTGAAAGAGAAAGTTAAATTCTAGTGACTGTTGGAAGCGGAATTTCGATTTCGGGCTTGAATTTTCTTAAAATGATTTTCAAATATTTGACCGTTTGAAAAAAATAGAAGCACGAAGTTTACAAATTCATAGCTCTGCATCAAGAACTGATATCGCGGTTCTGTAAACGGCATCCATTAGATCATTCAAAGCGGACAAATTCAATATGTCATTTTACATCTTACGTGAATTTGTTACCTTGGTTACAACGGTTTTGCAAAAGTTGTATTTCCCTATGATTAAATTTTTTTATATTCATGTGTAACATATCAATTTTGTCTGCTTTAGGTGTACTATTAGATGCAATTCACAGAATTGTATTATCATTTTCAGTGGTTGAGTAACAGACTTGTAAACTTGATAGTTTCGTTTTCTGAAAATTTTCGATTTTTGCCAATTTTTAGTAAAAACTTGACGACCTAACTCAAAAATTCGAAACCAACAGTCACTAGATCTTAAGTTTGTCTTTTAAATGCAACAAACCTCGTCAAATTTGGTGCAGTGGTTGCCGAGGAAAACGAATTCTCCTTTTACATGTATTTAGATAGGAGCAACCGAGCTAAAGCTTCCTCTGAAGCTATAGAAGCCAGGCAAGGTATTTCAGCTTCAGACCCACTATTCAGTGCAGTTGAGACAACTATTTTGGCGTAATCAAAAGATGCAAGAACCTCGGGGAAACATCACATGTATTTATGTCTTGATGTGTGGAAGTGATCACATTGCCGAACAAAGAAAATGCGAAATGAACAAAGAACATGAGGATCCCGTGCTCTTTGAGAATCAGTTTGGCCGAAGCCTTCATTATTGGTGTTGGCTACATCCTGCCTTCCCTCGTGGCGTATGTTGATGAGGCGGCGAACCCCGGCAATATCAACGCCTTCGCGATAGCGGTCTCCACAGAAGACGGAGAACCAATATCAATAGCTACAGTCGAATCCAAACGCTCTTACGCTGCCGCGGAAGCACCCATAGCACTAGCTTTAACCAACCCCAAAATTGAAACAGGTATAAGGGACTCCAAAACTGCCAGTAATAATTACCCGATAGACAGAAGCTCAAAAACGTTTCTCAAGGTCCTGCAGAACTATCCTGGAAACTAGGGGGGGGGGGGGGGGGTACGCAGAGTTGATCTGGCTACCGACTCACTCTGGCAACCCTCGGAACGAGGCAGCTCAAAATATGGCTCGAGGATCTATCAGACGAGCCGGGAGCAGTGACTCGAACCCGGAGCGCACAGAGGAAGGTCCCATCAGCTACTACGAATTCGCCCTATACATTGAACTTCCTAGACAAACGCTACCGCCACCTCAAAAAAGTCTTACCAAAGCTCTAAAGGTTAGATAGAGACAACCCCGAACCAATTCTCTTCCAAAGCTTGTCGGAATACACTACATCAACCCAGATGAATTCCAACCCCATCGCTCAACATGTGGCCAGCGAGTCACGATGGAAAACTACTTTTAGGACTGTCTGGCAGACCCACCACTCGAAGAACTACAGAAGATTGCAGGCTCGCAGAAGTGGGAGGCCCTGTTGGTCAGCTCTGCTCCGGAAGTACAAGTCCGGGTCACAGAATGAGCCCAAGAGGTCGCCTTCAGCATTGACTGAGGGCCATCAGGTGGTGTCTCGGAACCCATCACTCCGATAATAAAGTTTTATGACGGACAGGTGTTGGCTAGGAACGTTACTCTTCTTTCACGGCCATTTGCAAGTACAAAGCACTCAGCATATAGAGGGTGCCCCAACTTTCATGTACCAAGATTTAAAAATATGCAAATGCCCTGTAGCTGGACAGAACCAACGTAACATTGTTTGCCGTCGCTTGGAGATACTCAGATTATTTTTGTTTGAATTCCGTCTAATTACATAAACAAATATCAGAGCTTAGAAAGCTTCACTTGAAAAAATGTGGCAACATGTAGGTTAGCTACACTTTACGAACGCAATTACCACCACATCATTCAGAAGCGAGGGAGACCTTATTTGCTCTCAAGATTTTAGTTCAACTTTCTTTTTGTTTGTGTTGCCGGGATAATGCACTTCTTTACTGGTTGCGAGTGGCACTAGCAAGCTTCTGAATACAACCACCGCAAGCTGCATACACATTGAGTTGATCTTGTGAAATGCCTGACCCAACTTTATTGAACATGTGCCTATACTGATGCTCCCCAATGTGACCTGCAGTTTACTTTATTGTCGTCTTATTAAATTGTACAGCTGGCTCAGCAACGTTGTGGGAATTTGCCTTTGTCTCCATCAATCGACTAAATTTCAGCTTTGTGATTTAATGCTGCCAGTAAAGCTCGTGCCTCATTGATAATTCCATGGTGTCGGGCGTCTCAATTGATTCGAGGCGTCACAAAGAATTTCTCAGCCGTCGTGTCTCTTTCTGGCAACGCAGCAGGAAACGTCACACCTTGCAAACCTGTACCACGACTAAAATGACTGGAATGTAGCCTAATCAAACTGCGTGCCCCGATTTGCGGAAGATCGTTAATACTTTGTGTAGGACGGTGCGCTGCAGAGGCGGTCCTTTTAAGGAAGTACACCTTATTGGGAAAGGGACCCCTCCTCCGTCGAAACGACGTCGGAAGGATGACGAGCAAGGCAAGTGAGGCAACGCCCGAACGTCGCTTGGTAGGGACTTAGCAACGAGACAGCACGTCACCGCCACACCCTCCGAGTAATCGGCCATATTGTCCTCCTACGACGCCCTGCGTTTCGGTCGCAGAGCAACTCTGCTAATGTACGCGCAATTCAGTCACAGTGACCACGCACCACGGCACCGCCGCTCCGGCCAAAGGCGGACGGGCGAGGTCGTTCTCCCCCACTGTATTCGTTAGACCTGTCCCTCGTGCGAGACGAGAAAGTTTGCACGCCCCATCCTCACTTTTCGCTGCAGCGGCGTGTGACAGCCGAAGTTGTGAAAGCATTTTCGTCGATATGAAGGTAACGGTGCAAGAGAAGCGATAATGAGAAACCACAACGTTAGAGGCGACGCTGTCACACGCTTCGGAGTCCACTAAATAGGTCTGCGTTCTCTCGTCAAAACCCGACCATGCGTGCCCCCACCCGTCCCGTCGTACGCGAAGTGATCTACGTGATGTGTGTGCAGAACGTGCGTGGTGGCCTTCATCGGTTAGACAGCAGGTGTCTGTGTTTCCATAGTTCTTCTCGGACTATGGTGGAAGGAAACGGCTTTCACCTGCCAAAGTAGAACTAAATGACGGTTGAAACACTAAGAAGCTGAGGAAGGAGTACACGTCTGAGAAGCCGACCTGGTAGAGATTTATAGAGCAATGCTACTACTTAGACAAATGCGCATCGCGGATAACAGGTGATTTTATTTACTGAAAAATTTGTAACTTATGCTTGAGTGAGCTAGCGCGATGCTTGCACAAACAAGCTATAGAGTATACAATGGCATCTTCAAGACTGGATCACACCCATGCCATTAGTCACATAGTTGAGAAGAGAGGGTAACATAAACTGAACACAATACTGCGCAGCATTTCTTAAGATTCTAATTTGATGTCATATTTCATATTCCTATTTAGCCCACTACACCAGCTCAAGATAGCCAGTCAAGACACTAGATCTGGCTACCTAGTTTATTAGGAAACGTGGTTTCAAGGCGCATTTCTAGACTGGCTACAGTGAGATACACAATACAGTTGATGTCGAAGTACGGCCTTTTGTCCTGTGTGTCTTGCTGTGTCGTGACTGAAATTGCGCCGTAATACCATGTCTCGTAATAGCTTGTCACCGTTTACATTCCCTAACGTCGCTGTCTTTCTTAATAAGCTTCCTCTCCCTGCTTTGTAGAATATAACCAATCCCTCAACACGGCCTTAGTACATCACGGAAAAGCGTTCGTTCTTACGGGCCTTCCACCGTAGCGCGTGGCACATGTTTTTCCAGGAATTCCCGCACGTTTCAGTCACTTCTCTTCTGACAAGCTACGGCTGCCCCGGAGCGAAGCGGCAAGCTGCCGCCGCCGCCCCAATCGAATTACCGCGTCGTCGTAGCCGCTTCTTTACTTGGCTTCCTTCCACGCACCCATTTCTCGCCCCGTTGCGCTCGGAAGAAAACACATCTACAGCTCGCAAAGCCAATAGGCGAGCTTTCCTCCTCTCTCTCTCGTGTGGGGCACGCGCTTCTCGCAGAAAAGACACGGAGAGCGGAACGGAGCAATTCACAAAAGGCCCGCGAACCCAAAGGAAACGCGGAGGCGCACGTCCTGGCGCGGCTGATCGACTGCGCAAACAGTGGACGTTGTTAGGATTTGTTTTCCTTTCTGTCCCGCAGGTTGGAGGCATCTCTCTCAGCGCAGTAAGCGAAACGACCGTCCAGCAGCGCGCGCCTGCCAGGGGGCCGCTGTCTTTAGTCTTTCGCGAAGCGTGCAGCCTTTGCAGAGGCTACGTGCAATAATAACGGGCTGGTGACTGGAGCGGCACAGGACGGACCGTGCCACGACTTGGGAGAGCCGAGAGGCTCGTTATTCAAAGCACGGACTCCACAGAAAGGTGCAAGTTCGCGCTGCGTGTGTCGCTCGTCGGATACGTGTACACTCGACCACAGATGTTTACGGACTGCTGCAATATAAGAAAAAAAGGAAGGTGAACGTCTCCGCAGCCTCAGAACGCAACCTGGGTTTCCCGTTTCCAGTCGCTGCTAATCTGCGGTCAACGTAATGTTGAGCTGTTTTTCGGGCAACGGCCACAAGCTGCTAGGAAATTTGCCGTTATCAAGAATCCCGTGGACCGTAATCTACTGCGTTCGATTCTAGCAGCTGCGGAAAAACGCGTGGCTGTATTATGCTCGCTTTCCAACTTCGCCGCTGGGAGCTCCAGCGTCTACAACACTGTACAGATTTGGCCATACGGGGGAGCTGTACAAGCCCTTCTGCGAGCGAGAAGGAAAGAACTTGTGGGTGCTTCGGGGCAGCGTGGGCTCTTCGTAACGTATTCGTCCGTCAAGAGCCGTGGCTAGCAGGGGTGCTGGTTTCGATTGTTTGTTCTATACATCCGCACAGCGGTCCTGGTCTTCCAGAGTGGCGACGAGGACGACCAGGCACGGTGGGTCGTGTCTGCGTCAGTGCGTTTCTTTCCTTCTATTTAGGGAACGCTGCGCGCACGTCTGAACGATCGTTCCTTCCGGAAGACTTCTCGACATGCGCATATGTGCGCATGTCGCCGCAACCGCCATTGCTTCTGGCTGCTGTTGTTGTTCTTGCACCCTCCCATATCTCGTCTCCTTCGCACCCCGCCATTGTTTCACACCGAATCGTCCACCCGGTAGCTCGGCAGCGCGTGGAAGAACGCTTACGGGGGAGGCCTCCCTGCTCATGTTTATGGATGTCCGGCGAGACGGGCCGTGTCGTCGGCCCACCGGAGCGGCCACCGATCCCTATGCCGAGCGCTGCTCCTCCCAGCAGGCGCCCCCCTTCTGGAATGCATTCCTTTTTGCCTACTTACTGTTAGCGGTCCTCCGCCTCTCAACACTCCGGTGGCATTGCTCGCAGAACGTGATATCGTTGACGGACCTGCGTAGCCTTGCTAGCGGTGCGTCGATGTGCGTTCCCCCGTTCAGACGTCGCAAGCCTTCATGCGCGTTAGAGCGTATTGCCTTATACGTAGTCATTCTAAAGCTCTTTAGCCGGAATATCTTTTTGCATATGAAGAGACGCCGAGGACAGGCTTCACTTGAACGCGTGACTCGGTTCTTATTCTATAAGTTTGCTGCAGCTGAGAACCAACATTTATTTATATGCCGGATCCAAGACAAAAGACAGAGCCGCAAGCAATTTGTTTAATACGTTAAATGGCTCATTCCTATAACTTCCTGTGACTCGCACAATCGCGCCTTAGTCCTAAGACGCTAACTTATCTCATCAATTTACACAGATAAATAAAAAGAAATGAAAGGAATTTACACAGAGAAATAAAAGAAAAACAATAGCATCTTCGGGTGCAATGTAAATTATGTGTGAAACTGTGCTGTTGCAGTGATTGCTGCTAATGGATACCGAAAAATTGTAGTTTGTTGCAGACAGAGAGAGAGAGAGAGAGAGAGAGAGAGAGAGAGAGAGATAAGCAAACATTTCTTTTGCTCCAGGTCTGGAGTATGTGCGATGTAGAGGTTGGAAATTGTTTCTACATCGAATCTTTCTTTGCAAACTAGTTTTCTGGTCATGGCGGCGTCGGCAGTTGCATTTGGCATACCCATATAACCTTTGTATACCCATCAACAAACATATCCGCCAAGATATTGACAAACTAGGCAGCAGCAGCAGCCACGCCAGCCTCGGGAGGGCAGAAAAAAAAAGAGCACTTTAAAATCCCGTTAACATCGAGTTATCTTCTACGTGGCTGTTGTGCGAAATATTTCTTGGAATACGCCACTGAAAGAACAGTGCAATAGCAGAGCAGCGGTTTGATCACCAAGAATATTTTTAATGTATATTCAAAGGCACATATAACTCTGGCAACTGACTCTTCATCACTCGCAACCTCTTCGATACAATCTCCTTGTTTCAAGGCATTCATAAAGGTGCTATACTACCAAAAATGACCTGTAAAGAAATTATAAAGAAAGATATGTGCGTATACCACCACGAGGATGCAAAAGAAGAGCGCCTTTACCGTTTTAAAATGAAAAAGAAAACGAGAATCAAACTAACATTTCCGGTCATGTTGAAAAGCAGTTTACACGTTCCGTCACCCAGCTTTCATAAGTTTCTGGCGTTGCTGCTAAGTCAGCGCAAGCTATGTGCGAGTGCGGTACGCTTGAACTCTGCGGCACATATACATGTCAGGACTAATATGAGCTAGATCGTGAATGAGCTTCCCACATGTGCGCTCCAAGACTATTCTTCGCAAAATTGATTTCTTCTCTGCTTTTATCGGACATCCGGGCAGGAAAGTAAAGTTGGCACCTCTGTGAAGGAGAAGGATGGTGTTAGGTACAAGCGGTTCTGGCCATTTAGCCAAGGCATTCAGCATTTAGCCAAAGTCATGCCGGCAGCTGATCCACCACAACGTGTGTTCTGTATAACTTTCATAATTATAGTACAGCGCAAACAACGAAGATGACGGGAACGCACGAAACGTTGTTGGCGCTGTGGTAATTATGAATTGATAACTACTAGCGCTATTAGCAGTTCTTTTACGTAGCTTCCTTGTCACTTTAAGCGCGACACGGTTAACATTGACCCAAGCATGGCCCTTATGATTAAAGCTGCCAATGTGTCTACAAGGCGACTAGACGAAGCGATGTAAGGATACCTGCACTGCACCCTGTCCACTTCTTACCCACTGAGCAATCCTACACAGAGCAACGCCATGTCCTTACAACAGTACTTTTATGAAAAAAAAAAGCAGAATAATAAAATCTCGATTAAAGAGATGAAGCTCTTTTCGTTCGCTTTCACCCGCGTTTCTCTTTCACCTCCGCCTGTCATGGTACTTAAGCGGAGATGCTCGAGCGAAATCTCCCATCCCGCGTGACGAGGGATCAACGAGGGGCGGTTGAAAACGCGAAGACGAGCCGCGCGAACCGCTCGCCTCTCGGCTCTCAAACAGCTATGAGGGCCACCGGAACCCCCGTGGTCCAACTCAGTGCGCCCTCTCGGTCATAACCGCAGGGCAATCGTACTTTCTAAGCTGCGGTCTGCCGGTTCCCCGAGCCGCCGCCGAAACGCTGTGTGCGCCCACGAGAGTTGCACCAACGCACGCACGCACGTTCGAGATGGGTGGGTCCTGCTTCCTCGGGAGCAGCTTGCACCCGATTCCCCAGATGCGGAGGCGAGGTAAGGAAGGCGAGGAGGAGGCGGAAGCTCACGCCAGCCAGTTCTCTCTCCCTTTACCCCGCAACTTTCCTTCCACTCTCCTCGCCACATAAATAATGCACGCAACACACTCCTTCCGTTTCCGGCCCTCTCCCCTTTCGGGATGCGTCGATCAGTCCCGTTGCTTAGGCTTTCCACCAGCACTTCTCGCCTCCCCGAGCCGCAGCTCTACTTCCCTACTCGTTCCCCCCTATCCTCCCCCACGGTATCCGCGTCACTCTTCTCCCGGTCTTATTTTCAGCCCCAATGCTTGCCTCTCGTACCATTCAGCAGGGACGCGCGGGGCTAGGCGAGTCGGTAGAAGAGCGGGCAAGAAGCACTAAAAGACAGACAAAACGAACAACACCTCACACAAAAGCAGAAGGAAGAATCGGAAGACAAGAGAGGGCGAAAGCTATTGATTTTCGTTAAGTGAATTACTTCACGGTCTTTCGCCTTCTCATGCGTTCTTTTTCTTCTCTGCCGTTGTTACGTGGAACCTTCTACCAGCCCCACCGAATGCGCGCCCCTTACTGCCACCTTGCTTCGCTCCCCAATTTCCTTTTCTCTTCATGTCCTCTGTTCCTATGTTCGCCTCCTTCCTTCCTTCTTATTTCTTGCTGCCTACCCTGTCTCGTCGTTCCCTCGCTGATCACCTTGGCTCGTAAAACAAGAGAGAAAGCGCACGGCTGGAAAGGAAGAGACGCTGATCACGATGCTCCGTTCTCTTCTGGGCGCCTCGTCGCCCCCTCTGTTTGTTCCTCGTCCACGAATCGCCTTGTCCGAATCTCCTTGCGTCCGAGCGAATAGGTCGTCGTTCTCTTTGAGCACAAATACGCGGCGAATGACTTGATGGACGTCCTCCTTTGCATACTCCCATTCATTTCTGGCTGTTGGTCGGTCCAGCTATCGTGCAGCAGCTATGTATTCTGTAAGTTACAGTGATTCCTCCTTCGTGTCGTACCCAGTTTATATATTTTTTGCCTCATTGTAGCCTTGTACAGTTTGCAACTTCTACGCTGTTGATGGGTTTTCACATCCGTGATGGGATCGGTGAAGACGCTTTAACATGTGTTTTACCCACCGTTCTCGCCACACCTCACACAAATGCTGTGCTATAGTTGTGGGAAAGTAATCACAAACGTAGGCGCGCGAAGACGTTTGGCAATATTAACTCAGCACGGGAAAGTATTTGAAAGTATAAGTACATGTATTTCGCGCAATGAAGCTTAAAAATTACCACGCGTCAATGCCAAAACGCAACTCTTGCAATCACCTCAGGCTGCCATTTCAGTCAGGATCACCCATGTTAATCTCTGTATATTGCTGTACACTATATATTAAATGAATTCTCATTATCAGTCAACGTTTAACTCTGCGAGAGAGAGGAAGAGAGAGAGAGAGAGAACTCTTATTGGTGCCAGCAATCGCAGGGGCGAACGCAGCCTCCCTCCGCCTAGCAGATGGCAGAGATCCTCTGGGTCTCAGCGGCTGCCTAAGCCAGCTGGACGGCCATACGTGGTCTCGCTGGCCTGAGCTGAACAGCAGGGTCTCCCACCGCTACCGATTTTGGATTTTGCGGCCCTCGAAAGGAGCCGCCATCGAGAATGCGCATAGAATGTGTGGCAGATCCACCCTACCCTTACATAATTTACATTGATCATTGTATTGCCCTGGATAGAACCTGCTGGAGGCCACTGGGTCACAATACGTGTTCCTTTGCAGGAAGCGCCAAGGTACGAAAAACAACCGCCAAATCACAAACTGTTCGCTGTCTTTTTCGCCGGAGTTATGCTTGACTGCAAATGAATTATGCGCCATAACAGTGGCACGAATAAGTCCTGCGTTGACTCTTGCCCCATCTCTATAAAGCTTGAGAACAGTGACTCTTCGCGATGAGCTTGTTTTACCGTAGTCGCTTCTTCCAAACCATCAGATGAGAGCACTTATCCTGCCTGCTTCTATGTGTGCAGTATCGTATGTACCTTCCCGCCTACCTCTTTCTTAACGACATATCTTAATTTCATTTGCAGATTCAATCAAGCAAAAAAAGCCGCTTCTTTTCATTCTTGCAGTGTATTTTTTTTTCGTTCTCGAGCCCCAACAGCAATCTATCCTTAATAGCGTTACGTCTGTCGACCTTTTCCAGGCATACGTTGTCTGCCACTTCAGCGGTGCTAATATAGATTACGCGCTATTCGCGAATCCGACAGCTGCAACGTTTCACCACAGCCTTAAATATCAAAAACTTGCCCCATGGGAAGCTCGCATATAGAAAGTCTGCGCATGCGCGGCGGGGAAGTATAGGTAGTTATGTAGTATACGTAGGCAGCGTTAATAATCTCGGCGGGTCAGATTTCGTTAAGAGCATAATGCAAATATAAAACGAACAATATTGATCAACTGCGTCTTTTCCGGCATGTACAGTGTTGAGAGATGTATATACTCTACACAGTTGTATTATTGTACTGCGTCATATAGGTTGAAATGCGACGTATTAAATGATGAAGCTAAAGGATGAGGGGAATCAAGAGTTTACTAATGCAAAATAAGTGAGGTGGTGCGCGGTGCCTTTGTTTCGGCAGGAAACATCCATACAATTTCGATCTGCCAAAACCGGTTGCGAGTACTTATTAATCATGTAACGTAGATCAGCGTTAAGGGAGCTCGGACAACGAGTTCATAGCACATATGCAGGAAAAGTTGGTCGACGAAAACAGACCTTTGGCATTATATATTATGACAGTGCTTCCCTGAAAGAAAATTCATATTGCTGGTGTTTTCAATGTTACTTTGAAGTGGAGCGTAAAGGTCAACTCCGGCGTTTTTTTTAATCATATTAGGATATTGCCATTATCAGATGGCATTGACAGTCCTGTCACCAGTAGGGTGGTTCAATTTGCTTAGAAATTCATCAATAATTTTAAATAACCAATAAACGAGGTACCGAAACCAAAACGGGCGGCTTCTTCGTGTGACGTCACAATCAGTCGGTGACATCAGATCCTACACAACCGTAATGTAAACACGCAGAACGCGTGCTAAACATGCAGTACACGTGGCGCTAACGCCAGAGAAGCGAAGTGGGGGTGTCTCCTGACGACACAGGGAGCTTTTACAGATTCAGCGACAGTGACGGTGTAGTCTCTAACGCCACAAACAGAAGGTGGCCAGTAAAAGGTCGTGAGTTGGGAACACAACCGATATCTAAAATTCTTTTTCAGTAAAACTAAATGACTTGCAGCCATATTGTTTGACACAGATAATCAAAGTTTAAAAAATAACGTATATGCAAAATTTCATTAAGATCGGTGGGCATCGAAAAATCGCTGGAGTTGCCCTTTAAGGGACTGCAATATTTAGCAGCTGCGGCAATGTCGATGTCCTTGGACGCTGGTCAATATATTTATTTTCTTTCTTTTTCTTTTTTCCCCTTGTTGCTTGAATGAGTATGTGGTTATATCAGAATCATTAAATTATGGTGGCTGCCCTTTCTTTTGCCGAGTGACAACAGCTTTCAAAAATTTACAGATTGTAAATAGGATGTTCCATAGCAATTACATTTTACGTTGAAACCCGTTTGTGAAGCAATGGAAGTGGCACTTGATAGGTGCGTCTGCAAATATAAAAGAGCTGTAAATGCGTTAATGACTTAGCGTCAACCTGAATTTACTAGGAGTCGTGAGTGATGTATGGGTTGATGCTAAGGAGAACGTGCACTGTTGAAGCCAATTAAGGCAGTTCGCGTTCTTGGTCTAGTAGTAGAAATTACTTCTGGGTTTCCAGATTTGGTAGTGCTTCTATATTGGTAGCATATTTTTCTCATCATAGATCTGGGAATCTCAAAGAGCGGTAATGTCTAATAAAACTGTGTAAGGTAAAGGTCTGTAATGTGGCAATATAAAGAGTTGTTGAGAAAATCACTTTATTTCTCGTGTTGGTGTCGTGCTTCATATGGTAACGCAAACACGGAATATAAAGGACAGTTAATGGTTACTTTCAATACAACAGGAAGGCGAAAGGGAATAAATAATTTGTTCCTCACATGCAGAACGTAGGATGCAAAATAAAGTACATAAGCGGCTCGCAACGGTAAAGCACTGTCCCCATAAAGGCTGCGGCATCCACCCGCATTATGTATGCAAAAGCGCAAGCGCATGTTTCAGTTGATAAGTTGATAGCCGTTTTTATGGCGCACTACTTCTTAGTTCAGTTTCAGTGCTCTCGCTCTGAATAGAAGCGTTAAGACACCTCAGTAAGCAGCCTCGGTGAGCATCAACGGAAATTTTAACGGCACCTGGACTTGCCGAACCAAATTTATCCCCAACATGGTTGCATATGGAAATATTATGCTTACGACTGCCGAGGGATCATTGACTTAATAGCGAGTGGGAACTGGGTGGGAATACGTTTATGGGAAAGCGCACAGAACATTATTGAGAGTCATTGTTGACGTAAAGAGACTTCACGTTCTTAGAACGTTGATGCAGCTCCTGCTCACAAAGAGCCCGCCGGCTTCTGCCTGCTCGTTTGGTTCCTGCGTAACTACTTACTGTATATGTGATCCATGACAAAATTTTCATACAAATCCATCACAACATTGCAGTTTAGTCGAAAGAATTTTGCTTCATTGACCACATGCGCAAATTCTCTTCGGGGTGTACTATTACATTACAAGCGAAAACTATCTTAGTGAATGCTATGATATGTCGTGGCACACGAAGCCATCAGTGCGTCACACATGGAATTCCCTATACGACACAATATACGGCAAACGTAAACGCCACACACAATCAACACACGATACACAGATGCGCTAAAGAGCGCTCAGCGCTTAGCTGGTCTCTAATGCGGCAACTGTACGTACAAGACGTCTTAGGCGCAATTATGACGAGCACAATTCATCTATTTCTGCTCGCGTGATAGCCCCACGCTTAAGTTGGCTGTTATCATGTCTGAAAAACAAAATGCGGTGCCACATAAAGCACAACCCCAGCTGCATCAAAACTCGGTTGTCCTGCATCGGGAACCACATGAAAGCCGGAACGTCATACGATGTCACGCCGAAAATATACACGCGGAAGTATTCATGCCTTGATGAGATTGTCGCGTTCATTTGTGACATGAAAACACCGCGTCGAAAGGCATCTGACAGTGACAGTAAGGTCGTGGCTGCGACAAAAAAAATGTAGAAAACGAAAAACAGTCTGGCCTTCCGCACGTCACCGTGAGAGCGAGCATCGACTCCTGCCGAATCGTATAAAGGGAAGAGCAAACGCCCAAATCCTTTCCGGCGCTCAGAATGGATGGATGGACGGAAGGTAGGAGCGTCCCCTTTGAAACGGCATGATGGCAGTTTCCACTATGCTCAGCTTTTTATTTTTGTTTAACCGTGTTGTAAGTTATTAAAATAACACCTCCGACATCAGCGCCGCCTGGCGAGAGAAGCAGGAATTGTCACCGGGACAAGGGATTGTGCCGGAGGCTACCGATATGATAACTCGGCATATCCAAGGACGCCAAGACGTAACGTCGACTGGGTGGGTCGCTCTCACGCATCCGGAGGTATACGTGTCTAGCTTCCGTAGGGCCTTCGATCGTATTTCCGGTGTCGCGATTCTCATCTGCGAAGCCTTACATCCTTCGTGACGGTTCCGATTTTTTGCTCCCTTAAATCATAAGGCCGCGTGCTCACGTCTGCATCGCTGCTGCCACGTTACCCCGAGCGCTCGTTCCAGATTGCGTATCCTCCACGCATTCCGCGAGCGCGCCAAAATGGCTTAGACTGATGCGCAGCCCGCTATAGCGCAAAGTTCTCGCGCCACTTCAATCAGCATTTTATGTGGCTTTCTTTTCTCGTCTTATTGTCTTCTTTATTCCTTTTTATTTTATTTTTTTTACCCGACTTCAACCGTACTATCGCGTCGCACATATCCACCCAACCCTATTCTCTGCCCTGCGATATTTCGTAGATCCGCGCTCTTGGGCTTCATCGTTGACGGCTGCTGTCGATATACGGGTGGGAGGCCGAGCATCACGTGCACGCGAGCGCACCTTTTAGGCATGCATGGAAATCCGGTCGAGAGCCGAAGAGCCAGCCCCTCTCTCATTGGCGGAGCCGTTGTTATACGCTCGAGACGAGCCATCTGAGAAGCGATCTCGCTTTCTAAGCTCCTCTGTTTGCCGCCCCCCCCCCCCCCCCCCCCAACATTTCTCGTTGCCCTGTAGATCTCCACGCTCTCTCACGGTGTATATTCACGCCTGTTTCGTCCAGCTATAGCTTCCTCCCGTCCCACATATATACATATATATATATACACGCTGTATACGCTGAACCAGCGCTATACGCTTTATCGCCGCGCGTGGGAGGACCGCTCACCTGGCCCGGCAGGGCAAGGTGACGTTTGGCGTGTCTCCTTCTTCGCCGTGGCTGATAACACGCTCCAGTGCGGGTCGATATTTGTAATATCGCGAAAGCCCCGCGAAAACTTTGGAAGCCGTCAACGGAGGAGACGTGGGTGGAAAGGCGAACAGACTCGCGGGGGCGTGGAGAGGAAATGCGAGGGGTAAAAAAAAATAAGAAATAACGGGCAGGGTGGTCTTTTCCTTTTGGAATAGGGCTTGTAAGAAGCAACGTGTCGTCTTGTTCTTTTTTAAAACGCTTTCCCGTTCCAGACCCGTCGGGCCAGCTTTACCGCGCCGTTTTATGCATGCACACTCGATATATGTGACGCCGTATAAAGGGGGTGCGGGCTGCCGCTGAGAAGTCGTGGTAGGCCCAGTGGACAGTTTTGTTGAGAAGCAGGCATTCGAGATTCGTGAACGTGACCCTTCTGCGCTCCGCCCAGAGCATGGAGGGAAAAAAAATTAAAGAATAAATAAAATAAAAGCCAGGTCTGTCGAATAGTCACCGTCTTATTACGAGTCAACTCGAAGAAAAACCTTCGAGCTCGGCTCAAAATTATGCACGCCTTGGGGGCGCGACATCACTGAACTACTTGCCTTGCTGAACGTCCTCTCGTTTGTCTGTCAGTGGTCCTGTTGCCACTGATGTTTCTTTTTTCAGGTCGTCGGTCTGGAATCTAACCTAATCACCTAGTCTAACGCCGCATTGCTGCAAGGTAAGGGTGTTTGATTACGAGGATTGCGTAATAGTTTTGTTTCCCACACCGCGTAACCAGGTAATGATTAAAACTGCCTGAAATCGGGCTAGAAATTTTCTACAACAGACGTAGTTAAACACCACAGTATCTTTTTACTCTGCAGTTCTCGCATCTCTTCGCTTATCTGCTTGACAATAGAATTTGAGAAAAACATTTAATGCTACTTCCCTCGACCTAAGGAATATTAGTATTTCCAATTTAGTTTATTTAGCATTCTCGCCAGAATTTATTCAGCCATACAGCTGAACGCTGACCATAGCTTGAAACTTTTGTACTAGCATATATATGTTGACTTTGTTCTAGGCGAGCGGAAGTTTTTACTTTAATTTCAACAAAGGCTTCGTAGAATCACTTGAAATGACTTAAATCGTCTGGCGCCGTCTAGAGCATACATTCCTACGGAATAATTTCCACGGTTTAATAGAACCGGTGGTACATATGTCAGAACAAAACAATACAACTGTCACATCTTCATATCTCGAACTTCTGATTAAGCAGGAAACGCTAATGATTATATGTTACATGCTACTCGATCCCCTCCCACTTCAGCAGAACTCGAAAAAGGAACTTTTATTAGTGGTGTGAACATGTTGCCATGGTAGTGTAATTTAGTATAATATCAACACAGTACAATATGGAGTCACCAGGACACCAAATAGATCACTTATCAATGCTGTGTGTTGGGCGCGTTGGTATGCGAACCATAGTGTCTACGTCTCTCTTTGGTCCCTGCCTGCGTGCTCAAAAATGCTATCAACGCATCAATGTACCGCAACATAGCGCGCTTTAATACTACGTCTCCACTGGACCAGCGCTGACGTTACTTTCTTGTGAGAGCCTTAGTAACTGCTCCAAGTGTATTTAGATTTAGGTGCACGTTAAAGAACCCCAGGTGGTCGAAATTTCTGGAGTCCTCCACTACGGTGTGCCTGATAATCAGAACGTGGTCTTGGCACGTTAAACTCCATAATTTATTTTCTTAACTGCTTCAAATAGTGCCTCACATATCAATGTCTTCGCTGCTAATGCACATCGAAATTGTTTGATGTCGGCCTGCGGATTGCGTCTATGCTATACTATACCACAATCTATGCAGCTTTCAGTCGACGAAATTTCTCTGCTGGCTTCGGCAATTTATTTTATTCTCCAGAACAGAGTGATCAGTATCGGGTTACTCTCTCGCCGGCAAACTACAGCTGCCCTACCATTGGGTGAGGCGGCGCGCACGAAGGAACAGCTCGTCAACTAAGCCAGGGCCTGCGTGCTATAAAACATGCGAAGTGCATCGAAGCGTAGTGCTGCAGCCCACGCGCACGTCGGACACGACAACGTTTACGCTGACCGCGCTGCCAGGCCCCCACAGCACACCTCACGCTGGAAAGGAGCTGCCAATCTCGTACCCACCGTCGCATGGCAAAAGCACGACGCACGGCTCCAAAGTCGTTGCTATACCCCCCTCTATCTCTTTCTTGCTCGCCGTTTGAGGCGCCACGGAGAATCCCCGCATGCGGGCATAGCGGCGCCTAAAGAACTCCCTTCTTGCGCGAACGGTTGAAAAGCGTCTCACTTATTCACTCGTCTTTCTTATTTGATTTTTTCTTCATTTTCGCGCAGTCCGGTGACGCAAACAAAGAGGGAGTCGCCAGAAGCACGTTTCCGTCCGAAACCCGGCGAAGTACGAAGTCCGTACAGCGAGGGACACAAATCTTCTCGCAGCGCGTATAATACCATGCTTTGCGTGTGTATGTATATACGTGCGTAAACCCGCTACCACGCATCCGCAACAAAGTTCGTGCGTCGGCCGCTTTTTCGCTCGAACGTCTTCACTAGTGCAGCAGCGTGGCACACAGGCTGACTGCTTGCTGCTGCGGCGAGAACCGTGCCGCGACAAAAGCGGCGGCCATCAGTATGCGGCTCACGCTGCTTCTTTACGCGCCTCAGTTGCTGTGCATCACTCAAGAAGACTGCATTCTCCCTCACCTTCGAAGCCTCCTCACCTGCCCGCGTGTGTGCGCGCGCACGCAGCCGCAGTGTCTGTGTGTGTGTGTGTGTGCTGCGCCACTGTTGCGTATGCAGAATATTTACACGCAATCTAGCGAAGGCGTATCCCGCTGCGATTTTCTAAACCAGAGCAGCGTCAGGCGAGGATACATCTGGTGTAGTCCCCACGGAGCTGCAGTGTATACTGTTACACCAAAAAAAATTTTGGGGGGCCTGCAGTTTGTCTTTTATGAGCAGAGATTCATTTTTTGCAACCCGCTGTTTTTCGTAGATCTTTGCGTGATAGCGGATGAAAATTTCCCAATGGGTTAAATCTAACCATTTAGGCATGTTGGAGAATACGTTTGCCTGTTTTTTGAGGCGAAACCCGCCGCTCTTTATTTTGTTTATGTTCTTTTTTTGCGTATAATCTTCAGAGGCCAATATCGTCAGAAATATGCACTTTTTTCATAAATTTTTTATGTCTGCTGTGTCTCCACAGGACCTCGGTGACTATCTGTGGTGTCGATGTGCAACTCCAGATCCGCGTGCACTGAACGTTTTCTCTTTTTATTTATTATTTTTATTTTACTTTCTAGCCCCTTTCTTTTTGCTAGGGTAGCAATCCTGATGATTGCCTGCCTGACCTCAGTTGATGAACATGCTCGATTCAGGGCCATTGCTGGGCCGGCTCTCCCGATTATACCGCTGTCGACCTGTGCTCCTGACCCTCAATGCTACGTTCGTTGTCAGACTAAATGTTGCAAGCAGCGCTCGGAACCGCTTATCAGTGCGTACAAGTTTGTTTACGGCTATACATGTGAACAATAAGGCTGCTGAGAGGCAGAGCTGCTGAAGTTCTGACCGTTCTCTCCCGCTTACGCAAACATGCAGCGCCTTTAAGCGTTCCGATTCACAAAGAATTACACTTTCCCCCCACTTAGCACCTAAGGACCAAGGGATTCTACCAATCACAAGGCTTTACAAGCACGTAGCAGTAACATCAACCATTGATTAGAGCAAATCAGGGGAAGAGCTTTCTTTTTGCTTTCCCTGCATTCGGTCCCCTGCATTCGGTCCTCCTTTCCTTCGGTCATTCCTGAGATTCTTTCCTTTTCTTAAAAGTAAAGGCACAAAGAAACCAACGAAAAAAAAAATAACAGCAGCTACAACATACGCAAATAAAAGCAAGTAAAAGCAACTCCTGTCCATTTCTGAAATCCGCTAGTTACCCGGGCTCGTGCACTCTCTAGCAAACAGCACACCCAAAACATGCCGTGTGGAAAACATGCTCGCATATATGGTCGGCTCGCTACTCTATGCGACAAAGACAGCCTTAGCCTAAGCAACGGGACCCCCATCTTCCTATTAGCTTCAAAGGGACCGCTGCCGGAGTGCGCTTTTGTAGCCTTTGTCAAGCTTCCGCGACGCCGCAGGGAGTGACATCAGTCACAACCGACGGTTGACGCGTTGGTCGGAACCTATGTCTGTAGAATTCGCCGCTCGTCGTATGGCTTAAAACACCTTCCACGTGCGGTAAACGACCGTCGGCTTGTCGACGTCCAATGTGGCCTCTAAGCAGCCTTTCTTCCTAGCCGACAGCGAGCATACTCTCCTAGCCTGCAAACATATGGAAATTATTCTTTCTTCAAAGCGCAAGCAAGGGTCGTCGAACTTAATAACCCGCTTATTTTTTTTTCTCTCTTCCCTGTCTCTCTTTATTTATTGTAGCCTAACCTTCAGCGGAGACTGCAGAGATGCTGTAATTGTTTTCTCCGTCTTTCGGTTATTGCGCCATACGTTGCTTCACATCTTCCAATTTCGCAGCAACCTTTTCTCCGCTCCAGCTCCGGCATCATCAGCGACAATCGCACGCGCGGAACAGGGCGCAGGGATTCTAATCGTAGCGCTCTACCAGATCTGACCTCCCTTAGTTCAGGAGAGTTCACGGAGGTCAGGAGAGTAGTAATACAGAATCTTAAAACGAGTGCACTGTATAGTATAGTCCTGACTAGAAGGCTTGTGTTTGGCTGTGTCATTGAAGCATACAACTTTAAAAAAGCAAACAAACAGATAATTCATCAGCAGCACGTGCTTTGTATGTACTCGAGTGATGCGAAGCAATTTTGCAGTTAGCATATATGAATTTTCACTGCAAACATTACAAATATTGCGGTGACAGAGTTGTGTACAATGAGCACCAACACTTGTCGCCAATAAAATCTAGAAAAAGTGCCAGTAAAATCTAGAAAAGCAATTGTCGGGCTAATCATAAATTAGCTGGACAGAACAAGAATTTGCGCTTCAAAGCAAATTAAACATGACCACGATAAGCTTGCACCTTCTGGAGGAGGCACCCAGCACTATATTTTCGCGGCCTCTTCGCCCTACTTTTCTCATTACATTGCATCTTGTTTAGGTGCACAAGGTGACATAGTTTTGCCACGAGATGACAAAACACACGCGTTTTTTTACATAACTGTCACTGCCTTTTGCTGCGCAATGTGCTGTATCGTTCGATCAATGCCCTGTTGACGAGGAGAGCACAGCGCATGTGTGTAGCGATACCAGACACTGCATTTTTGCTCCGCCTCCTCGCCCCCGTGCTCAATTGTAATGCGGCTCTCCTGTCGTTTTGAGACGAAGTCACTGATGCCGTGCTCACTTACATTACCCGGACATGCCTGAAATAACACCCTAAACATGGATGGCTGTTTTTTGGATTCCTTAGTGCGTATTTATTTCAAACATCTAATCGAGGAGGCATGATGTCTGTAATAGATTTGTTCACCCACAAATTTTGGACAATCTTACGATACCGCTTCCCGGCTTTAAAAGAATATGTTTGACGGGCGGAACAAAGTAACGAAAGAAGAAATGGATGGAAGAGCAAGAGCACCAACGAACCCTAAAGTAAATCAAACAACACCACGTTATTCATTCCAGTAAAAAAAAAAAAAAAGATATCCTGGAAGCTGCTTTTCGCCATTTCACAGATCGCAGGAACATCTGCATGACAGTGACAACGCAAAACCAATTGTTTTTTTTTTTTTTTTGCATTCCACTGTCGAAGTAGATAGATGAAAGAAGGGTTTAAGTAACATTTCAAAGAATTCACAATTCAAATAAAGAATCAGAGGATAAACTACGGAGGAGCTAACAGAGGAGCCAGAGAATGGTGAAGTCAACGAACGCGTGAGAAAACGAACGTAAAGAAGTAACGCAGGTCGGAACGAGCGAACGAGTGTACACAGTCGTCCACTCCACCAGTGACAACTCGGAAGACTCCGCTCCATTCGAAATGCGCACACTTCCTCCTGCTTTGAGATAAGGCTAGCAACTGCAATAGCCGCGGTGGTCGCATAAGCGTAATGTCGCCCACCCGGGCGGTCTTTCGGGGGTCTAAAAGGGGCATGCGCCGCTGCGGCCCATTTGACCCGCTGGAATCAAATTTCGTCCGACTCGCTCTCGGCTAATGTATTCCGCCTACGCCGTTTCGTATACTTTCGCTCCTGGAGTCCCCCGCTGCCCGGCCGTTCACATGGAGCTCGGCTCGTTTAGTGCGGGCCCCACTGAATGTTCTTTCTTGTGTCTAGCGGCGGCGTGTGCTTTTGTTTCGCCGGTGCGCGGCTGTTTAAAGTTAGCCGCCCGTTTCATGAGCGGCCCAAGTTTAAGCCGCCGATCCGAGGCAGGAGCGAGGCAGAACGAAAAAGAAAAAGAAAAGAATGTGCGGGGCCCCTACGTAGCCGCGGTACACCTAGAATAATCGTGTCTCGACGAGAGAGAAGGAATAATGAGAGGGAAATAAGCGCAGGTTAGCCGGAGCAAGGTCCGGCAGCCCACCCTGTATATAGAAGGCGAGGAGGGGAGCAGATTGAAACATCAGAAGAGAACGGACAGAGAGAAAAACACGGTATGCAGTTAAATGCAAGGAGGCAGCCTCAAATCACGCAAGCACGACCTGTAAAGTTTGTGCATTGTGCACGTGCACAACGCGTTCAAAGTTGGCTGCATATATATATATATATATATATATATATATATATATATATATATATATATATATATATATATATAACTTGAGAGAAGTGCAGGCGAGCGCATCAAAGCAAACACAAACATCAAGTGAAACCGGACCCCGGCCTGAACGTAGAAATTAACTTTGTTCTTGCTTTTCTACGTGCGCCACCACTTTTTCAAATTATTAAACACCGGATCCGTAAAAAAAAAACTACTTCCTTCCCACACACACACACGCGCGCGCGCGCACGGACACACAGATTATATATATAAATATATATATATAACCTCAGAAGCAAGAGGCGTGGCATGGCTGAGACGCCATGTCTTTATTCTAAAGCATACGCACTTCGTCGTCTTCCGCTTCTCCAGCCATCGCGTTGTTCAATTGCCCCACGTTTCCCCCTCCCCTCGAGAAAGCCTCAGTTCAGAAAGTGCAAAATAACGCCGCTATTTGCTGACGTGAATATCGCCGTCTCTGTCTAAGGGCATCACCGAGCGGTTGACCTCATAGTTCAATGGTGACCTTGCGTAGAATGTTTTAAGGACCTGCCATGACGGAACTCAACTTGCCGTTGTTGGGATGCCATGGTGTGTCGTAAAGTAGTGAGTCACCGAATCGATGGTTGAGCGGGAGAATCTTCCTATTATAGATTACTTTGTTCTTATTGTGGCAGGCGAGCGAGTTCTTAACCGCAGTTTTCCTTGCTTCCTCAACAGTTTCATCCCGTTGCTTCAATATGGCTGTATAAAATGGATAAATGGAATCAGGCACGAAGATGCATAACCAGTAACTTCTTTAGGTGTTCTTTTGTATTCGTCGATGACATCCGATAGCAGCCCAGTCCAAGACTTTTGTGGTTCATCGCTGATCTTGCATTTAATTCTGGTGACTATGGTATGATTTGTCCGCTCGTTCATACCGTTGCATTGTGGATGATGGGACGACGTGAATAGTTGATGCATTCGGTTATGCTTTATAAGAACTGCTTAACTTTTTCTGCTGTGAAAGCTGTTTCACAATCTGAAAAGAAGTGTGATTTGCCGACAGCAGAAATGCTTTTTAAGCATGAAATGCACGCGTCGCTGTTTTCATTTCTGTGAGCGAGCGTCCATGCATATCAAGTGGTATGGTCAATAAACAAGTGGATGAATCTTTTTGATGAACCGTATCCAGAAAACCGTCGAACGGTGTCCTTTGCAACGTCATCAAAAGGTTCTTCAGCTGGAGGCAGTGAATCAAGTGATCCGTACTTATTTGCTTTGGTCTTGTTGCGTTTCTGGTACGTGTCACCATGTCGAATGTAGTTCGCGACATCGGTTATTATATCTGGCCAATAGTACTGTGAAGACAGGAGGGACAATTTCTTCTTCAAGCCGACATGGCCAAAATGTTGGTGAGCGTTCCTAAGAATGGTTGGGCGCAACTCATAAAGCCCATAGGTCTTCCTTAGGCCTTTCTTTTTGGCAGTGACTACGTCGTTTTCTACCGAGTATATTACTCCGGGGCGCTCGTTGTTACGTTTTTGAAGATCGGTGGGCAAGGGATGCTGCACTACAGGAGCTGTGGAAAGTGCGTGAGCTCCAACATTGCTTACGCCTTTCTGATGTTTAGTGTTCACATCATACATTCACAACATTAGCGACCACCGAAAGAGCCGACCTTGAGGATTCTTGACATTCTTCAGCCACTGTGGCGCAGAATGATCAGTTACAACAGTGAACCACTTCATATTAACATAACAATGCAACTTATCAACCGCATCTACGATGGCAAGACATTCTTTCTCAGTGAGGGCTTAGCTAACTTCGTGCTTGAGTAGCTTACGGGAATAATACGCAACGAGAAACTCATTGCCTTTGTCATCTCGCTGTTTCAGCACGGCAGCAATTCCTTGACCAGATGCATCGCAGTATACAGTGCGTGGTCTTGAAGCGTTGTATATCCGAAGCACTGGTTCTTCAGTTGTACGTTTCTAGAGCTCCAAAAAGGCTCTTGCACATACATCGGTCTACGTCCATTTAGTGCCTTAGTGGAGCAGTTTTGTGTGAGAAAGAGCGATATCGCCGAAATGAGGGATGTATTGACGTTTTGTGTTTACGGTTCCTAGGAAACGCTGGAGTTCTTTCTCTCGTTTGGGTGTTGGAAAATAGAGTATCTCAACAACGTTGTTTTGGTTAGGTGTCACAGTCCCTCATGAAATTTTGTGGCCCAAATATTCGATGCGGGACTTGGCAAATTGCCACTTTTTGCGTTTCAGTTTTACATTCTCGGCCTTAAAAGCTTTCAGTAATCCCTCGAGATGTCACAGATGGTAGTAGAATATAAGATGGTGGTAGAATATAAGCCAACATCGTTAAAGTAGTCGATTACATTAGTGAGCCAGTGTTTCGCTTTTGCTCACTTCAGGACTCTTTCAAATGAGGCAGGAGCGTTCTTTAACTCGAACGGCATCACCAGCCATTCAATGGCCATTAGTCGCGAAAAATGCCGTTTAATGAATGTCGTCAGCATGTGTTTGGACATACCACTATCCGGAAATCACATCCAATGTAGCAAAAGCTTTGCGTTTCCCAAGTGGCCAAGGACATCGTCAATCCGGGGAATTGGCTGATAGTCGGGCACCGTTAAGGAGTTCAGCTTGCGGTTGTCAATACATAGACCTCTGTGTTTTCGGAGTTTACTTTTCCTCAATTTCGGAGGATGTTTTTCGGAGTGCATTTTCTTGGCCGAAATTCGGCGTTTATCGGAGTTTTCTTCTCCTAAATCCCCAATTCTCAGAAATTCGGAGCCTAATTTTGCAGTATTCTGAATACTCCAAAATATTTGTTGAAATGATATCTGTACACGAAAACATCAGAGCGTACGAAGCGTATTTTAGTTGTCTGGAAGGTTTGAGCGCACAAACACATATACACACAAGCACAAATACTTGAATACAGCACACCTATGTTTGTGCGTATTACAACCTTAAAGCTTGTTGTAATAGACGCAAGCATACTTTACGAGGTTGCTCTCGCTGATGAAAGACGGGGCTTCTTCAGCTGGACGAGGCGTTCTGATTCTCAAGGCGCCCTTACCGCTGGCAATGCTAACTGCCATGCTAACTGCCACACGACAAATCTTGCAAACAATGACGCCTTCAGATGACGTTGACTCTTCAAAATCACTAAACTCTTTTACGTAGTCGCTGGAAAGCTTTCGTTTCCTTCCAATTTCGTCTGCCCAAAATTCTCGCGCTACAGAAATGCGTCATGTGAGCATGCCATGCTTTCAGCCAGCAGGCTTTCCAAGCTCTATTCGGTCCCCTGGCGCTCACGTGCCTTCAGGGGACCGTATATCAAGCTGTCATCTCGCGCTCCCGGGGGTGACAAGCCCTTTGTTAAATGTGCGATAGGTGCGGTCTACGAAATACTGTTGACGTGAGGTAAAGTTTATACCGGCCAAACCGGTCGATGTGTCAATGACCGCTCAGAACACGCCCTTTATCTAAAGGCTTTCGTTTAAGAAAAGGAACAGGGTCATATTGGCCGTTAAAATCGGAGTTTATCGGATAAATCCGAATGGTCGAAAATTTTACTGGCGAGTGTTTATCTGATATTTTCGGATTATCTGAATACACGGAGAATTGGGGATTTACGAGTAGTTAACACCAATAAACGCCGAATTTCCGCCTAAAAAATGCACTCCGAGAAACATCCTCCGAATTTCAGGAAAAGTAAACTCGGAAGACACGGAGGTCTATGTATTGACTACCGCAAGCTGAACTCCTTAACGGTGCCCGGCTATGAGCCGATTCCCCGGATTGACGATGTCCTTGGCCACTTGGGAAACGCAAACATAAACGAGTGCGTCCCTTGCCTTTCTTTTCAGTTAGAATGACCGGTGTGGCATAGGGGGACAAGGATGGCCTCACAACACCTTCCTTAACGAGGATGTCTACTTGTTTTTCTATTTCTGCCTTGTCTCCTTGCGAACATTTGTATGGTGCTCGATGAATCGGAACAGCATTGGTAAGTGCGATCCTATGTTGCTCAGTAGAGATATATTTAATATCCGTCTGGGATTTCGAAAATATATCTTCATATTTATTTAAAAGATATTCGAGCATAGCGTCTTGCCATTCTGCCAAACCATCCTTTGTCAGGTTCTCGATCAGAGAGGTTTTAGTGCTTTCCTCATGGTTCCAATCGTGCGGATTCAAAATTTCACGTGGTTGTGTAACTGTCTTGCGTTCCAAGTTCAGAGAAAGATTTAAGTACGAAGCGCTGTCTAGGCCAAGGATCAACTGCGCGTTCTCATGCCTTGCAGCATGTGCACATCTACTTTTTTTGTGAAGGTCGCAATCTGCAAGTGAATGATTACGTGACCTAAAGTCTGAAGGATTGATGCAACTTGTTGAACTGTGATGCTACAATCCCTCATCAACTTAAGTCGGAGCTGTCTTTATACAGCATCACTGACACAAGTAATCGTTGCTCCTGTAGCAAGAGTTGCAGCGAGTGATTTTCCGTTGATGAGAACTTCAAAGCGTATTAATGAAACTCTGGGTCGCTCTTCTCGTTTCCCGATGCAGTCTCAAGGGCAGACATGTTGTCGCGGCGCGGATGTTCATTGTGCCAATGAAAGTGTTCGGGTCACCAGCCGCTGACCAGTATTTACATTCGTTTCGTGGAACACGCGGGCTAGATGTGAAAGTTGAGTGCTACAGTCTGTTGAAGGAAGGTGGACCTCTTGGCACTGTAGCGAGAGTTCACGTAAAGGAATGTCCTCTCACCAGTTTCACGGATATCTGGACGTTTTTCGGCAGCGGCGAGCCACTCTGATGGTGAGGTGAAAGGCAGTCCGGCTAGCGCTATAGTTCCATGTCAGGAGGAACACCCCCAGTCAATCCAGAGATTATGTGGCACTCTTTAAGGTCAACTAAGGCACCGCGTCGTCTTTTCTCGTCATAGTACTCCTTAATGGTCTGTCCCCCTTTCAGTCAGTAGTGAATAAAAAGTCGAAAGGCGTCTCCAGTGGTCATCGCAAAGTGGTCCTACATGCCGCGCTTGATGTCTTTTCATAAGTCGTTGTTGCTAAATATATCTGCCAGCTACTACTACTGACCTGCCAGCTACCACTGACCCAATCGCACTGCGTCCATGATGTTTCAGCTATCGAAATGACGGAGCCACTTGTCTACGGGGGCGTCTTCTGGCGTTCCTTTGTACTCCGAAATGTTGAGTGGAGGCTTCGGGGTAACCACGGCAGGTTGATCCTGTCGACTTGGGTAACATCATAAGCAAGAGACGTGGCGTGGCTGAGACGCCATACTTTTATTCTAAAGCACGCGCACTTCTTTGTCGTCCGCTTCTCTAGTCATCGCGTTCTTCAATCATATATATACTGTACAGTACAGAAACCTTAGCGATGACGCACCCCTTACTCCTCCACCTTCCTTTTTCATTTTTCTATGTCACTCTTCGCAAGCAACACATATTTGCTGCTGCAGGTAGATCAGTACTGGCCAAAGGTCATCACAAGTCTCGCGGAGGGCAACGTTTACTTGGCGTTTCGACAAGTGTACTGATCCGTAGGGCACCACACGCTCGCGTTAGCGGATGACAGATCACGCGTTTCGAGTGCAGTGGTACAAACGTACCGCGCTTGCAATTGCGGAAAGCGTTTACATGCTTCTTGTGTTCGGCTTCCACTTCTAGCACATCGCTTTCAGGACTTGGAAAGCCGAGAGTTCTCTTGGCACTCCCACGTGCATCTTCTTTCTTCTAATAGCGGCGGGCCTCAGACAAGTATCCAAGTGGATAAAAGCTTCACGTGTATTGTAAATTATATGAGCATTGAAAAAGCTCAACGTCTGATATGCTGAACATCCGAGCTTTGCACGCAATAGGAAGGAGTCGCTGGAAGCAGGAATCAAACAAGCGTGAAATATAATAAATACAAAATGTCGAACTTGGCGGTGATTAAACATATTAAACAGGAGCGACCTTGCAGTGAAGGCAGGGCTAATAACGATGCCCCTCACTTTTTATGCAAGGATGCTGCGTCGACTGGCGACTTTCTGAATAACTACAGTAAAGCCACCATCGTTTTCTGAAGTTCTGACATTCACGTCTCTGTGACCAATGCTTGTGGTGGTTGTTCTACATATATATTTATTTGTCTCGACATAATACGGAGATTTTGCATGCGCTAGGAAAGTTTTTCAGCCCTCACGTAATTCGTCAACTTTCTACATTGTGGCACTGCTTGTAGATGGCCTCCTCAGACTTCGAAGGGTGTTCAGGGCTGGAGTAATGTCATGCACCTTGTTCGGTAACGCTTATGCAACTTAGCTTAAGAAAATAACGAAAGAAACTCAGTTATAATTGCTGTAGTGGCTTTCTAATCTGGAGAAAAAAGAAAAAGATAAGTAAACGGAGATTTGGCACCCTTTCAGTGCGCCCTCTCGCAACGAATGTAGACATGAGAACACGACCTCTCACTTTGAATCAGGGGTGATCGTCCGTTGTCTCGGCGTTGCAGCGCCCAGGCAAAGTACGTAAAACTAGCTAGGCTTTACCGAAGCATCCCAATTAACGAAAACAATTTATTTGTAACATCACGGCACCAAGTGTAATACGCTGTGTGCAGCATGCGCGTTATGAAATAAAGAGTTGTGGGGCAAGGTAGAAATATAGCAGGAAGTCTGGACAATGAAATATTTTAAAAGATTCTACTGGCTACGGTGCCATCTTCTAAAAAGATGCTTGCGACGACTATACAACATTACAGTTAAAACTACAATTAACCCACTTAAGAAAAAAACTGCAACCTCGAAACCCTCGTTGCAGAACTCGAGGGTTGGGCCGTAGCCCTAATCATGAAAGAAAGAAAAAAAGCGCGAAGCAGGCGGTTCCCCTTCCTCCGTCCTGTCAGCAGTTTTGGTCGTGCTGAAGGCGCCGCAGCTGGCATGTCAGAGGACAACCCTCTCTCGCCCTTTCCCAACAGCGCATTCCTTTTTTTTTTGTTACGTATCTCACCCTTCCGCGAAAGGCGCCCAATACATCTTTCCGGGACGACCGAAAATCGTCCAGCTCAGCACGGGACATCTCTGCGCCTACATGAATCATCTGCCGTCCCTCCCTGATCCAGCGCTGTCATCACCTCCCGGGGCGCGAACGAACTCCCACGGCGCAACCAACGTCAAAGAAAAAAAAAGTAAAGAAGAGAGAGAGAAAAGAGAGAAAAATAAATAAATAAATAAAGGAAAATGCATACAGAACAAAGGACTGAGCATGCCCGGCTGTACCGTGCTCGAGTTGAAAGCTACGACAGAAGTCTTGTGCCCTATAGAGAGAGAGAGAGAGAGAGAGAGAGAGAGAAAGAAAATATTCAAATGACGTGCATTTATTTACTCGTCATTGGAGCCTTCGGAGAACAAGCATGTCTAACTATACTGCCACGTTGGTCGAGGCCTAGACTACACAAAATTTCATTGTCGTGATGGCGGGCGTGGTAGCCCATATTTCCCCCGACTCCGGTGACGAATATTTATTATTGCTGTGGAGCAATTACGCTCGAGGTGGCATGCATTCACGCCGTCGTGATGTCACGCTGTCAAAGGCGCATGCGCAACGCACGCCTGGTAGCTTCCCCTTCTGGCCAGAAACAGTTCCCTTGCACGCTCGCTCATGCTGTGTCGCGCCAGCGTATTGTTAAAACACCATCCCAGTAATTCAAAAGCAAGGCTAACGCTTGCTACCGCTGTCAATGATTCACTCTTCAGACGAAACTGTCAAAATTTTGTACAATGTTGACTTTGGCGACGGCACCTTAGATATATTGTACAGTATATAGCGGGATGCATACACCGCTTTGTGTCACAGCAAACTTAACCGTGTGGTGTAAAACCCGGCAAATGGATGGGCCGACGGAGCTTGTTGAAGCAGTGATTTCCTTTTCTTTCCTTGTTAATGATAGTCTCGCCAGAAGAAGGTATGCTTTAGCGGTATTGATTCAAATGAATCAAACCTAAATTTATAGACGAAGAACATGCGCAAGGAACTGGCATTACAAGCTCATTCGTAAGCAACCGATAGCGCATGGAACCAGTGGCGTAGCCAGGGGGTGGCACACCGGGCGAGTTGCTCCTTCCCGAAATTTTTTTGTAGTATGTAGCATTCCCAGCACCCTGCCCCTTTCTCTCCGTCCCGTGTCAAGTGAGTGCCCTCCACCTCCCCGAAAAATACTCTCTGGCTACGCCACTGCAAGGAACACGTATCCACTCATTGCTCTCATCTCACCGTAAACTTACCGCTCTGACATAAAAGGCGTCTTAAAAGTTGTCTTAAACCTTGACTCTGAGTGGGCATTTTGGGAATACCTCACCGAGTAAATAGGTAGCTTTAGTTTCACTGAAAAGAATGAGTAACAGCGCAAACAACGGGACATACAGAGTGAGCCAGACGAAGCGCTGTCGTCTGTTTCAGTCTTCCCGTCCCGTTCATTGCGCTGTTATTCCCCCCTCCCCCTTTCTTTTTCAGAGATGTAGCGACTGGCCCAAGTTAGCACTTTCTTTTGTCTCACGTACGCAGAAGCCTTCCGCACGCAGACGTGAGAGTTCTACGTGCGCTACGCGCCGCACGCGTGAGACACTTACTCCCGTATTCAGAAATGAATCTTAATTTGAAGCCCATGCATGCTTGACTTGATATAAATGACGCCTAGTGTGAACGCGCCCAAGATGCTCAATGCGTTTCCTTCATGACGTTCACGACAGGCGTCAATGAAATCAAGTCAAGCGTGGGCTTCAAGTTAAGATGCATTTCCAAATACGGGATTACAGTGTCGCATGCAGTTTCGCCACGGCGGTTATATACTTCATCTTCTGGAGTGGAGGTGGCTCTCCAAAAGGGAAGCCGGACGCCGCCATCTTGCTGGAGGCAAGAAACCCGAACCACCGTAGCGGCCGTTGCATAGCACAGAATATGCTAGTCGCGTTTATTGGTTGCACGCTGTTGCAATAGTGTTTAACTGATTGTGGCATGCTTTCCGAGAGCAGTGCAACAGCTCAGTAGGTCATAGCTGCACCAGTCGCTTAAAGATGAGTTAGTGTTTAACGTTTCACTTGTAGCATAAGCTCGCATCGTCTGCTCAGGACTGTCGTACGTCGTGCGTGCGTTTGATCCAGTTGGCAGCGGTTGGCAAAGTGCTCGTAAGATGCGCATACGTCAATACTACATTTACGTTTACGTCCTATAAATACTCGTTGGCATGTCACTGCCTGCGGTTTTTATGTAGCGCATGCACGGGCTACGTGTTAGAAGAAGGGGATTGAATTTCGCCGCTGACTTGCAGCGGTCATGGGTTTCGCTCGAACCCATGTGTGGTGTGGTTGCACGACGACATACTTTTGTTTGGCTTGTACCGCGTATGTTCCGGTCACCGACGGTGATTTCATGGGGTAACCAGCGAAACAGACGCGTGCGCAGCGAAACAGACGCGTGCACAGGACGAGCGCTGGACTTGCAAGTTGTAAGTTCAGTGCTCATTCTGACCACTTCTATTGCGCACGCGTCCTCATGTTTCGTAAATCTCCTGTTCAATAATTTGCACCAACTAACCCATCAGGAAATTATGTTGTAAAAGCTGGGCTTGAATACAAGAGCACGAGTTCTTTAGAATAATATAGCAGAGTGTTATCTAAGGTTTTGGGTACACCACATCGCTGGGCATACTAAACAAGCGAACTGCGAAGTAAAAGCGCGAACGCTGGTTTCAATATTGTAATATCTAAAAATTCATGAACGCAGAACCTGAGTTGCAAATTTAGCTTGTATACTGAACCATTATGCATTGTAAAAATTCAGGTGTCAATTGGAAATATTTTCTGCTGTTAATACGTCTGTGTAGCTTTTCTGACTGATGTTTCATTTGTCGTGTGCGTTATAATAAGACGTTCTAGACGGAATGCATAAGTGGCATCAGTTTTTTCTGAGCACACAAAATATGGAAGAACCTCCGCAGTGAATTTCATGGCGCTAGCTTTGGCTTCAGCATATGACTATCAGGCTAGTCATGATGCTAAACACAGCTTGCGGCGCCTTGTGCAAACCAGCTCGGTAATGTTGTGTGCCAGACTAGAGAGTAATTACAGTATTTGCACCTAATTAACGCGACCGAATTCGGTCTCTTAGAAAAAGAAAAAAAAATACTGCTTACTGTAGGAGTCACTTTACCGACAGCAATTATTAGATAAACAACAGGGAACAACGCAAAAAGAAAGACGAATGACCGCAAGGCTTTATTCATCGTTGCTTCTAACTAACGTAGCAAAAAAAAAAAAAAAACAGTGAAAGGGTGAGTGCTGACGTATCTATCCCTGTCGGCGAGGAAGGCGTCATCGTCGTCCATAGCATACACCAATGTTATTGGACAAAGAAACACCGCTTCAGAAATGCCCGCGACACAATTGAACACGGCAAAGCATTACGCGGATTGTGCAGTGATGCACCGCGCAACTTCGAAGACCGTGCACTTAACGCGCCGCACGACAGCGCCTATCGTATTTTTCACGTCAATTAACGGGTAAACAGCGATCAATGTTCATTACGCCCTAACATCACACAAGCTTTGTTCGAATGGAGAGACCGTTCATAATTTAACCTTGCGAGGAAGTGGGATTCGCATAGCATCCCGCCGATGGCGTTTCTCAAAGCCTGCGGCAAAAAGTTGATGCAGGAATATATATATATATATATATATATATATATATATATATATATATATATATATTGATCGACAACAGCGACACACCAGTGCAGACTAATACACTTTCTAAGGCTTCTTGTTTTCTGTTTTTCATTGCCGAACCGTAAACACAGGTAGCGCCGCACATATACCGCAGCCGCTATGCTGGAGCCGCGGCATTTTGCCTCTAGCAATATGGCCGCCGGCAGCTACACTCGCTCCTGTAGGCAGTGGCTAAGACTATCGCTTCAGAAGTATTGTACTATTTCCTTGAGTATCGCGTACTCAACCGTCGATGGATGGAGGCCTAACAAAAGTATAGATTGTTCCTTCCGCACGTCTACAGGTTCCCTCTGCCGGCAAACATGAGCGCTACTCCAGCCAACTTCGTTCAAGAGAAGCCGGAATCGGCGCCAACGCGAGATTCTCGCATCTCTGTGCGTCTCTGCTATAGCACGGACGCACAGAACGTAGAGACGCAGAGAACACAGAACATTAAAAAAAAAATTGGAGGACGCTTAAGCTTCGGCTTCAAGAGTGAAA
Source organism: Dermacentor andersoni (assembly GCF_023375885.2). Lineage (NCBI taxonomy): Eukaryota > Metazoa > Arthropoda > Arachnida > Ixodida > Ixodidae > Dermacentor > Dermacentor andersoni. The sequence continues at coordinate 73,370,081 of NC_092818.1, forward strand.
CGCGACAGCGTTCCCGTCGACCCGCCAAGGGGTGTAAGACAATGCGCTACGGCGCAGCGATCACTTACGAGGCGCCCCGCATCGGACTTTGCACCCACCAATCACGCGGTGAGCGTCGAGCAACGCAGCGTTCGGCGCGGCAACGAAACGTGCGCCTGAGCAAGCGGAACGAACCAAAGAACTCGGTGTCTCGGAGGGGGAAACGCTCTACGCCAGCCAAACGTCGTGATCGGCACGGTCAGAGAGATATATAGATAGGGATATAAAGAAAGAAAGGAAGGACGCTTGATTCTGCAAACCGTGAGGGAGCACGGCGAAGCGTCGTCAGGGGAGAGGGAATCAGGGCCGCGACGCGCCTCGCACCGGTCCCCGCACAGCCCCAATGCGCGCGTGGCGCGCCACCAGTCGGGATAGCGCCGTACATTGAGAGGAGGAGGTCTTCTGTGTTTGCCGCAAGATGGCTCTGCGTGTGCGGAAAGCGCAGAAGAAATGTAGTGGAAACGTACTTCGCTACTCGTGTAACTGCAACCTCTGTAAGTTACATGGTCATAATTACCGATATACACGGCAGTATAACTTTCTACGGCACGTTTCTAAGACAACACCGCATTCACTAGAGGCGCTTTTGTACCGCTTTGAAGCATCGAACTCGTGGCTGAGTGGTAGCGTCTCCGCATCACACTCTGGAGACCCTGGTTCGATTCCCACGCAGTCCATGTTGCAAGTTGTTTTTATTTATGAATTGCCTGACGGGATTTGTCGCTCACGGCCAACGCCGCGGACGCCGACACCGACGCCGACAATGACGACACCGGCTTTTCTGCGACACGAGCTCCTTAACGCTGTCGCGTTAAAAAGCTCCAGTTTCGCACCTAAGGCAAAAGCATCGATTGGAAGGCTTTGCTACTGTTCATACGAAGTATGATCTACTATTTATACGAAGTATGAATAGTGAATAGTAGTTTTATCGACCGTATAAGCTTGTAAACATAGGGTTACTACCTAAATAAAAATAAGTATGGTGTCACGCGCGCACAAGCAAACATGAAGACATCTTTGGATGACCGCGGAAACTCGCTGTCAAAACGCTGGAGTGAGGAAGCGCGGTAACAGCAGCGAACGAATTTATCTTAGTGCGGCGTCTCGCATCAACGCGAACTAAGCTGCGAAAACACAGCGTGCGAAGGCCTCTGTCTCTGTCGCAGATGACTTTCGAGATAAATCGGCCCGGTCGGCCGCCCGTACCACGCGGAGTAGAACGCGCTTCCTCCCCTGTACCCTCCATCCCGAACCTTGCGCGCGACGGAAGATGGCGCGCTTCCTCCTCGCTTACCTACGTTGCGTGCGCGAGATTGAGCCACGATATGACGACGCCGGCGGTAACATTGTGTCGCTGAGCGGCGCACACGAACGAGTATCCTGTGATCTATCTCTCGTCATCCAGCTCATTCGTTTCTCCGTGAGGCAACACTTCTTGCTTTACACCGTGCGCCATCTAGTGACTCGCCCGCCAGGCAGAGCGCGACAACGTGCACACCCTCAAAGACAGTCATCACTGTCGCTTGATGCAATGCTGGCAGCGGTTGCGCAGTTATTAGTGCGCTCAACTACGGAGCGATAGTAGAGGCGGTAGGGCAGAGGATGAAATCCTCACCCTGAGTACTTTCATTGTAGAGCGCAGCTCTCAGGCGCCCGTTTCTACGATGAGCGTCGGCGTTGTCGAACCACCACAGCGAAGGATGAAAGCGAAGAAAGCTTTCATTTGGGCCGGTTGGTTCATGGCTGAAAACCTTGACGACCCAGAGGGACACAACTACACACTACGGGCGCAAATTTCCAAATACATTCCAGAAGACGTTACAGACGCTTAAATAAGCGCAACATCAACCCGTACCGCACAAGTTTCGCAGAGTATCTATTTTGCCGTTAATAAGAGAAGTTTGATAACTTGGAACTATCGATTGTCAACACACAAGACCAGTCAAATAGCACTTGCCAATTTTCCTTATTTATTTATTTAAGAACGTGCGTGCACACTACCTCAAAATAACCTAAGCAAAACAAAACTGGCGAAGGTGGGATCCCTCTCAACAGACAACTTAAATGGAATTGACAGATTGCAAAGAAACCTAACCACGAAGTGCTTGAATTGTGGCACGTAAAATTACAGAGTTTAGTTTAATTTTTAATCGCTGGCATGCACAAAATTGCATAACAATACGCAGTTCCTATTACTTGTATTAGGCTAACCATCATTTGTTCCATGTCAGCGCCGCCAGGCTGTTTCTAAGGCCCTTCGGTCACGAGCACTCGAGTTGCAACCCATCATGACCGATATATATAGTGCACTACAAAAGATCCTGCGTGAACCCGATCACGACCATGGAAGTGGCATGCGATTCCGGCAGTCGACCATTAGTTGAACGCCGAAATGCCTCACCTTCTCCGTCGAAGACGGTGAGCGTCAGGCAGTATTGGACGTAGGTTAGACGCAAAAACGCCTTTTGGGGGATGACTCATCAAGAGCAAGTCAGAAGAAAAAAAAAAAAGGGACAATGAAGTGCCTTCAGCTCAGTATTTCGACATGCGTTCGCCATCAGAAAAGATTCGAGTCGCTTCTTTCTGCAAGCAGGAGCTGTCTAGGATATAAAAAGGAGCGAAACCCTGAGGGACATAGCACCGTATAGACGGCACAACCGTGAGCAGTCCGTTAAGAGGTTCACGGAGAGAACTCGCTGTCAAAATAGGCACTGAACCCACCCGAGGGTATTCAACTCGGGCTTTAGCGCCGGGAAGTGCGTGTATTTCCCTGCCGCGCGCGGGGACGAGCTTTCGCGTAACTCCTGCATGCCTTTGAATGCGAGGAGAGCGCCATGCCGCCCGTTTTCGCGGCACCAACAGGAGAGCTCGGAACCGAGCGCTGGGTGTCACCGCTGCGCTGACGTCTCAAAGCGAAGGGTGCATAGCGCACCAGGCATTCCCCGCCCATGGCCCTTTCCTCTGTTTCTTCTTGTTCCGTGAACGCTTTCTTTTCGAGCATTCTTCTTTCCCAGCACCGAGCAGTTTTGCTCCCCGCAAATAGCGCCCCAGAGGTTTCTCACACTCACCGTGGCCGCCGCGAAATGAAGGGCCTTGCCTTGCGCTGGAACGCTGCAGCCTGTCGCAGCTCAGCCTTGTCGCTGTTCGTGGCTGCCGTCCTGTGAATGTACGTCATCCCGTTAGTGGACACGTCGGCACCAGGCTCTTCAACGCGCTATTCAGTGCAGAGGCAATTCCACGACAGTGAAGAAATGAACCACGTGTACAGTAGCCCCACTAAGGACGAGCAAAGCGCCTTTCATGCGCCGTCGACACAAATAGAGCTATCGACAGCTGCGTTTGCCCCCGAAAGAAAGATTTCGGGACAGACACGTGGGTGGGCGAGCATGTTCGCGCGACATATCTGGGAGAAAAAGTGGCACCGCAAGATAAAACAAAAACAAAAAAAAGCAAGTAAATCCCGGCATGTCTCCGGCAAAAGACTCGCTCGCAATCGACCGCACAAAATAGGGACAGCCGTAATACGAGGAAGCCATTCGATGGCTGCTACGCTTTGCGGGCTTAGGGCGAGGAGACGTCGTCTCTCTGCGCCTCCAAACGGTGCGGACGCCAGCTTCTTCCGGGGCTGTCCGCGAGCCGCCTGACACGGGCTTTGTATACGACACGATGGCTCGATGGCCACACGACGACGCGACGGGCCATTCCGGAGAGACCGTGCGACGAGGCGCCGATGGCGATGACGTTCGAAAGTGCCGCTGCAGCTGGCTTTCTCTCCGCGTCTCCCGGCGCCCCTGCCCGCGGTGGTCTCCCGTTACCGCAAACGTGACGACAAGCGTTATGACCCAAACCGCGACGTTCGTGCTCGCCAGGCGACGCCGGGGGACTAAGTGACGCTTTAGCGTGAACGCCGACGTGCTTCCCATGCCGTATGGCTTGAGAAGCACGTCGACCCCGCCTCCCTCGCCCTCTTCCTTTCCGACTTGCTTTGCGGACGTTCTGCCAGCCAAATGCCTCTCTCACCCACCAATTTTTCTCGCTCCCCAAAAAACGCGGGTGCCCATCCTGAGCACTGACAAGACGTGGGGAGGCGTGTCGTCCATTGTTTGAGACTGCGCGGCTCTCTGCGTTCGACGGTCGCCCTAAAAAGGGCCTTTCGCATGCCGCGGCATGCACGAACAGCCTAGAGCCTGAAACGCTTCTTTGTCTTACCGTGCTGGAGTTTTCCCCCCTCTCGATTTTCCACAAATCTCTGAAGTCGAGGCGACTCCTCCCTCTGCTCACTTTCGAGGCACGAAGTGTACTGCCCTGTTGTCCTTTCTCTTCCACACGTATTTTTCCTACCCCCCCCCCCCCCCCCCGCCATGCTCCCGCTATCAGCTGGTCTATTCCGATATGCGCATATGTAAATGCGGCCAACCCAAGACGGCAATGTGCAGATTCCCACTAGCATGTCGCTACATTTTGTGGGTGGATGCTGGAAAGACGTCAGTGTGGAGGATTGTGGGGAAGATGAAGGAGTAGGCATAAACAAAGAATGAGAGGGAAACGGGGAGAAAGCGATCGAAGGTGGTTTTAGGGATGGGGTGAGGATGGGCGCGCAAACGCGCCTGTTCGATTTCTCGCTCACGGCGCCATTTTGCGTGTTCAAACGAGAAGGAACACTGCTCTACAGAATCCTGAAGTTGGAAAATGAAAGCGCTAAGGCACACGTGTTACATGTAACGATGCACATTGAACTTGCGTGGAATAACTACTAGAAGAAGGTACCACGCGGTGTCTGTGAGCGAATGAGCGAGATATTGAATGTGAGAGCCGCCTCTTGTGCTCACACGCGGTCCAAAAGCATAAAGAACTTTGAGGAATAGTGACAGAATCGAAGAGATGCACGAGAAATATGAGAAACAGGCAAAAAAGGGAGAACGTGTAGAATGCTATAGCGAACGCTTTTGTTAAATACATTATACCTTTCGACTGCGGTTTTGGAGAAGCGCATTATACCGCTACTGAAAATGCGTAGACGCCGTAATACTACTTAAACCTATCAATCTGACTCGTTATATTGTGTGGCGGGGAGTCCAAAACGTTACTATCGAACATGCTGGCTTAGCGGCAAAGCTCGTCGCCTCAGCTGGAACGGTCGGAGGACTTTTTTTTTTCTTAGGCTACGTCTCTTTGTCGTGAGGGTACCGCTTTGCAATATTCCTTTATAAATCTCCTGGCTATTGCCTCATATCCAAGAACGCGCCCTTTTCGTGCTTACGAAATATCACGCTGCATCACAAAATTGCGAATCAGAGGATGATTTTTATTGCGTATTTTAATAACTTATATCAGAGGTTATTCTTATACATATTGAGCGAGACCTTTAACTGCGTAGATGTCCCATAGGAGCTTGGATGTTTGAGTGTGTTCTTTTGGTTCTGAACACACACACACACACACACACGCACACACACACACCCGTGTGTTGTATATATATATATATATATATATATATATATATATATATAAATTTAAATTCGATACTTTTACATGCCAAACCGCCACATGATTATGAAGCGCGCGGTAGGGGGGGGGAAGGGGGGTTTGGGAATAATTTTGACATTCTTTGGTTTTTTAGCTTGCACCAAATGCACGGCAAACACGCATTTTTCCATTTCGCCGCCGTCTAAATGCGCTCGCAGCGGCCTGGAATTCAAACCTGCACCCTCAGGCTTAGGAGCGCCCAACGCCAAAGTGTCTACGTCACAACAACGAGGTTAAAATCAGTGTACTGAGAGCCGTATTATACATACGGTGAAGGCAGCTCCCATCCTTCAAAAGTAAGCGACTGAAAGGGGCATTAAAGAGGAAGATAATTTGAGCTGTACTTGAAAGTTGGCGTTCTACAAGTAAAGAAATAAAAAAATGAAGCTCTTAGCGAGAAGAGTCTTGCTAAACCAGAGGAGAAGCGAAAACGAAAGTCAGCCGGTGATGCCGCCTTGAAGTTCCCCCGCCATCTCCGCGGGACGTCATAGATGTTGATGGCGCCAGCTCCGTTGTAGTTAAGGTTTCTGACGGTAGAGAGCGACTGGAATGATTTCTAAAAAAGTGAAAGACCCTACATGGGAAGTTCCGAGAACTTCTGATCGAGCCACAACTGCCGAAATAAAATATATATATATATATATAAAAGACGTGCGTGACGTCCCACCGACGCTACGGTGTAGGGATTTATGCACAAGATTAAAATAATTAAACTGTGACCTTCATTTTTTTTTATTTAATAATCGACCTATCACACCGAAACTAACAAAAATTAACTTTCGAAAGCAAACTTTCAGTCTAAATAGATTTAGTTCTTCTTTTTACTGTCACCTGCAGGCGACGTGAAACACCAATGCGTGTGTGAAACACGCACCGTGGTCTTTTCGTTTAATGTGGATGGCCACCAGTTCCATTGCGAAAATAGAAAATTAGCCAGCTCCACCGCTATAGAACAAGGCAATCATTAAAAAAAAGAGAAAGCTATCCTGCAGAAAATAAATAGCCTGTTCTTTCGATCTTGTTTTTCTTTCTTTGTTCTTTTGAATATGTTATGAAATTCCTGGTCCCTCTTCTCCAATCAGGCGTCACCTCCTTTGCCCCTTTTCATAGGGGGCAAAATACAGAAAAACAAACAAGAATTTGCGAAAAGAGAAAAATTAACAGAGAGAAGGATGACATAGAAAGGCAGGGAGGTTTACCAGGAGTAGTTCCGGTAGATTACCCTGCACAGGGGGAAGGAGTAGAGGAATAAAAAGAGTGGAATAGATAGAGAGAGATAGATAGAGATAGAGATAGATAGAGAGAGAGAGACGAGCACGAACAAACCGCGTACACTAGAGAGCGGTAGGGGAATGCGTTCTCAAAGTATATCGTGAAGCCCCGTAGACCTAAGAAACCTCATAAGGTTATAAGAACCTTACAAGGTATATAACGCGAGTAAGGCCTTCAGCGCGGATGTTCTTTCGGAGCACTGACCTAAAGCTTTGAGTTCCGATAGTGTACGATGGTCCAACAGGTCCAGCACTCTGCACGTCACTTGTCTCTGTGCACTATATCGCAGCTAGACACAGATAATGTGTGCGAGCGTCTCATCGCCGTTGCATGTGTCGCACGTGGGGCTGTTGGCCCTTCAAATAACGTCACGAACTCTTTTGGCATATGAATATGCGAGAACAGTTCGTGGAGTTGCCACGTATATTTCTCCGCGAGAAGTCTTATGTAGTCGCCTTGTCTACCTTATACCGTTTTCTTCCAGTTCCGGGAACCGGACTGTCGGGGCGGCTGTGACTGAAAGAAAGTGAACATCCGGTGATGAGAGGGGGGAGGGACGACGCACGCGGTCTAGGGTATGCGCGCATTTTATGAACGCGTGCAACAGGCGCTCCGTATCTCCACAACGAAGGAAGACGAACACAAAAAAAAAAGACGAAGAAAGAAATTATCGAGTTTTACGTGCAAAAATCACGTTAGCATCGTTAAGCACGCCGCAGTGGAGCGACTGTGGAATAATTTTGACGACATCTGATTCTTTAACGTGTAGCTAAATCTAAGTCCACGAGCGTTTTCACGTATCACTCCCACCACTATGTCACTATGCCACCGTGGCGTGTACGGAGTAAAATGTACACAGCATAAACACAGCTGGACGTGCGCGTGGCAGAGTGCAGTGGCGAAAATCACGATTCGGAGTCCTCAAAAAGGAAAGAAGTTAACATTCATTCCATATACCTTCAGTTTCAATCGCAGTTTACCCGACGCACCACAGCTTAATCGATAAGAATGAAGCCACGCTAAGGCGTGTACACCAGGCACACCCACCTTAAGTCAGGCGCGGCTTACGTGCCACCCGCAAGACAGTGACATATCGGGAGAGACGAAGGCCGCTCGAAACGCTCCCGAAGAAAGCCGGAAGACGTCAGTCAGGGAACGCCCATCGCTTAAAGAAAAGAAAAAAAAGGGGGAAAAAAAAGAAAACGAACATAAAAGCATGCGCAAGGTATCGAATACCGCGGAAGAGAGACGCGCATTCTGTTTACACGACACGGCCTTCGCGGCGGGCGGGCAAGACCTGGGGCTGGAATAGCATGAGACGCGACGGCTGGCTCGTCGTGTCTGCGGTGACGCGCGGCGACGACACCGGCGGGCTGCGGCGGCGGCGTCGTCGTCGTCGTCGGGGCGCGGTGCGGATGCTTTCTCCGCGCCCGTCGCTGCTGCCACCGGGGCCGTGTCGACAGCGGCAGCAGCTGCCACGCTTTTCTGACAAGTCCTCGCGTCGATCGAGGTCGATGACACGCGTGTGCGCCTGAGTGACACCACTGAGGAAAAAAAAAAAAGGAAGAAAAAAAGCTCTCGCATCCTCCCCTTCTTTCCTTTTTCTTTTGCGAACAGCATCACAATGTCCGTCTCCCAGTTTCACATTCTTTGTCTTCCCGGCACACGAAACGACACAGCTGCCGCTCAGGCGGTGGTCTCGGTGTACGCGGCCTGGTCATTATCTCACGCATTCTGAAAGTAAAAACAAACAAAAAAGACGTTTGCGAAAGAATTATGCGTTCCCTTATGGATACCCTCGGAGCACGACGTGACCCATTGCTCCTATCAGGTGAGGTGGCACTTAATGATATCCATGACTACCAATGGCATTCGAATTAAACTTGAACTTTAGGAATTCAAGCTGTTTTTTTTTTTCGTTTCTGTTAATCATACTGCGAGATATGTCAGACTAGATATGACCTTAGGGTGCGAAGCGAATGAGTTAGGTTGATTCTGTCTGATGGCCAGCCCAGGACGTTAGTTTGCCGGTAGCACAGGCGCAATATGCCTGCGGGGTCGCACGGAGAGAAAGCCGAACGCTCAGGGTCCGCGTGCAGAAAGCTTTCTTCCATAAACGCGTTTCCTCATTGACCGGCATCTGGGCCCATGGCACTCGTGACAACGGCTAGTACTATTTCTTACCCGTTTTTTTTAAAATCTATCTCTCCTCCTTCTATCCGCTTCCCCCCGCGCAGGATAGCGAAGCGGAAGTCCGTCTCGATAAACTCCCGGCATTTCCTCTCTCCTATCTCTCTCTTTCTCTCCCACGTAGCAGTGATGGGCGTGAAAATGTATTTACCATGTTTTAGTGAAATAAATATTTGGTCATTAATTCTCGCACATTTAGCGCTCTACATTCTACACTGCCGTCTGTAATTCATTTCAAAAAAAAATTATCTTTACAGCATTCTCCTCAAGACATTGTGCTCCTCACATATGTAGAAGGTGTTATCAGATAAGAGAGAATAAAGAGCGGAAGTGCAAAAACATTGCAGGCATGTCCATATGTCGATATACGCGGACGACATTTGCCGTTGGTTAACCGGATATCAACACAAGCGTTTAGCTCTGATAGCTCGACAGGCATTACTTTTAGTTCAAAATTACCTTCAAGGTGTTGGGTTGACTCTCTCGGTGGAAAAATCTGGCTTCATCATGTTTCCAGGTAGAGGAAGAAGGTATGCGCGGCTGAAGATAGACCTTGATCAATCTTGCCTTCGACAATTGAAACACAAGCGCTTTTTGGGTGTCATTATTGACTACCGTCTAAGTGGCGACGAGCTGTGGACTAGGTTGTGACATCGATATCTTCGCGTCTCAATGTGATCCGTAGAGTTGCAAGTGAGCAATGGGGAAATCACCCTTCCTCAATGATCAGGTTGCACGATGCACTAGTGACGAGTCGGATAATGTATCAGCTCCCTTTAATTTCCCCCTCGATATCACAGCTGGAACGACTTGAGGTTCTGCACAGAAAGGGCCTGAGAAGGGCTCTTGGAGTTCCGCAGACTGCTCCTAACAAAGCAGTACTTTGTGAATCTCTATCGAGACCTCTTAGCCTAGTCGCTTCACAAAGGTTATTGATCCAAATTGGCCGCCTCAAACAGACGGCAGCCGGCCGAGCCCTTCTACAGCGTCTTCGAAAGAGATCTGAGTCCCGAGCGTACTTGGCACTAAATACTCTTGGTTACCTGGGTCTTGACGCTAGAGGTCGAACTAAGAGGTTGAAACCACCTTGGTCATTCGCGAGCCTCGATTGTTCGTTGTCAATTCCTCACGTACGCGCTAAGCGGAATTCTGCTCTGGCGGCAACGCGTTCGCTGGTACTGGAACATCTTGAGTTTGAATATGCACGTCATCTTCAAATCTTTACTGATGGCTCTGTGGACAAGGTCAAAGGATCTAGTGCAGCTGCTTTTCACATTCCCTCTTTGAAGTATGATTGGTCTGTTCGCTTCACTGCAGTCGTGTCCTCCACAACGGCCGAAAGCGTTGCCATTGAGGCAGCTCTAAAGAAACTACAGTTTTGTACGCCTCAACCTGTTGTTATTCTTACAGATTCAAAATCTGCCCTTCAAAGGTTAGAGCACGGGTTCCCTACTGATGCCTTATGTCTTAGCTCCCTACGCTCGGTGCACAATCTCCATATCAAAGGCTACTCCATACGTTTCCAATGGGTGCCCTCGCACACAGTGTTACGTTTCGCCTACAACGCGCGGTAATGCCGGCGCGGATGCAACGGACGCCGGGGCTTTGTTCAAAGCGGCGGACATTTTGGCCCGTCCGACGCCGCCGCGACGCCTACCCGCCAAGCGTGTCCAGGCGTGTTTCAGTGCCACGTGTCTTCGTGTGTGCGTGTGTGTGTGTGTGCCCTCGCTTGTCAAAGCGCGGCAGCCGGGGAGCGGAGTTCCCCGAATGAGGAGCCTGGAGGTCGCTCGGCTCAACCGTTCGCGCCGTCGTGTGGGCGGTTGGCGATGCGTCACTACACTCGGTTCAGCAGGTCTCTCGGCTCAACCGCTCGCGCCGTCGTGGGCTCCTGCTGCGCCGTCCCGTGACCTTCATCCCGTGACCTTCATCCCGTGACCTTCCCTTTTGGACCGCGACGCCGAGAGTATAAGAGCAGCTGCCCCCGGACGCCAGGAGAGAGGCTCCGATTTGTACTGTTGAGTTACGTGCTCTCCCGTCTCTCCACTCCGGTCGACCTGACCGGCCGCTCTTTTGCTATGTTAGAATAAACAAGTTGTTCTGTTACCAGTCTTCTCTTGCTTTGCCGGGACCTTCGGATGCTTCCAGTGCCCCAGGCCGCCAGGCCAACGCTACCCTTGGGGCTTGTGACCCATTGGCAATAACGGGCGTCAGAACCGAGACCCCAACAACTCGTGCCAGCGGTACGATTACAACATCTGGTGGCAGCGGTGGGATCGCGACAACGGAGGCCAGCAGCGAAGAGATGCGGTTGACTGTATGCTGAGCAGCACAACGACCATCCGGGAGCAGCGCAACGAGCCCTGTGTGATGACTGGTTGCCTGCAGCGGAACGACTGTGCTGAAGTCTTGGCTGCGAGGTTTGGTGAGTGCGGGACTTTCTTCTTCTGAGTTTTGCCAGGCTTTTGTTAGTGTTAGAAACAGAGCTGGTAATTGTGGTTGTCGTTGCTGCCGGGTTAGTTTGCGGCAAGACAATAGTAGGCAGTAGAGGAAGCAGCATTCAGAGCAGCCATGGATTTGAAGTCGCTGCGCAAACCGAAATTGCTGGAGCTTGCGAGAGAGTTGGGTCTGGATGTCTCAGACAAACTCAGAAAACCAGAACTGCTAAGGGCTATTCTTGAGTTAGAAGCTGAGGATGACGAGCTGTCGGAATGCCTTGAGACCATTGAGGAGAGGGAGACGGCAAAAAGACAGGAGCGTGAACTTAAAGAACAGAAAGAGAAAGATGAGCGTGAACGAAAAGAACAAAAAGAGAAAGAAAAAGAAGAGCGCGACCGTCAACACGCTTTGGAAATGAAGCGTCTCGAGTTAGAGATGGAACGCGCTCGTAATGGAAGTCAGGCACACGGTGCAGGAGAACGAGTATTGTTCAAAATGACTGACCTGATGCGGCCGTTTAAGCTTGGAGAGGACATTGGTTTGTTCCTGGTTAACTTTGAGCGAACGTGCGAGAAGCAGGGGTTCTCTCGGGAAACGTGGCCACAGCGCTTGCTCACTTTGCTACCCGGCGAGGCGGCCGACGTAGTCGCTCGCTTGGAGAGAGAGGAGGCAGAGGATTTCGACAAAGTGAAATCGAGTCTGCTAAAAAAGTACCGGCTGTCAGCGGAGGCGTTCCGTCGGAAGTTTCGGGAAAATGAGAAAGGCAGAAGTGAGTCATATACAGAGTTTGCGTACAGGCTTATGTCAAACATGCAGGAGTGGCTCAAAGAAGAGAAAGCGTTTGGTGACCACGAGAAAATTCTGCAGTGTTTCGGGCTAGAACAGTTTTATAGTCGGTTACCTGAGAACGTGCGGTACTGGGTCTTGGATAGGCCAGACGTTAGTACGGTGGCTAGAGCCGCTGAGTTAGCCGAGGAGTTTGTGACGCGTCGGGCTCGTGGAGCTAAGGACGGTCAAAAGGGTGAATTTGGCTCCAAGTTTGAGAGGCCAAAGTTCACGCCCATGAGAGCAAAGGGGGACGCACGTAGTTCGGATGCGAGTGAAAGCAGTCCGACCGAACGTAAGGAGACGGCGGCAACCGAAGCCGAACGCAGAAAGCGGTTCGAGACGAGGCAAGCGCGCGTTTGTTATACGTGCCAGAAGCCGGGTCACTTTTCGGCGCAGTGTCCAGAAACAAAAACACAAGTCGTGTTTTTGTCTATATGCAGCACTGACGAGAACATGAAGCTTCTCGAGCCTTACATGCGAGACCTCCTCGTGAACGGGAAAGAGTGCCGAGTGCTTCGCGATTCCGCAGCTACAATGGATGTAGTTCACCCCTCTTACGTAGAACCCGATATGTTCACGGGCGAGTGCGCATGGATCAAGCAAGCAGTGGAAGCTCATAGCGTGTGTCTGCCGGTAGCAAAAGTGCTTATTGAAGGACCTTTCGGAGCACTTGAGACGGAGGCCGCAGTGTCATCTATGCTGCCCCCCCAGTACCCGTACCTATTTTCGAACAGGTCCGATCACCTCCTGCGCGAGAAGGGGCTTTTGTTTGGTGAGGCTAGCTGTCAGGCCTTAACCAGATCGAAGGTTCGGGAGCTCGCTGCAAAGGCGGTAGTTGCGGGGCCGACGTTGTTGAACGATGAGAAAGGGTCAGAGGCGCAGCAAGCTAGTATTCAGAGCACGCCCGAAAGGGATAAAATTGAGCCTGTAGCGTTAAAGGCACCAGATACTGGAGAGGAAATTCCCGATGCGGGAAAGTTAGAAGAGCTTCCGGTCGAGCTTCCGGGACTAGGCTCAGTGACGAACAGGAAAGACACCGATCAAGTCATTAGTGACTTAATAAGTAAAGCATCGCTGTCGCCTGAGCAGAAAACCGAACTACACCAGCTCTTACAAGAGTTTCAAGGTCTGTTCTCTGAGAGGCCTGGTAGGACTTCTGTCCTTACTCATGACATAGAACTTACCTCCCCAGAGCCAGTACGATCCAAGGCGTACCGGGTGTCACCCCGCCAGAGCGATATTATGGAGGCTGAGGTAAAGAAAATGCTACAGCTCGGTGTTATTGAAGCGGGTGAGAGTGATTATACCTCCCCTTTGATTTTAGTTGAGGTACCGGGCAAGGAACCTCGTCCTTGCGTCGACAACCGCAGGCTTAATTCCATCACTAAGGATCAAATTTATCCGATCCCTAACATCGAGGAGCGCCTTGAGAGAGTGAGTAGCGCTCAGTTTATTTCCACCCTAGATCTTGTCAGGGGTTATTGGCAGGTTCCACTTACAGAAGAGGCTAGTAGGTATGCGGCGTTCATTTCACCAATGGGGACATTCCGTCCTAAAGTTTTGAGTTTTGGTTTGAAGAACGCGCCATACTGCTTTTCAAGCCTCATGGATAAAGTGTTGCGGGGACAGCAAGAATTCGCTTTACCGTATCTAGACGACGTAGCGATATTCTCCGCATCCTGGCCGGAACATATGGCGCACTTGCGGGCAGTGCTAACCCGCCTGCGCGATGCGGGCTTGACAGTCAAGGCTCCCAAGTGCCAGTTAGCACAGGCCGAGGTTGTCTACCTCGGACACGTGATTGGTCGGGGTCGTCGCCGCCCCTCTGAAATAAAGGTGGCCGCTGTGCGAGACTTCCCGCAACCGCGCACGAAGACCGATATTCGGTCGTTCTTAGGTGTCGCCGGCTACTATCAGAGGTACATCCCCAGGTACTCTGATATCGCGGCTCCCTTGACGGATGCTCTAAGAAAGACAGAGCCGCAAACAGTCGTCTGGGATGAGACGAAGGAAAGAGCTTTTAGCGCCCTAAAGAGCGCCCTAACAAGCCAGCCTGTGCTACGATCGCCCGACTACACAAAAGGGTTCGTTGTTCAGTGTGATGCTAGTGAGCGAGGCATGGGCGTTGTACTGTGCCAACGGGAAAATGGAGAAGTAGAACACCCCGTCCTGTATGCTAGTCGTAAGCTGACGAGTCGTGAGCAGGCGTATAGCGCCACCGAGAAAGAGTGTGCGTGTATTGTGTGGGCCGTTCAGAAATTGTCATGTTACCTAGCCGGCTCGAGGTTTATCATTGAAACGGATCACTGCCCTCTCCAATGGCTGCAGACCATCTCTCCCAAAAATGGCCGCCTCCTGCGCTGGAGCCTCGCTTTGCAACAATATTCCTTTGAGGTGCGTTACAAAAAGGGGAGTCTCAACGGTAACGCCGATGGCTTAAGTCGAAGCCCCTAACGTGGGAATCAGCCTCAAAATTGCTTGTTACTGATGTTTTTCTTCCTGAGGCAGGATTTTTAACCTATTGCTTTTGTGTAGTGTTTCAAAGTGATGATGTGCTTTTTAGTGCAATTTTTCCGATTTGTGGACGCGTTCTGAGTGCTGCTAAACTACTGTAAGGAACTAGGCAGCAGTATAAGAGGGGAAAGAGCCTGGCAGGGCTTAGTGAGGGTTGTGCCGTGCTTGCTGACTGAGCGGTTGACTTTCGGCGTAGTTCTAACGCTTGCCGGAAACGAGAACAAAAATGTCAACTCTCCCGAAGTCACTTTGCAGTGTCCTGTGTGAACCTGAACGTGAGAACAAGGCCTTCTCTGTGCGCTGCGCTTAAGAAACGCCAAAGGACGCCCGACTTCGGTTATGAGCATCATCGAGCGACATCCCTCCGGACAGCGGATGCAGTCCCCTGACCATCGGGATCTCCTTCCCCCGGCGGGGCGGTCTGTTACGTTTCGCCTACAACGCGCGGTAATGCCGGCGCGGATGCAACGGACGCCGGGGCTTTGTTCAAAGCGGCGGACATTTTGGCCCGTCCGACGCCGCCGCGACGCCTACCCGCCAAGCGTGTCCAGGCGTGTTTCAGTGCCACGTGTCTTCGTGTGTGCGTGTGTGTGTGTGTGCCCTCGCTTGTCAAAGCGCGGCAGCCGGGGAGCGGAGTTCCCCGAATGAGGAGCCTGGAGGTCTCTCGGCTCAACCGTTCGCGCCGTCGTGTGGGCGGTTGGCGATGCGTCACTACACTCGGTTCAGCAGGTCTCTCGGCTCAACCGCTCGCGCCGTCGTGGGCTCCTGCTGCGCCGTCCCGTGACCTTCATCCCGTGACCTTCATCCCGTGACCTTCCCTTTTGGACCGCGACGCCGAGAGTATAAGAGCAGCTGCCCCCGGACGCCAGGAGAGAGGCTCCGATTTGTACTGTTGAGTTACGTGCTCTCCCGTCTCTCCACTCCGGTCGACCTGACCGGCCGCTCTTTTGCTATGTTAGAATAAACAAGTTGTTCTGTTACCAGTCTTCTCTTGCTTTGCCGGGACCTTCGGATGCTTCCAGTGCCCCAGGCCGCCAGGCCAACGCTACCCTTGGGGCTTGCGACCCATTGGCAATAACGGGCGTCAGAACCGAGACCCCAACAACTCGTGCCAGCGGTACGATTACAACAACAGGTATCATAGGCAACGAGATGGCGGACAGCCTCGCCCATAGAGCGCTGTCTGGGAATCCATTGAGAAGAGTGCCTCAAGACGACAACAGACTCTTCAGAGAAGCAGTGTTGTGCCACCTCAGTTCTTTGTGGAGCTCACCTCACAAGCCATGTGTGATCAAGGGCCTCAAAAGAAACCAAGCCACCTTACTGCTCCGCATTCGCACGGGCTCTGCTCGAACCCCTGCGTGGATGTATAAGACTGGCCTGGCGTTATCACCATGATGTTCAACGTGTGGTGTGTGCGGTGACATAGAACATTACCTAATGTGCTGTACTGTGTATAACGCGGAAAGGAGGGTGTTATTCGGGTCCCTCAAGAAGACAAGAGTTCCTCACAGCTCTTTTCAAGACATTGTTTTCCCGCGCGGGAACCGGTTGTGTAGGAAGGAGGTCTCTCGCCTTCTTTTAAATTACCTACAGGACACAGATTTGGCCTCCACATGGTGAACTGAGGAGTGACCATTTGTATTTTGTAAGGTGTGTGTCTGTGTCTGATTAGCAACTGCAAGGCTAATCCCACCAGTAGCCTACAACAACTCAACTCAACAACTCAACTCAATGAAGAGCGGAGCATCTCGCTTTACAGCGTAGCCGCAAGAACGCGAACGCATAACTGGCGCCGTTATATATATATATATATATATATATATATATATATATATATATATATATATATATATATACATATCCTTGAGCGAAAAGAGAGAGAGAGAAAGAAAGAAAGAAAGACACGAATGGGGAGGCAAGCTGCGTAAGAATTTCATACCGACGGAGACTTCAGATGGGTCACGCTGTGTTGCGGCGTGATAAATGGCGCGACGAATTGCTCGTGCGCCTCATAGGCTTTTTTTGTACAGATGGAGAATCGTTGCAGCTGTGGAAAAGGTCTGAGGAAAAGGTCTGAGGAAATAGGGAGCGTGACGGAGTCATCAGGGCAGAAAATTGAAGTGGGATGCATAAAAATAAAGAAGTACGCGCACCAGTTGGTTCAGACCGGCATAAAGAAAGCGAATGGTACGAATCACTGAGAAAAATGGCATCCTCGATCATAAAAGATTTCCCTCAGTGATTCTTATGGCATTCTTACTTTAAGATTTTACGCATGATTGCTGTATGTTTCTTTCTTTACGTGTGGGTGTGCGTGTTGTGCTGGGTGTTCTTAATGCTTGCGCATTAGGAGTGTCACATTGCGAAAAAGTGTATGTGTGGGAAGTGTGGGAAGCCGGTTGCGTGGCAGATGTAGAAAAGGGATGGGAGAGCTTTGAAAAGCGTGTTTATGTGCCATAGGTGCTCTGCTCCTAAACAACACTTTGCAATGTGGTGAACGTGGTTTAAATCATGGATACGGGACCTCAAAGAGGTGCGACATAATTGCGAGGTATTTTTCTTGAATGCACTGCCAAATCGTCACTGTATTGTTTTTTTATTTTATATGGCGTCTAGTGTAGCGTGAAGTTTGGGTACTAGGATGCCTTAAGGGGAAGCTTCACCTAATAGCACCCATATTTAAATTCAGGAATCACGTTGCTGGCCGCCCTTGCACCGAATTTGATGGGGTTATTGAATTAAAGAAATAAGAAGGAAACATAAATTGAATGACTGCAGGTTATTTTTTATTTCGGCTGTCGAAGTCTTTTACAAAAGTTGTTGGAAATTGCGAAAAAGAAACATAACTGAAGCACCAAGTTTTAAAATTTGTAATTCACTAATAAATAGTCACACTTCAGCGCCGATATCAGATATGTTAAGATATCAGCTGACAAAAACTGATCCAATGTACATCGCTCCCAAACATACTAGTAATTAGGGAGTAGTTCTGCAATAGCATCATAGGCGTTGTAACAATTTTGTGCAATATGTCCATTCATATACCACATTTATACACTTCAGACGGTATGAGAAATGGACTTTATAGAATTGCAATACCTGTTATTTAGTGCAGAGTTACACATTTTTAAGCTTCGTGCAATTCTTTTTAACTTCACGTAGCCACGGGAAGGTGGACGAAAGACTGAACGGCCCAAAGGGCAAACGGTACAGTAGGAGGAAAAAGAAAGATGGGGTGAAATCGTTGGGCTTGATATTTCCATGTAGAATGAGGTTCGGTTAAGTTCAAATGAAGTTTAACGTGCTTAAAGCATATCCTGAAGCTTGTCAAGCAAGCCAACGTTTCGAAGCCTAGACAAGCAAACAATCAGTTTAAAATTAAATTGTGGGGTTTTACGTGCCAAAACCACTTTCTGATTATGAGGCACGCCGTAGTGGAGGACTCCGGAAATTTCGACCACCTGGGGTTCTTTAACGTGCGCCTAAATCTAAGCGCACGGGTGTTTTCGCATTTCGCCCCCATCGAAATGCGGCCGCCGTGGCCGGGATTCGATCCCGCGACCTCGTGCTCAGCAGCCCAACACCATAGCCACTGAGCAACCACGGCGGGTCCCAAACAATCAGTTTAAACACAGCAGGGTAGAACTTGTGGTGATCGTGAACTATAAACTTTCCTTACACCATTTCTGGTATTCCGTGCAAGTGTAAATAAATGTTTAAATTGGCGGTGATGAAGCAGTTGCTGCGTTAGATGATTCCTGCTTTTTAGGCTTGATGTGTTGTTTTGAGTGTACTGGCGGGGCATTATCGAACTCTTAACCCAAAACCTCTTCTACAGCTGATTTGATGAGCGAAATGAGACGCCGAAATTTGTGCGAATTTTTTTGTCTGTACATTTACGATGCTCATATAGCGGGCACTTAGAATAGAGTTATTACGTACGTTACTACGTGACATCGGCGTTGCGATGTGGTTGTTCGCAGTGACGCTTGTTAACATTTGGAATGTCGTTTTCTACCGAGCGTCTGATTCTTGGGGCATCATCAGTTGTCGGTACGTTCCAGGTTTCAGGGGAGTCCTCACCACCATTGTCGTGTACGCCTCTCTTCTGCCGAGCTTGAGGAGCTTGACGAGGAAGAGTTGCACGCCAACGCAATGTCATCTTCTCAAGAACAACTTCTATGCGATGCACATAATGCCGCCTACAGCGCTACTATATTGCTTGTTGTAGCCTCCAATATACACGCATGCGCAGTAGTCACCGATCTCAGCCTAATTCCCAAGCGATGCATTTTCGCAGGGGCCATTATGGCCGATGCGTGTATTTGTCGCCACTTATAAAAATCGTTCTTTCACCTTTTGCCTTTGTAACGTTAGCATATATAATGATATCCTCGCTGCAATCAATGTCATGCACGATAAAAGAAATAATTGAACAGTGGTTAGCTCGCCGGACTCTCGAATGCAAATTGCTGCAGAGACACAGACTCGAGTGCCGGTTGCGAGTGAGCTTTAAATGCGTAAGCATTTCTATGCATACCCAACGAGAAAAACCGTCCGTCCGGTCCTCCATCCGTCCATCCCGTATGACAACCGCTTTCAAGAATTACCTTTCGTGCTGCCTCTCTCTTCATCGATACTTCCCTTTGGGCGATTCGGTTCTTCTTGACACGAATGGGTAACGGAGCAAACAGACTCTCGCTTCGACGCCAACGAAGCGGCGAGAACACAGCGCTCACGGAGCATTCAGCGCACGCCGCACTCAGTCACTTTCGCAGATCGCTTTCTAGATACGGGCCCGCGTGTCTCTCTTCTACGCTAAGTAAGCGGCGCGAACACGGCGCGACAAGTTGTCAGCAGTTGGCACTCGCTGTTGGCATCGGAAAACACGAAATTTTAAAGCACGGTCCGCGTGGCGGTGCCCCAGGCCGAGTACGTTTTGTCACGGTTGATAACGGTTCGACGCGGATGGATAAGGCGCTAATCAGCGATAACGGCTTAGAATTATCGGATCGTCATCGGCACACCTGGCGCCAATCCTTGCAGCACTTGCTGCGTCATCAAAGCTCTTTGCGGCGCCGTCCGCACCAGTTCGTGTCGCCACAGCACTGTCATTTGTACTCGCCAGATCAAATTTCATAACGTTGATAATGAGACCGGGCTGCGTGAAGATGAGCAAGGTACAAAATGCTTACGCATATTAGACAACTGCCAGAGGAGTTTCTGAGTGATTTTTGTTTCTTTCTCCTCACCCTATGACGATGGTGAAGCTGGGAATGGCAACGCGGTGTGGCGATGACAAAATATCGCCGATGGCGGCAGTTGTCGGCATGACGGAATTGACGGACGGCTAGCCGGACGCATTAGGTGAATAAAGTTCCGAAAAACTTGAACGTTATCACAACAGAAGGCTTCCGTACGTCCGCTGGCATGGCTGTGACTGGCACTGGTTATGACTCGCATGAATACTAAAGTCACTGATTACGAGACGTGCGCAAATACTCCAGAAAATGGTGGGACGAAGACAGCCACCCCCGTACAGCATCGCATGTGTTCTGTTTATGTTCTGGGCTGCGCTTCCATCAGTGGCAAGTTCTCTTCGACTTTGATCTCATTTTTTTCCTGGGTTGAGCCTACGAAGCTTAAGCGCCACTCATAATTAACTCTATACTTCAATTGAAGTGTCAGTTTGTTTTCTTCCTCGCTTTTCTGACATCACTGTCCATTGGCTTGTTGGGGAGGCTACACAGCACCCTCTCATTTCAGAAAAGTCAGACTTTGGAGCTCGACGTCTGAATGAAATGTCACCCTTTCCTCGGGTAACCTTTAGAAAGGGTACTCTACTCTAAAGGCTACTCCACCCGCTATTTCGCTTCATCGGTTTATCCGACCGAGCGCGCACACACTCTCGAGTACGCATGCACGGGGTCAAGGAGGGGGGAGGCCGAACACTCATGGTTCTCTCCGTCGGCACGGCTGGAAGAAAAACTGGCGCCCATTTTCTGCAGCAAAGCCGCTGCAGAGCCGCTTAAGGTTAGAAGCATTTAGCGATTACGCTATAATCCGCCAGCGCCATATAAGTGTCCGTACTTTTCTTTTCCTCCGTTCGGTTATGAAACCACTCCCCCCCTTCCCCAACCTTCAGCGAACCTTATTTTGCCCCGCCTGGCCTTTCTTTAATGCTGGACGTAAAAGCAGCAGGAGCCGGGACGGGCTGCGGAGCATTCGGCTTCGGGGGACAGGGGCGTGTGGCGCCTCATCGCGGGTTCTAATCCGATTAGTGGCCGCTGCTTCTCAGAGCGAGGAAATGAAAAAGCGGCGGCCGCAAGAGGGAAATGACGCCTGTTATTTATTCATGGAGGTGGGACCGTATACGAAGAGAAATGTTGTGAAACGAGAGGCAGCGTAAAAAAATAAAGAAAAAAAAATGCGACGTGCCCAGTGCCGTATGCGTGCGATATTCATCCGTTACGCGCTACATAACGCTTCAGGCATGGCTTGTATATCTTTGTACCGCGCCTCTGAAGGATAAAAGGATGGTTTATTGACCGGTCGTTTAAGGCGTCGTTTCGAGAGAGCGCAAATTTGCAAGAGTATGGCCTTCCGTTCCTTGTTCGCTTCATCTCCTTGGCCACGCGGTGTGTGCGGCCCTCGATGAATGTCTGTACCACAGTGGATGTGCTTCTCGACGCGACCAAGCTCATCGCACCCTTCCGTACTCTTCTAGAAGGCAACTTGGCTTCCCATTGGTTGCCTTTTTTTGATTTTTTTTTATGCAGAGTGAGAAGAACGCGACCATAATTTCTTCTACTTTTTAACATTCCTTCAGTAGCGCGACCTGCAGTGACTGCCACGCTGTACTTATTTTTGTCATAGTTTTCGTTTAATTCTATGAGATATTTATTTATTCATTTATTCATTTATTCATCCATTCATTCATTTGCTTGACAATACAGGATCATCGTGGTGCGGAAGACAACATGGGACGCCCGCGCTCACCTGACTAGGCCTCCCGCACCACAATATGCATTCACCACGCAACCGTCATGCGCAATCTTGCTCTTTATTTGCCTCTTTCCTTCCTTTCCTCCCATCTCCCATTTGCAAGCCTTGTGGCACCTGCTTTCTGAAGAGAAGACAGGCGAGGTGTCCCTTTCGGTGGCGATTGCCAGCCTGCTCCTTGGTTACCCTTTCCTCTCTTTTAAGTGTGTACGTGATTTCTCGACCAAATAATAATAATAATAATAATAATAATAATAATAATAATAATTCTTGGACACACTTTCCAACGTGTCTTCTATGAAGTGTCGCTTGCAAGAGTCGCTTATGCCAATAAGATGCATCTTTCATTTCCTCTCTGCAGGCACATGCTACAGCGTTCAGAATGCCGCTCACGAAAATCCATTTCAGTTCGTCCTCGGCGCGGAAGTGAACTGCTGTGAATAAGGAAACCGAAGTAAGCAGACTCGCACTTGTAGCTCGCTTGGAAGCTAGAAAAGCAACATATAAAGCGCGCAGCTGAAGGGTGTCTGTGGACAACTGAGAAAATTCTGAAAACTAGTGGCCTCACGCATTTAACGAATGATTGAATGAATAAATGACCATTCATGGAACAATTCAAAGAAGACAATTATTGCTGTAGAAATGAGGACGCGATCAACAGATGCGGGCTTTGCATGAGTCCGAAGCTATACTTCTGATATCACAGAAACAATGCATCTTGCACAGGAAAGTGGAAAAAGCAGTAAATGTTTCTTCCGACCAGGTATGAGCCGGATTGAAAAGATTACACGAGGTATGCCTGATTTTTAGGCTGTTAGATGGCCGGACGTTCCTGCGTTAATAAGTAGGCGATTTTCTTTAGCACCTGCAAAGGCAGCCGATGCGATAGTCTGTCAGTTATTATTTAGTAAGAAGTCTAAACACTTTTCAGCAAACTTGTAGAGACAGCACCGACACTGCTTCATAAGCTGGCCCTTGATATTTCATACACAAAACACTACCCTTCAGAGTAGTCACAATCGTAGCTTGAGTCAGTGAGTGATATGAATGGTAACGCCTACACATATGGTGTTATTTTTCTCATGGCTATCGCAGCATTTTACGGAATAAGACGAGGCGTGCTGCCCACTACACTGCAATATAGTTTACGCCCTTAAAGGTATATAAGGGTGTGAATTATATTACAGTGTAGGCGCACTTTGCGCGAGAGAGCGTAGTTAGCAGATAAGTGATATTTGCGTATTCCACCAGCAGCAGTATAACTGACAGCGCCTTGTTGCTTCTTACATCATATGCCCATGTGAGGACACGTTTTGTAAGCCTACAGTTTTTCTCGAGGAAATAAAGTACAGGCACGCAAAGAGGGCGCAAAAGACCACTGACGCGTCGTCACCCGCGGGAGAGTATAACAGATGGAGCATGTTACTCATAGGGTTCGCCTTGGTTTGCCGTGTTTTATTTGTGTGGGCCATGAGTGACGACAGACGGAGATGCAGGGAGGAGCGAGACACAGCGCGAGCGTTGTTTCTTAAGAAGTTGGAGAGAAAAAAAGAAACGGTTGCGCGAAGGGACGGCGCTACGTGAGAAAACGTCGGTAACGTGATCAGCCCGTTCCCACCATGTTCACACCGTGTTTACGATGGGCGCAACACTCCCAGCGACATGAATTCGCGTCGCATCATCCGAGGGCTCTGACTTGTTGCCTACTGCGTGTGTGTGGGGCAGAGACGAAGTGTGAGTTTTGTTGACTTGCATGCACGCTAAAGAGACAAAAGAAATTTAAAAAAGAAGGAACGCTACAAATTGCGCCCTTTGGCTACGTAACTACCGAGCGTAAAGCTACGCAGAAATCATTCTAGAAAAATGATATACATATTTCTTAACGCACTAGTAATAGCAGGAAAGAAGAACCCTCGCGTAAAAAAATTCAAAGAAACAATATGTCGGGTGTGGGAACTGCGTGCTGAAGGTAAAAAAGAATTAAAACTAAAATGAAGATACTGGTATTATGTGCTCTTCAGTGCTTTCGGTTCTTGTGCTTCCCCCCGTAAAAATTGAAAACTTGAAAAGTAAAAAGAAAATGGTAGTAATCACACTAATTTCCGGTATATTGCTGCAGTCCGAGTGCATCTCGCAGTAAAAGGCAGTGCATACAGTTGCAGTTTCGTGTTTATTGCGAATTTTCCGTTCTACACACACACACAAAAAAAAATATTGGCTAATGCTTGGTGAGGTATCTGGTTCAGAATAAACCAATATTAAGGTTTGACATTGTGCACGCTTGAAGGAAGAAGAGAACGCAGCTTTACGCGTGCTCGTTACTGCAGGCAACATGATCTGAAAAAAGAAAAATGGCCGACAATATTAAAGATGAAAATTGTAACTTAATATGTGAAAGATGGTTATCAGACAAATCGGCTGACCAACAAAGTACACCATGGAAACTTTATGTGACGCGTGATTATACAGTGACGCGCATAGGTCTGCGCAAAGAAAGAAAGAAAGAAAGAAAGAAAGAAAGAAAGAAAGCGAAAACTAAAACGGGCACCAAGGTCTTGGCCAATCATCCTTCGCCTAAAGCAAAGTCAAATTACAGTCTACGGCCAGGCTATCTTCACATTTTCTCTTTTCAATTCAAAGTTTAATCGTTTTTACAACCAACCAGTGAAGAGTAGTCGGAATACGGCACCGAGGTCAACCAGGGTGCTATCAGCATCTCTGCCTTTCATCTTTTCTTTTTTTCTCTCTCTAGTTGGAGTTCCCGAGTTCAGACAAATACAGGGGCAAACGCAGCTCAGTCCAGGTGACTAAGGTATGGAAGTGTGAAAAGTCCTTGCCATGTCAATGCCGCGAAGTCAACACCGTATAGTTTTCCCGTCACATTTGGGTACAAAACAGCGTGCTCAAAATGGAGCGTCCAGAATATGGACATAGAATGGAGGCCTCTGGATTTTTCTGCATAGCATCTTCACCCGTTACGGAATGGCGATGACGAGGATGATGATTTAGTGGCAACCCCTTCTAAACAGAGCGACAAAACATAGTCCCCCAATCTGCTTGAGCTAATTTATGTATAGTTATCAGTCTAGCATTCCGTTTGTCCCTTTAACATTTTCTCTCATTCTAAAGACCTCTATAGCTACCTTGTATCTATGCCTATAACGTATCCGGTCATATCAATTTCTTTCTTTCTTTTTTTCTACCAATGATTTGAAGGTCTCTTTGCTTGTCTCGACCACTCACCGGTTAATGTTTCTATCCGTTTTAAATACCAGCGCTTCAGGAAGGTGGACGTTTGCTACAGGTCCCGCTGGGAGAATACCTTCGCACTGCATTACGATGTGCTGTCTCTGGATTTTTGCTGCAGCAGACACATGCCTCATCCCATTGCGAATATTTGCTCTATTTTTCTTTGTCCTTAGGCAACCAGCTCGGGCCTCAGAGAGCAAAGCATTCATCTCTATGTTATCGTAAATGTACTCACTTCTAATTTCCTTCTTTCCATTCTTGTAAATTCCCATGGTCTTCATTGTTTCCGTTCTCTGTATCTAACTTGTTCTATCTGTGTCGCTCACTTTCATTTTGATGATTCCTGGTTGCCTATTTACACTTTCTATTACACTGTACCTGCTTGTCAACGTTCTTGATCTGTTCCACCATTCCGGGTCGACGCTTTTACAAATATTTGTGCACTTTAGCTGCCAATTGATTTTGTGCAGTTTCCCGAGTCTTTATTCAAAACTTATTTCGCTTTTGTGCTTGTATGACTTCAACAGAATTCAAAAGGAGTTGCCTTACGCTGTTTCCCGGTGTAGGGTGACTCCTGGCGTAAATTTTACCGTAAGATAGCCACTCTTTCGGTAACTAATCAGAACTTATTTAGACTCAGAAGTCAAAGCAATCTTTAGAAGAACACACATCGCCGTGTGACATGCCCACCTCTGTTCGTTCACGAATGGTCCGAGTTCCGAGCCTATAATACGTAGCTCAAACGTCTCATTGTACGACCCCCTCACTAATCGCGATAATATGGATCTGCTTCTAGCTGGACTACTCAGTAGAAGCTCGAAGATGAGCTCTGATTACAAAGATTTAGGAATGGTGTAGCCTAATCGAGTGGGCAGAGTTTGCGCACGCGCAGTGCTTTGATCTTACTCTTTGCGTAGGCTAAGCGACTTTTGTGCAGTGTGGTATACTGCTAAAGAGAACACTCCATTGTGCGGCTCTCACTATGCTAGCGCTTTAAGCTCCAAGAGCTGTTTGAAGTCATATCAATGGACGGCTCAGGTGTTAAGAGAGGTGCCAGCAGCACCAAGCATATGTCCTCTTCTGCAAAGCCGGGGTATTCAGTTTCAAAAGAGAAAAATTCACACGCGTTCTAGCTATATATTTGTTTCCGCTAACTGCGGACTATACATATATATAGGCTGTTTCTAAATCTCTCTACTGAGTTTTCTAGTGAGCGTTCTGTTGGGGAGTGGCAAGTCTAAACGCACCCTAGAACCTCCAACATGCGAGCTCATCGTGGAGCTGTCGTTGTGCAGCGGAACAGCAACTGCGGTCTTCGAAGAATTCTCCATCTGGCTCAGAAAGTGTTTTCTGTGCGGCCGCCTCGTTTCGGTTGCATGGGTACAGGCACGTCGGTTCGTATCATTCACGGTGTATGCCGGTGGCTCGATGCCTAGTCCCCGCGGGTGTCGAAACAACCCTAAAAATAGGTTCCGCAGGCGACGCGTTTAACGGGGTGTGAGTCCACTTCCCGGCCGCGGGCTTGCACCACGCCGGTTCCGAAGTATGCCTCGCGGGGCCTGACGGAACGGTGCGCGCTGGACTCTGCCAGAGCGGCCGTGGCAGCCCGCGATCCGCTTACTGCCTCTAGTCCGTGTTCTTGCCATTTATTGTGCTCCAGTGTACTGTCTTCGCGTTCCAATTGGTGTTATTCTTTATATTTATTTTTCTTTAACATAATTTCTATACTTGTACTTTCTTAACAAGCAACATTTTGGTCTCGGTGGAACAACGTCACTCACGTGGACATGTCGAATGATAGAAGCACGATGAAAAAGAGACAACGAATTAAGTTCATCGTATATAGTGGTTGGTACGTTTATATAGGAAAGGTCACAAACGAAATAAGAACCTTCGAGTTAGTTCTTTCGAAGAAATCTACCTTTTGCTCAACGTGAAGCGTGTCTTTCCTGAAGCAGTTAACGCGTAGCCGCTCATTTAAAAGCGGTTTGTGGCCTTGACTGTTGTTATACAATCTGCAAACGTTATACCCCTTTTAAGGCTTATTTTGTTTTGCAACAATAATTGTCATCATTCATGCATTCACTTCCTTTATATAACACACTGCGCTGGCTACTTCCAAGTCCCGAACACTACGGAACGCTTAAGTGCACATGTCGCTCCAATTTGGAAAGTACCGGGCATGCAGCGTTAAACGAGCGAAATGCTCTCAAGATAGATTGTGTATATCGTTGTGGGACAAGTAAATCATTAAATGTGTTACTACTTTTCTAATGTTATTTTCTAATATCTAATATTCTATTTTTCTAATGTATGAACATTGTTGCAACTCAAGGTATTTGTATACTATGTAGGAAAATGACTCATTTGAAAATAATCTTTAAGGTTAGCAAGCTGCAACAGATGAAATGTCATACTTACGGCATTTTCATGGCAGAGGCATGAAGCAGCGGCTCTTATGCGTTACCCTACTTTCAACCCAAGTAACACTAGCTCCACTTCATCTAAAACAACTAGAATTTTTTAACTTCGCCGAAAGATTCTGTATACTACCGCGTCTACAATGAAACGCTAACGGACAGAAGGAAACTTCACCGTTGAACTCAATTTGCACGCTCCCTCCTTTGTACGAACGAGAGGCAATGTGAGCTCACGAAGTTTATTGCTTATATATAAGGAATTAGTACATTGGATGATTCTTTTCCAGAGAGAAGAGCTCCTGTCCTGCAGCCCTATACAGAAAGTGACAAAGCGATGTTCGACGTGGAATATGGAAAAGTGAGCAACACCATCCACATCGAGTTGGAGTGCCCAGCCTCAGCCCGTTGCAGACGCCATGTCATAAATGGGCTCCCCGCAAGGTTATGGTCTACAAGTTTCCAATGAAAGACTAGGACATATGGGGAGCCGCTGTATACTGGGAAACGATAATGGACGCTCGCTCCCGAAGAGGGCCCTTGGGAGACACGCCTCTACGTTCGCTTCTAACTCTCCAATTTCTACATCTAGTGTTTTCCCTTTCTTCCCCGTCTCGTAACCACCAACAGGGGAGGTAGTTGCCACTTCTATGAATGAACATATTTACGTGCGTCAATGCATGCGATAGATTCGTCTTTCAATAATGTAGAAAAGCATAGAGTGTGTGATACTTGCCATGGCTGGTACACTTAAAAGTGCAGCTTTTACGCATAAGCCTTTTTCTTTGTCATATATCGCCAGAGAAGGAGTGCCTGTGCCATTTGTTTAGTGTTTGGCCGATGCATCGAGAGGTTTAAGCACGAGCTGGAGCACGCGCTTCCCAATGAACGTGCTCTATACAGAGAGTCTTGCCATAAATGCATTTCAGTACGTAAGAGTTCCTTTCTTGGATATCAAGGCACGAGGGTCACATTATTATTGTTTCTTCGGAGTAAAACGGATAATCTTTTATGTGCCGCTCAATGAAGGGCGGACATAAAGAGGCTTAAAGACCCAAGAGCTGACGAGCAAGGTAGGGGGGGGGGGAACTGAGTTCAGAGTCCAGGAAAGAACATGCAAGAGCAGAGGGTGTTTGCTAGACTTGTCTCGACGTCTCGGACACAGCTGCTCACCGCCGTGCCGTTAGCTCGCTGGCGCACCTCGGGCCCGCACCGATGATGAATGCGGCTGGCACCCGGGGCTGCAGGGACGGGGAAGTTCTGGAGGCGATGGATAGGGGGGAGGGGTTGCCTCCGGGCATCGCGTGGGTCGGCGAGGAACGCCGAATGCGCCAATATAAAGGACGTACAGAGGCCCCCTTTTCTCTCTTCGCTGTGATGCATGTCTGAGCGAGCCAGCCGGAACGGGGAACCGAAGGAAAGCAAAAATTAAGGCAGCTAAGAACGGAGAAATATCGCTCCGGCCACGGTCGCCAGCTGGTGCGGCCCGATCGTGCTACTTAGTCGAAGGTGTATAAGGAGCAGCGATCAGCACTTTCGCTTCGCTCCTTCCTTCGAACTTTTGCCTAGCTGCCAGTTCTATACCTTCCTTCTCTCAATTTCTCGCTTTCTTCATTTTTTTCGTCTCTTACTTTTTCTGCCCCGTGGGCATCCTCATCTTGGGCGTTCAGCCTTCCGTTTTGTATAATTTGTCTTTGGGAACCCATCAATTTTCTGGTTATTGACCGTCGGGCCCCTGGCTCCCCAGTCACCACGAGCGGGTAACTGCCTACCAAACCCCGCCCCTCTTCCCGGGCAGCGTATTATTTTTTTTTGCTTTCTCCTTTTCTTTTATGGCCCCATTTCTATCTTTCTTCCACTGTCTTAGACGCGAGGACTCTATCGACTATGAGCCTCGGCACTGCCGCGGTCTCACTCGCATTCCACCAGTACGCGTTCACCCTCTCCTCTTTCTCAGGCGTTCCAGCCTTCTCGCCAAACTTCAGCGGCACTTGCCTCGCGCATCCCCTTCTTCCACTGATTACTTCCTCAGCTGCTGCGGCTTCTCTGCACCAGGTGTCGCACTACCATGGGTGCAGCCTCGATGGTAAGGTTCTCCCATCTCGCAGCCCAAACGTAGTCTCGGGGTGCCCGCGTGTCTGCGTCGAAGAGCTGGATGCAAACGCGCCGCGAATGAAAAGCCAGTGTCGCGATTTGAAACCGCCGTGTACCAACGATCGCTTCTGAGCACGGCCCTTGCGCACCGTATACTGCCGAAGCAAAGTACGCAAGGCTAGGGGGCGCGCGCCCATCAGCCATCGACCGGAAGGCGTGGTCCTAATCGGCCGGTCTTTCATCCTGCGGCAATTATTTCGCAGTTTCGGCTCGAGGGGACGGGCCGCTTTGGGCAAAGATTCGTGCTATGGTCTGAAGCAATGAAGAAATTGAACAAAGGTGTATGCTACCTACTCCTTTTCCCTATACATTCGTTAATGCGGGGTTGCCTGGCCCGCCAAAAAGCTACGCGCACGTGTCTCGTGTTTGGTTTAGTCATAATTTTCGGGGCATTGCACGCTGACTGCTCTGTATGTTTAAAAAAGCCCTCCCCCGTCTAATAGCTCGTGCGGAGCTGTTTTTGCATGTTGCAGAAAAAGCTGATTCACTATAGTATTTAGCAGACATACATGCACTTTGGAAATTAATAAGCCCTTAGTAGACGCAGCGAGTAGGTGACATGTTGGTACACTGCGTCAAAACTTGCATTACTGGGACATGCACACAGAGCAGACTCACACTTATTACTCAACAACTGGTGGTTTTATGTATACTGTATAACTGACAGTTAAAAAGCAAGAATTTCGTGATTACGTATAAAGCAAATTTATCTCGCTTACGAGCTACCAGTGGCCTTGTCACGAGCAATTAATTATGTCGCTCAAGTATATCGACCCCGAAAGTGCCCTCAAAAAACCTCCGCAGCCTCTTAGCGCGTGGTGAAATCGGAACATGTGTACACGTCCTTGAACTGACCCAAGAAGAAGAAGAGAATAAACTTTATTTAAAAGAATGGTCCAAGTATCTTTTTTTCAGTACAGGCACATGCGTTATCTTTAAATGAGCGTAAACATAATCGGGGCTAACAGGATTGAAGACAGAAGTGCGTCGTGCTGCTCAAAGACTACCTGACGCAATACAGAGAAATAACTGTCCAAACTTGTTTCATTGAGAAGTGAAGATATAAAATAACGGACGAAGAGTTATATGGCAGGAACACAGAAACATGGATTAAAGAGCTACCTTGCGTTGCCGGCATTTTATTTGAGGTAATCGAGAACAACTAGAGCTGAGGAAGCGATACAGTGGATAGAGCAGATAAATAAAAGAAACTATGCGCTCGAAGTAAGCACCGTTAGCTCTCAATCATGTGATTGAGAGCTAGCGATGTGATATGACGTCAGATGATTGTGACGGCACATTTACATGATGATTGTGACGTCAAAATTGCACGCGTGCCTTACGAGAGATCTTACACAACACCATTTATTAAATTGATGTGTCTATACCTTGTACCTCTCATAAACTTCGCCCATAAGTTCGCCATTAAAGAAATGTGTAGCAGGTAGTGATCGTTCCTCGCTCTTCCAGCACGGCAGCCTAATGCTGCAACACCCATTATAACACGATCGTACCCACGATGCTCTCGTTCCAAAGTCGCTATTTTAAACGTATGGCACGTGCGCCACGTGCTAGTTTCTCGCATTCTTCCCTCGTGAGAGTGAGTGCTTTAAGACACTGTGTTACACTACACTGCCTTGAGGATGGCCTAATATTTCCCGTTAGATACGTACAACTATGGTGAAGTCCGTTTATAAGGCTATCGCAATAAAAGAACACACAAAGGGAAACCAATCCGGAGCGAAATGAACGAATGTGTGATATAGTAGTTAGCCATGGAAAAGTAGAATAAGAAGCGAAGCAGGGGGAAGGTAGAGAAAGAATTTCACAAAGGAGATCTTACAAATTTTGTAAGAAGAATTTTAAATTCCTCTTTCTGTAGTTTGACACGTACGATCCTAGAAAGGATAAATAAATCGTAGTGATATGGTAGGCAATCCTTAAAACTAGGAAACATTTGCACGCTGATCTATCTATTTTCACCTGATTTACTTAACCAGACATCCACAGTGAGTTCGTCCTATCTTTAAGAATACCACCACCACCACCACCACCACCTCCACCACCACCACCATCATCATCATCATAATCATCATCATCGTCGTCGTCGTCATCGTCATCATCAGAGCTGACAATCGGTGACTTATGAAAGTAACAGAAGAGGGCTAAACGAAAGCAAATGCAGTACATAACGGCGGAGTACGGCAATGAAGTGAGACTGGTTGAAGGCGTAGCATTGAGTTGAAGCGCACTAGGCGGTCCATGATGCGGGCTCCGAAATATTTTAGTGGGGGCGTGTCCGCAACTACAGTGAAGCTTACATGACAGTTTACATACAGGCTAACACGACGACCTATGATGCGCACTTTCATGACCTTTCATGGGCCTTTTTATTTATTATCTTGAACTTTATATACGACGTCAAAGAGTAAGCGAGCAGAGAAATGTTTTTGAAATGTTGCTTGCTCAGTAACTTGACAGCGAGAGCGAACAGTTTCTCATTTCCGCCAATAAGAAGCATCTTTCATTTCCTTTTTGCAGATGGATGCTAGAGCGTTGAGAATGCCTCGCCCGAAAATCGATTTCAGTTCGTCCTTGGAGCGGAAGTGAACCGCTGTGAACTAGCAACCCGGAAATAAGCAGACTCGCACCTCTAGCGCGCTTGGAAGCTATTTGGACACTTTCATATCAGCGAACAAAATGGCGTGCGCAAAAGTTTTGCACTTCTGTTTCCGCAACATGCTTCTATCTGTATTTTACCTGCCTGGAACACACAAGAGTTCTGCGTTCACTTGCACCTTGCTCACGTTTGCTCAAGAAAACATGAAACAAGCGACTGACATTCCGTTTGTATATTCGATCTATGTTTAATTCGTTTTTAGCTATTATTATCAAGTCCCACTGTGTGGTTGGCAAAGCAAAGGCTGTAATAAATGCTAGTGCTAAGCGATATCCTGCTGAAGAAGCGATCGGGGAGAAACACATACTGAGGGTTCCCGATGAATATGACACTGTAGGGATGACGTAACGGTGTAGTGCGTTTTAATTATGACGTGATAATTAAAGTTAGTAAATTCCTTGCTATGAAAGTTAGAGAGGCATTCTTTATAGGGCCAGTTGGCGAAGCGTACAGTGGGAAAGACAGCAGATCGGACCAAGAAAACAGACAGGGATGCTAGGAGCACTCGTTGCCGTGTCTTCTTTAGATTTTGTGTACTGTGCTTTTCTTATATAATATAAGGAGATGTTGACGCACAAATTAAGGCACCGGCTACTCCTTAGCTGTTGTAGGGTTCTAGCCTACAACACACAGGGTTCAAGATTACATATCAAATGACCTTTTCATAAAGCACCAGAACTTGTCAAGCAACGTTTTCACAGTACCTCTATGACGTAAGAAATACATAATACATACAATATACAAGTTAAATGACTCCACAGTTCTGCAGAAGATAGTTTCAAAAATACAAATGATACTGTCGCCTAATAATGTGGTCTCTATTCAGCGGATGGTGGATTAACCGTGTAAATGCATTATCACATATAGTCACAACAGAACAGTCAACATAACATAATCCACAAACACATACCTATATACAGCGACGTTGAAATGAAAGCAACATTAAAAGCGTTAATAACGGCCAACAATGCCGCTGTCTTCGAGAAAAGCATTTAATGCTTTCAAAACGCACTTCTGCAAAGCCTTTGTTGGCCAAGGCCCGAAAAGTTTCTTCAAACTGAAAGGTCCGCAGTCTAATGTAATTAGGGTTTATTAGGTCGGCGTCTTCGTGTGTCGTGATGTGGGCAATCTATAAGGAGGTGATGTATATCTTCACCTACAAATCCACAATCACAAGGGGGGGGGGGTCCGCACGGCCAATTGTATGTAAGAAATGTTTTGTGCAGGCAGTACCTAGCCTTAATCGAGGATTAAGTGTTTCGATATTTCTGTCTAATGATAATGGAAATTTGAATTCGCTAAAAGGATCAATATGATACAAATCGGAGCTCTTGGAATCTTGGTCAAACCACGTATTTATACACATATTGATAGACGTTGACGTTATAATGCAGCGCAATTCTTTCTTTGATTATGGGAGCGGAACCACATCACGTTTGAGGAGTGCTTGTCGTGCTGTTTCATTGGCTGCTGTGTTGCCAGGAATGTTACAATGCCCTGGTATCCACTGGAATGCTATATCATGCTTCGCTTGGGCTTGCCTTAGTGATGTCTTTAAGTGTTTCGTATATTATATTATCACTGATTGTTTTGTGCTGCAGATTGCTGTTAGAGCTGCCTGTGAATCAGTGAAAATTACCCATTTTGGCGCATCTCTTACTGACTTTATAAATTTTATCGCACATAGGATTGCGAACAGTTCAGCCGTTGTGGACGAAGTCGGACGAGGTAACTTACATGATTCTTGTTTGTAGAGGCGCGGTGTAATGAATGCTGAAGTTGGAGAGGTTGCTGTACGAAAGTCAGCTGTATACGTGTCCGTATCCTGAATGCCGCATATATGGTAAAATGCTAGTTCTTGAGCAGCTTGAATGAACATTTCTCTTTTTCTGAATATTCCGTCTACGGCGAAAGTCTAGGCAGCCATGGTGGTTATTCGATGTATGGCTTCCAAAATTCATGTCTGGGCAATAGAGGAAGATTTTCTCGAATTTCTTAATGAACATAACTTCCATCTCGTTTCATTATGCCTAGAGCCAATGGGTGGCTTTTATGCTGTGTTTGAAGACTGTGTACTGCGCTTTGTGCCTTCAATATGCATATTACAGGTTAAATTCTGTGGAATTGAAAAAAAAAAACAAAAACAACGGAAACATTGAAGATGAACTCATTAATTGTTAAGAATACGTATAAAGCGTCTGAAAGTCTGCAGCCCAAATGTAGTAGACTACACTCGGTCGACTATAGTATGTCGTCAGCCGCGGAAGTGGTCTACAACATAATACGAAAAAAGAAAAGGCTATGCGCTATTATTTTATTTTCATACATCATTTCAATAATAGCCTCTGGGCCGAAGACATTAGTGAGAGGAGTGGTTACATTTAGTTTCGCACCTTATTATACAATATTAGCTAGCACAATTCTGTAGCAACGTTACATACGAAATTCAATTCCTCGGTATACAGTTGCTTCTATTTGTTTCAGCTTCATTGTTCGTGTCAATAACTCTGCGGCAGTACTGTGGCAGTAAATAGCAGTTGGCATGCGCTAGGTCCCCAACATCGCGCTCGCACTTTAGATGTGGGGCACGGATATGCACGGTAGCGACAACTGTTTGCTTAACAAGTTGAATAATAACGAGTGGCATTGGTGTTACCACCACGCAACGCGGCCGAAAACCAAACGAGCAGTCACGGATCTTTTCTCGCCTGTCTAACAGACTGGAGCGAGGTCGCCGTCCATCCCGCGTCGCTCTCTCTCTCTTTCCGTGATGTCCCGAGTCACAATCGAATAAGAATATGTCGCGCCCGGCACAAAAGGTCACCAGAGGGCGCTGTACGTCTCTCCTAATGGACTTTCCTTGTACTGACACCTATCGGACATGCCCCTGATGCGTGGGAAAGGAAAGAACAAACCTCCCTTACGGACCGACGGAGAACGTGCCATCTCCCTGCATCAGGCGACATCGCGTCGCCTGACGGCTCTGTTTTCCTGAAGACGGCAACCGATACATGCGCACACCTGCGCCCAGCTTAATTCCGGTGGCAGCAGGCCGAGACTTATTTTACGTTGTGTTTCCAGATGAAACTGGCTCGTTCGTGTACAGGAACCAAATGTAGACATATCTCGCAACTTTATACACCATTATATTGTTGTTTGAGGGCTTACGTAGGACGCTTGGAGTGCACAGAATAAGTGAAACTGCCGGAGTAACACGTACGCCTTGTTCTCCAAGGTCAAACTTCCCCTCTCTGTGCCGCAAAAATAGACGTGAATAAACGTGAACTGAACTTTCCGGGTTCCCTCCTCCCTCCGAACCCTCCCCCTCCCCTGTTCTCGCCTAGAAAGCCCACCCTGCACTACCTACATTTAGACGCTTAACCCAAAGTCAAACTTTCCCACGTGTGAGTATTGCTAGCCTGCATTTCCGTTTAGTGTTGTGCTTCATATAGACAATTAAGGAGCCTGTGTCTGCCACAGGGCTTAAAAAAAGGACACCTGGGGCCGTATAACGGGAAGACGGTGGATAGATGGATGGATACAACTTTCTTGTACGTCCGGCAAGGTTTAAGTGGGTGCAGCCCGAAAACTTTTGACCAATAGCCGAGGGCTGATGGCGAAAAGGCGTCGAATCAGAAATAACTATTTTTGTTTTGTTCGGACAAATTATGCATAATAAGTATGTGCACGTCGTATCAGATGGGGAGCTATCGCCGTTTTCGTCACGTCGCGTGACAGACAGGTGAAGTGGGGGTGTTCCAAAAACGTTTTTACCAATTGCGGTGGGCTGATTGCAGAATTAGAATAGTTTCACGTTATAGCGCCCCTGGGGCGGTATTACGTAAAGCTATTCCAAACTTTTCTATTCCATTTCTGCGATCAGACCCCCCTGATTGGTCAATATTTTTTCGGGCCACGCCTACTACGCTTGTCTGTCACGCGACGACAGGAAAACCGCGAAAACTGATCATATGGTGTGACGTGTACACACTGACGATGCAAGATTAGATCGAACAAAAAAATAATTATTTCCGATTTTACACATTTGCCACCATCAACCTTTCGCGATTGTTCAAAATGTTTTCGGGCTGCGCCCACTTCACCTGCCTGGCATGCGGCGTCACATAACCGCAAGAACTCACCGCGTCAAAGTGACATGTACGCATAAAGATGCATTAATATGTCGAACATAATTTTTTTACGGAATAGCCAGAAGCTGCCTCATTTCGAAATGAATAGAAGATGGCTGCCCGCCGATCGTTCTGACATTGGCCACTCGTAAATGCCAGGTAGAACGGATTTATATGCGTATGATAAAAAAAAAATATTGCGTGGTAATGTAACGTTGTCGAGGCCCATCGACACGTACACGATATCGCTCTGACGTTTATTGGCTGAGGATTCGTTTTAGCTGCATTTTTACTCTGCCATTGCACACCGCCACGATTTTCTAACAGACGCCGAAAGCTAAGCGAGAAGCAGCTGGCCAGTGCCAATCCCTAAGGCCGGCACTCCGGTAATTTAATTTCACTGCTTTAGCCCGGCCCCATCGAAACCCTCTCCATTACTGCGTGTTCCCGGCCTCTGGTCAGCCAATTAGATGCGAAAAGACTGTCAAGCAAGGCAATGCTATTCGCTTTGAAAGCAAACTAAATTTACATCCTAAAAACGAGGAGATCGTTTCATTGGCCTGTTCAAACAATGCTGCAGGTCATCGTGCGATGCTTGCGTAAGCAGTTACGTAAGTTTGACGTCAGGAGATTGTAATAACAACAGATTGGAATAGATTTACGTTATAGGGCCCCTGTCCTCATTTAGGGGAGGTACCATTCTGTGTGGCACTCATTAAAAGATTAGAGGGCTCCTCAGCCTAGTCAGACATTTTCGCGTTCTCCTCAGACGAAAGTAAAAGCTTGTTTGTAAATGCTTTGTTTCTTCTGTACAATCCGGCAATGGCTTAGCCAATCTGCGCGCACTGAGAGTGTTGTACGTTGTATGTATGCTGTGCCGCGGGCTGGGCATATTTTTTTTTGATATTCCAGTGGACTGCATTAACCGTTTTATTGTGTTAGTTTTCCGCAGGGAAAGCACTGACCCTTCGATATATAATTTTGATGGCAGCGCTTCCCTAATACAAAAGTATCATCAAGATTGAATTTGGAATACAATTTCAATGAGCTGGACCCAACGTTCATTGATGTATGTAAAGAAATAACAAAAAATGATCTAGAATGCTCTAGAAAAGCTCTAAGAATAAAACTTCTTGAACACATTTGTGTTCAAAAGCAACAAACTAGAAAATGACGATGAATGCGAGCATTGCAAGATGTGACGAACATATAGTGAAACAAGTGACATATACTTCGGAAAAAACGCAATGCACATCACAAAAAAGTTCATAAATTTCATTTCTGTTCGTAAAGCCCTTCTAGAGAAAGACATAACGCGGCAGTTTCGTACACCACGGCTTCAAGAAGGAAATGAAAAAAAAAAATGGAATACTTCAAGTGAAAACACAAGAAGTCGCATTAGTTCCCAAATTGGACTGGTCCACGTGCATGAACTTTGTGAATAGCAAGTGAAACATGCTCAAATTAACTGCAACTATCATATAATTCATAATACAGATCTTCAGATCCACCATTCCTTTAACGAAGCTGCTAGATTTCTTGAAGCTGTTGGCTGTTCGCTTGCATTGACAATGATGGTTGCTGCACAATTTTGCATTGCTTTCGTGGACTTCGCCACAGCATTACTGACTGAGAAGACAACGTGGCGACGCTTGTAAGTCTTGATAAAATTTCCAAGCAGCAACTTCTGTTCCACAAAGGAGCGTCCCTTCCAGTGTTTGTTGGGTCCTTCAATACGCACGCCCGCAAACACCGAGCTCTGCAAGGTGACTGCGTAGCGACTCACTGCTGCGAATACACAAATATCGTCCTGCTACAAACGGATCGAGCAGCCCGACAAAACGAAACACTGTACGAGCTCCTGCGCGTACATGTCTAGAGCCGAGACATAAAGATAGCACGACTGGGCCACAGGGGACGCGCGACGGCGCATGCGGAAGGCAAGGCAGCCGAAGCAGAGACAGCTTCGGCGCCAGCGTAGGCGACAGATCGGGCGGAAAAGTAGGGCGAGGCCCCCGACGCAGGACAAACGGCCTGCAGTTCGGGGTCCCCATAACTCGCTCAGGGGTCACAGCGTCTGACCGCCCGCGACGCTCCATCGCGTTCCTGAAGCCTCGCCCACCCCAGTTGTCCCGGTGCAGACGTTTTTGTTACTTCCAGTTCCGCACCAACTCTACTATATAGCAAGGCGTCTGCGACTGCTCTTTCTTCGCGTCCAGCACGCCATTTTCCCGCCTACGGGAAAGATCCCTACACCGTCTCCAGTGTTTTCTCTTCCATCCATTTTTCCTGCCCCCCCCCCCCCCCCCCCCTTTCTGCGTTGCTTTCTCTGCGACGTCTTGTTAAATGAGCCCTGATCGCTTCTCCCCCTGTCCGAACGGGTGCCCGATCTGGTCATCTATCTGACAAACGAAGACGATGATGACTCTCCTATAAATAGGATCCTCGCCGTGCTATGAGAAACACGGGTACGCGGAGGTAGGATCAGATCCCCGTCGCGCACTAGATGGTTCGAGCGAGGCGCTACTGTTTCCCTTGTTATTGCTCCGCTTTGCGGCCGCGGCCCGAAAAGGAGAACGCCTCTTGGGATACTCTTGTTTTTCCCGACGGGAATTCGCGCTCCGACGGGAACTTTCGTTTCGATCCCCAGGAGAGGAAGAATGGGAGGGGCAGGAAGAGGAGGAGAGGTGTTGCTTGCTGCAGGCGGACGTAGCCTAACGGGCATCGCCGCTGATGGGCTTTTGTCGTGCAACGTCGCCGCAGCTGAAGACCGACGCCAGGCTCATCAGTGCGACGGGTTAACGGCGCTGGCCCATGAGTACCGAAGTAGCAGCAACGCTACAACACTTTAGGGACCTGAGTAACGGATTGTTGGTGCTCGTTTTTTTTTTCGTTTATATGTCCCAAAATGCGCCCGCTGCTACTGGAAGCTACCAATGGTGCGACGGATGACCTGACCTGTCGCGAACCATGTGTGTGTGTGTGTTTCTTTCCAGTTTTTATAGCTACCGCTTAGAATACCTCTGTGTTCCTACGTAGAACAAAAGAACGCGTGTGGTTAAGGATGAGGAGGAGCAGGTTGAGGCCATTAGAAAGAAATTTGCAGGAGTATATTGCGCTTCTGCTGTAGAACGGACATGCATAGTATGGAGACTTCAGACCGCTGCTATGTGAAACTTCAAACGCTGTAATGTGGCACCTGCAATGGTGTATCCAATGATAATAGCTAAGTGCGTGGCACTGTTAGCGAAGAACGGCTTGTAGAAGAAGACGGTAGCGTTCCTGCAATAAGTCTGGACAAGCACGTACTACGTGCCCATCATGTGTTTCCTTCACTGAAAGGGGGCAGTTAAGACATGCTGCGCCCGTTGAGGCATGTGGCCAGTTGCAAGTATAGGCGACAAGCAGGTTACAAGCAAGAGCCCTAGCCTTCGATGCACAAATTCCTCCAGATTAGTAAGCTGATGCGAGACCATGGAGGTGGGTAAGCGATCGGTTAGAAAGTTCTATCAATTCTTTTACGCTGTAGTGTGATCGTATGTCGTCTCCAAAGCAGCCGGTTCACTACGTCTACTTGCTGGCTGGCCTTGAACCGATGGCTACGTTCAGCAAGTCTCTTGAACACAATTTCTGTTTGTTTCACGATGTTTATATGTTCTCACTCATCGAAGTTTTTATTATGTTTACGTTTTTTATTTTTACAGGTCCACCGAGAAAGAGTAAAGCGTTATGTTAGCGCTCGAGCACTTGAGCGTAGGAACATCTTCCCGTTAACAATGTCAATTTCCACTTACAACTTCCAAGGCAGCAGTAGAAGGGTTCAGCATCTTGCAGAGGCAGCGTTCAACAGCACAGATTTGACTTTCGCTCGCAGTACTTCACTTGTAATGTCGGCATTGCGAGTATTGCAAAATCGCACGTCCGCCTTATAAAGTAAGTGCATGACACGAGTTCGGAGACTTCAATTTTTCTTAAGCTGAAAAAATCTTTAACTCTAATCACACATATTATACGCGGCACTCAGTGTAAGGTGGATGAATGAGAGACGACAAATGCAGCCACAAGTTCACACCCCACACTGGTATTTCTCAGCATTAATTGTTGTTATTAGCCCTGGTCTACTTTTGTCGGCTGTACCATTTCCAGATTCCTGCATGGCAGTTACCATTCGTCCCCCCACTGGTACAGACTCTTTATTATTTCTCAAGTAAACCGACATAATGCAGACATCGGTATGGTGATTTAAGGGACCTCATCAAAATTAATGACGCAGTAGCAGCGCAACGCACCGAAGTGCACGAAGAAATTAGTACTGTGGTTCGAGAAAAGAAGTGCCAACGCAACACAGCAATTTGTTGGCCTATTTTCTACCCACACTACAGTGCTTAGCGCTGCATTGACGTCGTAATGCGGGCAAAAAAAGTATACATGAGTACCTTGACACTTCCCTCGCTCACATTTAATGGGATTAGCGTTCTTAGGGAAATTCACACCGTTTGCACTATTTTGGTCTGTCTGTTTGTCCGTCTGCCCGTCTGTCTTCGGCCAACCTCTTCACCGCCATCTTGGGTTACTGGGAAGTCCATGGACTAATAGATCGGGCATCGCGCCGCTGTGCTGAAGGAAACACGTACGGACCCAGCTCTATATGACCAGCTCTGGTCACTAAGTATGTTACACTGGGCATGTGTCGCTCTTCAATGAAACCTCTTTCACGTCAATTTGGGTCGCTTTGTATGTACCACTGGGTATCTGCCGCATTTCGATAAACCTTTTTGACGCCAACTTGGGTCACCTGGGTACGTACCAGTCGGTATGCGCTGCTCTTAAATGACGAAATAAAATTCCTTCACAATTTTTTTAGTGCTGAGCGGAAGTCAACCCTCGACATATATATTCGGACAATCTTATTAAGCGTATATATTTATATTCATGCACCCAACAACCACGGACTTCACTTCACGCAAGCCTAATCCGTTACGTCTGTCGCCGGTGACAATACGGTGTGTCGCGACGATGCTGAGATGATAATGAAATTAACGTTGGCATTTATCGTGCGATGGGTTTTGCCAGAAAGTACTTTTCTGCGTTTCGCATGTTTTAACAACAGTATTAGCAAGCTTTTCAAAAGTTCGCCGCGTCTATTTGTGTTCCCCTCCAAGAAAAATTCGCAGCAATTAAGTTTGTCTTTTCTCTTTTTGACCTCCACGGAATGTGACGCCAGAGTCTCCGTGTATTGGTGACGACACGTTTTGAACCTAGTCGGTAATAGTCGATGAGAAATTAGCGTCCGACGAACATCCCATGCTTCAGGAGTATTGCCTGATGGTTCAATATTTGTGACAACGAAGCCTGGCCGAAATGTATACGACAAGGTCCAATTCTGTGACAGCCCTGTCATGGGCTATTTGTTTCGCTATTATCTTCTCGCTTTCGACTATCCTCCTATAGATACGCAGAACTGTGGTATGATTTTGTAATATCTTCTTTTTTTTTCATTTTAGCGTCACCTAAACTACGTGGGCTACAATGCGTGAATTACACAAGAAGCGAAGACGTGCCTCGAAATGAGAGTTTGTTGTGTTGTATCGCGTCGTACTTGCTGTCGCCTTCTGTTGTGCCTTGTTGTACCTTTCACAGCGTTTCGGATTGTTTCGTCCAATTGTGTTCAGTTATTTAACATGTATAGTAGCGTGAGTGAGAAAACAAAGCATAGAAATCAGCGTTGCAAAGAAATAAATGACGCTCATCCACGGGAGTTCACCCTTATCTGTCCAGGTAAGAGAAAAGACTCATTTTCTCCGACTCATTATAATTAATCCGCGTCAGGAGCCGTGCTGGTGGGCAGTGGGCGTTCAGGCGCCGGTTTTGAGTGGGACGTTCGGAATTAACTGCCTAATACAGGAAACCAATTTGGCACTCCCACACGGAATGAGTTGTTTTCATTAAGCTTCACCTGGCCTCCCCAC
This sequence comes from Dermacentor andersoni, assembly GCF_023375885.2. NCBI lineage: Eukaryota > Metazoa > Arthropoda > Arachnida > Ixodida > Ixodidae > Dermacentor > Dermacentor andersoni. The sequence continues at coordinate 73,412,490 of NC_092818.1, forward strand.
TTTTTCCTGCCTCTGGCCACATCGCTTTCATTTTCATTGCTACTACGCATGAACGTGCAAAAAAAAGACGTTAGACAGAGAGAGAGAGAAAGAAAACTTCAGTGAGTGCTTCGGCTCTAAACTAATTTGCTGCGACAGCAGCATTCTCTCGCAATGAAGACAGCCATCTCATTCTCGCTTGCCTAACCATTCCTCAAATAATCGCGCTCATCTGCCACGGGGACAAGAACCTCGTGCTTATGCGAAGGTCTGTTTGATTGCGGTCGTTTTAAAATGCAATATTTCAAAGTAACATTTAGGCTCAATTATAAATATTCGTGACATAACCTAAAATGCAATTATAATTATGTGAGAATACAGAGAGAACAGCGTGATTATATAAATAGGCTATGACTTTTTCTGCTTTGTGATCTACTATACTTCCTATGAGACAGTATTGCATGTTGTGAGATTATAACTACGTACAGGGGGGGGGGGGGGAGGGGGTATTCTGTAAGAGTCCACATAATGGTCTGTCCATTTCGGCCGCTGCTGATTGGATGCAGCTGTGCGAGAGAGGAGGAGACGAGCGGTCCTAGGCAATCAGCAGCGGCCGAAATGGACACTAGGTGGACCCTTACAGAATGCCGCCCCCCTGCCCCCCCACCCCGAACAGTCTTTAGCAACCTGAACAAGCACATTTCAGAAGTCTATATTTATTGAGCTAAAATGTATGCCTTTTGGAACATCTGATTCGCAGCTGCTTGGTGAAAGGATTATGGTAGCCTTAATTTATTTTTTGTCGATATCTATCAATATATTTTCGATTTGAATATATTGTATCCGGATAATCTTGATCCATGCCAACCCGTGTAAAGTAGTCATAAAACAGAGCCTGTGTGCACAGCCAAACATTTTTTCTTTTTCTTTCCATCGTTTAGTTGGAAAACGTCCAAGCATACATGGGCGTGACGTGACTGCAGTGTGGCATTTCAGATTACCTTCGAATACGCAGTCTACCTAATGCATTCTTTTTCTTTTCTTGTTCAGTGTTTGTACAATTCAATATTTAGGCTGCAAGTCAGGAGGCAGTAGGCGTCTTTAAGCATTCGTTAGGCTCGATGCCACGTTTTCAAGGTCCCGCCTGGAGATTTATCAACTCTGAGGTCGAAACTTCTACTACAACTGATGCCAAGAGCGAAATGACACATTGCCATTGTCAACATCTGAGCGATTTCATTGTCCCTATACATTTCCAGTGCTGCTATATAGGGCACTTGGCGGCTCTGAATTCTGACAGCAACTGTGCAAACTGCGTGGCGTTGTCACTGCCACATCGCTGTTGGCATTGTTGATGAGTTCGACATTATTGTCCAACAACCACGTTATTCCGGACACAGCACTGTTGTTGAGCAAGAGCTCGCATATACCAATTCGGCAGCAATAAAACAAAATATTAGCTCCTAAAGATACAGTGATTCAAGTCCTTCATTGTGCGCAGAAAAATATTAAACTGTTCCGCAGAATCTTTTCCTGCTTTGTTCGACGCTCTGGGTGAAAGCCGATGCGACTGTACTTGTTTCCACCACTTGAAAAGGGTGAGGTTAGCCTTGCACAATTGTTTATATGTCAATTATCCTCGTTTCTTGCCCCATTATTTTCGCGACGATACGCATTTCTTTCTACGCAAGATACTCCAGCGTCGTATCTCACTTCATCTGCATTTCCTTGTTGTGTCTCCCTTTGTTGAAAATTGTTCTCTGGATGGGTGCCGAAAGAAAGTAGTTGATGCTATTTTATTTCTTCTATTTTCAACTGCCTACTTATTTAGATCATGTCATAGGATGTTGGTTCGGGATCTCACTGATGTGTGCTTTCCCATTCCAGTATACTGCATTTAATTTGGTAACCGTCAATTACCTGATGTGTTGAATAGCATTAAGCAAACGTGCGTGTCTTCCGTAGCATATACTCTCTGTTTAAACTTTATACTTCGAAACTTCTTGCGAATACATGGAAGAAGACTAAGGGACGCTTTGTTTCCTGGGATACAAACTGAGCATTGTGTAAAAGGCGTAAATCTATTGATCATTGCTTTGTGGATTGTTGCGATGGAGTTCTTTTTTTTTTTTTTTCTGTGGGGGGGGGGGGGGCATGTTCGAGATCGAACAGTGGACAAAAACTTCGAAATTAATCTTATTACACTACCAGGCGCTTTGTGTGACAGAAGACTCAACCTAGCCATACGATCTCACTCTCTCTCTTTTCTTCTTTTATTTTTCTTCTAGTGCATAAGTCTTTGGACAACAAGAGCGATAGAGAGAACTGGCAAACCACGGCGAGCGAGAAAGAGCCCGTTTCCCAGGAACAAATAATTCAAGTACGTGGGATGTGCGCGGTGTCTACGAACGTTGTAGTCACTTTCTTGACTCGTGCTTTGATAAACACCTTTATAGAGGAAATTATTTTAGAACGCCGACATCACAGACCATTGCAGTGGAGGGCGACGAGGTCGCTGCTGCAGTTTTTAATGACAAAAGACATGGACGGGCGGCTGTAGTCTGATGTTTATAGTGCTACAAGTACTACTGTGCTGTGCGGTGCTTGTGTGCGGTGATAGTGACCGACTGTAATTGTGTATCTGGGCTTCCTTTCGTTCTCTCTCTCTACTTTCTTATCTCTTTATTTCCGCTTCCGGTCGCTCGGCAGCTTAGGGCAGCAAACCGAATCTTCCCCTGTAGTTAACATCTCTGCCTTTTCCCTTTCTTCTGTCGCTTTTTCTCTCTTGACTGGTCGTGCCTCTTTGATTAGTGTTTCGCTTTGCCTGATCATTGACTTATGATGTGCTTAGCGGAAGTGGTACGCTTTTGCTTCCCTGTATTAAATAAAAGAAAAGATGAGTGATATCTCAGTCGTTAACGCGCTCGACTCCCAAATACACATTGCTTAGCCGACGTTGGTTCAAATGCCGGTGGAATCCGTCATGAGGAATAGTTATTTTTCTGCACGCTGAGGGAATGCCGAAGCTGAGGATGACGATGTGCTCTAACGAAAACAAGAATCGTCGTTTTGCGTCGTCAATGACGACAGTGGTCGTCGTCAGCGTGACAGAAAGGGCGGACGAACAAAGGAAATCCGCTTTCTAGCACTTAGCTGGTGTTGCAGTAAAAAAATTAATAAAAATATGCGCAGTCTCCAAGCGGGTGTTATAGTGCCTTTGGGGTGAACTATTATTCTGTTCTGCCCAGCAACCACTACATGTGCTATTGCAACGGATCCACAATGCTTTGCAGATACAGACGGGAAATGTAGTAGTGTTATGTAGACTTTTACAAGTTGACCGTACCACACGCATGGATTGAGTAAGGGAGATAAATAGAGAGAGAGAGAGAGAGAGATGGTGTGTGTGAGAGAGAATTCACATGCGCACCAGACAAGGCGCAGATTGCTTACAGTAATGCGCACAGGTATGTTGCTTTCAAGTACCACAGAGGCGAGCCTGTGGCTTTCTGGGTTGACGGCTGCTGAGATCAGGCTCGCAGTACTCTGCAGCTTCGGCAAGAGGTCAATCGTGCAATCTAGGCAAGGAACACCACAGAGTGTTCTGTATGACTTGAATTAAGAGTGCATGTCATGCATATTAAAAAAAAATAATCTGGAGTTTTACGTGGCCAAAAGTACGATCTGATTATGAGGAAGGTGCTAGTGCGGGAATCTCGATTAATTTTGAACACCTGGGTTTCTTTTGCGTGCTCCGAAATCAAAATGAACGAGCATTTTCGCGTTCGGCCCCCACTGAAATGCAGCCACCGCAGCCGAGACCAAGCCACGACCACGAGCTTGAGCTAAGGGCTCAGCAGCGCAATGCCATAGACACTATAAGCTATCGCGGCGGGTCAGCTTACGTATAGGAAGGAAAGGTTCTGGTATCACGCTTTATGCATGTGGCAAGGAAGACGGCTTTAATGCGACTATACTTTCCTTCTAAAGGCCTTAATATTGTGCTACACAGACGTAAGCCGGCTGTCTAGATCAGAATGCAATTTCTGGCTGTCTGTGTGGGTCTGTTCGTAAATGTGTTAATGCGTGCGAGTGGACTAGTGTGTTTGCGCGTGGGCACGCGAGCGCGCGTAGTTGCCCTTTCCTTCCTTTCCTTTTTTTTTCGTCCGTCTCTACGATCTATACAGTTCCTTACCATGTAAGTAGGGGGCTGCAATAGACTTCCCCGCCTTTCCTATTTATTCTCGGTGATTAAACTGGTTACGCGCCGATCTGTTAGGATTTCTATCATTTCCTCAATTCATCACTGGACTAAATTAGGAAGAGGTCATTAGCCGCCCGGGGGTCTCTCGTGAGAAGCGCTACGGACGGGCGACAGGATTAAGAGAGACAAGTCCGACGCGCTACCCCCCTGCACTGCTCGCACCGTCAGGTTCAATCCGCGGGGATCGCAGTTGCGCTAAAAGGTGCGCGGATAATCACAGCGACGACCAAAAGCAGATCAGAGCCTCGCCAGCAGAGCCCGCTCAGCCGTTAGCACTTTCAGGAAGGCCGGCAGGTCCCCCCCCCCCCCCCCCCCCCCATAGCTGCAGCCAGTCATTCCTTCCGTCTGGCGTTAGCATAAACAAGCCCGGATGTGAGCCTCTCTTCGTAGCACGCTGTGTAGTTTTGATTGGAGCACGCTAATCAACGGGGAGTTCGTTTCGCGGGTAAGATCCCTGTAATTGGAAGCTCCAGCATGCACTACATATAGCCGCGCGCGGAAGTCTGTGTATGAGTTTAGCTATAGAGACAGGCCGCGCTATTTGCCACCTCGAGGTGTTGCCTTAAGCTGCAAGCGATGCCGACTACATTAATTGAACGGGGCGCTCCCACTGCACCCCGGCTACTCTACGCTCAAGGCGGCGAGATCGCGAGCCGCGCATGCTCCAGGTGTCGAAATAAATTAGTGCGTGCTCGTAAATATGCAGAAGGCACACCCCGTGGACTAGCCCACGTTGCATGCGTTTTCGCCTCGTCCAATTTTTCTCACTCGAGGTGCTGTACTCGCGTAATGTTCGCGCTGCCAAGGTATATACACCCGTGAGCAAAAGTATAGGGAGCAGGGATTGCGCGATAAAGCTTGTTTTCTCATCTGCCAGCGAATGTATCTTGAAATTGAGGACTGGAGTACGAACATGATATTAGAAAATTTCTAGTGCACTTGTAAATTGTGGTTTATGCATGTTAATTACGAAGAAATCCAGTTTTTCTTTTTCGGCGACGGCGGTGGCCCGCATATAGTTTTGCTCGCGGGTGTACATGGCTGGATCAAACCAGAACAATGTACCTCATTGAGTTAGTGAGAAGGAACGCACTGACCAACCTGATGATGAGGGCAATGTGGGACTACAGCAGAATCACACGGGAATAGATGATGCAGGAAGACAAGAAGAAGAATAGAGACACTATAAACCAGAGCAAAACTTGTCCAAGCCGCGCTGCCGCTCACTAAACCAACCTCTTCTGAGACAAAGTCAGCATGTCAGCGCTGCGAATTTCAAAGATCATTATGAGCGTTGCAGTACCTTGCAAATACAGCTCCCAAATATATCGGTTAGAAAGCTGCCATATGCGCTCGAATTATGCTAAGCAAAGGTCAGGGAAAGTTACGAGAGAGCTTCGGAAATATACGGTCAATTGTTCGACAACAATCGCTGCCCCCCTTTAGGCGCATGCGTGCAAGTCGACAAGAAACGCCTTTAGGAATTTCCGAAGAGAAGCAGCATCGGCGCAAATTAGCCACTATATCATCGCATTCGAGGGTGCACTATTATAATGCTATAATCTACACCAGTGCTTCCATGTCTCGTGCGATGCTAGCTGGGTCATCGCAGCCGACCAGCACCGTTGCAGCCACTCCACCGTTTCGCATCGCCCCCCCCCCCCTTCCCCTCTGTCAAGCGTCTCCACACCTTCCGTACTCTCCCCAACTTTTCACAAAAGACCCTTTAAAAGCTGCATACCCGCAGCCCCGAAGAATACTCCCTGAAGGAATATTGAAGGAATACCCCTAATGCCGAACAGGCTCCGAAACGTCGGGCTAATAAAATTAACTTATTTTGTTGGAGTCCGTCTGAAAGTCTTAACCTTGCTTGATAATACAAAACTTTTGCACACTGCGCCAGCTAATAGACAATTCTTTAAAAAACTGTGACAATATACATGTATGAGAGCAACAGTACTCGTTGCCCATCCTTTGCTATCAGAAGTGCATTTGCGTGTTATTGATTTGACTAATTGGGGAATACAATGACATCAGCTTTCTATAAATAAATTATTTTTTTCCCATGCATTGCTCACACCAGGTGTCCCTGCGAAGCATTTAAGCCATAAAAAAATGGTAGGCTGCAGATAGCACAATTGGAGTCCTAGAGTTGGTCTCTTCAAGGAGGCGGAGATTACTTGCAGGAGAAATGGAAATGTATATTTGACTAATAACAAATATCGCTAATTAGGTTTTAACTTAATTACATTACGGCACTATTTCTCAGGGGGACAGCAGTTTCGAGATAGTAATTCTCGAGCTTTGCGAAGACGATACACTCAGTTTCAGTGTAGTTACTTTTCCGCCTCAATACATAAAAGTCGATTATACATTTCAGTTTATCGTGCGTGTAATGTCTGCCTCTTCGGGTAGACCAGCTCAAGGACTAGATTTGCGCCATCTTCTACAGGCACATTTTCAAAAATTACTTAACGTCGTTGCAGGAACACCTGCTGTAGTGCGCGAGATATCAAAAGTACCACACGCTTTTACACTCACGTGGCCTTACACCATGGGTCCCGCAAGTGATTAAGAGCAACTTAAGTGCAACGTTTTGAGAGCTTACGTGCTCGGTCGCGCATGGCGGCGGCTGTGTATGAAGCGGTGGAGTGCAACCGCGGGGGCCCTACCTTGCAAGGGATCTGCGATGGGTACAGAATCTAGGTGCGGCGAGGACTGATAGCCTCGTGTGCGCTGTGTTCTCGGCACTTAGTTTGCGCTGAAGTGAGAGGCACCGCTCGCTGCCGCCACCGCTTTTCCTCATGCCAGCGTTTTGACAGCAAGTGTGTGCGGCCGTCAAGTGATATGTGTTTCTGTTTGCCTGTGCGCGTGGGACACCCTGCATGTTAATTTAGTTAGTAAGCAAATTTTTAGAAGATTATGCAGCCTTTAAAACTACTATCCTTACTTCGTATAGATGTCGAATAATTTGCGGTCACAATCGACGCTTCGTCTTTCGGGCGAAGCTATGACCTCGTTATTCAAAGATTACCTCGCAATGGCAAAGCACGTTAAACTGGAGGGTTAGAGCAACGAAAAGATTAAGTCTTCATTTACACAATACACGCAGTATTCGTTCCACCAGTTTACTGTTGGGACGAAAAAATAGTTATCATACATGTTCGTGTTGCTTTGGTGCTCTACGATATTGTAGTTGCTATGGTATAGGATTATAGGATTACAGTGAGGTTCTTTTAGATAAGTGCATATAGATCAGTTCCTTTGCTGGTTGTGGTATTAGTTTGATTACGTAATTAATATAAGAAGCTTTAGTTTCAATTTTCTCTGTAGGGCGGAAAGCTATACTCGCAACAAAGATCACCTTTCAATGCCGTGCAAATCTTTTTGCTTTCATACCTCTCCTAACAGAAATCTACCATATCGTTTTTGCGTTTTCTCAAGAGTGGTAATGTCAACAACACTGGCGGGGACATCTCACACACAGCCTAACTGCAAAAGTTGGTCGAAAACAAGTTATAAATTAATGTATACAAACTTATTATAAAGAAAAAACAGGGCTACAAGGACGCGGACTAAAAGACGAACATATACGACGGACAGGCGCCCCTCCGTCGTACGTTCTTCTTTTAGTCCGCGTCTTTGTAGGGCTCTTTTTTCTTTAGGTATGTTAAACCAATTCGCCCACATCAAGCTTGTGCTAATCCATACAAACACATGGGCTAATCGGATAATTCGATCAGCCCACGTGTTGCTGGACGGGTCTGCTTCCTCACGAGGCCACGCCATCTGCTTCAGCTACAACTCACTTCGAGGGTGGTACAAGCGTGCCGAGATTGAAGTTCAGAGTTTAATGAATGAATGAACTTTATTCCCCCTTTAAGAAAGGGGAGGTGCCGGGGGAGAGAGTTGAACTTTGGTGCACCGAGCGTCGAGTATGCGGCAAACAAGAAAGCAGCGTGTCAGAGGCAAAGCGCGGTGTCATGAGGAACCTTCTGTGACAACAGAAGCCTTGCCAGCTTTGAGACTTCGCGTCAGGCGTGAAAGAAAGCCGGCAGGCCGCAGAGTGGCGGCTGGGAGCGACGCCTTAGCGTTAACTTTATTCGGAAAGCATGCTTTTGAATGGGCCCTTGATCATGCCACGTGACGCGGTGGGCCAATACGCATAGGGCATTACCGAAAAAAAAAAGCATGAAGGTGAAGCTGTTAAAGGCGCTACATGGCTCTACTTCTCACGTGATATTCCACACATGTGAACTAATATGAAGAAAGCACGTTTCGTGCGAGGTTAGTATTTGGATACGTCATTTCTATAGTAAAGACATTTGATCTGAAAACAACTATTTAAATTGTAATTATCTTCAGAACAATAAAAGGCTCCTGTTCTCATAGGGCACGGTTCAGTTCCCCTTGTTCGAACATCCTTAGACTAAACATAGCTATTCTTCACGCTGTGCCTCAATCGCGCGATTGCAGCTACTCTACCTCTGCTACTGTTAAGCTCGCGAACACGTGACCGTTGAATAAATCTACGTCTTTTCTCCCGGGACTAAGAAACAATTATTGCAATATAATTTTTCACTTTCCTCTGGCATACGGTGGCAAACCGGGACACGAAAAATTTTAGAAGACCGTCGTCAACAAGCGCAAGATGCGCATGCCTCAGGGGCTCAATCTATTTGCCTCACTGGAAACTCACAAGGACCCCGCACCCCGACGAAGTCCAAGAGGTTGTGAACGTTGCAGTTACGCACTCACACTAACGAGATTCCATTGGTTGCGAATCCATAATTACTTTTTTTAACGCAAAACAATGGACGCAAGAGAGACGACGTGTCCGTTGTTTTGCGCTAAACAAAGTAATTATGGATTCGCGCCAACTAGCCCGCCAACGCGTTCCATTGGTTGCCCTACACCTCTGAAGTTTCTCACACGGGAATAATTGCCGGCAGCTCCAACCCCGTTCCGGCCATGAACTGTTTTGAGCACCCTTAAGAGTAAGAAGTCACTCGTACCCACATTCAAGTATACCACCTCCGCCGGCAGCATGGTAGGAAGATGCAGCGAGGGACGACGGAAGCAAATCACGTTGTAACAGGGGCGGTATTTTCTGCGCCGAGCTTTCCGTTCCCATCAACGTCGCCGCCGTGGCCCGCCGATCGATCGACGGAGGTAGCAGAGAGCAAGGAGACCCCATTTTCGGCAGTGTTAATTAACGTCTCAGAATAATCCCTCGCGTTAAATAATCTCAGCGGATCAGTGACAGGAGGCGCGGGGAAGAGAGCATGAAGACGAGAGAGAGGGGAGAAGAAGGGGACGTGCCGGAAGGGGACGAAGACTTGGAATGTTGGGATAAGCAAACAGCGACGGAGGGCGGTCCTCTATGTATACTTTACACATGCCATCGACTTGTTTGTACTAGTCAATTCATACATAAAAATTTAAGCATTCAAAAGAATTTTCGCTCCATATTGACCAGCCATCGCAAACTAAGCGTTGTGGAAACATTGTAGCACACTGCAATGAGCAATATCGAATTAGCCAACTGTGGGTTACGTGATGAGTGTTAACCAGGAGGACGTTTGCTTAGGGCATGCTTTTTTCTGTCTCATCTGCGCGGATAGTTAGATCTCTCTGAAGAGGCCATTGTACATAGCGACCATAGAAAAATAGTACAAGATTTTGCTCAATTGCGTTTAACCATGACTTGTTATCAGTTATCAGTGTTCGTACCTCTTGCTATCTATATGTATTGCACCTACTCATGCATAACGGTGGCTCGTACATATCGACCTGAACAAAACTAATACTGCGTACTTTGATCGCAATCAGGCAAGAAAGGTGTGTGTGTGTGGAGGGGGGGGGGGGGGGGGAGGCACACGTACCTGTTCAGAGGTTGATGGGCAAGAAAGCGTAGACAACGGTTGTAGGCAAGAAGTTATTCTGTACTCACAGGTGCAATTATTGCGTCGACTTAGAGATTACACCGCCCCTTCTTACACACGCCTAAAATCATTTAGTTTCTTTCCTTCAGACGTCAATTATTTCTATCAGTCGAAAATTTAATTTACTTGTATTTCTTGCACAACGAGACTTGTTAGAACTGCATTGCAGCAAAAATGTATAAGAACATTCAATTATTCTGTCAGCGTTGTCGGGGCATACAAAATGTGCACTCCATGCGAGATGTCTCTACCCAGGAGCATCTGACAAGAGAATAAACACCTATGCAGAGCCACTTAAAAAATGTTTCTAGTGCAAAACATTATTAAGTAGAATGAAAGAGTGGAGCCTGATACACGACAGTAAGCTGACCGAGAGCGAAGACCCAGCCATCTTCTGTGGAACCCGTTCTAGCGAAACACTTCAAACATTATTCAAACTGGAAGCACAGGTCCGATTGGAATAGTTTCAAGGTATACGCGACATGTTTCATACATGATTATTTTAGTCTGTTCTTTTTTTTTTTTTCTTTTGATACCCCATCTTGGCGTGCACAACAGAGCACACAGAGCCTGAAGAGGCTATACTGTCGTTGCACTCGGCATCATACAGCGGGAGTAGGTCAGAGCATGCGTGTCAGCTGGGCTACATTCGCAGCGCTGGCACTCTTCGAGTCCCAAGAGAAAAGATTCACGCCGCGTCGGTCTCACTATGCTCGGGGTGAGAGAAGAAGCCGGCGAGGCGAGAGACAACGCCGTCCTGGCGGGAGAGAAGAGCTTCCTCGCGCGGGGCTGTAGCCGGGCGACGCGGACCGACGTGCCGTCCAGATTGGCGCAGATCTGGCCCCGTGATGGATGGCCCCGGGGCTCGTGATGAATGGGCCACCTGACCGGAGAGACCCTGGCGGTGCGAGGGCGCGGTAATGTGACTGAACGGTGGCGGAGGCCAGTAGCGGAAATGAACGGCCAATCGATTGCGGCCGCTGGCGGCGCGCGAGCTTCGAAGCGCGCCATCAAAGCGCGCACGACCCATAATACCACCTTTTGTGGTGCGCCTGTGACGCGCACTGGCGAAGGAAGAGTGCGCTGCGCGCCAAGCTAGCCTAGAACTCGAGACTTCGCGAGGAGCGAAGTATAGAGGTGCTCTCGAAGAGGGCGATAAAAGTTTTCGGTGGGCGAAGTTCGTTCCTTGTGCCGGCGCGTCTGCGTGGAAGATGGAGCGGTGGGAGTGAGTGTACGAAATAAACGGGGCCGTTTGATGGGGTGAAGGGTTAGCGAGGTAAAGGACTACGATTTAGAGTTGTGGCTGCGGCGTGCATTTTCTATTTGTTTTGCCGTTTACAAAAGAGTAAACAATGCAACCACCGAGAGATGGGGACAATCAGTGATCCAAAGCTAATCTGTTGAAAGCTGCGTAAGTTAGAGCAATTGCCTCTTCGGGAGCTCTTTCTCCTGCCTTTCCCATCCTGTTTACGTCTCTCTCACTCTTTCTCACTCGCTCTCATTTTTTTTCTTAATTTCTGCATCGACGAGGCGCAAAACGACACGCGGATACTAATTAATTTAATTCTTATTTATCAGATTGAGCAATCACAGGTCCCTTTCAGTAATGTAAGACATTTTCATGGACGTGAGCCTTATTACTTGACTTTGCTATGCACTTTTCCAGGAACAACAACAAAAATAAACGTTATAAGGAAATCCATCACGTTGGCTACAGCCCGCGACATTGAGCATTCAGACAAAGGATGACCACCGCTGAACAAAAATATCAGCATCTGCTGCTAAACCAGCATCAATAAGCAAACTAGCGGAAGCCTGAATGGTTTTTCTTTCGTTTTACAAAAGAAACATGATTCCTAGGCAGATGATCTTTGAACAAAGCGCTTCTCTAAAGCCATATGTTGGATGGAGTATTGAACACTCTTCGAGGCATAAGGTGAGTTCTTAGAGTAGCGACTATATGCTTTCTCACCAAGCTCGCACCTAAATTAGCTCGCAATTCTACGACGAGAAAGTTCGCCTTTAAAAAACAAAATATGTGATTGCATGTTTGATGCGTTTGAGGTAACGCTGTCCTTGTTTTCTGTAAGAAAATTGTTTGCACTGCAAGAAGCATTTATTCGATACGGTCTATGCAGGACATCTTCTAATATTGTATGGTTGATTATAAGCAAGACAGAAAGGCCGCAGAAAGACAAGACCTCAATTGATCAACATTGGGGGAACAAAGATAGCCCCGGTCCGGAGACAACGTTTTGACAAGGCGATTTCCTTGATCGGTAAAAGAGAAGTCGCCTAGTCGAAGCGTTGGTTCCGGGCTTAGGTCTCCCTCGTTTGCCCCCCTGCTGATGTATTGCGGTTCGTTTAGCACTGATTGCACAGCCCGATGTCGACCCACAGCCCAGCACAAACAAAACGTGATAGGGAGGCCAAAGGTCCTTCGGTCTGCTTTTGTGCCTCGGTTGCTTGACCGTCTCAATTTATGAGAAAAGCAAGCAACACTTACAAAAGATTGTGCATGTTCGAAATCTTTCCCACGACTGACAAGGTCGAAGCCGCGTGGGCGGCACAGCCGAGCCTGACGCGTCACGCCTGGTCAAATTATGACGGACGAGTGTCGGCACTGCCTTGTCACCTCGACCGCTGTTGAGTTTGCCAGGACCACGCCGCATGACCTCGTCACCTCGAACATCGCTCATCTCGTTGCCGCGGCATATCCTCATGGCCGAAAGTGATTGCTGCTGTGATGTACGACACGTGCTATCCTATATCAAGTCAGTGTTGCCGTCGGATGACCCGCGGGTACCATCGGCGGTTAGGCTGGCCTGCGTAGTTTTTGATCCCGCGAGTTTCCGAAGAAAATTAGCGTTTAATTGCCTATACAGACGCCTACGCACGAGTGTCGTAGGGGTTCGGCCTTGTTTGTATAAAGTATTTCACGAAATAGGGCAAGTAAAAAACGGACAGCGCTTACATCGATAAATTGTTTTATTCGAAACAGGGCGCAAGTATATATACATAGAGGATGCTGAAACAGCACAGAGGCCATGCACACGCTCATCACCATTCAAAAAGGATAACTCTATAACATTTGAGCCTAATCTGTGTAGGTGTTAAGTTAGCGCATGTGTCGTATCCTTCAACAGTCCGGGTCTTATTTACGCTGTCCCTTTAGATATGCTTACGCAGTAACCGAAGTACAAGATCGTCCACTAGGCTAGCTGTAGGTACTCGGTACCAAGTAAACGACGGAAAAAGGGCGGCAGTGAAGCAAACCCCATAGAAGAAGCTGTGTTGCATCTAGAACAAAGAGCTGTAGTGAGTGAGACATTTCAACATCTGAAAGAACTTTTGCGGGTCGATTTACCTTTGAAGAAATATCTTCCTATGACTATTTCCCTCACTTTGTAGTTCGTATGTACATATGTTTCCATCTAGCCGTATGTTAAGTTCGACGGCCTTCGCTTGCTCCTTTTATTTATTTGCATCTAGACGCGCACGGGAGGCATTGCAGAAGCGCTTCCATATCTTTGCCGGCTCGAGAAGTACGCAACGCTATCGTCTAACAAGACAGGTCTTTTAGATGCAATAGATCACATCGGTGAACCGATGGTCGTTTGCCGTACGTTAACTTGTATCGAATCGCACAGCCAGCGCCGACGCCCTCAGCTTCCCCTCAGACAAGGGTGCCGACAAACACGTCACCTGGCGGTCGTCACGGTTGTCGCCCCCATGGCACCGCTAAGTACCTAGATCGGCCAGCGCGTGGAAATTTCGCGTGTTTTCGTGGGATACTTTCACGCTCGGGAAAACACTTTGATGTAGCACGTATTGAAAAAAAAACAAAGCTGTACCGGGAGTTTTGCATGTTGCTCTACAATTTTCTCATTCCCACTTTTAATCTAATTATAATACTTGAGAAATTGATAAATGAAGACACCAAAGAGCCGACAGAGAAATGGGTTGTATTTGGTGACTCTAAGACAGCTCTTCACAGCATCAAGCCTGCATTACACCACAGAACTTACGAGCAGTTGAGATCCGACATCAGGAAAATACATCGCCATGCTCTGGAAACAGGGCACAACATTATCCTTCAACGGATTCCTGCTCACTGTGGCATCGTCCGCAACAACTTTGCTGACAGGGCCGCCCGGTCAGCCCACCAAGACACCCAGACGAATCCAGTACCTTTGATGAAGTCGGACGCTGCCAGGGAACTTCGCCTGCTTGCACGCAAAAAGTCGCAAGATTTCTGGAGTTCAAGTACCTTCAATTGCCGATTGCATTAACTATAACCCCATGCTACGGCTACAACTGTCATCTAGCCTTTCCCGCGGCGAAATAAAGCCCTTGTGCCACTTGTGGCTGGAAGTGACGTTTACGAACGTCTATTCCTATCGCATCGAAATGGCCGAGAGCCCGATGTGCAACTCCTGTAGGTGCGAGGACACCATCGAGCACCTATTGTGTAGCTACTATCGCTACGACGTACAACACCTCTCTCTGAGGACAACTTTAAACAGATCAGACTCAAGACCATTCTACGAGTCAAAGAACTTCACATTTGCCTAGTTGGTGTTTACTGCATATCATATTGACCACAAATAAAGACGGGGACAGAGGGAGAGAACACATAAACAGCACGGGCGGTTCTCTCCCTCTGTCCCCGTTTTTATTTGCGGTCAATATGATATGCCGAGTCGAAGATACTCGGACCGCGGCCAAACCCGTCACTGACACGAAAAGCGATTCGTGCACTAGTATACACTACTTGAAGCGCACCGGCTTAAAAGACCGCTTATAGTGCCCCTGTGCATCCTCCCACACGCACTTAGTGATCACTCTCTCCCTCTTTTCCTCTAGTTATTCCCTTTTCGTCCACACCCTGTGTAGGGTGTAGCAAACCGGGTGCTCGTCTCGTTGACCTCCCTGCCTTTTCTGTGCTTGCTCTCGCTCTCTGAATTATTAAATAAATGAGAGTAATGATGTAATTATGTCGAATGCAAAAAAATAATCTGAGTGTTTTTATATCTTGGTGCATAAAAGTGCATGATAGTGATAGTTATATCTTGCATGATAGTTGGGACACACTGTGTATGAGCGATCTACTGTGATTTAGGATCGAAAATGCACAATGTCTTTTTTTCGCTACTGCACACACACACGCTATATATATATATATATATATATATATATATATAACCCCTTCACAAATTTCCCCTCGTGCTAGCCAGCGCTTTGAGACGCTCGGCTTGTTAGGCGAGTCGCATAACAACGATTTACTCATAAAGATCGAGAGGACGCACGTCTTCTACCTGACGATAGAAGTTACGGGACGCGTTCATCGACAAAATATGCTGCGCGTCTCTCACGTGACTCAGGGACGTGTTCAACACTGAAATCTGCAGCGCGTTTCTTGATTTGACGCGCCTTTTACGTTGCTCGCTCAGAAAGCTTCGCGCACACCGATTCCCATCGTGTGTGGATTTCGCATATATCTATGATATTTGAAATTCTGGCAATAAAAAAAACACACACATAAATGATTGTTGAAAGAACGTCGAGCAACATGAAAGCGTTGCATGAATGAGGGGAAATGAATCATGGCAATTAACACAGTTCCCAGCCACAGGAGGACCATTTATTCTTTTGCATTTAAATAACAAAGTATACCAATAAAAAAGGAGTTTTACTTGGAAAGGAGTCTGTAACACCAATCAGCAACTAGTCCTGGATAATTATTTTTTAACAGATAAACATCGTTATACAGCACATAGATACACACGAGTGATGGACATTGTTATAGAAGATTGATAGTCTACTCAGCCAACCTGCCGGCAGTGTCTTGTCTTATCGGCTGCTGTTACTTTTCTTCACGCTACCATTAAACGCGGTCAGCAAGTGGTAGGCCGATTTCCGTTTACTTGGTTGCAATTATTGGGCAGATATTTTCGCTCTTCCTGTTTTTGTTTTGAATATTGTTGTTTATTGGCATGTAACATACTTCGTGGGTGATAGCATTATTGCAGGCCGTCATAGACACCGCTTCTGAGCCTGTAGGATTATATTTTTTTCCGCAGTACAGATCGATTTTCTATAATTATTTAGATGGAAATAAAGGCTACCTCATAGCCGGCTATCCCCATGTCTAAAATTCGTTACTCAAGGAAAAAAAATTAGAAGAAAGAAGAAAATATCAAAGCACGGTATACGCACGAACACATCCGCACACAGATTGTCTTATCTGCGGGTAAATCATCTGTATTCTTGTGTCGACTCTGTTTATATAAACATTGACAATGACTTTTCACCAAGAGTATTCTCTGGATAAATGAGCTAATAGACACTTTTACTTGGACGTACGTAACAAGCCTGCGCGAGCTACAAGGCTGAGGGAGAGAAGCGCTTATGCGCCTAACGGAACGCATCTGTTTCACTGATGCGTGCGTAATGCGCGGGTTGCTGTGTGACACGCAATACACAGACGTAAACAATGCGAACCGCCAACGCCGCGGCTTGACTTGAACGCTTGTGGCAGTTACCATGGCCTCCGCGACCGTCCGGCGCGGTGATCGCAGAGGCCACGTCGTTAGTGAAGCTTAGTATACTTCTGACGCTTAGTGGCATTGAAAAGCATCCAATAAGCGCTTACACCTCCTATATTACACGTCGATCTAATTGTGGAAAACGTATCACGGCGCGTTGAACTAAAACTGTTGTGGCGCGCTTCTCTTGCAGCGTACGCAAAATATTGCGTACTATACGTACGCACGCTGCGTACGACAATCTAAAAGTGTCTAATATCGGCCTATTTGCGTTAGGAAACGTCTCATTTGTAGGATTGAAGCTGAGCAGGGACGAATCCATATGAATTTAGCTTCAGTCCTGTTCTTAGCACCTGTTTCGAGAAATACGACCTGATTATCTTCGTCAATGCGCATTAGTGTTCAATCAACACTTATCGGCACTACAAAAAAATACAACACCGATAAGTACTAAATGGAACGTCGATAAACTTTTCCACATTCTGACTGAACTAAATTGTTCACCATTGTTCGTATCGCCTTTTTACAATTTCCGTTCCCTAAAAAAGCACACAAAAAACGCCAGTGTTCACTAAGGCAACGATGAAAACGCCGTTGCAAGAGCTCGACCACAAAGGGGTCGTCATAAGAGACATCATACCAGAAACGCTGCAATATCAGCGTCGTGCAGGACCTACGTCGCAACGCGTTGCAGAAAAACGGCTGGCACAGGCTGAAGGTCTTTTTTTCGAATCCCCTCTTAACAAGTAGAAGGTGTCGACGCCTGGCCCGCTCTCCGCTCGTCACAATCGCTCACGCTGCGCGAAATTCCGAAGCTACCGCAGGCGTGAGCAGCCCGTCCCTGTACACAAGGTGGCACCTCTTCGCATCTTGATTCTTTCGCCCGCCCGTTTCGCAGCTCCGTGGAGTTCTCTCGAGGGGCAGCGTTGTTTGCTCGTCCCCAATTGCCGCGCCTCGCTGAACGGCGCCCGGTGAAGGCACGGAGGATGACGAAGACGTTCAACGCGGACGCGAGCGCGTTAATACAACGGGCGGCGTCGAGATACATTCTTGCACCCCCCCCCCCCCCCTCCCGTCCCTGCACCGAGCAAGGCACTCGTCGTCCCCAGCCGCGAATGTGCGATCTTCTTCAACCGCTTTTTTCGAGGAGCGGGGTTGCAGCAGCGGTGTTTGTCCTTGTCAATCACCGCCGACAGCTTATTTGAGGGTCACGGAAGACGCCGCTAATGGCAACTCCTGGCGCCTTCCTCGGATGGGGCACAGCCTCCGAAGGTGTATATCTGGCGCGCGCTCGTGCCCGTTTCTGCTCTTCACGTGAAGTTCGGCTTCTCGGCATCTTCAACGCCCTCACCTGCAGCGAGATGCACCTTTGCTAACGCCAGTGGAAGACGGGCCACCGCCTTTCGGTTGAACATCCCTGCTTGGAAACGCCTCCGAAGTTAAAGGGCTCCCGCGTGCGTTGGGAATATGCTTGGCTTATTCGCTTTTTTTGCCTCCTGTAGTCGTTGACTAAAGTGGCGCAATCATTTCACTGGCGATAATCTCTAACTGCCTGCATTTGCTCTGATTCGAGCAGATATACTGCAAATGGGAACAGTAAGATTTTGCAGTGTGTTTTGTGTATGTGCCGTGGATATATAGTTCGAAAACCAACTACTAGGTGTGGCAGTAAACGTGTATTCATCGCTGGTTAAATAAGAAATATTTACGATTTAACCCTACATAATAAATAAATTTAGGGTAGAAACGACAGTTCCTGAATATAATTGCTCTAATCGCGTTCGTTTACAAGGGATCAGTTTCAGTTTCGAGAGATTGGGCCTCAACATAAGGCAAAAATGCACTGGTTCTTCACTTACCTCTGTCCCGCACTATGCGATGGACGCTTTATCGGATAAAATTAGTCGAGCGCTAATGCATTTCTCCGCATGTTTGTTTGTGATACCAAGCCAGAATGATTTTATTGCTTAGTGCACAAGTACAGCGGTGATTTCGGGCTAGAACCTACATTAGTAATTGGACGTGACCCAAAAGACTTTCCAATGTGATAACGGAGTAAACAATGCGTGTGCATCGCGATTATTTGGTTAACTATTTTGTACATATACAGAAACTATTCCAAGGGCCACATGAGTCCCAATAACTGCATGGACATGCCTCGAGCACTGACTGGCTTCAATCACAAAATTGTGACATACGCAATGAGGCTATGTACTAAAATAGTTATAGTCATACATTTAGTGACACCAGCCGGCGCTAGCAATGTATTGCTGCAAAATTAGCGTCATTATTTCCAGTGCACTTTCTTTAAAGTTTTCAACGAAGGACATGGTGTGCTGTTTCTTCTGCAAACAAATTGCCATTAATTCATTTTTTTCCGGCTATTCCTGCTGGGCCTGGGCAGCAGAACAGAGTGCAGCGTCACGTACAGCTAGGGAGCCAGTATAAGTTCCACTGCGATAGTCTGACTCTCAACTTTCGTTGTTGCGCGGGCTAACATAGTCTGTGGCGTGCAAGTTTTGTCTATGTCTACGCTGCGCAGGAACGAAGGCTCCGCCAGTGCTTCTTCATACTTCAAGAAAATAGCGCCCGCAGGAGTGTACCTCGAAGTCAACTCAATTACGGGTTAACAAGACCCGCCCAGCCAGGCGAGTTTGCACATGAAAGCCAGCTCTTTCGTATATTGGAACGAGTTGCTTTCGGCGCTGCGGCACGCTTTTGATGCGCGTCGGCGGGTGGCCTGCGAGCCGCGTTCAGACGCCGCTTGCTTGAGTGACAGGCCCCGAAATCCGCGAGGCGTCGACCCACGTCGGCTGCGGTGCTTGGCTCGGCCACCGGCCGATGTCTCTCTCAATCAAAACTTCAATGTAGGCTAGTTAGTGGCACGTGGTTCGTGTTGGCTGGAACAAACAGCGCCAAATACAACGAACATAAATTTCTATGATGTAACACAATCTGAGAAACTCATACACCAACGACAGCGAGCTGTATAAGGGAGTTTTCACACCATTCGGAAGTACTATAGGGTGTTTGCTTGTCTATGGCCTAAATCTACATAGGACTTTGGAAGGGTTTCACTATACCCGGAGCACCGAGTAAGATAGACAGGAGCGCTCACTTCGGCTCCGCGCAATGCATTTGTTCGGAACGAATTCCGGAAGGCCGATGCATTGCGTCCTGATTATCGCTTTGCTCTCCCCCTCCGCTTATCTTCACGTTGCCTCGCACCTTCGTGCATACTTTCTCCTCCCCAATCGATCCTAATTTTTGTGTTCATTTCGGGCAGTGGAGGACCAGATCCCTAGGGCTTCCGAATGGTGTGAGATCTGTTTTAAATGATGCGCTGTCTTAGATGTATGAGTCGCTTGCATTTGGCATACATCTCCGATGTTTCTTTTTTCTTTTATCAATGCATGTAAATGCGAAAGCTCTGCAGGAACACCGCACCAGGCACATCCCGGTAAGGTGGCTATCCCCGAAGCTGCAACAGGGACGGTCACATTCATTGAATTTGGATGCAAGAGCGGCCACAGAATGGTGCTGTAGACGATGCCGCCTACTGGTTCATTGGAGCTGCGCTGACGACACACACATTGTAAGCTTAAAATGTGTGGGCCGTTTCCAACGCCACTACATTACCATGTATTTGTATACGCAGCCGGTGAAAGTGTTCATGTTGGTCATTTCGATGGGCAAAAAGCGGTGCCCACGAAGAACCAACGCTTTACGCTCATGAGACCAACGCTGACAGACGGAACCTTGTGGTATGGTTAGTGGGCCTGAACGAAGACTTTGAAACGAAGGGTGATAAAATAGCCAGTCCAAATCGGTTACTTGCGGGCTCATAGGTACGACAAGAACAGGCTCACTACCAATGACCAGGCAGCCAGCGTCGATGTTTAGAGCCATGAAACTCGTGCTCTTGACAGTAACTTGGAAGTTCAGGCCTCCCATACGCTGAACGCGGTAGAACTCTGAGAGGCCTACTCTCGCATGGACAGTGGTCTCGGTATTACTATCGCAGGGACAATTGCATCGAAGGCCTGGACTTTCGAAGCAGTCCAGGACGATGCAGACGCTATGTCGTGAAGAGGTCGGCTCCTTTGACATGATTGGCATGGTCATCTTCTGCCCCTTTCCATGACCATAATGGCATCAGCGTCCGTGAGAAGAGAACGCTGCCCCATCGCCTTCTCGTCGCAAACGGGACACTCGTGACGTTAAAAACCTAGCCAACGTCGATAACGTCCCGTTTTCCTAAGATTAACTGGTGAGGAATAGCTCTTACTTGACCCATTAAACCACTTTGTTCCTGACGGGTGCCGGTACCGTGACGGTGACAGCCCGTGATGACTGACGGCTGTGTGAATAAAGCCAAACATGCAGCGACGTCAAAGGGAATTCGCTGTTGCTGTCTTGCCGAATAGCACAGGTCTGTCACACAATGAATAAATACTGAAAATGATTAATACCTGAACTTTACCCAGTTGTATCATTGGGCTATATCTCGATACCTTCTTGGTCATTCGAGGTCCCTCTGTGGCTCTGTAAAGATAATTATTTATTCATTGTGAGAATCTAAGTGTACTTGCAGCACGGGCGTAGCGTTTCTCCGTCGGCGTGTACCTTTATTTATTTTCAAATTGCATAATAATAACGCTGTGACATCCCAGTATAATGACATGCTCATCAGTTAGTGCAATAGCCATTGCCACTCAAAAGGCTGCAGTGGGGTTTCCATCGAATACCTTCTTCTATAGTTTTTGTTGCTTTAACTTTTCTCATTTACCTTTCATCCCTCACGCATATTGCGTATTTGAGCACAATGGGATTGAGTACTATAGCGGCCATTACTCGCCGCGAAATCTGAACAAGCTGATAACGTTTACTGAACTCTTGTTTGTATGAAACCATATTTAGAGCTGAATGAATTACTGCTATCTTAACTATACTTCTATCAGGCAAGAAATCTTTGACAGCTTAGTATGGCCAATGTACATATGAGCGCTGTTGCACCAACCAATCAATAATGAAAAACCGAAATCCAGTTTAATGAAATCTTACCAGGCAGCAGTTTGCATGAATCCAAGCAATGCCTGGTATTGGAAAGCAAAGCCCTGTATTGGAAGCAAATGTTCGTTTGTTTCCTCTTAGTTTAGTTTTCACAAGGAATAGGTGACAAATTTGTGAAGTTCTTGCACTGCGGCTGATAGGAGCGTAGGCAGCGCTCGCAGGTAAGACGTGTCCAAGTACTATGCCATGTTTTCCGACAATATTTCTGCACATTTCACAGCAGCAAAGCACCGCACGCCTAATTAAAAAGATGGGCGGTACGGCTCGCACCTAAAACAGGTTATATTTTCGACTGCTTTCTCTTCCCTCTTCTTTATTATTCCAACATTTAAAGCGAAAATAAATAATGTCCCCTATGCTTTCTCCGGTAATCTAATATGAGCGCGTAAAATGATAGGACAACATGGAAGAGATACACACAGTGATGTTATCAGATGATCGCCAATCAACTAGCCCGTATTGCCGCTCTGGTGAAGCTTCCTGTGACTTCATTGTCGGTTAGTGTGCGCGGTTGCGACTGACAAAACAGCCGAACCTCTCGAATCCCACTATTCTTGCCCGCAATGTCTCGGTTCGATGGAAACGACACCACGCAAAAGAGGACGACGAAAACAAGTGAAGCGACGTTGGCCGCAAGGACATAAGTGCACTATGTATGTGGCACAACATGGCGAGATAATGAACGAGCCTGAACAAAGAAAGATGCATAAATAAAGGAAATACTAGTCATTTGTGCGTTGTACTTGACATATGCAATCTGCAGCTAGCAGCGCAGGTAATCAGCCGCCGACCTCGAGGCGAGCACTCCTACGCGGTCTGCACAGCGCACAGGTAACGAATGACAGGCCACACGCAGTGTCTGTTGGGCCTGCACGTACAGTCTTCTAACGATTCGCACTGAGGGACAAGGCAAAAGAAGACGCAGTTCGACGTACCGTTGACTCGTTACTCGCCAAGACTCTAGCCAGAGACTGAGAAGTGACATTTGTGTGCATCATAATACATATGCTCTGAACTGGGCTTCTCCGTCAGTGCAAGGCGGGAAGGTCGAGCATTTTAAACGTATACAAGCCTATACCAACGGTGTCGGCGGTAAACAAGCCATTGTGTGCTACCGTCATTACGGTGCGAACGCTGTTTGGGGTGCGGGGGAGGGGGGGGGGGGACGCGCAAATTGCTTTTCAGCAGAATGAGGACGACACGAGTGAGCGGAGAAAAATGAGTTTTCGAACACGTTTTTTTTCCGACAATTCGCGCTTTGTAAAGCACGCTGTCGCGCTGTGTTTCCAGTCGTGGTAGATGACTGCGAAGTTATTTTATAGTGTCACGGTGAGACCTCGGCAGAAAAACGACACGACGAAGCTCAGTTTCGCAGTCACCTCGGAGCGCCATATAGCGATGAGGAAGATGACTGCGCTAAAGCTTGTGCGTCAGATGTGCTAACGAAAAAAGAAATGAAGTTTGAATTGTACTAAGTAATAGCGCAGAAACTAGACAATGACAAAAAGAAACATAAAGAAGGTGCAGAAGCGCTTCATTAGGCGCTTTAGTGTCTCGCCTGCTCTGTCGCCTTGTTTCTGCGCTTTTACTCTGTCGCTGTGCGCCAACACGCTCAAACTGTTCTCGTCGAATTTAAATTGTAAGTGTGCAAATGGAGCACTGTATAAATGTCAGAACAAGCATCGTAATATATTTAAACATACCTAACACTTTACCAACTCTACCACGCGATCATGTGTGGTTGCTAGCCCTCGGGTCAGAGATGTCTCGTGGTGTCTAGTAAAAAAAGAAAAAGAAAAGAAGAAAAGAGCCAGCTCGGCATGACTGACTAGTTCGTCAGCCAAAATAACAAGTTTTAGAATGTCGTGCAAGAGTATGCCGCCTTCATAGATTTCAGAAAAAGAAGTGGTGTTCCTTCATTTGTGGTTTAGCCTGCCCATGCCGACCTTGCATTGAGCGGTGTTCTTGCGTTATCTGTGTATAAATGTAATTATTTGCAATAAAGCCCTCACTAATATGACACTTGTTTTGGATGCTTCCTGTCCGTGTTCTTGTAAATAAAATTAAGAAATTCTTTTAAACGAAAACTCGATGCCCTTCCACTCTCGGAAGAAGGATGGCTAGCGAAGCTGTGTCGGTGGGCCCCTTAATGGCGAACTACAACTCCGCCGCCGATCGGCCAGCCATTGCGCTATCTTTGGTATCGGCCCACGTATGGGGAGTACTTAACGCCAGCGTCACCTCCGCCGCGGGTCGGCCCTGCATTGCACTATATTCGGGATTGTTTTCTGCACGCGGACACGATAGTGGGGAACGTGGCCCTTAACAGCTTCGCTGTAACTGGCCGAACCTCTACCATTATCGCGCAGAAGACAAGCGCAGTTTCTTCGCAGGCCGATAGACTTCGTTGCAGCGCCAACCTATATAGCTGATCGGCCGTCAACCTCCATTCTCGCCTCCGGAAGCGAGTTGAAAAGCTCGTGGCCATTCGTTTTTTGGTCCGAGAGCGAGTAGTTTTGTTTTTTTCCTCCAAGGCCGATGCGGGCGCAGCCCAGCCCGCACCCTGCGGATCGTTACGAGTGCGCCCCCTTGGCCTCGCTCCGGCGGCCGCCGCACGTGGGGCAGCCGTCGACCGAGGAGCCGTTCACTGCTCCCGAGACATTCGCGCTTGGCCCAGTTTGTCGTAAACACTCTGCGCTGGGGGCCGCCTTTCACTCTGGGCTTCACCGCGGTTCCAGCCCTGCGCCAGGGTCGATAAACTTCCGGCTTCAAGACGCATGTTCCGTTTGGCGAGCAACGCCACGCCAGGGGCCCGACGTCTTTTATGGACCGACGTACAGTCCGTTGAGCTGGACAGAACGCAGGAGCACTGGTGCGTTTCCCAGTACGCGTTTCGCCTATGTGTTTTTTGTTTGTGTGCCTGTGGGAGGGGTGAGGGGGTCGCTTGTGTGCGTGTGTATTTGGTTGCGGGTCTCTGTGTCTTTTTTTTTTGTATAAATGGCGCTCGCATCTGTGGAAAGTGCGTGCATATGTATTTCGCTTCACGCTATCTCACCAAACAAGTTTATGTCTCCTTCGCTTGGGGTGCCTGAATGTCTGGGATTCGTCAAGTCACGTTGTTTGTGTGGTGAAAGCAAGCACAAGAAGAGAAACGCAGACACACACACACCACGGGAAATAAGGCTTATTCCCAAGATAAGGTATGTGCTACGGGACACTAATGAGCGACAGGTTTCCAGGTCACGGGTGCTCGAGAAAGGAGGAAAGTTTAGGTGGCGCTTTCACCGTACATCACCCAAGCTCCCAATAATAACTATACGCGCTGTTTATGAACAATGAATTTACAGTGAGGTTTCCATAGGAGGTCAATGGATAAAATATCCAGATGTTTGCCAGTATAGCCGTTTGTTACGTACTGTTACGTATTGTTACGCTGGAGAATATATGACACTGCAGAAATAACGTGTGCAATGGCTCAGGAAGCGTAGAAAGGCAAAGCTATAAAAGATGTACTTGCAAAAAAGGTTAAAGACATGCTGTAGAATGTACTGCAAGCGTGAATGAGCTACTGACAAAGCATCTGTTCATGCGCGCTACAGTAAGGTTTCATTCCGTTGTCACAGCGTCTGGGAATTATAGCAGATACATTTAGCGATCTGAGTTCATTGAGACTAGCAAAACTCGCCAGTATTTCTTTCGTAGGATCGTTACATATACAGTAAAAGCTGTTTCGCTCACCAGAAGCCACTGTATAAACTGATACGCCCGCTCATGTTTCGTAACAATTTCTTCAGATTTTCGCCATAATAATGTTTTTTTCAATAAGAGCAACATACACAGAGCGCAGTACGGCCAGCATAGGGATCATGGGCGGAGGGTGGTCACTGGTGGAACAAAGTGCGATTTTATTCATTTACGAACAGCCTTACGCTATCACATCCCTTTTGCGAAAGAGGTAGACAGCGGGCTGGTTTCGGTCAGTACAATCACGCACGTTCATGTTTGAAGAGCCCTCGTGCATTCGATGTCAGAGCAGGGGGTACCTACTTCCGTCGTTTCCAACGCTGCTTCGAAGGAAGCACCGCCTACAGACTAACGTAGTCGCAGCTGTCTATATAGCAACGTTCCATAGTTATTCGCGAGATAAATTGAGTAAGAAGGCGTTCAGTGGATCTGTTTGGAGACCCGGAGTGAAAATGTGTCGCTCGTGCAAGTCATCGTCACAAGAATCGCTGAAAAACGTTCTTCATGTCTTTAGTTTAGCTGGGATGCTTTGATACCCTACATTTCGTTCAGTCGAGAAAACTTTATGGATACTGGGTCTCTCATTGTATATAGAATGACCGTTTTTCTGGGGCCATGCCGTGCGTACAGTCACAATAGTGCCATTTCCACGACTTTGATCCGTGGCATGGCGTGACAGGCGGGCACGCTGGCAGCAGCGCCCAGGGCATGCAACCAGCATGTCTTCCGTAGAGGAGCCCACCATGCTAGTCCACTTCAGCCTCCTTGATTGTCGCATCAACCAAAGCCCAGCGCACATGGTGGTATGTGCTCTAAGAGTAAAAAAGAAAACGAATAACCAAGAAACCAAGAGCTACAGAAACATATATAAAGAGGAGGACGCTGCGAGGACAGTGTCGAGTACACAGGAGGCACCCATTGTGTGTGACGTGCACGAACCCAGACACGGTCGCCACTCTCGCGAGGGGCGAAGTGGCGTCGCTGCTCCTGGGCCGCGTCAACAGCGAAACGTGACCAAGATGGATCGCGTCCTGCCCCACCGGACTCTAAGGGGAGAGGGAAAGGAAAGCGCACAAAATAGCCGGCTGACGAGGCACGCTATGAGTGCGAGAGATGATCGTGGAACAGAAGATTCAATAGAATCTGGCAGTGTCACGCCACCTACGAAAC